>NC_050577.1:285959098-286594944 GCF_011100635.1 Trichosurus vulpecula
TGTATCCCACTGATAATCCCTGCTTTGAGACTCTCAGCAAGCCTGCATCCAGCCTTTGCTTGAAAACCTCAAGTAAAGAGGAACCCACAACCTCCCTGTAGGATTGTTGGAAAGTACTTTCATAACTCTACAGACTCTACCTATTTTCCTGGAAACACAGTGGGACCATGAGAAAGTGTGCTGGATTTGGATTCACAGGACTCGGGTTCAAATCTCGACTGTGCCACTTATTTACTACCTGTGTGACCTTAGACAAGTCACTTGACTTTTGTGGGCTTCACTTTGTTCTTTTGGAAAATCCAGGGGTGGATTAGATGCCCTTCTAAGCTCCCTTCCAGCTCTAACGATCCAAGTCTGAAACCTGGTTCTTTTGCTTACTTGCTGACCTTGGGAAAGTTTTGTAACCATCCCAGGCCTCTCAGTTTTCTCATCTGTAAAGTGAAGCAGCTGGGTGGCGCAGTGGCTAGAGCTCCAGCCCTGGAGTCAGGAACACCAGGATTCAAATCTAGCCTCAGAGACTTAGCTGTGTGACCTTGGGCAAGTCACTTCATCTGTTTGCCTCAGTTTCCTCGTCTGTAAAATGAGCTGGGGAAGGAAATGGCAAACCACTCCAGTATCTTTGCCAAGGAAACCCCAAATGGGGTCAGGAAGAGTTGGATACGAAGAAAAAGAATAACATAAATAAGGAATTATTATTATTTATCAAACCAAGTAGGTGAGTATGTGAATGTATTGCTGTTTGGCCATAACTCAGATGTGGCGGGATTCTGTAGTTAATATACTGCATTTGGCTACTTGGCTATTGACGGCAAAGGGAATTTAAAGCCCCATGGAAGTCTGGGGAGAGCTGTCAGAGGTTCTTCTATGAACTTTTAGAACATCCTATCATAAGAAAAAAAATGACAGTTTTAAAAGCACAATAATTCTTGAAGATTTTGAATAAATAATAGGATGATTTGAAACAACTAGCCAGGGTTCCTAGCTGGTTCTTTAAGTGAAGCCAATTATTTTGAAAATCATTGGCTGTTTGAGTGAATTCAGCAGTATCAGTGGTTTTTCATTTGTGTCTGACTCTTCATGACGCCATTTGGGGTTTTCTTGGCAAAGGTACTACACTGGTTTGCCATTTCCTTCTCCAGCTCATTTTACAGATGAAGAAACTGAGGCAAGGTGGGTAAAGTGGCTTACCCAGGGTCACACAGCTAGGAAGTATCTGAGGCCAGATTTGAACTCAGTAAGATGAGTCTTCCTGACTCTAGAATCTGTGCCCTGTGCACTATGGTGCCCCATCACGGCCCTTCAGCCATATAACATCTTGGATTTAGAGCTGGAAGGGACCTTAGAGCTGTCTAGTCCAACCCCCTTATTTTATAGAAGAAACTGAGATCCAGATGAGTCAAAGGATCATAGATTTAGACTCTAAAGGGACCATCTAACGCAGCCCCCATGTTTTACAGATAATGGAAATGAGGCTCAAGTGGGTGAAATACCTTGTCCAGGGTCATACAACCATTAAGTGTCAGAGGTAGGAGATGAACCCAAACAATATTGACTTCTGGGGGCAGCTAGGTGGTGCCATGATTAACGGGGTGCAGGGCCTGGAGTCAGGGAGACCTGACTTCAAATCTGGCCTCAGACACTAGCTGTGTGACTGTGGGCAAGTCACTTCACCCTGTTTGCCTCAGTTTCCTCATCTGTAAAATTAGCTGGAGAAGGAAACACCAAATCACTGCAGTATCTTTGCCAAGAAAACCCCAGATGGGGTCATGAAGAATCAGACATGACTGAAGAACAACTAAAATACCAAATCCAGCAATTTAATCACTAAACCACTGCCTCTTGAAGTTAAATGACTTAGCCAAGGTGACCCAGGTTATTGAGTAGCACATTTGAATCTGGGTCTTCTTGATACAATATTTCTTCTTTTCTGGACCAACAAAGTCTCTGGTTAAAGACGGTGACGTTGTCTAACCCTAACCAGGGTGACTTTGTTTCCAAAGAATTAAATGCTCCCCAATTTTCTCCTTTCTCCTCCCAACATGTCTGTAAAGTAAAGATTTTCTGATCCCCATTCCACTAATCAGAAAACAGACACAGAGAAGCAGAGAAACTTTCTAAAAGTTGCACAATTAGGATTATGATTTATAACTTTTTAAAAAAAAAACCAGAAGTCTTTCTTGGTACAAGCCATCCTCACACCTTCCCCCTTCTCCCTCCCCCACTGTGCTTTCCCTTATAACAAAGAAAAACAGTTCATTTATTTAAAACATTTTTAAATCAGAAAATTAATAAATACTAAGGAAAGCAAAGATTAAAAAGTAGCAGTGAGAGCCTTTTCAGCAAACAACAAAAAATTGGACAGGAGATAATTTACTTCAGTTATTCATAGCTTTTCAAAGACATTGCACCTTCTATTAGAATTATCACTGGCTCTTAATTAAGTCCCAGTCTGTTTTCTGCTCTATTGATTTGGGAGCTGCTGGACTATGGGTATCCCATGAGGCATGAATGTGTTTTCAGACATGGCCGCCATGTTGGTTTGTGTTGCTTGATTCTACCGTCTCCAAGGGAAGGTTCCACTGGGGAGTGGGAAGGGTCTCTCATGCTGCAAAGGACTATGGAAGTAGTCCTCTCTACATAAGACCAGCAACAGTGATGTTAAGAAAGAAAAGGAAAAAATAATACACTGAAGAAAAAAAAGTCATGGATGACTCCCTGGAGCCATCTTTGGGATCTGCTTGCCAATGAAGATATTGAAGCTGTGAGAGGATGATGAGGATGAGGATGATGAAGGTGATTGTTAGTGTTATTATTACTATTAGTATTACATCTAGTATCTAAGGGATTCAGGACTTAAACCTAGGGCTTCTCACTTCAATCCAGCAGATTTTCCATCATGTCTTAGGAGCTGGATAAATAAAAGCATTCTGCATTTTAAAAGTTTTCTGCAAATAATCAGAGAAGATCATTAGTGAGACAGCTTGTATTTCTTTGTTCTCAGTTGCCAGCTATCATCATTCATTTATTAAAGCTACACAAAATCAATATAACCCAAATGTCCCCCTCCCAACCTTACCTCTCTTAGAACTTTCTGGAGACTGACTCAGTTGTATCTTTTTGTTATTGTGTGTATTTAACCTGAAAATCCACATTCTTATTAGAAGACAACTGGACTTGTCCAAGGAGCTCTTTTTCCACCAGACTGTTGTTTCCTTTACCATTTATTTTCTCAGTGATTGCCTGTGCCTCACTAATTTCCATAACAAAACTGGAATGGAATCCAAATGAAAAGGTAAGACTTTCCTAGGTGTGTGACCCTGAGTTGGGTGGAGACTGACCTACTTTTTGGTGGTGGTGGAGAGAGATTGGGGTAAAATCTACAAAGATAATTGGGTCATTTATTAGAGAAATATGATAAATATAAATTATTATAAAATATCATAATATTATATAATTTAATATTTACATATTATTTATAATTATATTTATAGCATTGTAATGATATACAAAATTTTATATTTTATGTAATATGTAAATAATTATAATAAATAAAAATATTTATTAGAGAACACAGTGGATCCCGGAGGATTGTTGATCTAGAATGGGAAGAAGCCTCAGAGATCATCTAAGTCCAAAACCTCTCATGCTACCTCTCATGGAAACTGAGGCCCAGAGAGGCTAAGTCACTTGTCTAAGGTCATACATGTAATGAACATCACATGTTGTTTTTGAACCCAGGTTTTCTGAATCCAGGTAATAGGACTTGTTAAGGTTAGGCATAAAGATGGAAGAGTAATTTGCATAGAGATGACAATCGAATACATATGGGCTGATGAAATTGTCAAGAGTAGCGGGTCTAGGACGGAGCCTTTGGGGATACTCATGATTTGGGTGTGGAAACTTGGTGATGAATCAGCCAAAAAAAAAAAAAAAGGAATGAGGAGTTATCAGATCATGCAGTCTTGGACTGTATTAAGAAAGCTTCATGGGCAGAAAGAGGAAGTGAAAGTCTCACTGTACTCTGCCCTGCTTTGGTTTCTTAGGGAATATTGCATTCAGCTCTGGGTGCCACATTTTAGGAAGGGCATCATCAAGCCACAGCACCTCCCAGTGTTGGCCACCAAGGTGGTGAGGGCTCTGGAGACCATTCCAGATGAGGACAGATGGTGGAGAAGGAAAGATGGCCAAGGAAGCGTTTCTTTGAGAAGTACTCTTTCTGTCCTCTTAGTTGAGAAATGAAGGCTTAGTTTTGGAGTAGGGTCTAACCTAAATTTCAAAGAATACAGTTCCCTCTACTTTGATTGATGAAAACTTCCAGCTGGTGGAGTCCTGCAGCTCCAAGTTGTAAAATATCACAATGGACACTAGGGGGCAGCCTTTCACCACAAATGGGATCGATCGCTATGCTGCCATAGGTATCTGTTAACAATAAATGGACAGCTGGAGGCTTAGGAAAAAGTATTTTTCTTCATGCCAGTTACTTCTGTTGATAAGAAACAAATGGTCTAATTCAGGGGTGGGGAACCTGTGACCTCGAGGCCATGTGGGGCCCTCTAGGTCCTCAAGTGGGGCCCTTTGAGTCCAAACTTCACAGAACAAATCCCCTTAATATAAGAATTTGTTCTGTAAAACTTGGACTCAGTCAAAAGGATGCACCCGAGGACCTAGAAGGCCACATGTGGCCCGGAGGCCGCAGGTTCCCCACCTCTGGTCTAAGTAGTGGCTTGTTGTTGAAATTCAACCAGTTTTTAAAAATCATTGGCTGTTTGAAAGCCACATTTCAGTCACATGGGGTCATAGAATCAGAGAGCCAGGACTGGAAGAGATCTCAGAGGCCATCTGGTCCATCCAAGCCATTCATTTTATAGATGAGGACATGGGCCCAGGAAGGTGATGTCATCTGCCCAAGGGAGCCCAGCTAGTGGCAACACATTGAAGCTGAAGAGCAGCAGCAAGCTCAGTTTAAAGCATTGTACTTACTGTGTGCCAAGTCCCTTCACCTTTCTGAGCCCCAGGTCCCTCATCTGCAAACAAAAGGGTTGGATGAGATGGCCTTCAAAGTCCCTTGCAATCTAGGTTTATCATAGCATGACATGCCTTTTTGACACTGGATAAGTCACTTAATCTCTCTGAGATTCAATTTTCTCTTCTTGTTTCTCGTGGAGAAGTTGCGCTATATGACCTCTCAAGTTTCCTTCAGTTCTAAATTTATGATCCTGTGAACATTGTCAAAGATGCAAAAAGTTTTTCTGTCCACCAGGGGAACAATTAAAAATTAGATTTGCTGGTAGACCAAAAAGTTTGGTGGAAGGGAGGGTGGCAGCTGGGAAAATGTTGCATAAAGCTCTGGAAGGGCTTGCAGATAAAACCATCCATTGTGTCCCCATGTCAGAGCCACTAGGTACTGACATAGATGCCAGAGGACCTGGGTTCAAATTCTACCTGTAAAATTTGCTAAGGGTAACCTTAGGAAAGTTACTTCACCCCATTGGGTGAAGTAATTTCACCTTCATTGGGGACTCAGTTTCCTCATCTGTAAAATGAGAAGATTGGAGTCAGTGAATTCTAAGTTCCCTTCCAGCTCTGGAGCTATGATCCTTCTCCCCCATTCACCCCTTCTCTCATCCCAGGACTTTGGGGAAGTTCAGACAAACATCTTGAAAAAATAATTGGAAGGGGGCAGCTAGGTGGTGCAGTGAGTGGAGCACTGGCACAGGAGTCAGGAGGACCTGAGTTCAAATCCAGCCTCAGACACTTGACATGTGTACTACCTGTGTGACCTTGGGCAAGTCGCTTAACCCCAATTGCTGTGCCAAAAAAAGCCAAAAACAAGCAAACAAACAAAAAAGAAAAGAAAAAATAATTGGAGAGTCCTAGAATCATGGAATCTTAAGAGGAAGGAATCTTAGAACTACCCAGCAGCAATTCTGGACCCCTTGGGGAAGTGTCTGGTGAAGCCTATGGGCCCCTTCTCAAAATATCGTTTGTAAAGGCATAAATTAGGATTACAAAGGAAGCCAATTATATTGAGATACAATTATCAAAAAATGTGTTTTTTTCTTAAAGTTTACAGATCCTGGATTAAGAACCTCTGATGTAGAGTCTGGATTCTAGACCAAACCTAAACTCTGTTTTCTCATTTATAAAATGACAGAGTTGGCCTAGATTTCTTCTGTTGTCCTCTCTAATAACTAACCCTCTGAGTCCATGGTCCTTGGATCTTTGTCGCCTTTGGCCATCTCCCCAAGTGTCTTGTGTGTGTTCTCAACAAAGAGCTCCTTTCTGGTGAGCTCTGGTCCCCCAGTGGTGGTTTAGGACTCACCCTCCAGTGAATAGTTTGGTCTGTTTCTCATTCCCACCAGGATTACATGTATCATGTAGTGAGTGCAATCTGTGAGTGGACAGTGGCTTTTGGCTTCATTTTCTACTTCCTGACTTTCATCCAAGATTTTCAGGTGGGTATTTGTCATATGTCAGAAGCTGTCAGCTGACTGGTAGAATTTTTGTGAATTTTTAAAAAGCGGGATATTTTCTGTCTTTCCTAATCTTTTTGTCATTGTTCATTCATGTCCAACTCTCTGTGACCCCATTTGGATTTTTCTTGGCAGAGATAGTGGAATGGTTTGCTGTTTCCTTCTCCAGCTCATTTTACAGATGAGGAAACTGAGGCAAACGGGGTTAAGTGATTTGCCCAGAGTCACACAGCTAGTGTCTGAGGCCAGATTTGAGCTCAGGTCTTCCTGACTCCAGGTCTGGTGCTCTAGCGCTGTGCCACACTGTATCCCTGTATCCCATCAACTAACTGATCTCCACTTTGCAGCATCAATTCCAGCATCCCACTCCCTAGAATAGGCGCTAATTACCATTAGCATCCCAATAGGTCTCCCTTGTCTCTCTCCCCTCTCTAAATCATCCTGCCTGAGCAGTCTTTAGTAAAAATCAGCCTGGACCTATTACTTCTCTGCTCAAGAATCTTCAGTGGCTTCCTCTTACATACCAATTAAAGTTCACGTTTTTTCTACACACTGGTACTACTCTACCTTTCCAGTCTTATTTCATATCTTCTCCCCACCCCCATGCTGCAGGCAAACCAGTTGTGGCCATACTGTAGTCCCAGATTCAATCCTGCTTTCTATATGAAGCCTCCTCTTACCCTTCTCAGGCCTTCATTAATTACTTCCTATTTCTCCTTTATAGCTTGTTTGTATATATGTGTTTGCTTACTGTTTCCCTCATTAGATTGTGAGCTCCTTGAGGGCAGGGACTGTCTTTTACTGCTTTTTAAATCCCCAGGGCTTAGCACAGTGCCTGGCACATAGTAGGTGCTTACCAGACTTTTGATTGTTATCTCCCTCATTAGATTGTAAGCTCCTTGAGGGATCTTCTTTTGGTATCCCCAGAGCTTAGCACCTACTATGTGCTTGGCACATAGTAGGTGCTTAATAAATGTTTATTGACTACCCTCTCACAAATAGTGCTTTCATATTTTCTGTGTCCTTGTTTGCCCTGTGACCTATACGTACTGTATCCTTCCTCTTTTCTTTTACCTTTTGAATTCCTGTCTATTCTTTAAAAAGTTACTTCCTTCCAGGAAGCCTCTGATCTACCCTACCAGTAATGTTCTTCCACATGGTATTTTGTTTTGTAACATTCGAATAGCTAGTTTCCTCCCTGGGCTTGCCTCTAGGATCCTATTCTGTAGGTCTTTTTCTCCATAATTTCTCCTATCAAAATTTACCTGTCCTCTGTCCCATTTCCTTGGGGTCTTGTACTTTGCTAGATGCTTCAGTATGACCTTGGAAAGAGAACTGCTGTAGAATCAAAGTACCTGGGTTCAGATCCCACTCAGATGCTAACTACCTATGTGACCCTGGGCAAGTCACTCAAAATCTTTGGTCTTCAGTTTCCTTATCTGTAAGATAAAAGGGTTGGAGTAGTTGATCCCTAAGGCCACTTCCTGCTACTCCATAGGTCTATGGTCCTGTGATTCACAGTTTGGCTTCTGCTTATCTTTTTAACTTATTTCACATTATTCTTCTGTACAGATCCTATATCCACCGCTGGTCTAACCACCTAGCTCTTATGCCAACTCGACATTCCATCTTTTCTCACCATGCCTTTGCAGAGGCTCTTCCAGGTGCCTGTGATGCATGCACTCTCACCTCTTAGAATTCTTGGCTTCCTCCAGAAATCTCAACCCTGATGTTACCTCTGAAGCCTTTCCTGATTCCTCAATTTCTTTCTGTATTCAAATTCTATTGTCTTTAATTTCTCTTTGTAAACATTATTGTGTTCCTTCCAGTGGACAGTAAGTTCCTTAAGGGCAGGAACTAATTTTTGTTTCTCTTTGTCTAATCAGCACCTAGCTTGCACATAGTAGGCACTTAAATGAATGCTCATGAGAGTGTGGAGGGTTATATAGAGAGCTGGCCTTGAGAATCAGAAAAACCTGGATTCCCCAACCACCTCAGATATGTACTGGTTCTGTGACCCCAGGCACTTTTCAGTGCCCCCAGCAACTCCCTAAAACTCTGAGTTACAGAGTGGCTGACGATTGGTAGAGGGATTTTCCTCACCAGGAATTCCCTAAACCAATTGCATCAGGACTCCAGGTACACTAGATGGATGGATGGATGGGTGGATGGATGGGTGGATGGATGGATGAATGGGTGGATGGATGGATGGGTAGGTGCGCGGATGGATGGGTGGATGGAGAAGATGGGGGGGATGAATAGATAGATGGATTGAAAGATAGATGACTGAATAGAGGAATAAATATATGGATGAATGGATAGATAACTAGAAGAACAGAAAATTGAATAGAAGCATAAATATGTGGATAGATAAATCAATAAAAGGATGAATAGACAGAAAGAAGACAGATATATAGATGAATAAATAGAAGAATATAAAGATTGATGACTGGATAGGATTGATACATGGATAGAAGGTCAGATAAAAGTAGATGGAAGGAAAGATAGATGGATATATAGATGGATGGGTAGATACTTTAGGTAGATAGATAGAAAGATAGATAGATAGATAGATAGATAGATAGATAGATAGATAGATAGATAGATAGATAGATGCTTGTGGAATTAAATTGCAAGTTCCTTGAGGGCAGGAATATCATCAATATTTACTTACCACCCCAGATGGACTCTACACAAGACTACATTGAGCTAGGCTCTGAAGAGAGGAGGATTCAATAGATGATGGGTGTGGACCAGGGATGACATTTAGATGACATTTTTTCAGTTGGCCAGCCCTAGGATCCCTGACATCGTTCATTCTTTTTTATTGTAGAATGTCACTCTAAGGATATCTACCGAAATAAATGACTTCTGAAGAAAGAAGAGAACTCTTTTAGTCAGTGCATCTTGTGAACTTGGAAACCAGCCAATGATGCAGAGAAATCAGATTTCAACATTGACCTGATCTTAGGACTCTGCAGCAAGTTTGTGACTTGAATTCCTCCCTGAAACCCCCCATATTTGTACTAGTCCCAAAGGTACGTTTCCAAAAAGGCTTTAGTAAGTTGTAGAAATATTTTGTATTTTTCTAAGAAGACATTTAAAAGTATATACACTAACATAAAGTTGGTGCACAGAAAAGATTCCATATTTCAAAAAGTGAGAATGCTTTATTTTTGTAGCAATCCTAGGTGGTTGTTTGCTTTTAAATCTTTATAACAGGGCAAATTTTCCATTCTTTTTATTAAAATTTTATTTTGTTTTTAAAGAATGGCTTGCTGAGTTTTATAGTGAGGGCATTTATAAAATCCAGTTAGTCATTGTAATATTTTCAAATATGTCATATCTATAAAGATCTTGGTAAACATATTAACACTGCTGGGGTCAGTGGTCTCTAACTAAAAGAGAAATGGATGCCTGCAGGTTGCATATTGACTTAAAAAACCACAAATTAACATTGTCTATTTTGTATTTTATTTTTACTTATTTTGCTAAGCATTTCCCATTTTCATTTCATTTGAGTTTGGACACCTCTGGCCCAAGGAACTCTTCATATTTTTAGATAACAGATTAAATACTTCAGTGAGAGGTCCTAGTTACATGTGAGGGTATTAACTTTAAGACCATAGTAATGAAATCCTATGCATTTAGCAGGGGATTTCAGCCTTCAATTCTGCTAACAGTGGGGGGAGGGGAGTGTGGGTGTGTGTGTGTCACCATGGGGCAAGTCTCATTGTCTGTTTCAAGAATCTTCCTCACCCAGGACAAAAATGACTATGTGACAAATTAGAAATTTAAAATCTAATTCATAGATCAGCAACAGGGCTAAGTTAAGATGTGAGGGGGAATGAGGGGGAAAAAAAGCAAAGTGAACCTTTTCTTTGGATTTTATATCCAGCACCTTTTGAAATGAGTATGGGAAGAAAAGGGTGGGATTTCTAGTAACCAGCAAACTCTAGAAAAACTTATATGGGAAAAGCATTTAAAGTTAAAAAAATTTGTTATTTGCAGTGTGACTGAGATTCAATCAGTACTTTTATTTTACACTAGTACATATGTCCATGATATTAGATGAGGGACAGGATGGAGGAAGAGGAAGAAGTTTTTTCCAAGGACACATTTATGTCATCATTGGTCTTTTGTTTGTGTGATGCCCAGGAAGAATGCTGTAGAAAAAAGGCTAAACAAAGTCTATACGAATCCAGCTGGCTCAGTGGTGTCTCACACACATGCACACGTACTCATATTTGTCTTTACCAACTCTACATTTTCTCAACCTCCTCCAACCCAAAGGAGATTTCATTAGTGAAAAAACAGACACCAATCACAAAGGAGAAGGGGGGACTTGTCTCTAAGGTTGATCAAGAGACCATCATGAAAAGGATGAGCTCTATTTAGCATCCTTGGACACCCAAACTTGAGGAAGGAAGACCAAACTTCTGGTGCCAGTTAGTTGAGCTTTCAGGACATACACCAAGGGCAGTTCAATCTGTTTTTTTTTTTTAATCTTGGTGAGAATCAGGAAAATGGTAAGCACAGAATAGATGCTCAATAAATACTTTGTTGATTGATGGGCTGGACAAAATGACCTCTGAGGTTCTTTCTTATTCTGAGATCATATGGTTGATTGTTTGATATTACTCAGCTAAGAAGACTCATTAGATCCAGGTCAGGCATTCCTCTAAATCTTAAATGACTGCCTTTGTTTCCCTCCAGATGGGAACTGTAGCTATTTCAGGAGTCATCAAAATGGGCAATAACATGGTAGGATCTCTAAGTCTCATTGAAGTATGAGATGAACTCCTAGGTCAAGTTTTTCTTATTATCATGAGAAAGATGAACAGTGTACTGTATTTATATGGGACCTACACTAGAAAGCTAATTGTGAAATAACGAGACACTTTATAATGGGGTTTAACTCTTTATTCATTTTCATTGTCTACTAGTTAGTTTTGATAACCAACTAGAGTATATATTGTATGTTTTACTTTGTGTACTGTAAACATTTCAGTTTTGTGTGGGTTTCACCATTTTGTGGCAACTCTCTCCAATGTGGAAAGTTATGGCAGAGACTGAACTTCTGTGTGTTATATGGGCTAGACAAAATGGGCCTCTTGGCTTGGAAAACAGGCAAGGCCACATGTCACTACTTCCAGACTGGGCAGTTCTGCTGAGTGTAACCCAAAGCTGGCCTTGTCCACATATCTGTATCATTTTCAATGCTCAAAAAGTTGTGTTTCTTTTTTTATACCTGAAGCATTTAAATAAAGAGAATATTCCTTTGTGTGGTGTTCATCATTTGGGTCTGTGCAAAATCTGTCTGTGTGAAGTAAATCGATCTCTTGGAAACAGCTCTTCCTAAGGGATGGTAGAAGATCTAGTTGATATTAGGTCAGTCAGTCAGTCAGTAAGTATTTATTAAGTGCCTGCTATGTGCTAGGCACTGTGCTAAACACTGGGAATACAAGAAGTTAAAAAAAAAAAGAAAAGAAAAGGCAGTCTCTGCTCTTGAGGAGCTTACAACCTAATTATGGTGATGGGGACTGGACCCTAGGATATCTTTGGTATAGAAATAAGTTGGGTAAGCAAATTCTATCAATGCAGATCAGCACCTTCTTCAGCTGATCATTTTAGGAAGTTGCTCAGAGCACAGAAAGTTTAATGACTTGCCCAGGGTCACACAGCCAGTATGTGTCAGAGGCAAGACTTGAACCAAGTCTTCCTGGCTTTGAGGTCATCTCATCTACTATGCTGTACTGCTTTTCACTGGATACTAAGGATGGCTAACATTTGAATCTTTGTATTTTCTAAGTTGGGGCAGCTAGGTGGCTCAGTGGATAGAATGCTGGGCCTAGAGTCACGAAGAATTTGAGTTCAAATCCAGCCTCAGACATTTCCCAGCTGTATGACCCTGGGAAAGTCTCTTAACCTCCATTTGCCTTAATCCCCTGGAGAAGGAAATGGCAAACTACTTCAGTATCTTTGCTGAGAAAACTCCATGGACTGCATCATCCATGGCGTCATGAAGCAACAACAATATGTTTTCTAAGTCCACATACGTTCACTTGTCCTTATGAGCTTATCTTTGGAGAAGCTGAAATTTTAAAATTAATTTCACTAGTTTCCTAAGAGATGAAATGTATATTCTGAGAACCTGTCGATTAAAAAATGTTTAGTCAATCTTTTTTCTGCATCTTGGTCACATCCCAGTGACTCCCCTTCCCAGGCTACCCCTCAATAGGACTTTCCCTTAGAAGAAAGTAGTTGAGCCAAGTGGAACAATTTTTTAATGGCCTTTTCTAAAAATGTCACTTGAATCCATTCCTTTTCAGATGAGCATTTGGAGGCACGCTTCAGATAATAAAAATGCCTTGGTCACAGGCTCATGATTCTAGGGCCAAAGGGGCCTCAGGGGCCATCTTGTCCAGCCCCCTTATCTCACAGATGAGAAAACTATGTTCCATAGTAAATAAACACACTTAGGTAGTATTTTTATGTTGTTTCCAAGTGGTGGTGTCTGCATTCTTATTTAATCTTCATAACACTTCGTGAGGAATAGAAAACAGGTGTCATCTCCCATGAGAGAGCTAAAAGGCAGGAGAGTCAAAAGGAATGTGGGTTAGGATTGTAGGATTGACTACAGCTTTAGAGCTGGGAGAGACCTAGAGGATATCGAGTCCTACTCCTCATTTTACATATGAGGGCCAAAGAGAGGAGTCTAGGGACACATAGCTAGTAAGTTTGGGGTAGAATTCAAACCCGGGGCTTCCCGATCCCCAAATCTTGGCCTCTAAACCACTGTTGTATTGACATAGTCTGGGAGTCAGGATGGCTGGATTTTCATTCTATCACTGCCTAGCTATGTGACCTTAAGGAAGTCCCTTTAACACTGTCATGGGAGTAGGTCAGTCCTAGAGTTATTTATTAACGTTTCTGAGGCACTCTTGTCATCTCAGTCCTGGAGATATCCTTGGTGCTTGGGCCCAAGATGGGGAAAGGCACTCGTGAATGAATGAATGGAAAGGCATTTATTTGGTACTTACTGTGTGCCAGGCACTGTGCTAAATGGTGGGAATATAAATATATTTAAAAAACCTGCCTTCGAGGAGTGTGCATTCTAATAGAAGAAGATCCTGCGCCCAGGGTCACACAGCTAAGGTACATAGAGGGAAATGGTGGTCAAGGAAGTTAAGAAAAATAGTTATTTTGGTGATAGGAGGCCTTGCCCTTTCTGGGAATGGCAATGTTGATTTGAGCACTCTTCTTGGAGATAAAAAAAAGGGAGGTGGTGAAGGGAGGATATGCATGGTTGGCTTGGCATGGAGTTGACCAGGAACTAGTCTGATGGGCTTCGATCCAGGCAGGCTTATGTCTTCAAGATAAATGCCACCTAGGTAAGCCAAGTTGACCTTGGGACAAATTCCTTTGCACATAATCCTTATTTGAGCGCCGTCCCTGTAAGAGAAGTCCCTTCTGTGTAGAGCGGTATCTCAGCCACGGCTGGTACCTCCCTGGGTTTCAGGTGTGAGGAGGACAGCACACAATGGGAAAGAGAGCCCTGGGTGCTCTGCCAATCTCTATTCTCATGTATACTGCAGTAAAGCTTATTCAGGCAGACCAGCTAGGAGTTGACTTCTTGTGTCAGACTCCTTTGAATCCAGGAGGGTGAATAGAGATGGTCGGAAGGAAGATGGGGACCTTACACTGGGTGTGGCCTGGGGGATTTGCTGCCTGAAAAATATACTCATACTACACTGGGAGTGGGGGAGTTCGGACCACGGGGGCAATTGGCTTCTTGAGGGACTTGGAAGATCACGGACCCAGGGAGGAGATTTTGAGGCAAATATAGAAAAAAAAAAGATAACCGGTGGAGGGTGCATTTCAGTGGTGGGTTCCATTATCCCCTACCCGTGGGGCAGTATCCTGTCCAATGGGACATTGTACTGGGATTGAGCCACAGTAGAAAAAGCTGGGATGTTTTTGCTATAGAGAACTCTTGGGGAATCCAAGGAGCAGGTCTACAGGACAGTGGCAGAAACCATCTGGAGGGGAGAGCCTAGGATGGATTTCATGAAAGCTTCCATTGCATGAGGAATGCAGAGAAAAGAGAGAGACCAGGTAATCGAAGGGCTCATGAATCAGAGAGTGAGGGTCTAGAGTAGACAGAAAGAGAAGATGGGTAATGAGAGTGACAGAGATCCTTTTTGGGAATAGGGTGCGAAAAATGAAATGAGAAAAAAGCTAATGAACAGGATGAGTTGAAGGGGAGAGGAACAGGGAATCTACTGCACTGAGGGGGAAAAAGTGGCAGGGAAGAATTATAAAGACAGATAAAATCAGGAGAGAAAAAGGAAGGAATAAGCAAAACCCCAAAGAGAAGGAGGTAACAAATGAGAGGAAAAGAGTGGAGGTGAAGGAAAGAGTCAGAGGGAATAGAGACATCTTAAAAAGATGAAGGTAAAGAAAGTGAAGAAATATAACACTGTGTTTATAGCAGAAGCGGGGGGGGGGGGTAGGGGGGAATGATGGGAGCATAACTTGAATCCAGAACCCAAACAACCCATCTGGGACTGAGTTTTCTTAGTTGTAAAATGAGGATGTGGAAATCCTAGAACCTGAAATTTGTATTGGATCCCTGAAATCATAGTCTAGCCCATCATGAATCCTGTCTCACCTGATGAGTGGTCATCTAACTTTTGCTTTGAGAGCTTGGTGAAGTGACAGAGAACTCACTACCTACTGATCTCAGTAGCACTCAGGAGTAAATGAAGTGTGGATGGCTGCTGGTTACCCCCACTGCCAACAAAAAAGCAGTCTTGGATTCTATTTTTTTTCTCTCTGGTTCTCCTTCTGTTGTCAGATGCTGTTTGCCTTTTTAAAAAATTAATTTTATTGCTATCTTTTGTTTTTACATTAACTAAACTTCCTTTTGGGCAGCTAGGTGGGCTTGGAAGCAGGAAGATTCATCTTCCTGAGTTCAAATCTGGCCTCAGACACTTACTAGCTATGTGACCCTGGACAAATCACTTCACCTTGTTTGCCTCAGTTTCCTCATCTGTAAAATGATTTGGAGAAGGAAATGGCAAACCGCTTTGGTATCTTTGCCAAGAAAAACCCAAATAGAGTCACAAAGAATTAGACACACCTGAAAAACGATTGAACAAAAATGGTCCCTCTATATTCTTCCTCTTTTCCTTCTCAGAGAACCATCCTTATAATAGGGAGCTAGATGACTCAATGGTTGGAGCCCTGGACTGGGAGTCTGGAAGAAGATCTGAGTTCAAAACCTGCCTCAGACACCAGCTTCTGTGACCCTGGGCCAATGATTTAATTCTTTCTGTCTGTCTCTGTCATTTAATAATGTCTGTCTGTCTCAGTGCCTTCTGCTGCAAAATGAGGATAATGCACTTAGAACCCAGGGTTGCTGTGGGGAGAAAATGAGATAATATTGGTAAAGTGCTTTGCAAATCTTCAACCATGATATAAACGTTAGCTGCTATTAGTACTAGTAATAGGGTGGCTAGGGGGCTCCATAGTGCATAGAGCACAGGGCCTGGAGTCAGGAAGACTCATCCTGAGTTCAAATCTGGCCTCAAACACTAGCTGTGTGACCCTAGGCAAGTCAGTTCACCCTGTTTACCTCAGTTTCCTCATCTGTAAAATGAGCTGGGCAAAGAATGGCAAACCACCCCAGGATCTTTGCCAAGTAAACCCCAAATGGGGTCATGAAGAGTTGGAAACAACTGAACAGCAACAGGGATTATTATTATTATTATTGTTGTGTGTGTGTATGTGTGTGTGTGTGTGTGATAGACCCCTTAGGCATTCTGGTGAAGTCTGTAGATCTTTCTCAGAATGATGTCTTAAATGTACAAAATGAAATACAGAAGATTTAGAAAGGAAACCAATCATATTGAAATGCAGGCATCAAAATATTTTCTCATCCAAATTCGTGGACCCCCGGGATAAGACCCTCTTTCCTTACAACAAGGAATTTGCTGCTTGCTTCTGATAATAGATCCTATTTATATAGTGCTTGGGGTTTGCCAAGTGCTTTATATATGTGATCTCATTTGAATCACACAACCACCCTTGAGATAGAAGCTATCATGATTCCCGTTTTACAGATGAGAAAATTAAAGCCTATATCACACAACTAGTAACTAAGGCAAGTTTCAAACTCAGGTCTTTCTAACTACCGAGTCCAACACCATCTACTTTACCACCCATCTCCTTCTGAACTCCCTCAGTATTTTTAATCTCCATGGTAGCACCAAGGAGTGAGTCTCAGGGCAGCTAGGTTTTAATAAGGAAAAGTATGGGGAAAAGATCAAGGGAATATGGTGGGACAGGCCTGGTTTGGGTTTAGGCACTAGGAACAGGCAAAGAGAGGGATAGGAGACAATAGACCAAAGGGGCCTTGGGAAACTAATAACTGATACCAATGGAGGTATCTGATTTAGGTTGAAGAGTGATATGTTTAGAGTTGGCCAAAGTTTTGACAGATGTTAATGTAACCTTTAACTTGTGTATTAGAATTAATTCAAAGCTTAGCTCAGTCTGTCATTTCCTATTAATACTTGTCAATGCCACCGTTTGCTTTTAACGTCTCCTCAAAAGGCTTTATTGGAAAGGTTTATCCTTCCACCTCACTGCATTTGGAGACTTGATTCCAGGTAAGAGCCACCTTGAACTAGCTGAGAAAACCCTGGGCTTCTCTGGCCTCTTAAGAAAGGAATTCTGGCTAGATTTGGAGATTGATTAAATAATTAGTGAGTTGTTGACATGGTGTGGAGAAAGGGAGTTAGAGGTGGTTGGCCGGAATTGAGCAGAGAGTTAGCAAGGCTCTCAGGTCACGGAGTAAGAAGTAACTAGGGTATTCTTATGACTTCCAGATCAAAACAGCAAAATCCAAGGTCATGTGCCTCCAAATGGATTAATCCCATCTTGACATGGTGCAGACAGTTATTGTCAGTGGCGTCACGACTAAATCAGGGCATGATGGGCCAACTGCAACACAATTCATGATGATGAAGCCGTGTCTTCAGGGAATGGAGTGGAGAGTCAAGTGGGGTGGAGGATGACAATTTGGGGAGAAGGCAGCAATTAATTCCCTAATGAATTGAGATTTTTGATGTCTTTAGTGCAGAGCGTTTGAATAGCATTATTAGGGTAAAATTCCTAGCTCTGTAAGTGATTTTCAAAGTACTCAACTTGAAGTGTGTAATGAGAAAGGGTGGACCTAGTTTAATGATACCTTGGATCAACTGGTCTCCAAAGTGGGGGCCATGCCATAACTGCAAGAGGTTCACTAATAAAAAATCACTAATAACAAAACCCACTCCTTTGCTTGCCCGTTTCCTAGATGTGATGGCCAATTTCGGGGATTATTTTCAACCCAACCACACTGCTCCCCACCCTCCCTTCCTGGTCAACTAATACCCACTCTGCCCCCTTGTGGGGCAATTATAATTCCTACTCTCTCCAGGGCAGTTCTAGCCTAACTTTGACCAGGACACCCACACCAGTCAATCAGCAAGCATTTATTAATGCAGCTGCCCAGTTGCTATCAGGAAAAACCTTCCCTTTCCTACCCCACCTTCTGGGTACTCATACCCTGAGCCCCAAGAGCTCACAACAAATGGCCTCAATCTTTTCGTTAAAGCATGAGGTAAGGATACCTACTAAGAGAAAAAGGGGGAGAGGGAGAGTTGGGGGATTGAGGAGAGGGCAATAGGATCACAGATTTAGAGCCGGACAAGACATCTGAGGTCACCGAGCCCAGAGAGAAGTGACTCCAAGGTCGTACAAATAAGGAGCAGAGCTGAGTTTTAGTCCCAAGTTCTCTGAGGCCCAGCTGAGGTGCTTACCTAAGGTCACAGAGGTTGTAAAGTGATTAGCACAGCATCCGGCACATAGTAGGCACTTTCTCCCTCTTCCCAGACCTTGGATTCAATCTTGATTTCTCTTGGCCTATATCCATCGTCCTACCTGGTCCACTCTGTTGACGCCCATCCATCCATCCATCCATCCATCCATCAAGAAGCATTAAGTGCCTACTATGTGTTAGGCATTGTTCTAGGCACTGTTGCTGCAAAAACCAAAAAATCAAACCATTTCTGCCCTTGAGCTTGTAATTTAACCTGGGAGATAATAAAATAGACAACGAATACAAAGTAGGTTATAGGGTAAGGCACTAGCAGCTGTGGGGAAGGAAGGAAATAATGTAACTTCAAAGAGAAGATGGTATTTCTACTTCCTGTGAGTGGCGCAGTAGGTAGGATGCTGAACCTGGAGTCAAATTCTGCCTCCGACACTATCTCTTTGACCTAGCCCTGCTCCTTGTCCACCCCTAGTCCCCTGTGGCCACTGAAGTTCTTTCCAGCTCTGGATCTAGGGTTCTGTGCTCCACGGGCCAGTGAACACACTAGGGTACTCTACGATGATTCGCTGGGTTGAATTGATGGAGGGCAGTTTTTATACTGGGAGTTCCCTGCACCTGTGGCAGTATAGCAGAAAGAGCAGTGAGCTGGAGAGAGAGGACCCAGGTTCCAGTTCTACTTTCTGATGCTCACTACCTGTGTGACCTTGGGTATATCATTTATCTCCCTGAGACTTGGTTTCTTCATCCATAAAAAGGAGAGGGTTGGACACGATGGCCTCTGAGGTCTCTATCTGGCCTAAGGCTGTGATCCTATGAAATCACAGGTCCAGACACCCCCAAAATGACATCCTTTGCTGTCTTTCACTGTTTCGTTTGGGGATTTTTGAGAATTCTGAGGCAGAGAAAGGAAAAGACCTTACTCTGCCTAGCCTGGAGCTGGTAAATAGCTTTTCTATTATGTCACATGAACTCATCTTTCCAATAATAATGAATGTTTTCCAGAAATGTGCATTAGGGGGCACTGAAGGACCACGCTGGATTTAAGCATCCTGGTTACTGTTACTGGCTAAGTCAGAAGGGCCCGCTCCCGTCTTAGTAACAGCGGTCCTGGGGATTTCTTTTATAACTGAATGGAAATCTACTGAGATGGAGCTCTCCTCCCACTTTCTTGCCCTCTCTCTCCCTTCCCTGAGCTGTGCCGTGAAGACTTGGTCAGCCCCTTCCTTAAGAGAGAAGGCATTTCCCCTACATTTTTCTCCTTCCCCTTCTGGGGTGTAAGACCTAGTCCAGGCAATTGGCACAGAAACCCCCATGGATTCCAGAGTGTCCACATTTCTGCTACCAAAATCTCCCTTTAACTCAGGTAACCAAAGGACATCAGAGCTGGAAGATACCCAAGAGGTCATCTAGGGGAACCTGCCCTTCAGAGGAAACTCAGGCCCAGATTAGGGAAGTGACTTGACCATGGCCACACAGACAGGGAACAGAGTGGAATTTGGAACCAGGTCTCCTAGCTTCTTCATGTTCAGTGCCCATTCCAGTATGCCACAAAATTCGTCATTCAGTCATTAAGCATTTATTAAGCACCTACTGTGCTAAGCACTGTAAACAGGCCTCTTATGATGTACTTCCTTTTGTCCTCCAATAATGGTCCAAGTCTATAGGAGCCAGAAGGAACCTCTGAGATCACCTAGTTCAACCCCTCTCATTTTACAGATGGAGAAACTGAGGCTCAGAGAGGTTAAGTTTAAGACCCCATATGTAGCAAGTGCTGAGCTGGAATTGGAATCTACTCTCCCTGTGATTCTCTCATCCTTTGAAGAGCTAAACTACACAGGCCCCGGCTTCCTAAAACCAGCCCTCCCTTTCACCAGCCACAGATTTCACTCATGTTGGAGAAAATTAGATAGTCAGTCAACAAGCATTAAGTGCCTACTAGGTGCCAGTCCTGCTCTAAGCCCTGGGAATACAAAGAAAAGTAAAAATAGTCCCTGTTGAGAAGCTCACATTCTAATTGGAGAGACAACACACAAACAACTGCGTAAATGCAAGATCTATACGGTATAAATGAGAGGTGATCTCAGAGGGCAGCTAGGTGGCGCCATAGTGCATGCAGTAGCTGTGTGACCCTGGGCAAGTCACTTAACCCTGTTTGCCTCAGTTTCCTGAACTGTAAAATGTAAATAATAGCACCAGCCTCACTTGGTTGGTGAGGATCCAATGAGGTGGTATTTGTAAAAAGCACCGTGCTTGGCACATAGTAAGTAAAATATAAATGCTTATTCCATTCCTCCTTCTTCCCTTCCCTACCCAATTTCCCAGGTCTCAGTTTCCTCATCTATAAAGTGAAGGGGTTGGACCAGATGGCCTCTGAAGTCCCTTCCTTCTCCTGCATTCAATTATTTCACAAGCTTTGGAGCTGGAAAGTTCTCCCTGATGTCCGACCTAAATCTCTCCAGCTGCAGTTAATAGCCTATTACCCTTCCTTTAAGGAACATGGAAAACAGCTGTCTCACTGAAGTCACCAGCACCTCCCAGCTCCAACTCTAAACTGCTTCTGTTACAAGAACTGCGGATTCAAAACACATGCTACCATCAGGAACCCCTCCCATCCCGGCGCTATCAGCTCTCCTTGGGTTCTCTTCATCCCTCATCATGGACATCACAAAAAGATCAGGCCATTGTGTGGATTGTCATTTGGCTGGAGGAAAGACTCTCCCTCCATCGCCTCTGCTGAGCTGACCACGAATCAGCCGCTCGGCTTCTCACTGAGTTTTCTGGGAGGATTATTTTTCATGATAGGAAAAGTACCTTTGTTTATTGGTCAGCCTTCTGCGGAGGAAGGAGTGCTTGACTTGGGGTCGGGAGACCCAGGTCCAAATTCATTCTCTAGTATTTCCAGCTGTGTGACCATAGACAAGTGACTTAAGCACTTTGAGCCTCAGCTGTAACCTGGGGACGATAGCATTCTCCTTATTTCACAGGGCTGTTGCAAGGAAAGTGCTGTGTTTACTCTTGAAGGGCTAGTCCCATTCTATCTTTGCTGGCTGCTTACACAGGTTACCTCCTCCTGCCCGACATACTCTGTGATCGAGCCTAACTGGTTGACTTAATTTTCTTTGACTTCAGTAGCACCCCATCTTCTGCTTCCAGGCTTTCCTTCCTCCTTTCCTCCCTCCCTTCCTTCCTTTGTTCCTTCCTCCTTCACTCCCTTTCTTCTTTCCTTCCTCCTTTTTCTTCCTTTCTCCCTCCCTTCTTCCTTCCCCCTTCCTTTCTTTCCTTCCTCCCTCTCTTCTTTCTTTTTCTTCCTTCCTTCCTCCCTCCTTTCCTCTTCCCTCCCTCCTTTCCTTCCTTCCTTCCTCTCTTCCTTTATGCCTTTCTTCTTCTTTCCTCCCTCTTTTCCTTTCCTCTCCTCCCTCCCTCCTTTTCTTCTTTCCTTCTTCCTTTCTTCCTCTCTTCCTTTCTTCCTCCTTCCTCCCTCCCTATTTTCCTTTCCTTTGCCTTCCTTTCCTTTCTTCCTTCCTTCCCTCCCTCCTTCCCTTTGTCCTCTTTTCTTTTCTCTCTATACTTTCTCACTTGGCAATCTCATTAGCCCCCTCAGGTTCAATCATCTCCATGTAGATGATACCCAGATCTATGTCTCCAGCCTGAGTTTCTCTCCTCAGCTTCAGTTCTAAATCACCAATGGCCTGATGGACATTCTGGACTGGGTGTCCCGTAGGCATTTCAAAATCAACATTGTCCACAACCAGAACCTCTCCCCCCTTCTGAACTTCCCTATTGTAGTGCCAAGAGCACCACCATCCTTCCAGTTACCCAGTATTATTCTCTACTTGCTTCCTCACTCTACATCCACATTCAGCCATCAGTTCTTATAATTTTCTGTACAATAGGTCTCATTTACATTCCCTTCTCTCTTTTCACATAAGCTTCCCTATAGTTTAGGCCCTCATTATCTCTGGCCTGGGCTGTTGCAATGGTCTTCCAATTGATCAGAGAAAAGTATTCAGAAACAAGAGGTCTTTCAACAGCATGAAAGCATGTCTCCTGGTCAAGGAGGATAAGGCCTATGAGAAGAAAATCCACTGGGTCTGGTAAGCAGGAGGTCACTGGTGAGTGTTATACTAGCAATTTCAGCCAAAAGGAAACCGGATTTCAAGAGATTGAGGAACAAGATAGTTATGGCAGCAGGTGTGGCCATTTTTCAAGAACTTTGATTATTAAGGGAAGGAGAGAGATGTGTTGGAAACTACATGGGGTGGAAGGCTGGAAGGAGCATGTGTATAGGCCCATGGGAAGGAGCCAGTGGAATGGGAGAAATTGAATGAAGGAGAGCATGATAGCTGGAGCAAAGGCATAGAGATGCGCAGCACAGGGAGGTGGTGGAAAATGCACTGGCTATGGAGTCAGAGAACCTCAGTTTGTAACCCACTCGTGATTCGTGTACTACCTGTGGGACCTTAGGTAAGTCACTTAATCTCTCTGGGCCTCAGTTTCCTTTCCTGTAAGATAAGAGGTTGGCCTAGATGGCCTCCAAGATCTCTTCCACTTTAAGATCTATGATCCTATGAAAAAGGTGGAGCTGTATTGAGGGCCTGTAGTTGTTCAGTTGCGTCTGACTCTCGGAAACCCCATGGACCATAGCACACCAATGTTGTTCGTGGGGTTTTCTTGGCAAAGATACTGGAGTGGTTTGCCATTTCCTTCTCCAGTGGATTAAGGCAAACATAGGTTAGGTGACCTGCCCAGGGTCACACAGCTAGGTCACACAGCCAGTTTTGAACTCAGGTCTTTCTGATTCTAGGCCCAGCACTCTATCTGCTGTACCACCCAGCTGCATCCAGTGAGGGCCTAACTAGTTGCAAAGTTAGATAGTCTTGCTGGTGAAATTCCCTTCAGGTCTGGGATATTTCCTGCCCCTCATGGGAAGGGAAACCGTTGTCAGAAAACAGACTGTTCTGTCAAGAGGCATCTGCTCATTTCTGAGCCTTTAAAAGAGGCATTGTTCCTCTTGGGCCTGGTGCTTTAGCTGGATGCTCCCTCCCCCCAAATGTGTGAAATGCTGTCATGTAATGATACATCAAAAAGACCCCCAAGGGGCCCTGAAGTAGCAAACCAGCTGTGTGGACGTGGATAAAGCTCTTCTCTTTCCTAGACACAAGAGGGGAATGCCAAGGGGAGCTCTCTGTGGCACACATCTTCCTTTCTCAGCCTTCTCCGCCAGCCCCTTTTTCCACTTTACTCCTCCTCACACTCACGCTGGGCCCTTTTCCCGTAGAGGTGGGACATGTTTTCTGGTTCCCTTCTCTGTTCTTTGGTGACATTCTCAGATTGACACACAGAGGGTCTCTAGTGATATGTTTGCTCTTAGCAGATGTTCTTGAGGTTTCTAGTCTCTTCTTCTTTCCCTTATCTTTGGGTATGGAAACCAGCATCTGTCCATCTGATCATTTAATTGACCAATCAATTGATCAGTATGCATTTATTGAACCCCTACTAGGTACCAGACACCATGTCACGTGCACAGGACTGGGGATTCAAATAGAAAAGCAAGACTGCCCCTGTCCTCAAGGAGTTTATATTCTAATTGGGAAGATAAGATATAGGAGGTTTCAGCTGAAAAGTTCTTGTGGTTCTTAGGGTAAAGTGCCAAAGCAGATGAAAATAGAGCTTCCCCCTTAGAGACTGGGTCTCCCTATCTCACCCAGGCTAGAAGCACATGGGATCAGCAGCTTAGATAACTTCGGCTTCATCCTATTACCTTCTTCAAAATAAAGACGGTGGGCAGGACAGTTAGTTCCTTTAAAGGCAGGAACATGTGTTAACCTCTATGGCTTCCCCACCTCAATTAATCATTCATCAACATACATTTATTAAGCTCTGAGTCTATGCCAGACATTATGGTGTTGTGGATACAGAGACAAAAATGAAACTCCCTGCCCTCAAGGGGCTTATGTAACACTAGGGTCCATATTCATATATAAATATATACAGAAATGAAATAAATACAAGGTCGCTTAGGGAGGGGCAGCTAGGCGGCGCCATCATGCACAGAGTGATGGGGCTCGAGTCAGGAAGACGACCATATGATATTTGCCTTCTTTGTCCCCTTGAAAATTTGACATGTCTGGGGAATGAAGAAACAGCCAATATGAGGCTTTATTTTCAATGAACACATTCACAAGATGTGCATTTTACATCTCCTAATAATAAAGCATGGAAAACATCATGAGGACACTGCTATCAATAGATAGCAAGGGACAAAATATGTTCCTTGAAATGAATGGGTTCGTTGCACTTTGGAAAATCCAGTTATGTTCTTTTTAAACAATATATTATTTTATTTTTTCCAATTACACGTGAAGACAGTTTTCAACACTCATTTTTTATGAAATTTTGAGTTCCAATTTTTTTCTCTCTTCCTCCCTCCCATCCCCCCTCCCCAAGACAGCAAGCAATGTAATATAGGTTATACATAGGCAATCATGTGAACATATTTCCATGTTAGCCATGGAAAACAAAAAAAAGGGGGAAATAGTATGCTTCAATTGCATTCAGACTCCATAGTCCTTTCTCTGGATGTGAATAGCATCATGAGTCTTTTGAAATTGTCTTAGATCATCGTATTGCTTAGAAGAGATAAGTCTATCATAGTTGATTATTGAACAATGTTGCTATTACTGTGTATAATGCTCTCCTGGTTCTGCTCACTTCACTCAGCATCAGTTCATTCAAGTCTTTCCAGGTTTTTCTGAAATCTGCCTACTCATTATTTCTTATAGCACAATAGTAGTCCATCACATTCATATACCACAGCTTGTTCAACCATTCCCCAATTGATGGGCATTCCCTCAATTTGCAATTCTTTGTCACTAAATAAAGAGCTGCTATAAATATTTTTGTACATGTAGGTTATTTTCCCCTTTTATGATATCTTTGGGATACAGACCTAGTAGTGGTATTGCTGGATGAAAGGATATGCACAGTTTGATTGTGCTTGGGTCATAGTTCCAAGTTGCTCTCCCAAATGATTGGATCAGTTCATAACTCCACCAATAGTGTATGAGTATTCAAGTTTTCCTACATCCCCTCCAACATTTATCATTTTCCTTTTTTGTCATATTAGCCAATCTGACAGGTGTGAAGTAGTGCCTCAGAGTTGTTTTAATTTGCATTTCTCTAATTGATAATGATTTAGAGCATTTTTTATATGACTATAGATAGCTTTAATTTCTTCTTCTGAAAACTGCCCTTTCATATCTTTTGACCATTTATCATTTGGGGAATGACTTGTATTCTTATAAATTTGACTTAGTTCTTTATATATTTGAGAAATGATACCTTTATCAGAGCATTTCCTGTAAAAATGGTTTCCCATTGTTCTGCTTTCCTTCTAATCTTGGTTGTGCAAAAACTTTTTAATTTAATGTAATCAAAATTATCCATTGTTTTCTATCCCTTGCTTGGTCATAAATTCTTTCCTTCTCCATAGATTTGACAGGAAAACTATTCCTTGCTCTCCTAATTTGCTTATGGTATCACCCTTTATGCCTAAATCATGTACCCATTTTGACTCTATTTTGGTATATGAGTGTGAGATGTTGGTCTATGCCTAGTTTTTGCCATACTGTTTTCTAGTTTTCCCAGAAGTTTTTGTCAGATAGTGAGTTCTTATCCCAGAAGCTGCAGTCCTTGGGTTTATCAAACAGTAGATTACAATAGTCATTTACTACTGTGTCTTGGGTACACAATCTATTCCACTGATGCACCACTCTATTTCTTAGCCAGGACCAAATAGTTTTGATGATTGCTGGTTAATAATATAGTTTTAGATCTGGTACAGGCCTTTGCATTTTTTCTTCACAAATTCCCTTGATATTCTTGACCTTTTGTTCTTCCAGATAAATTTTGTTATTATTTTTTCTAGCCCTATGAAATAATTTTTTGGTAATTTGATTGGTATAGCACTGAACAAGTGAATTAATTTAGGATTGTCATTTTTATTATATTAGCTTGGCCTACCCATGAGCAATTGATATTTTTCCAGTTGTTTAGAACTGATTTTATGTGTGTCAAAAGTGTTTTTTAATTGTGTTCTTATAGTTCCTGGGTTTATTTTGGCAAATAGACTCCCAAATATTTTATATTGTCTACAATTATTTTAAATGGAATTTCTCTTTCTATTTCTTGCTGCTGGGCTTTGTTGGTAATATATAGAAATGCCAATGATTCATGTGGGTTTATTTTATTGCTTGCAACTTTGCAAAAGTTGTTAATTATTTCAAGTAGTTTTTTAGTTGATTCTGTAGTCTAAGAATACCATCATATCATCTGTAAAGACAGTTTATAGTTTATTGACAGTTTTGTTTTCTCATTGCCTAATTCTATTCCTTCAATTTCTTTTTCTTGTCTTATTGCTATCCCAGTATTTCTATTACAATATTGAATAATAATGGTGATAATGGACAGCTTTTCTTCACCCCTGATCATACTGGGAAGGCTTCAAGTTTATGCTCATTACAGATAATGCTTGCTGATGGTTTTAGATAGATACTACTATTTTAAGGTAAGCTCCATTTATTCCTATGCTCTCTAGTGTTTTTAATAGTAATAGGTGCTGTATTTTATCAAACGTTTATTTCTGCAGCTATTGAGATAATCATATGATTTCTGTTGGTTTTGATATTGATATAGTCAATTATGTTAATGGTTTCCCTAATATTGAACCAGCCCTGCATTCCTGATATAAAAGCCACCTGATTATAGTTATTATCTTGGTGATAAATTGTTGTAATCTCTTTGCTAATATTTTATTTAGAATTTTTGCATAACTGTTCATTAGGGAAATTGGTTTATAGTTTTCTTCCTCTGTTTTGGCCCTTCCTAATTTAGGTATCAGCATCATATTTGTGTCATAAAATGACTTTGGTAGGACTCCCTTTTCACTTATTTTTCCAGATAGTTTATGTAGTATTAGAATTAATTGTTCTCTAAATGTTTGGTAGAATTCATTTATAAATCCATCTGGCCCTGGAGATTTTTATTTAGGGAATTCACTGATGGCTTGTTCAATTTCTTTTTCTAAAATGGGGTTACTTAAGTATTTTATTTCTTCTTCTGTTAATCTGGGCAATTTTTATTTTTGTAAATATTCATCCATTTCACTTAGATTGCCAGATCTATTGGCATACAGTTAGGCAAAATAGCTCCTAATTATTACTTCAATTTCTTCTTTATTGGTGGTGATTTCACTCTTTTTATTATTTTTGATACCGGTAATTTGGTTTGCTTTTTTTTTAAAATTAACCAAAGGTTTATTTATTTTATTGTTTTTTTTCATAAAACCAGCTCTTAGTTTTATTTATTAGCTCAATAGTTTTCTTGCTTTCAATTTTATTAATCTCTCCTTTGATTTTCAGAATTTCTAATTTGGTGTTTAGTTGGAGATTTTAAATTTTTTTCTAGCTTTTTAAATTGCATGCCCAGTTCATTGATCTGCTTTTTCTCTATTTTATTCATGTAAGCATTTAGAGATATAAAATTTCCCCTAAGTACTGCTTTGGCTGCATCCCATAAATTGTGATGTGTTGTCTCATTGTTGTCATTCCCCTTGATGAAATTTTTGATTGTTTCTATGATTTGTTGTTTGAGCCATTCATTCTTTAGGATTAGATTACTGAGTTTCCAATTAATTTTTAATCTATCTTTCCATGACCCTTTATTACATGCAATTTTTTATTAAATCATGATCTGAAAAGGATGTATTTAATATTTCTTCCTTTCTGCATTTGACTGTGGGTTTTATGCCTTAATATATGGTTAGTTTTTGTCTAGGTGCCATGTACTACTGAGAAAAAGGTATATTCCTTTCTATCCCCATTCATTTTTCTCCAGAGGTTTATCATATGTAACTTTTCTAAAATTCTATCCACCTCCTTAACTTCTTTTCTTGTTTATTTTGTGGTTATATTTATCTAGTTTTGAGAGTGGGAGGTTGATGTCCCCTACTAGTATATTTTTGTTGTCTATTTGCTGTCTGTAACTCACTTAACTTCTCCACTAAGAATCTCGATGCTATACCACTTGGTGCATATATGTTCAGTACTGCTATTGCTTCATTGTCTATGGTACTTTTTTTTTTTTAGCAAGATGTAGTTTCCTTCCTTGTCTCTTTTAATTAGTTGTATTTTTGCTTTTGCTTTGTCTGAGATCAGCATTGCTACCCCTGCTTTACCTCAGCTGAAGCATAATATTTTCTGCTCCAACCTTTTACCTTTACTCTGTGTGTCTCTCTGCTTCAAATATGTTTCTTGCAAACATGGTGTAGGATTCTGGTTTTTAAATCCACTCTGCTACCTTCTTCTGTTTTAATGGAGAGTTCATCACATTCACAGTTATGATTACTAACTGTGTATTTCTCTCTATCTTATTTTCCCCCTGTTTATAATTTTCTCTCTCCTTTCACCCTGTCTCTTTTCACCAGTGTTTCACTTCTGACCACCACCTCCCTCAATCTGCCTTCCTTTCTATCATTCCTCTCTTTTCTTTTCCCTTCCCCTCCCACTTCCCTATAGAGTAAGACAGATTTCTTTACCCAAATGAGTGTGTATTTTATTGCCTCTTTGAGCTAAATCTGATGAGAGTAAGGTTCAAACAATGCTCACCCCCTTTCTTCTTTCTTTCTACTGTTATAGGTCATTCATGCCTCTTCATGTAATATAATTTACTTCCATTCTGCCTCCTGCTTTCCTCTTCTCCCAGTACAATTCTTCCCCCCCCACTCCTTAATTTTTTAATCATCATATCAAAGTCAATTTATATCCACACCCTCCATTTAAGTATACTCCTTCTATGTGCTCTAATAGAGACACAGTTCTTACGAGTTACAAGTATCATCTTCCCACGTCCAGATGTAAATGGTTTAACCTTATTGAATACCATGTTTTTCCTTCCCGTTTACCTTTTTATGTTTCTCTTGAGTCTTGTATTTGAAGATCACATTTTCTGCTCAGCTCTGGTCTTTTCATCAGGAAAGTTTAAAGGCCCCTATTTCATTGAATGTCTATCTTTTACCCTGGAAGATTATGCTCAATTTTGCTGAGTATGATTCTAATTTGTAATCCAAGCTCCTTTGCCTTCCAAAAAATTATATTCCAAGCCCTCTGATCCTTCAATGTAGAAGCTGCTAAGTCCTGTATAATCCTGACTGTGGCTCCTTGATATTTGAATTTTTTTTCTGGCCACTTGTGGTATTTTCTCCTTGACTTGATAATTCTGTAATTTGGCTACAATATTCCTTGGGGTTTTCAGTTTGGGAACTCTTTCAGGAGGTGATCAGTGGATTCTTTCAATGACTATTTTACCCCTTGGTTCTAGGATATCAGGACAGTTTACCATGATAACTTCTTGAAAGATATCAAGGCTTTTATTTTAATCATGGCTTTCAAGTAGTTCAACAATTCTTAAATTATTTCTCCTGGTTCTATTTTCCACGTCAGTTGTTTTTCCAATGAGGTATTTTACATTTTCTCCTATTTTTTCATTCTTTTGATTTTTTTGAATTATTCTTGATGTCTCATAGAATCATTAGCTTCTACTTGCCCAATTCTAATTTTTAAGGAATTGTTTTCTTCAATTAGCTTTTGTACCTCCTTTTCCATTTGGCCAATTCTGTTTTTAAAGGAGTTGTTTTCTTCAATGGATTTTTTTCCATTTGGCCAATTCTATTTTTTAAGGAGTTGTTTTCTTCAGTCAATTTTTGTGCTTTCTATTCCAAGCTGTTGACTCTTTTTTTCTTAATTCTCTTGTATAACTCTCATTTCTTTTCCCAATTTTTCTTCTACCTCTCTTACTTGATTTTAAAAACCCTTTTTGAATTCTTCCAAGAAGACTTTTGGGTTTGAGACCAATTCATATTCCACTTTGATGCTCTGCATGCAGGAATTTTGACATTTTTGTCCTCTTCTGAGTTTGTGTTTGGATCTTCCCTGTCAGCATAGTAGCTTTCTATGGTCAGGCCTCTTTTTTGCTTTTTTGGCTCATTTTTAAAAGTTGAGCTCTGTTCCTGGGGTGCAGGCGGCACTGTCCCAAGCTTCTTGCACTGGGGGCCAGGGCCTTTGGGGCTGGTGTCTTGCCCACTGCACTAGGATGGCCCGGTCTAGTCTGGCCTGTTGTACCCTGGGTTCCAGGGCTGGCAGTTTGCCTACTGTGCTGGGGCTAGAGGCCTCATAGCTGGCCTGCTAAGCCAGCACCACAGGGCCTTGGGTGCTGATCTGTATTGTAGCTAAGAGCCTCCCACTGGCTTGCCCGGGCACTGCCTGTGCTGGACTATGCTCCCCTTTTACCCACATGAGACAGACCTTTCCTGAAGTCTTTCTAAGTTATCTTGGGCTGAAAAATTGTTTCACTCTTTTTGTGGATTCTTTTGCTCCAGAATTCTTTTAGAGGCTTGATTTAACATTGTTTCCAAGGGAAACTGGGGAGAGCCCAGGCTTCTGGCTTCTCTCCTCCATCTTGGCTTCACCCCAAATCCAGTGATGTTCTACCCTGTTTTGTGGTGAAGTAGCAGTTGGAAAGAATCCTTTAGGAGGCAATTATCCTTTAATGTGCTCACCAGAACTTACTCTACTTCTCTAGGTACCTTCTTTGGGCTCCAGATCAAATCAATGAATGGATTTTGTTGGAGAAGGGGAGTGTATGATCTTACAACAACTGTGGCAGCATTTGTGGATATCAATAATTATAAATCTCAGGTATGGCTTCACTTCATAGGACCAAATTTTCTTATTCTTCCTCCTCCTCCTCACTACCATCCCATTCCTCTTAAAAACACTTTACTCTGGCCCCATTCCAATTACAGACCAGTTTTGGTCAGTTGTCACATAAATGTAATGGTCAAGGCAGAAAGAGAAGGCGGACAGTTTGAAAAGTCTTGTGTTTGCATCCCACTTGTCCCTTCCTTGGAATTATTTTTTTGGAAAAACATTTGCATATATAGATATACACATATATATGTGTGTATATGTATATATGTGTAGGCATGTATGCATATGCATAGATATATAATATACATGTGTATGTATGTATAGATATGCACACACGTACATGTATGTATATGTGCAGATGTTTTTACATATGTATATATTGACTGCATTCACTTTAATTCAAATGCAATACCACAAAAGAAATGTGGAAAAATATGTGTCTACCAACTTAAAAAAAAGATCTTCTCCATATATACAGAATACAGTCTCTAGGAAGTTACTGCAATTCCACCAGTGGCAGAGAGAACACACAAAAGGAAAATATATGACTAGCAAACTTATATGGAGAAGCTTATTAAATAAGTAACTTTTTCTTCAAATGCTGCATATTAACTGGTAGCCTCTGGCAATGTTATCACGCTGCTGTTAGTCTCTACTGTGAATCGATGCCCTCTTCTGGGTCTCTCTTCTGAGTTTGCTGCTCCATGGTTATCAATTCATCTGCCAATTATGACTTATATGACCTTGAAAAAGTTATTTAACTTCTGTAGGTCTTAACTTCCTTGTCTACAAAGTGAATGGGTTGGACCAGAGTACCTCTAAAGTTCTATCTAGCTTAGATCTGTGATCCTATGATATTCTCCTGTAGGGGGAGGGGATTATTACAACTCTTTAACCTATAGCAGTAGAGGCTATTTTATCTCTTCTGTGATGCAGACTCCAGCAAAACACACCTAGTCAGCTTTCTGGAGAAGCTCTTAGACATTTCAAAGTCTATTTTTGAATTTTTTTTCTCCTACTGCCAGTAAGAGTAATTTAGTATGAACTTGTATCTGAACATTCCTTTTATTGCTTGAACATTCCTTTTAAATCCCATCATAGCCAATGGATCAGAACCTGAGTCCCTTCAAATCGTTCTGGGGACTCCACTGAATAAAGCTGTAAAGACTGTGGTAAGGGGATTGAAAGAAAGGTCCCATGTGTTCCAAAATATTCACAAAAGTACACGATGGCAAAAGACTGAACAATACCTTTCAACAACACCAGCACCGTGCTCTTCTTGATTGACGTGAAAAAATCCACTCAGAAATAAGACTGAAGAGGGCCAGGTGGGGTGGATGGGATGATGAACCTTTGTCTAATTCAACAGTAACCAAAATTGCTGTACTTCCTACGTAATAAAGAAAAATAGTTAAGGAGAACTGACCAACACAGAATCTGCTCTCCTATTCTATGAGGAGGGAAGTATGATTCCTTGACTGTATTCTTGAACCATGATTACATTCACTCCATGTAACCCAAGTCCTTCTGTCTTTTGGTGTTGCTTTTATTTGTGTTATTTCAGTCACTCTGTACATTATTCTCTTGATTCTGCTTTCTTCCCTCTGCATCAATCCATGAGTCATTTTATGTTTCTCTGAATTCTTCAAATTCATCATTTCTCATAGTACAATAATCTTCCATTACATTCAGATACCAAAATTCATTCGTACATTGACCGATTTACTGTTTCAGTCTCTTGCCATCATGTATTTTGTGAATACTTTGGAACACATGGGACCTTTCTTTCTATCTTTGACATCCTTGGAGTATATACCTAATTGGGGAGGTTGGGGGTGGGGTGGGAATGGACTGTAAGTCACTGAGTGAACTTTGGACTTTTTTAATATAATTTGAAACTATGTTCCAGATTGTTAGAGCAATTTCATGGCTCCACCAACAGTGTATTAGTGTGCCTGCCATCCCACAGCCCTTCCGACACTTGTTATTTTTACCTTTTATCATCTTTCCAATTTGACAAGTGTGAGGTTAAACTTCAGAGTTGTTTTAATATGCATTTCTCTTATTATTAGTGACTTGACACAGTTTTCCATGTAGTTGTTGATGTCTTGAAATTCTTTTGATGCTTTGATCACTTGTCTGTTAGGGAACGGTGCACTGTCTTACATATTTGTGTCTTGAATTAATTTTTTTAAAAACATGGCCCTCTATAGAAAGAGAAACACACTGAATTCTTTAAGTCCTGGTCATGAATAGCTGCTTTCTCCTCTGTTCCAATTGCCTCGCTATCCCTCCCATCCCCAAGTTCCAAGGAGTAAAATGTCACCAACGCAGATTTTTCCAGCAGTGAGGTTTTCTTCCAGTGGTAGAAGTGTGGGCCAGATCATGAACTCTGAGGTGAAGCCTCTGACTGCCTTAAAATACTAGGCTTTATTTTTGGCTTTTAGGTATCCTCCCCCTCTTTTGGACATATATCAAACCCCATCATGCCTTTTGGCCTGAGCACAGGTAAGGAGGATGGAACTCAGTTCAGTTACTTTTCCAGAGCAGAAATTGTGTATCACTGTAGGGTAGTATGTCATGACTCAGAATCCCCCATCAACATGGCTTCCTTTGCCTTTCAGCACTTAGGGAGATGGGCTCACTGGGGATGTCCACAAACTGTAAATTTCCATTCAAATGATACTAATCTTAACTCAAATCATGTAGGCCAGATCACTCTCCCATTGACCCCTGCTTTACATCTTGTGTAGTCACCGGGACACTGCCACAGGGGCCAACATCAGGAGTTTAAAAGGTCATGGCCACTGTAGGGGCCTTCCAAATGACAGTATGAAGGCACCAGGCCCCTGGAATTTAGCAACATCTAAGCAGGAGTTGAAAAGTCGAATTATATCACCCAGGATTGTCTCATTATTTGTGACTTATTACTAGATAAAAGAAAACACACACACATACTTCTCAAAGTGAATGGAATGACCAGTGAACTGAGTTTCCAGGGTTTCATAGACTTAGAATCCTAAATTCAGAAGACACCTTAGAGATCATTTGATTCAACTTCCTCATTTTACAAATGAAGATGCTGAAGCCCAGGGAGGTTGAGAAATTTGTCAAAGGCTCTGTAGCTAATTTGGATTTTTTCTGTAAATATAATGTAGAGAGGCAGCAATGATGAAGGGGATGTCTAGCAGGCTTCAGAGTCAGGAAGGTCTAGGTTCAAGTCTCATCTCTGACATATACTGAGATTCTGGGCAAATCCCTTTAGTACTTTGTGCCCTGGGTTACTCTCTAAGGCTACAGGTTGCAGAAAATGGGCTGATCTGCATTGGGTAGAGAGAATTTCTTTATATTTATCTTCTCTCTCTCTCTCTCTCTCTCTCTCTCTCTCTCTCTCTCTCTCTCTCTCTCTCTCTCTCTCTCTCTCTCTCTCTTTCCCTCCCTCCCCCTCTCCCTCTACCTACCGCCCCCACTCATTTCCATTTCTAATCCTAATTCTGAGCTTACAAGGAAGGTGCTAACCTGCATCGGTAGAGACTATCTTATCTGTGAAGTTCCCTATGGCATACCCAGTTTTCAGTCTAATTCCATATGTTGCTTATATGTGTAAATATTTTTTCATAGCAGATAGAATACTATCCTTAGTGTCAGGAAGACCTGAGTCCAAATCTAGCCCCAGATATTTACTAGTTCTGTGACCCTGGGCAATTCACTTGACCTCTGTCTGCCTCGGTTTCCCCATGTGTGAAATGGAGATAATAACACTCACCTCACATAGAAGTATTGGCCATTGTTATATTAATATTGACAATTATAATGCAGGTGAGTTTCTTGTGGGCAGGGCCTGCTCTATTTCTGTCTTTTTATATTTATATAAAATAAATTTTTATTTTTTATTTTATATTTTATATCATATTTTTGTTTTTACCATTAGCGGTTAGCAGAGTGCCTAACACATAGTAGAAACTTAACAAATGTTTGTTAATTGAACTGGGATCAGAACCAGATTTACTATTGATTTTCCACCAGCCTTTTCTGACTATCAAGAGGGTGATTTATGTTGATTAAGGCAGGAAGTGATTCAGGATACAGGTTTCCCAAATCCTAAGTTTTCTGCAAATATCTAACAATCTGGGATACGTTGATTTATGGACTTTTCTTGCTCTAAGAAAAACTCAGGATGCCAAAATTCAAGTTTATAAAACACTTGAGCTATATTACTAGAAGAGCATTATGATCAATCACATTGCATAAAGATCCCTTTCTCTGCATAAGGAATCAATATTTTTGAAAGCTAGAGGACTAGCCTGGAGTCAGGAAGACCCGTATTCAAGTCCTACCTTTGATACAGACAATAGATTTAAAATAGGAGGGGACCTTCAAAGTAATCTAGTCCAACTTCTGAATTTTACAGATGAGGAAACTGAAGCCCAGAGAGTTGAGGTCAAACAGGTCGCAGGCAGCAGAGCTGTGATTTGAACCCAGGTTTTTGGACTCTAAATCCAGAGTTCTTTCCACTGCCATGCATTGTGTTCATGGGCAAGTGACCACCTCTCCATGCCTTGGGCCACACTCTAAGACTCTAAGATACAGGAGAGTTGTTGATATGTATTCTCAGGGGGCATTCCCCATGCCAACAAAACCATAGGCCAATAAAAAAATTTTAAAAATGGGGCAGATAGGAGGCAAGGTGAGTAGAGCACTGGCCCTGGAGTCAGGAGGACCTGAGTTCAAATCCGGTCTCAGACACTTGACACACTTTTACTAGCTGTGTGACCTTGGGCAAGTCACTTAACCCAAATTGCCCTGCCTTCACCCCTACAAAAAAAAAGGAAAAAAAAGAAAAAATTAAAAAAATTAAAAGTTTGGTTATTTTTCTTTTCTTTACTAGGACATCCATGAGGAATATTTGGAAAGGTAAGAGACATTCAAATGATATTCATCCTGTTAACAGGGTTTATTACTTACATTTAGGGAAAGGAATTCAAAAGGATTATTTTTTCCTTTTACTATCAACCCACTTCTGAAATGCATAATCTGTGTAACCTCTGGAAAATGATTTAATGCCCTGGACCTGAGTTTCCTTATCCGTAAAATTAGGAGATTGGACTTGATGGTCTGTGAGGTCCACTCCATCTTTAAAGCTATGCTCCAATGATTTCTTCAGCAGTGACTCAGCATCCATACAGAATGCCTCATCCATGAGGCTCTGCTGCAGACCACCTCCATGATGGTGGCAAACACTTTTGGTGAACATGTATCTGTCTTATGCCTTGTTTGACATTAATAATCAGAAGGTCACTTTTATATACAATCTGCACAACCATTCTGGAAAGCACTTTGAAATCATACCCCAAAAGTCACTAAACTGTGCATGCTCTTACACCCAGCAATACCCCTCCTAGTTCTATTCCCCCTAAAGAGATCAAAAGAAGAAGAAAAATATCCATATTTACAAAAATATTTAGAACAGCTCATTTTGCTATAGAAAAGACTTGGAAACTTAGGGGGTACCTATCAATTGGGAATGGTTGAAGAAATGAGGATATGCAAATGTAATGGAATATACTATTATGCCATAAGAAATGAAGGGGATGGTTACAGAAAAAACAAAAGAGACTTGCAGGAGGGTTGCAGAGTGAAGTGAGCTGACCGGGAGGACAATTTATACATCAACAACACTGCAATAAGAAATAACTTTGAAAGACTTAAGAAATCTGATCAGTGCATTGACCAACCAGGTTTCCAAAGGACTCAGGATAAAGCAACATGACTGAGAGGTGACAGGCTCAAGATCCAGAAAGAGACATACATTTTGGGGCTTGGCTAATGCTTTGTTTGAATGCATACATACATATATACATTATATATGTATATATGTGTGTGTGTGTATATACATATAGGTATGTATGTATATGTATACACACACACACACACACACACACATATATATATATGTTACAAGGCATGGGGAGTAGGGGTGGGAGTAAGAGAAAATAAATGCTTTTTAATTTAAAAATAAAACCTGAATCCCAAATTATTTTAACACAGACATGACAGACAACTCATTCAAAGGAAGCCTTTAGGTCAACATTTTGCTCTACCGAATAAAATTTTTTTTTAGTCGATAATCACAGTAAGCACAATCTTGCTATTATTAATTGCTTACAAGATTACTAATCTCATATTCTCTGTACCTTTTCAGTTAATCATGTATGACTGTAAAGTTGTGGTATGCTGTTGAATGTTGTTTGCAAATTCTGCCTTTTCCCTCTTGAACCTTCACCATAGGATTATAACCCTAGGGACTTTTTGGAAGGGACTTTTGAGGCCATCAAGTCCAAGCCCCTAATTTTGCAGATGAGGAGCCTCAGGCCCAAAAAGGTCAAGTGTCTTGCCCAGAGTCACACAGGTAATGAGGATCAGAGTAAGGATTTGGAACCAGGTTCTAAGGATGTCCTTGGTGCCTGTATGGATTGGTTTCAAAGAGCTTTTGTAGAGATGGAAAAGAAGGCATATGGGTACATAGTTATTGATCCTTTCTGTCATCTTATTTTACAGTGATAATAAGACCTCATATGTTTTTCAAGCCATTAGGATTCTCCCGTGTCTCAGCTATCTTCCCTTTAAATTTTAAAATCTTCATCTCTGACAGCTTCTGAGGATACTTGGTCTAGTCCAGCTTCCCATTTCTGTTTTCTTTATATTTTTGTTTTTTATATTTTATATTTATTCTTTAGCATACTTTCTACTTCATCATACAACAAACATAGTAGAGACTATGATGTTAGAGTGCAGATTTGCAGTTCTACTATCAGAGATGGAGAGGAGTTTGCCAGAGGAATCTTTACAGATCTGTTCTGCTTCTGTCTTTTCGCTGTCATTTTTCCAGTTTCATCCTTAAACGTCCGTGGGATATAGTTAGGTCTCAATAGGTTTTCTGTAAACTTGTCTTTCCCCTCTACTCCTCACTATTTTATGAGGTAATACTTTGCAAAATCTTCCACTATCCATCCTCCTTTGTGAGATTTTGCAAACAAGTTTATCTTGTAAACCAGTGTTGACCTTGGCTGCCATCTCTCACCACTTGGCAAGGAGATCAAGTGTTTCATTCTGAGGTGATGTCTAGGCTCTTTTAATCTCATCATTGTGGTGTTTGATTTACATTGGCTAAACTTCCTAAGGAAGTAATGATATTCTGTGTTGATGTCTGTTCTTTCACTCATTTCCTATTTTATAGGGTCAACTATTTGTTTAAATAGGTCAAGTTCGTGTTGTCTCAACTGCACATCATACTTTCTTCTCATTTTATTCTTTCTTATAATTTGGTATTGATTTTGATCTTTTTACTAACAAGTTGATAATTCGACTGTACAGAGAAAACTGATTCAGAAATAACTCATATATTAGTAATGAGTAATTTCCTGTCTGTTAAAATACAATCAGTATAATTTTGAGTGATTTTTTTTTGGTGCTCACTGTCCAGAGACTCCTGACTCTCTTCCTAGGAAAAGTATTCAGACAATATAAGTGTAACTCTATAAGCCTTCCACCTCTTTCTTCTTTTACTTATACACCATGTTTTATTATTTTTTTTGGTCATTCTCCCTAATGCCTTTCTTTGTAACAAAGTTAAGATTGGGATAGAAACTGGACTTGTGAGTTTATTTATACAGGGAACTTCCAGATGAAGAAATTCCCTCTATTAATGCAGGTCAGCACTGTCTCAGCAACTTATAGTCTTGGAGAGTTGCCTAGATCACTGAAAGGTTCAGTGACCTTCCCAAAGTCACACAGTCATTATTTGTCAGAGGCAAGATTTGAATCCAGTTCTTCTTGGCTTCATGGCCAGCTCTCTAGCCATTAAGTCAAGTTGTTATTCTTACACTAATGTTCCTAAATATTAAAATATGCTTGAATAAACAAGGACTCTATGGCTCAAACATAAGGAAGTCCCAGTGTGGAAGCTCCCTCCACCCACAGATTGTAATATGTCTGTAATTTAATAGGAGATTCCTGGGGAGTTGCCTGAGACACATAGAGGTTAATGAGTTGACCAGGGTCACACAGCTAGTAATTATCATACATAGGATTTGAACCAAGTTTTCCTGGCTTGAAGTCTAACATTCTGTGTCATGATGCTTCTTAGTAAAATGTATATTTTTAAGATGTGTGTGTGTGTGTGTATTTGCTGTCTAACAGAGATGCAGCTAGCTGGAAAGGGACAGGGATAGATATAATCTGGGATCTGATCCATATTTATAGATAATAAGAAGAAGACCATGAAGATAGCAGCCTAGCAGGATGAGGGGCAGACTGGACCTAGGATTGCTGAAGTTAGGCAATCTTTCCTTTTTCCAAGAGGGGTGTCAGGCAAGATTTATAGCTATCCATAACTCTCAAATATCTCTATCATAGCGGGTCTGAGTCTGGGTTCAGAACAAAAGCCATTTCTTTGATTGCTTCCAAGGGAGAGGCTCTACTTTACACTGGCTGATTCAGCCCCTTCTCAACAAAAGCTAGTTAAACAAAAGACAATCACAAGTAGCTTTTTGTCAAAGAAAGAAGCAAGTGGAAATTAGAGAAATAATAGACTAGAATGTATCAAAGAACACACAAGAATGAATGAACTCCTTAGCTAGAAGTTAACAATCCCAATGAGTAGAGGTCTACTTTCTCTAGGACTGTAAGCTCTGCAAGTCAGGGGACATAAGGAAGGCAGACCTCCCCGACATGTCTGCAGCTCCAGGACTCGATTCCACCATTCAAAAGTCCATACCTCAACTCTTATTCTGGCTTTCAGTTGTCTGGGAGCTTCACTGATTTTTTAGTTACCCAATTTCCCTTTCTTTTAGTGACTTTTTCATTTACATTGTTATAATCATTGTTAATATTGTTCTCTTGAGACCATGCACAAAGAACTTATTTTCAGGAGTAGGCAGACCCCAGTCCACTTACTAATATCAAATGCCAAGTTGAAGAGCATCAGCCAAAGATGAATAATGATACTGGCCAACTCTATGATCAGGGTTCCATCACTGGCCAGGGACGACCAATGTGAAATGGACCATCTTTTCTCTAGTTCCTATGCATCAGAAACTATGATGTAGCTCACAGAGTAGATAAAAGTGACCTATGAGCAGAGCTGCTAACAAAAATGTGTCATTGATACAAGATGTAGTTTTGAGCCTTGATTGATTGTGGGTAAATCAAGAGCGAGCCCAGCCACAGGATGAAGGTCAAGAAATAAACAAACAAACCAAAAGATGACTTCAAGTTCTTTTAAGGATGTACCTGGTAAAGGCAGTTGGTTGAGAACTATATTGATCTATTATTGTCTTACACAAAGTACAAGGCAGTTAGTGCCATTCAAAGCCACTGATACATGGTTATAAGGGTCCTCCATGCTGATTTTAGAGACCCAGTCTAAAAGAAAACCCCAGATCGGTGTCAAACAGGTTCCACCCTTCAAAAAAAGACATCACTCCATTGCTAGTGACTACATGAAGCCTTTCCCAAATCTCATAACTGCTAGTGTCCCACCAACCACCCTGTAATTAGCCACTTTGTATTTATTTGTATTTACTCACTTTATATTTATTTTGTTCATACTTATACATGTATTTGTTGTCTCCTCCACTAGAATATAAGCTCTTGGGAGTAGTGATAGTTTCATTCATTGTTAGCAGGACATCCAGTCTAATCTATCTATCTATCTATCTATCTATCTATCTATCTATCTATCTATCTATCTATCTCCTCTGGAGCTGGGAGCAATGTCCTAACTATGTCTCTATTCAAGTTAGGCTAGTTTTTCCTTGACAGGCTTTACACCATCCTCCAGACTTTTGTCATGGTTCAGTCCTGTCTGACTCTTTGTGACCTCATTTTGGGGGTTTTCTTGGCAAAGATGCTAGAGTAGTTTGCCATTTCCTTCTCCAGCCCATTATATAGATGAGGAAATTGAGGGAAACAGGGTTAAGTAATTTGCCCAGAGTCACACAGCTAGTTAAATGTCAGAGTCTGGATTTAAACTCATGAAGATGAGGCTTCTTGATCTTAAGCCTTGTGCTCTATCCACTGCGCTACCCAGCTGACCTCTTAATTGGCTTAAGGGACTAGATTTTCAAGCCCTGGTTCTCCAAGTCCAAAACAGTCATGAGTCAAGAGCTTCCTGATACTTGACTGGTAAACTGCCATGAACAATTCAGAAGCAAGGGGAGGTCTGTTCAATGGAGTTGTGAATCAAATGTGTCCTGTGTCTTTAATACTATCCTTTTTAAATATCCTTCCCTTCCTATAGCTGAGGAAATCTCTTTTCAGCTGCTGAATGGCCTTCATGGTATCTCATTTTGTTCCAATCCTGCATGATTTCTGGGGGTAGTTTCAAATTACTTTCTAGAATGGCTAGACCAACTCCACCAACAGTGCACAGGTATACCTGTTTTTCCACAGCTCCTCAGTTTCCCACAGTCAATTGTTCTGGGCTAGGAATGTCTCAAGGTAGTCTCTGACAGTTTAAGTATAATATTGGGATGAAATGAGACATTTGTAAGCTCTTCAACAGTTAACAAAAGATTTACTTAGCTGTAGTAGGTGAAGGATATTCAACAGGGTATGCTTGGAGAACATCATCAGTTGAGTGTGATGAACAAAGTTCCGTTGCTTCTGAGTAGACCATGCTATTGTACTCCACTGACCATAAATGAGACAGCTAGTTCCTCATGCCTGATTTGTACTCAGGTGACTAGGAAGTATTGATGGCAACAACATTTTCAGTTTTGAGGATGGTTTCAAAAACTTTTTTTGTTTCTTAATATTTTAATTTTTTCCCCAATTACATGTAAAAACAATTCAGTTACTTTTTTATACCTGCTGTTCTTTTTTAAAAAAAAAATATTTTATTTTTCCTAATTACATGTAAAAACAACTTTTATTATTTGTTTTTTTTAAATTCTGAGTTCCATATTCTTTCCCTCTCTCCCTTAACTCCCTCCTCCTTGAGAAGGCAAGCAATTTGATATAGGTTATATGTGTTCAGTCATGCAAAATATATTTCCATATTAGGCATTTCATGAAAGAAAACACAAACCAAAAAAAAAACACAAAAAAGAAAAATAAACAAAATTTTAGAGTATGCTTTGATTGACACTCAGACTCTATCAGTTCTTTCTCTGGAGGACAATAGCATTTTTCATTATAAATTCTTTGGAATTGTCTTGGATCATTGTATTGCTGAGAATAGCCAAGTCATCCTCAATTGATCATTGGACAATATTGCTACACTACATTGTTTTCCTGGTTCTGCTCATTTCACTTAGCATCAGTATATGTAAGTCTTTCCAGGTTTTTCGGAGAGCATCCTGTTTGTCATTTCTTCCAGCACAACAGTATTCCATCATAATCACATAGCACAACTTGTTCAATTGATGGGCATCTCCTCAACTTCCAATTCTTTGCTACCATAAAAAGAGCTGCTAAAAATATTTCTGCACATATAGGTCTTTTTCCTTTTCTTAAATCTCTTTGGGGTACAGACCTCATAGTAGTACTGCTGGGTCAAAGGATATGCACAGTTTTATAGCCCTTTGGGCATAGTTCCAAATTGCTCTCCAGAATGGTTGAAACAGTTCACAACTCTATCAACAATGCGTTAGTGTCTCTATTTCTCCACATCCCCTCCAACATTTATCATTTTCCTTTCCTGTTAGATTAGCTAATCTGATAGGTGGGGGGTGGTATCTCAGAGTTGTTTTAATTTGCATTTCTCTAATCAATTGTGATTTAGAGCATTTTTTCATATGACTCTAAGTAGCTTTGATGACTTTGTCTGAAAACTGCCCGTTCATATCCTTTGACCATTTTTCAATTGGGGGATGACTTGTATTCTTATAAATCTGACTTAGTTCTCTAAATATCTGAGAAATGAGGCCTTTATCAGAGAAACTTGCTGTAAAGTTTTTTCCCACAGGTATGATTAGTGTGTATTCCCCCCATCCTATTTCCTCTCTGTTTTTCTTCTCTCTCTCTCCTGTCACTCAGTCCATCCTCAAAAGTGTTTTGCTTCTGACTACTGCCTCCCCCAATCTACCCTCCCTTCTATTAGCCCCCTTCCTTCTCTTATCCCCTTTTCCTCCTACTTTCCTGTAGGGTAAGATAGATTTCTACATTCAACTGAGTGGGTATGTTATTCCCTCTTTGAGACAATTCCAATGGACAACTCCCCCACCTTCCCTTCCACTGTAAAAGCTCCTTGGGGCTTATTTTATATGAGACAATTTACTCCCATTCTGCCTTTCCCTTACCCCTTCTCCCAGTTGATCCTTTATTTTTTTTAAATAGCACTTGTTTCTGTTTTGACCTGTTTCAACAATCCAGCTAGCAGCTACTGTGGGGATGTAAAACCAACAACAACCAGCTCACAGAACACCACAAGCCCAGGTTCTTTTGATCTGCTTTACTAAGGAAAGTAATGTTAAGGGGTTAACAATCTTACTTTAATCCAACATATACATATAAACTCACTTACTTCAGGGGAAGAATCCAGCACCCTGAACTTCAGAGCAAATACAAACAAATTACAAACATCAACAGACAGACCTTGTCTGATTCAAATCTCAATGCATAGTTACCAGAGTTTAACAAAGTCCAAACATCCAGGTTTACAAGCTGGAGGGCTCTTAACTACAGCTGCCCAGAGTCTCCACATCAGCACACGGCCAAGAGTGAGAGCCCTAAGCAAAAAGCTTTGTCTTCTCTTTTTATGCACTCTTTAGCCATGTTGGCTCTGGTCTTAGCAACTACCCTTAGGACCCTGAGGGCTTCATGCCCACATAGGCTTAGCACCTAATAGATAGGGATTTGGGTCTGGGGCTTAGCACCTAATAAGACTCAATCAAAGACACCCAACTTAATTGATATTACATGGCCAGAAAAACCTGACAGTCTTCCCCTCCCAGATGGATTTTTTTTTTGGACTAGGTAAAAGAGGCCATTCTCTGCCTCATTTCTTACCTTTCCTTAATCACTGAATGGGTGTTGCCTCAGACAAACTGAGACCTGGGAAAGACCTTAGCTTAAAAAGGCCAAGGTCTTCCATTACATCTGGGGCCATCTCCAGTTGGTCCTGATCTATATCTTGCCACTGAACCCTGATGGTTCTGGAGGAGAAAGTGAGGCTTGTGACTTTGCACAGCCCTCCCTCACTTAAATCTCAATTCACTTGCTAGTCATGGCATCACTTTCTTGATGTCATGATCCTCTTTGAGAATGAAGGGCAAACTACAAGAACAACAATTTTTTTAGATATCATTCCATCATACTCAATTCATACTCATGCCTTCCATCTAACTGCTTTAATAATGATAAATTTCTTAGGAGTTACAAGTATAATCTTCCCATATAGGAATGTAAACAGTTAAACTTTATTGAATTCCCTTATGATATCTCTTTTCTGCTTACCTTTTTATGCTTCTCTTGATTCTTGTATTTGAAAGTTAAATTTTCTATTCAGATCTGGTCTTTTCATCAGGAATGCTTGAAAGTCCCCTATATCATTGAAAATCCATTTTTCCCCCTGAAGGATTATTAGCTGGGCAGGTGATTCTTGTTTGTAATCTTAGCTCCTTTGCTGTCTGGAATCTCATATTCTAAGCCCTCCAGTCCTTTAATGCAGGATTTGCTAAATCTTGTGTTATCCTGACTGTGGCACTATGATATTTGTATTATTTTTTTTTCTGGTTTCTTGCAATATTTTCTCCTTGACTTTGGAGCTCTAGAATTCTAATATTCCTGGGAGTTTTCATTTGGGGACCTCTTTCAGGAGGTGATTGGTGGATTCTTTCAATTTCTATTTTAACCTCTGATTCTAGAATATCAGAGCAATTTTTCTTGATAATTTCTTGAAAGATGCTGTCTAGGCTCTTTTTTTTAAAATCATGGTTTTCAGGTAGTCCAATCATTCTTAAATTATCTCTACTGGATCTATTTTCTAGGTCAGTTGTTTTTCCAACAAAGTATTTCACATTTTCTTCTATTTTTTCATTCGTTTGACTTTCCTTTATGGTTTCTTGATGTCTCATGGAGTCCTTAACTTCCACTTGCCTAATTGTAATTTTTCAGGAATTATTTTCTTCAGTGAGCTTTTGTACCTCCTTTTCCATTTGGGCAATTCTATTTTTTAAGGATTTATTTTCTTTAGTTAATTTTTGTACAACTTTTTCCATTTGGTTAATTCTGCTTTTGAAGAAGTTCTCTTCAGTGGATTCTCTTTCAGTGCTTCTTTTACCATTTGGCCTTTTGTGTTTTTTAAGGTTTTATTTTCTTCAGCATTTTTGTGCCTCCTTTCCCAAGCTGTTAATGCCTTTTTTCATGATTTTCTTGCAGTCACTCTTATTTGTTTCTCCAGTTTTTCCTTTACCTGTCTTATTTGATTTCAAAAATTCTTTTGGCACTCTTTCTGGAATTCTTTTTGGGCCTGAGACCAATTCACATTTTCCTCTGAGGCTTTGGATGTAGCAGTTTTGACTTTGTTGTCCTCTTCTGAGTGTGTTTGGATCTTCCCTATCACCAAAGTACCTTTCTATGGTCAAAAAAATCTTTTTTTTTTGTTTTTGCTCATTTTTTTAGCTTATTTTTTTACTTGAACTTTATGTTAAAGTTGGGCTCTGCTCCCAGAGTGGATGGGGCACTGTCCCAAGCTTTAGGTTTTTCTGTGCAGCTGTTTTCAGAGCTATTTTTGTGCAGCTGTTTTCTGGGGGTCTGTATGTTTTCAGTTCTTCCAACGTGGTATGATCTAAGAAGAGATACGTTTACTATTTTCCTGACCTGTGCTCTGTTCTGTGAGTGAGCACAAACACTCTTTTCCACCCTAGTACTGTGACTAGAGTCCTTTGCTCCCTTATGGCTGCAATCTCTGGTGCACTAGTGCTCCTCCTTGCCCTGGGGCTGAGACCCAGAACTGGGACTTGGATTTGCACATGGACAATGCAATAGAGTCTTGCACCCAGTGCCAGCTAAGGGACCCCTGTTAACTTCCTCCTGGACTGTTGCCTGATTCCCTTACCATCTGTGAGCTGAGACCTCTGGAAGCTGCTGCTGCTGCTGATTCAGTTGCCCCTAAGGCTGTCTTGCCAGGGCATTGCCTGTGCTGGACTATTCTTCACACTCACGCCAGTGTGACAGATCTTTCCTGCTGATATTCTAAGTTGTCTTGGGCTGGAAAATTGTTTTACCCTGTAATTTTGTTGGTTCTGCTGCTCCTGAATTCCTTTTGAGGCATTATTTTAAAGTTGTTTGGAGGGGAATTTGGGAGAGCTCAGGCAAGTCCCTGCCTTTTCTCTACCGTCTTGGCTATGTCCCCCTTTTCCATAATGTTTAAAGAAAGTAGTAGAAAGTAAAGATATTGCTTCTATGTCACCTTCTATCCAGAGCTGTAATTAGGAGGGGCAATGAGAGCTTTTTGCCTCCAGTGTGATAACGTTAGAGGGCACTGAGGTGCAAAGTTTAGAGGGCATCAATAGCACCTCCAAGCCATTAGCAACACAGATCCAGCAGTGCTTAGTGCAGAGTTAGGAAACATATGGGAAGCTATCTGCTCCTCCCCCTCTCTGTCCTCCTCTCTGCTTCCATCCATGTAGCAGTAACAGCTTTGAACCACTGTCCCAGGATCTTTGTGATTTCCCCATGACATTCTTCTCTTCCCTCTTCAAACAAGGTCCTGATCTATGCTATTTCCCTGAAGAATTCCCAGTTATGGTCCTACTCTCACTCCTAGATTTACACATATCTCCCACATATATGTGCTTATATTTTATTTTTTAATTTTATTTATTTTTTAAATTAAATTTATTTTTTTGTTACATTTTAAGTTCTGAACTGTCTCCCTCTCTCTTTCTCTACACTGTGCTTATAATATTTTAAGCAGTTCAGGCCCAGCCCCATAAACTTTATAGGACTCTAATTTTATTCGGGACATTCCTCTTATGACCTTCATCCTCAACCCCCACCCCCACCCCAACCCCCTATGCTAAGAATTATTTTAGAGGCCTGGGGCACATTTCTGTTTTTAGCCTGAAACTAGCAGTTTTTGGTGGTTCTCTTTCCTAAAGACAGTACAGAAGGCATCCTAATATAAGGTCACAAGAGGGGAAAGCAAAGCTGCACAGGAATATTTGCACTTTTAATATCCCAAGCACAACCTGAGCTTAGGGTAAAGATCCAAATACATTACCCTGACATCCTATCAAATCTGATCAGTCTTGTCTTTATTCTGAAAGTTGGTGGTACTCTGACTTAATAAATTGAAGTAAACAATAAATTCCACTGGTCTGTCGAGACTGTGGTTAGATTCCCTGGCCAGAAATGATTTTGATTATGGAGTTGGCATCTTCGATACTTCTTCCATCCCCCACCCCAGCGTTCCGAAATCATCGGTTGGCAGTGACAGGATTCGGAAAGAAAGCAGGGAAAGAGTAACAACCACCACCACCACCACCACCAAAATCCTCGCATCTTCAAAGCCCTTTCCACGTTAATGAATTCCTTATGGGTAACATGGCCAGAACTGTCAACTAGGACAAAGAATGAAAAAGAACCTTCTTTCTTAAAAGAAAAAAAGGGGGAGGGAAAGGGCTCTACTTGAGAAGAAAAGTCATTTTTAAAAGAGACCAGGAAAAATCCCAACAGAATGGAACTCTTCAAAATCTGTCTCAGCAACACACAACAGGAAACTGGGCTGAACGTGGGCTAGGCAGTCACACAAAGCCAGTAGCACATGCCTGTTCTTACTCCACGCAGCCGAGGCTGACCAAAAACAAGACAACAAGTAGTAAGAGTCCAAATGCCAATTCATACTATGGGAGAGGTAGGGTGTGTGTGGAAAGAACATTGAAAGGCTCAGAACAACAGGCTGCTCGTATCAAGTTCACAAAATCGGGAGAAGGAAGTTGGCTTATGTTGTTGTCAGATTCACCCTAAGACGTTCAAGTTTCCATGTCCTGGCCAATGACCCACAAACAATTTTCTTCTTTATAACGTTCTACTTCCATGGTCACTTGAAAAATAAGGAGTGAATTTCACAGTTTATAAAACCCCCACTTACGTCAGAAGGGCTCGGGAGGTCATATTGGGACATTTCAAGTAATTGGGGGCAAGGTCTGGATTTACCCTTTGGCTCCGGTGTTCTGAATTGAGATGGCTCCTGATCCCATGAACTGATGGTTGGCTGACATTTTGGAACGAGGGTTTGGAGGAGATTGGGGGTGGGGAGGGGAAGGAGCTCTGATGAAAAAGAGGCACTTAACGGATCGGGGAACACAGGATTGAAACTGACAGCTCCCGAGTTTAAGGAAGTTTTATTTTTAGAGGCAGGATTAATGGTAGAGGTTGGAGAAAGATTTCTGAGGCCTAGTTTGAGGAGTTGAGAGTGAGACGGTGACATCTCCCATCTTAGGCTTTAACTGATCTGACCAATGCAATTAACACTGAGGATAAATAGTAAATGCATATATACATACTCACATATACATATATGTATCTATCTCTCTCTATATATATACACACATATATCTGCCTATATAAAATAGTAACTGTCTATATAAATGTGTGTATATATACCATAACATATATGTATGCATTTTATAGACAGAATTATAGATATAGAAAGCTATAGACATAGATATAAATTTTTATTATTTTATTATCTTTTGTTTTTACATTATCTATACTCCTCCCAATGTATGGACTTTTCAACTCACTCCATTCTGCATCTGCTGCTCTGCCTGGTTTCAACTCTATGGAACAAGATGCCCCTGGGTCTTCCCCACCCCCTGCTTTCCTGCCTCCTCTCATTAGATTATAAGCTCCTTGAGGGCAGGGACTGTCTTTTTATTAATTATATCCCCAGTACTTAGCCAAGTCTGGCATGTAGTAGGTGCTTAATAAATGTCTATTGGGTTGGGTAAAGAAGGAAAAAAGACAAGAAAATTGATTTAGCAAAAATAACCAATGTACTGGAAAAGTCTGGCATTATAGTCCAGACTACCTTTGCAAAGAAGAAGCAGGGGGAGATGCTTTTCCTCTCTCTTCTCTGGGGCCAAGTTAAGTCATCATAATTTTTGCAGCATTCAATTTCAATCATTCTGTTGTTTTTGTTCTTTTGATTTACAATGTTGCGGTCTTGGGGTACATAGTTTTCCCGGTTTTGATTCCTTTGTGCTGTGTCAGTACATGTAACTCTTCCCATGCTTTTCGATGTTCACCTATTCATCATTTTGTACAACCCAGACATAGTCCATTACATTCATCTGCCACAACTGGGTTAGCCATTCCTCCAGTCAATTGCCTACTTACACATAAAAAGGAACACATGTAGGGTGTAGGGGGCACTGTCGCCTTGAGAGCTGAAGACAATGAAAGAGAGTGAGACTTTACATTCATTGTTATTATTTCAATACAGTGGATACTTGGTTGAATATGTGATTTCATCCCTGTGGATCCTTCTTCCAGTCATTTAGAGTCATCCCATTCTACTTCCTCATCTGGTGGTGAGCTCCTATCCATGTCCCCTGATAAATCCTCCGCAGGGAGTTTGCAGATAATAGTATTCTGTCATTACTCATAATAATAACATTTCTATGGCATATTAAGGTTTTCAAAAAGGAGAAGGGAGTAGAGTCTGCAACCTATAGGGTGGTGAACTTGTCTTTAATTCCTGGCAAAATTCTTGCACCTACTATTAAAAGGATGCCTGGTAAAAATCTAGAAAAGAAAGTGGTGATCACCTGAAGCCAAAAAGACTTTACCAAGAATAAGTAATGCCTGGCTAGATCAAGGGAATGCCCATGATATAGCTTACCTAAATGTTAGTAAAGCATCCGACAAAACTCAAATTGTATTCTTGCAGCTAAGAGGGATATGGGCTAGATGATCCCATAGTAAGGTAGATTCAGACCTGGTAGTGGCCAGGTTCAAAGAGAGTGTCATGTCAGATAGGAATGTGATCTTCAGTGGAATGCCTCAAGGATCTGTGCTTTGCAATATTCTGTCAATCATTTTTCATAAATGACCCAGATAAAGGCAGAAATGACATGTTTATGACATTTGTATATGACATTAAGTTGGGTGGTATAGCTGACACCTTGCCTTAAATATCTCTTTATTTTAGTCCATTTTCAACTTAGTTGCCAAAGAAATTTTTCTAAAGCACAGGTCTAACCATGTTATCCCATTACTCGATAAACTCCCCTGGGTCCCTATTACCTCCAGGATCAAATATAAGGAATTCTGGCATTGAAATCTCTTCTCAGTCTGGCCCCTTACTCCCTTTCTGGTCTTGCTACTCTGTAATATAGTCACACCTGACTACTTGCTGATTCTCACACTTGACCCTCCGTCCTTCATCTTCATGTATTTGCATTGGCTGCCCTCCCTGCTGTGCCTGGGATCCTCTTCCTCCTCACCTCTGACACTCAGCTTTCCTGTCTCCATTCAAGATCTGGCTCAAATCTCACCTTCTTCAGCAGGGCCTTCCCAGCTGACTCTTACCCCAAGTCCCTTTTCCTCCTTACCTTTCATTTACACTGACTATCTCCTGAATATACATCATTGTTAGCATGTTTTTCCCCCTACTACAATGGGAGCTCCCTGAGGGTGGGGAGCATTTTTGGCCTTTCTTTGCATTCTCAGCACTTAACACAATCCCTGGCACATAGGAGGCACTTAATAAATGCTTACTGACTGACTGACTGTATGGCAGAATCAAGATTCCAAAAAATTGTGACAGAATCAAGCATGATGAAATTTATGACTACTGCTGCCATTGATAATGATAGGTAGCATTTAAATAGCAATTTAATTTTTGCCAAAACATTTACAGATATTATCTCATTTGATCCTCGTAACAATCCTGGGAGGCAGGTGCTAATATTACTCCCACTTCACACAGGAGAAACCTAAGGTTATTTAGTCATTTCAGTTGTGTCTGACTCTTCTTGGCAGAGATCCCTGAGTAGTTTGCATTTCCTTCTCCGGCTCATTTTACTGATGAAGAAGCTGAGGCAAACAGGGTTAAGTGACTTGCCCAGAGTCACACAGCTAGCAAGTGTCTGAGGCCACATTTGAACTCAGGTCTTCCTGACTCTGGGCCTGGCGCTCTAGGTACTGTGCCACCTAGCTGCCCCCACAGGAAATGGAGGTACAGAGAGGTTAAATGACTCGCCCAGGGCCACATAGATAGTAAAGTGTCTGAGGCTGCATTTGAACTCTGATCTTCCTCATTCCAGGTCCAGGCTCTCTATACTCTAACTTTAACATAGAAAAATAAGTCCATAAGAAAAACAAAAATTAAAAAAATGAATTTCACAAGTACAAGAAGGAAGAGGGGTTGCTAGGTAGCAATTCAGCTAAAGGAGATCTGGGGTTTCTAGTGGTCTGCCAGTCCAATGTGAATCAACAGTGTGATAAGGCAACCTCCAAAGCTTATGCAATCTTGAACTGTATTAAGTGACACAGTGTCCAGAATTAGGAAGGTCAAAGATCTTCTGTCCTCTGCCGTGGTCAGCCCCTACCTAGGGGATTGTTTTTAGCTCTGGGCACATTTCAGGAAGGAAAGTGATAAACCAGAAAGGAGCCAAAGGAAATCGATGGGGATGATAAAACCGCTGGAGGGCCTACTACCTATGAATTGATTCAAGCAATGGAGGATCTCCAGTTTGGGTGTGACAGGGTCTATGACTCTAGTTTGAGGTGACAGGGTAGCTGTCTTCAGTTGGCCACACAGAAGAGACAAGAGGAGCGTTGTGTGGGAGGAACAGAGAGAAGGCCGGTTTGGCTGGATCCCAGAGTACAGAAGAGTGAGTGATGCTCACTGAGACTGGAGAGTGGGCTGGAGCCAGGTTGTGAGGGGCTTTCAAAGCTAAAGAGAGAAGTTTACATTATATCCCAGATTCAATCGGAACTCACTAGAGGTGACTGAGTAGGGGAGCTCAGACGGTCAGATCTATGCTTAAGGAAAATTACTTTGGCAGTAATGAGGAGGGTGGGATGAAGTGAGGAGAGGCTTGAAATAGGGAATTCAATGAGGAGATTGTTGTAGCAATCTAGGCAAGAGGAGAGGAGGGTCTAGAGACCAGCGGTGGAGAGCCTGAGGCCTCGAGGCCACAAGTGATGCCATAAACAGAAATAAGGAAGTTTGGCATGATGGAATGCTTTGAGAAGGAGTTGTTAATATAGGGTCCATGAACTTGGTTTTAAAAATATAATTTAAATTTAAAAATATAATTGATTTCCTTCATAATCCTATTTATTTTAGAATGTTATTTGAGAGGGGCTATAGGCTTCCCCAGACTGTGCAAAGGGTCTGTGGAGAAAAAAGGTTAAGAACCCTTGGTTTAGGGGGAAAGAGAATGAGTTCAGCTTTGGACATGTTGCATTTGATGTTTCTCTGGGACGTCCAGTTTGAAATGTCCAATAGGCAACGTGCGGTTGAAGCTTGAGGGAGAGAGTACAGCGTCAGCACAAGGAAGAAGCCTGAGCTAAGTCCCAAGCAACATACTTGTTCCTCCCCTGGAAAATCACCTGTCCAGACTCTAGCCCTAATATTCACGCAGATATTTCACAATTGCCTGTTCTCAATACATGCAGGTGGCTGAGTAGATAAAGTGCTGGGCCTGGAGTCAGGAAGACTCATCCTCATGAGTTCAAATCTGGCCTCAGACACTTTTACTAGCTGTGTGACCCTGGGCAAGTCACTTCACCCTGTGTACCTCAGTTTCCTCATCTGTAAAATGAGTTGGAGAAGGAAATGGCAAACCACTCCAATATTTCTGCTAAGAAAAGCCCTAATGGGGTCATGAAGAGTTGACTGAAACAAATGAACAACAACAAATCAATGACTGTCCAGTGGTGCCCTGGAGCTAGCTCAAACTGGATACAATAAACACTTGTGGAATTTTCAGTGTGAGCATTCATACCTTGGAAATTAGAATGGTACACATCAGGGTTTGATTTATTACTTTGTTGATTGACTAGACTTAAAGCGACTGAGAAAATGTTGATAATGAAGCCTCAACTTAAAAGTGTGTTCAGTGTTGTGGAAAGCCACTTGTTAAACATTTACCAGCACACTTCTGTATATGTCCTTCCTTCCATACAAAATGACTCTGGCTAAGTTACATAACCTGTCAGTGTTCTGGGCAACTCTCCAAGAGGGTAAGATGCAGAGAAGGGGCCACCTTGCTTTGGTCTAGAGTTCCCTATCCTGGAATATCAAGGAAAACACAGCTCCAGGCCCTATCCTGATTAATGTGGTGCAACAGAGGATCCTATTTTGAAGGACTGGAGGCGAGAAGGGGCAGTTAATCCTTGGGAAGGCAAAAATGATTTTAAAAAAAGAGAAAAGCAATAATTAACACACATACCCATATGCACCCACATACACCCACAGGGAAGGGGAAACATTTGAATGTCCAGCAAAAGAGATTAAGAAGATTTAGTCAGACTGGTCAGAGGCTAACCAGAGTAGCTGTGGCTACAAGAACTAATCTCCTAGTAGTTAATCTTCTGGCGATGAGTCTCCATGAACTTATCTAGGCTGGTCTGCAGATGAGGGCCACCAGGTGTCTATAGCTTGGGGACACTTGTCAGGGCTTGGGCTTCTCTGGACTATTCTTGCAGTACCCAAGGTAACCTCCATGGAAGATCATCGATTTAGAGTTAGAAGGGAATGTAGAGATCATGGAGTCTGATCGTCTCATTTTACATATAGAGAAACTGAGGCAAGTCACTTAACCCTGTTTGCCTCAGTTTCCTCATCAGTAAAATGAGCTGGAGAAGGAAATGGCAAACCACTCTGGTATCTTTAAGAAAACCCCAAATAGGGTCTTAGAGAGTTGGACACATCTAAAACAATTAAACAAACACCAACAACCTCAGGCTGAGAGATGTGATTTGTCCAAGGTCATATGGCTAATAAGTGACCAAAGTGACCCACCTTCCTGATTCCAAATCCAGAATTCACACGATCATAGGTTTAGACCTGGAAGGGTTCTTAGATATTATTGAGTCCGTCTTCCTTATCTTACAGATAAAGAAAATGAGAACAAGAAGTAAAGTGACTTAGTCTGGGTTGCGCAGTCACTAAGTGTCTGAGGTAAGATTTGAATGCAGGTCTTTCTGACTCTGGGTCCAGCCTCAACCCAACTTCACCACGATGGCCTCCATCAATATCATGATGTGGGTGCGGGAGAGAGATGCCTCGCAAGAACAACGTGACGGGCTGTTTTCACACGCACTCAGATGAGGCATTGTGAATGTTCCAAGACCTTACAAATATTTATTTCTGGAAGATTTTTTTCATCGAGAGTTGAGCTCTCTCTCAGTTTTCTGTTGTGTTATTCCTGGTAGTCTGCATAAGGAAAAACATCTGCTTTTATTTCCCTCCTTTGACAAGGATTCTAAATATTTGTACATTACAGAAAATGATGACAATTGTATGAGATTTCAGATGTGAAGAAAGAAGGAGAGGAGGTTTTGCAAGATAGCCTGAAAACGGTCATTGTACAGGGAAACAACCCAAGAAACAGAGGAGGAGAGTGGGAGAGATCTCAAAGGTCAGCTAGCCAATGTTCTCATTTTGCACATGAGTAAAACTGAGGCCCAGGGAAATAAAGACATTGGTGGTTGTTTTCATGGTGGCAGTCACAATTTGTGTCCCTGTCTAGTGGTACTTTTTAAATAATTTTTAAGAAACTGTAACCATCTTTTAAAAAATATTTTAATAATTTTTAAAAAATCATTTATGTAGTATTTTATTTTCCCCCAATTATATTTAACCATCTTTTTAAACCTTATAACCATTGAAAAAAATCAAATAATCAAATGAACGTGCCAAAGAAGGACTCACATCTTCATGGGCCCTTGGCATTTAACAAGATAGAACCAAACAAATGAACTTACAAATAAGTGAAAGCAAGCATCTGCTGTTCTTCCCTTCTGGATTGGCCCAGGAGGACAGAGAATGAAACACATCTCCCTCCTTTTGGCAGAGAGGCAAACACAAGGGAAGAAGGATTCTGATGCTGTCAGATGTAGGTGCTGAATTGTTTTGGAATAATTGATTTTTCTTGTTATAAGGGCAGCACCTGGAGGCACCTCCCCCAACTCATAGGGTGGGTCCCGCAGAGAATGACTACCCCAGATACTGTGGGGACATTCTATAATGCCTTCCATAAGAGGAGGGCTTGGCCTAAATGCTTTATAAGGTCCTTTCTTGTGCTAAATCTATGTTCCTATGGTCCTACGATTACATGCATGATTCCATACCCATACTTCCCCACCTTGGCAAACAGAAGAAGAAAATGCATTTTCTCAATTCTTCCCCAGGGCCAAGCTCTGTCATAAAACCTGGTAGAGTCTTTAATCATACAAACAGACATTCATTTATTTCATCAATTCAATAGTTATTTATTAAGTTGCTACTATGTGCTAGATATTGCTCTGGGGAAGGTAAAAAGAGCAGCAATATGATCCCTGCCCCCATGGATCTTACAACTTAAGGAGTGATGAGAAATAACATTATAGGTCAATCCAGTACTCCATCTCTGACAAGAGCACCTAGGAATACTTTGTGGGGAAAAAAGTTTGTCTTCAAAAGTTAGGGATGTGCCCCAAAAGATCCCTCATAGTTCTTAAGCACATATGATGGATCTGCCATCCATAAACTTATCTAAATCCTTTCTGACCCTAGTTTCATTTTTAGTCTGGACCATCTCTCAAGGTAACTAAACACTTCATAGTATTATAATAACAAAATAAATGTAAGTAAATAAACAAAAGAAATAATTAACTAAAAACCAAAAAATAAAATAATTAATTATATAATAATATATAACATAAGAAATAATAAAATAATTCAAAATTATATATATATTTAAGGCTTGCAAAGTGATTTACCAATATTATCTAATTTCATCCTCACAGCAACCCTTAGAGGTAGATGCTATATTATCTCCATTTTGCAGGTGAAGAAATTGAGGCAGACAGAAGTGAAGTCACTTGCCCAGGCTTAGACTTACAACTAGTGAGTGTCTGAGGTAAGATTCAAACTCAGGTCTTCTTGATTCCTGGTTTAGAACTCTGTCCACCGCACTATCTAGCTGCCTCTGGGTATGTCACAGATCTTCAGAATTAAAAAGGATCTTGAGGGCCATCTAGTCCAACCTATACATGAAGAAGAATCCCTTCTATGACATAGCCAAAAAGTCTGTCTTCACTCAGATACCTACAGAGAGGGAGAAAACAGGTATTCCTTGAGATAGCCCTTCAAATACCTGGACACAGCTATGATGAGCTCCTTACATCTTCTATTTACTAGGCTAAGAATCCCTAGTTGGAGGGCATTCTAACAGTATGGATGAGGGAGATATTTGTAAAAGCTCACTCAACACTTCAAAACAGCTAGAAATGTGCCCAAAAAATCAAACCTAAAAGAAAAAAACAACTAAAAAAGAGGAAGTCAAATAAATTCCCAATAGACAAAAATAGCAGAGTGATGGAAGACATAAGTGAGCAAAGCCAAAAACAAAAAGGTCCCAATACAATGAAGAAATATCATGGATGCCAGTTCTCTAGCATAATAGAATAATTCTGCGATAAACCAGAAAAGAGAAAGGACTGGTCATAAGAACTTTTGAGGGAGATTAGAAGGCCCAATAAGAAAATCTAAGGAAGAGTAACAGAATGAAATGAGAGCTCCTGATGAAAAAACTCAAAAGGAAAATAAACAGAACAGAACAGAACAGAAGCTGAAAAACCCTAGCAAAGCAGGGAAAAGCACGAAAGGGGAAAATAACAGAGGAGCTGTAAATCAAAGATTCAATGACACAACAAGAATCTTTGGAATAAAATAAGAATGTATGAGATATCTACTATCAAAACCTATCTGCCTGGAAAACAGGGCTGCTAGGGAAAACCTATGAATCACTGGTCTCCAAAAAAACCTTATATAAGAAAAAAAACTTGAATACCGTGTTTTAGGAAATCATGAAAGAAAATTGTCCAGAAATTTTGGAACCAGAGGGCCAAACATAAGCAGCATGGAACAGGGGAAGCAACACTGGACTTGGAGTCAGATGGGTTTCACCTGTAAGACTTTGAGCAAATTTCTTCCATCTCTATGGGACTCAGTTTGCATCTGTAAAATGTGGGGTTTGGACCAGATGACTTTTAAAATTCCTTCCAGTTCTAAATCTATGATCCTGGGATCCATATGATGCCACCACAGAAGAATCTTGGTAGACCAGAAACAGAATGTTAGAAGCAATATAAAATATAATTATCTAGTACAGATTTAATTTTTCGAAAAGGGAAAAAAGATATATAGCAAGATTTAATGGACTAAGCAAACTTAATAGCTATAATCATGAAAGTGAGTGGTATAAACTTGCCTATAAAGTGGAGGAAAGTGGCAGAATGAACGCGCTGTTATGCCAAACCCCACAATTTGCTATATACTAGAAACACACTTGAAACATAAAGACTCAGACTTCCCAAATATCTGATCAGGGCAGAACTACCATCTCTCTAGGTATGGACACCAAGTATGTTGACCTTGAAATCCAGTAAAATTCAAAGATTATTAAAACAGCAACAACAACAACAACAATGCCCAAACCTTCTATCTAATCATGTCTTCCCCCATGGATTTTTTTGAACCCAAGTTCACTTGTCACAAGGGGCTTCTTGGAAGTAGGAACTACCCCATACAGCAGCAGCTCTCAAAGTGTGTGCCGTGAGTTCTCACCAGGTGTCCCATAAATCACATTGAATATGCTCTTGAAGTCACATGTTTGAGTCTCTTGACTCTCCTGTAATATGCCTTAATTCTTCATGGCAAAGAATAATAGTTTCCAGAGGGAAAAAATGTTTTAGAGCCACTGCTGTGTAGTATCACTGGAGGCAGAGGTCAGTAATTGGATCAGAACTCACCCCCCCCATCCTCTCCTCCTAAAGTGATGCTGGTAATTCCATGGGTAACCCTGCCTTGTCCTAGATTTCCAGTGCTTTGATGTCATTTCTCGCCCTTTCTCAGAAGATCTGGGGGTCTGTGGGTAAACTAAATGAATTTGCCTCCAGTCACACACATGCCTGTGTTCTCCCAGGCCAGGAAGAGGGATCAGGGCCAGTGGATGAAGCAAGGGTAGGAAGGGTCAAAAGGTTATTGTTAATGGGGAGGGGAACTGCTAGCAATTTGGCTAGCCCTGCGTATTTTCTTGAGGACATTTCTGAGGCTGAACTCTCTATATAAACCCACCAAGAACATGCACATACCCCAACCATCATAACAGACCTGTTAGAAATAGGGTCATTTCTCTAGAACTTTGTATGTCAGCCATAAAATTTATTGTGCAATATAGTTTATCCATCTGTTTAAGCCATCCTGTTGTAAGCCCCTGGACACACTCCTTGGAAATAGAAAACATACTCAACTAATTTTCAGTTTCACATAAATTCTATGAAAACAAATAAAAGAATGAAATCTCAGAATTTCTCTATTCTTTTCTGCCACATGTGTTTCTTTGAGGTTTAATAATATTATAAATAAAGCAGCTTCAAGAGGGAACACAAAATAGTGAATGACGATTTTAAAAGAATCTGGAAACAGTGAACTTTCTCCATATACCACTGTGTGGGGGATGGGAAGCAAAACAAAGATTCTTATTAGTTGTATGGAGAAACCAGAAATACTGGCTTGGCATTAAACTGACCTCTTTACAGATATATATTGGCATTCAAATATTTTTTTTAAATTCTTAAATTCCCAAGGAAATGAAAAAAATCAATTTCAGCCATATATATTTATATATAAATCTACTCTACCTTATTTCAAACATTTCCTAACCCTTTAAAGAAGAAATTTTTCTCTTCTCTCCTCTCCTCTCCTCTTCTTCATTTTTTCTCTCTTCTTTTCTTTTGTTTTCTTTTCTCTCCTCTCTCTTCTTCTATTTCTTTTCCTTTTTTACATTTAAAAATAAAATCTTCAATGTATTCATTACACCAATAGAAACATTTGAACGACTCCCTGCATCTTCATTTGTACAACTCAACTGTCACCTCACTTCCCTACGTGTCAAATATGTCTTAGCATTCCAATCAATATCATTATTGATCAGAATGCAAATTAAAACAACTCTGAGGCACCGTCTCATACCTATCAAATTGACTAAAGTGATAGAAGAAAATGACAAATTCTGTAGGGGATGTGGAAAAATTGGGACACCGATATACTTTTTGTGGAATTGTGGTGATCCAACTATTTTGGAAAGCAACTTGGAATTATGCCTGAAGTATGATAAAACTGTGTATACTGTTTAACCCAGCAATACAACTATTAAGTCTGTTTCCCAAGGTGAGGAAGCAAAAAAAAGAAAAGAACCTATACATTCAAAAACATTCATAGCAGTTCTCTTTGTGATGTTGGGAAATGGCTGAATAAGTTATAGTATGTGATTGTGATGGAATACTAAGCTCTGTAAGAAATGAAGAGCAGGTTCATTTTAGAAAAACTTGGAAAGAACTTGCATGAAATAATGCTGAGTGAAACAAGCAGAACCAAGAGAATGTTGTATGCAGTATTTTGCATTCTTTGGAGGGTAACTGTGAATGATTAAGCTATTCTGAGTAATATAATCATTCAAATCAGCTACAAAGGACGTAGGAAGGAAAATGCTATTCACCTTCAGAAAAAGAACTGGTAGGTGGAAGTCTGTATTGTATGGTTATACACACACACACATAATAGATACGTATATGTATCAAATGTTGACCTTCTCTAATATGAGGTTGGAAGGGAGGGAGGGAGACAACTTGGAACTCAAAAATGTAACAAAAATAAAATAAAGTCAACAAAAATATTTTGATAACTGCATTTCAATGTAATAAATTTCCTTGTAATCCTATTTATTTTATTCATCTAAAAACATTCTGAGAAGAGGTCTACAGGCTTCACTAAATGGCTGAAGGGGTCCATGATACACGGAATGTTAAGAACCCCTGGCCTAGACACAATGAGGATTCTACCAGGGCACTGACCTTCAGAACCCCACAGAGAGCTAAACTTAGAGGAATTTCATGAGGATCCCACAAAGGGAGAAAAAAACTTCTAATAATCAAGAGCTGTGAGTTTACCCTTTGGCGACATGAACTCTAAATCTGATCCCATTTTCCAACAAGGGACCTTGTGTATGCAAGGGGACCATGTGGCTTTGGTTTGGGGTGGTGGTGGTGGTGGTAGTGGGAATAACAACTGTCCTTAACTATACTTGCTCAATAAACGCCTCTTTGTAAGAACTAATTAACTCTGTCAGATAAAGTGGTCATCAATAAAGAGCCCACTGGATAAAGGCTTGTAAGCAACTGTAATACATACATACATATGTGTGTGCACACATATGTATATACATGTGTAAATATTTCTTTAACATATAATTTTAATGTATACTTTATATATACCATGTGTGTGTGTATACACACACACACACACACACACACACACACACACACACACACACACTCCCAACCCCCTCAAAGTTATCCTTAGAATCTGAAGGGAGAAGTAGTTAGTTGCCCCAGGGAACCATATAAACCAGAGAGCCTGGGAGCTGGGAGAATGGTCTCAGTCTGGGTGCTACAGAATCATACATTTCTAGCTGGAAATAACCTGAGACATCATCTAGTCCACCACTCTCATTTTACAAATTAAGAAAACAGGCCCAGAGCAGAGGAATGATGGTTGCGTAGCTGTTAAGTGGCACAGCTGCCATTCACTGGCTTAGTTGGTTTTATTCAATTTTGTCTTTGTTACAAGAGAGGACTCATTCGGTTGGACATGGGGACAGTTGATCTAAAAATAAATGGAAAGACAAAAGCCAGCACTAAAACATTTTCTCTTTCTCTAAAGAAGGAAAAAAAAGAAAGCATCCCAGTCAGAAAGAAAGAATTCATCTTCCACCTTTTTTTGCAAGAAAATTTTAAAAAGTAACTTTTCCCCAAACAAAATCAATGGAATAAACAAAATTAAACAAAAACCAAGCCAAAAAGAAAGTAAAATGCCATAAAAATTGTAGCCTCTAAGGCCCCTCTAGGCATCCCTTTTGGCTACTCTTTGGTTCATGGTACTTGTATGGTAACCAGTCATCTACCTCAATCCATAGTTCAGAAACCTCAACTGAATCACCTTATCCAAGTCAGAATAAAACAAATGTCATAATGATAAAGCAAAGGGCATGTTCTTAAAACAGAACTCAGAGTAAATAACTAAGAGAAAAATCTCTCTCCACATATCCAGTGGTGCAATCCTTGCAGAACTCACATTCCTAGGCTTGTATCCATCATGGGGCACCTCTCCTCTGAAGCTGCTTCCTTGAAGATGTCATCTGCTGGGCTGTTTCCTCCACTGAGCTTGAAGTTGCTGATGTCATCTGCTGGGCTGCATTATCCATTGAGATGCTGCTGTCATCTATGGCTTCTCCACTGAATAGCAACTGTTAGGGTTCTTCCCCCAAGGGGGAGTATTCATAGTTCTCAGGGCTGTTTCTACTCTTCCTGCAGACTCATATCCAGAAAACACAGCAAAAGCCTTTATGTCAAGTTTTAGTGACTCTCCTTCTCTCTCAGCAAGAACTCTCCATACCTGCTTAATATTTCCATTGCAGTAAGTACATTCTTTTCTATAACATCATGGCCCTGACATCTACTACCAGCAATGCCCCTAAGGGGCACAAATATTTTTTTTTGCAGGGCTCCTGTCTATATAAAGAATGTGAATTAAAGTGTATTACAGAATTCATGGGCCCATATGAGGCATACTGATTTATCAATGAAGACTTAGTAGAATGGGAAGAGGAGGACTTACATATTTGTTTATTGTCCATTCTGTGTATATGAAGATTTTTTTGTGATTCCACGCTCCATCTCTTTTGGTTCAGGCCTAGGAACCACCTCTCCATGTTCTTTATTATCAAATTCACCACTCCTGGCAAATTTCACATCATCTGCCTTGAGAAAAAGGTAGTAACACTGTTGATAGTCCTTTTCATTAGAAGTATTACGATTTAAAACATTGAATTGTAGAGAGCCAAACAGAGTCAAAATTTGAATGACTTGTTCACTCAACTACCCACATTACTGTGAATCCTATATGACCGTCGAGGGTTAAGGAGTGAATCTCCTCACCCATCTTCCTGGATAGTAAAAATGCTATTCATCAGATATTCCAAGAAAACAGTTTACAGACTGAGAGCTCACCTCATTCTCACATTGGAATCTGAAGTGACTTGTGATACCAATGAGTGATAAAATCTACATGCATTTAAATGATCTGATGAAATCTAGGGCAAGTGGAAGTACTGCTATGGAAAGTCAGGCCAATGTAGAACATTTTCTGTGACTCTTTAACCTACAGATATCTGGGGTTATTAGAATCCAGAACTAATTTAATTTAATTTAATTTAATCTTGGACTTTTAGCTGGCTTATTTTAGGTTTATGCAGATATATCCATATCTCATACAATATGTCCTATACAAATAAGGTAACATTTGCTTGTTTGTGCAGGTCATTAATAATTATTTTATTATTCATATTTCCTTTTTATCTTAATGAGTTTGGTGCCTGTGATGAGCTGGGAGCTAGAGTAAGCTCTGGCCAAGTCTCTCTTTGCTACATTCATTCTGGAGGAGGGAAATGATGCCTTCATTCATAACCAATGAGATCACCTTATTGTCTCAACTCAAGAAGAAATGGCCCTTGGGTTCTTGGCTTTTTCATTTATTTTTTTCCATCTAGGGGTAGGGAATAGTCTCTGACCTTAGGAGTTTCAAAGTTTAGGAGCATGAATCACAGGAATCCAGGTTAGGTGTTGTAGGCAGCCCACCACTAAGCAATCATGAGGAGTGACCCTCAAGACTCCAGCTCAGCAGAGGCCCACAATGATGCCATCTTTGGACATGAAGTTGGTGGGACCAGTATTATATAGGAACTAAGCTAAATTATGAGTCCTGTTCCTGGTGTAGGGAGAAATATGCCTCCAAAGGTGTTGGGGGAGATGTTTGTACATGTTCTTTTTGTATCTTTGAAATAAATATCCCTTTATAAAAGCTACCTGGTTTAGATAAAGGACTGATAGACTCAGAACGTAGATTGAAGCATATTTTTTTCACTTTGTTCTTTCTCATGGTTTTATTTCCTTTTGATCTGTTTCTCCTTCCACAACTGTGATGAATATGAAATTGTTTTACATGATAGCACATGTATAAACTATATCAAACTGCCTACCATTTTCAGAAGAAGGGAGGGAGGGAGAAAAATTTAGAACTCAAAATCTTGTAAAAATGAATGCTAAAAATTTTCTTAATATGTAATTGGGGGAAAAATAAAATACTATTTAAATTTAAAATAAAGAAATGAAAAAAAACTACCTGGTTTTAAATGGTCATGTGGAACTGGAGTGTTAGTTTCTGGGCTCCTAACAAAGGGAGGGAATGTAGTTGGTGGAGGCCCAGGGCTAAATACAAAGAAAAAGGACACCATTCAACTGCTCTCCAAGTGATCTCACTGACCTGTGACTGAAGGCCTTGATCTCCCAGGCATGAAGTAAGACCTAGCAGCAGCTGACTCTTTTGAAGATACTGACAGTTCCAGCTGTACAGCTAATAGAAAAAGGCCACTCACATGGTAGGCCATCCAGAATCAGTTACAGGATGTCCCTGCATGTTCTTCCTTCAAATGTCATCATGATTCTTCCAGAGGCAAGTACCCAGCCTCTGCATGTGGAGAGACACTTTTCAGGTGGTCTGTAGATGCACTAGAACCAACTTCCCCATTATAAACAGACTGATAAATAATGACCGCATGTACCCTAACTTTAACAGGGCAGCGCCAGTCTTGTCCATCATAACTCACCATGAATTTTGGTGTTGTTCAATGTCTTCTTTTACATAAAGTCTGAAGCTGAAGTCATTCTTTCTGTTTTGCTTTTTTTTCTTCATTCAGTGGCTTCTCATTTTTTCCCATGTATTTTTCCATATTTCTTCATATTTTTCAATCCTCATGGCACATTAATACGGCACATTTGTTACCCTCATAGACAACCATTTAATAATAATAGTTCGCATTTATATAATGATTTGCAAAACACCCAACATATACTATCTCATTTGTCCTCACAAAAACTCAGGTAGCAGCATTTATTACTCTCATTTTGCAAATGAGGAAGCTGACTTTCCCAGGGTCACACAGTTAGGTCAGTGAGGCCAAATTTGAATGTAGGTCTTCCTGACTACATTTTATTCTCTGTGTCACCTGGCTGCCTAGAAGTTATTGTCCCACTGTTGAGCACACTGTTTGTTTCCAGTGAAATATTTTTGTTAGGACTGGTCCTTTCTTCCTATTAATAACTGCCTTAGGATGTAAACTTAATATCAAGGTCACTGTGTCAAAGGCCATTTTGGTGACTTTTATTGTATGATTCCATACATGTTTCCAAAATGGTAAGAATCATTCCATTGCTGATATTTTTGGTTCTTATTTTAATACTAGATGGGCTTTTTCTTTGGGTGATTTTGTATATTTTACCGGCAGGATGTCACTTCTCACTGTCCAGGTAGGCTGGTGTTTTTGTTCATTTCATGGGGAAGAGGGCCTGAGGCAAAATGAAATCTACATACTTGCCAAAACTTGGAACAATATAGGTATTGTAGGTAAGTTGATGTATTTAATATTAACTAAGGAGAAATGTGGTGTAGTGGGAGGTGTGCTGGGCTAACAGCCTGAAGACACAGGTTCTAGACTCAGCTTTGCTTACTTTGACAAATTACTTTGCTTCTTCATATCCTTGACCTTAGTGTCCTCATCTGTTATGTGGAGGGTTGGACTAGTTCAAGAATCTCCAGGAACTCTTCTGTGAGCTGATATGTAGATGGTGATTTTACATACATCTTATCATCTCATGATCTGCATAAATCTGTGAAGTAAATACAACAAATATGATGATCTGCATTTTAAACTCATGTGGTAATGGAGGCTTCAGGAGATAACATGACTCTCCTGCTGGAGAAACTTCGATGACTTTCTTTTGGTACCCTAGAGGGGAACACAAACTCCTCAACTTGCCCTTTAGAGCCCTTCTCAATCTGGCTCATGGGTACCCTTCCAGACTTAGTACACAGAGTACTTTCTTTCACACACTGAACTGGCTTATTGGTCATTTCCTGATTAGTGTTTCTTCTGTGGACCTTTGCAAATATACTCTCTCCTGACCTCTATCTCTTAGACCAGTGGTGGGGAACCTGCAGCCTTGAGGCCACATGTGGCCTTCTAGATCCTTAAGTGTGGCCTTTTGATTGAATTCAAATTTTACAACTGGATTCAGTCAAAAGACCGCACTTAAAGATCTAGAAGGCCACAAGTGGCCTCAAGGCTGCAGGTTCCCCACCCCTGTCTTAGACTCTCCTCCTTCCTTCAAGGCTCAGCTCAGGTACCATCCCTTACAAGACATTTTCCCAAATCCCTTTAGTTGTTAGTTCACTCTCTTAACTCCTCAAATCATTAGGTATATACGTATCTATTGATTTGTTGCATCCCCCAGAAGAAGGTACCTACCTTGATAGCAGGTACTGACTTCCATTTTGATTTTCTATACCTATCACCTATCATAGTACATGCGTATAAATCAACGGACAAGCACCGACTAGGGGTCACTTACAAAACCCTCTGTTTGGTGGTCAAAACCCTTTTGTTCCAGTCTTCTTCCACCTTATGTCCCTTTACAATTCTTAGATAAAGTGATGCTGGCCTCCTGGTTGTTCCTTGAATAAGACTCCATCTCTCCCGACTATGGCCATTTTCACTGGCTGTCCCCCAGGCCTGGAAAGCTTGGCTTCAGCTGCTCTGCCTCCTGGCTTCCTTCAAACCTCAGCTAAAATCCTACCATCTCCAAGAAGGCTCTCTTGGTTACCCTTAATGCTAGCACCTTCCCTCTGGTGATTATCTCCACTTTATCTTGTCTGTAGCTTGTTTGAATAGTGGTCTCCTTATTTGAGTGTGAAGTCCTTGAGGGCAGGCACTGTTTTTTGCCTTTCTTTGTATCCTTAGCACCTATCACAGCACCTGGCATATAGTAGGCTCTTAAACAATGCTTGTTAACTGACTTATTAAGTACTTAATGTGCTAAGCACCAGGGTTACCAAAAAAGAAAAAAGTAAAAACAGTCCCTAGTCTTAAGATTACATTCTAATAGGGATGACAGATTGTATATTTGTTGGTATATATAAGGTATATAGACAGGGACCTTAGAGGAGAAGGCACTAATCATTTAGGGGACCAGAAAAGGCGTCCTGTAGAAGGCCACATTTGTGCAGAATATAATGAAAAGCAGGGATTCCAAGGGAGAATGCTTACGTATGGGAGACCCCCAGCACAAAGGTGCAGAGATGAGAGATGGAGTGTTGTATGTGAGGAACAGCTAATAGGCCAATATGGCTAGACTGTAAAGTTGGGGGGTAGGGAATTTAAAGTGTAAGGAGACCAGAAAATTGAAAGGGATAGGATTGTTGTAGTTCAGTTGTGTCCAATTCTTCACAACCCCATTTAGGGTTTTCTTGGCAAAGATACTATAGTGGTTTGCCATTTCCTTCTCCAGCTCATTTTACAGATGAGGAAACTGAGGCAAACAGGGTAAAGTGACTTGCCAGGATCACACAGCTAAGAAGTGTCTGAGGTCCAATTTGAACTTGGGTCTTCCTGACTCTAGGCCTGACACTCTCCACTGCACCACCTAGCAGTTTCTATCTTAGAGGTAATAGGGAGCTTATTTAATTGAATTCAACTCTTCCAAAGATAATCCCCAGTATCTGGCAGAACCTGGTTCTGAACCTGCATCTTTCTGACTACGGATCTGGGGTTCTTTCCACTATACCAGGAAACCTCTTAAAGGCCAAGATTTTTGACCTGGAGAAATACTGCCTCAAAGCCTGGTGTATCTTAGGAATCATTTATTCTTTTCATGGACACATTATGGGATTATTCAGTGATTTTACAAAAATAAACAAATAACTCCAAAGGGCCTCCTTGTTTTACTAGGGACAGAAGCATCCCGTGCCTGGATCAGGAATTGTTTGAACTGGAGTGGGGGGCAGAGGGGAGTTTAGCAAAACATCCATCCTGAAACCACCAGAACTGAGTGACCTTTAGGAATCAACTGTACGAAAAGTCCTAAGCAAACACTGTATTAGAGATTTATTTTGTCTCTGCCTTACTGGTGGCTTTCCTCTCGTTTAAATAGCTTTACACATCCACAGCTAGGCCTCCTTAGGTACGATTAAGTTTGATCTTTTAAAGAACAACATCGGTTTATTTTCAAATTCAGGCTCTGGTCTTTGGAGACCAATATCCTTTTCCTTCTCCATATTTTGCCATTGAGAGGCCTGGGGTTCTGCCAAAGAAATGTATTAATAAATTAAAGCTTGAGATTTTCGTTGTCATGTGAACCAGAAATTGGCTCTCAATGAGATGAAGCAGCCAACTTAACAGGGCATGTACGTGTATTGGATTAATAATGAGCATGTCTCCAATAGAATGACTGAGCAATTTGGGGTTTTGTGGTTTGTTTTTAATTTGTAAAGAAGTATGATCTACCAGGCAGAAGGCGCTTGGCCGACTTAGGGTGGGTTTATTTGGAAAAATACATGATTTTACTTTTATCAGGCAGAGCAAATTTATTTGACAAGGACCCTTGATTTAACATTTGTAAGGGGGTGTTGAGGGAGTTCCCTGATTGACTTGATGAGCTTTCAGAGTGGTAGCTTTTATAGGGAAGTTTGATGGTCTGCTTCTTCCTATGTAGAGAAGAGGCATGACCTTTGGCACCTCAGAGAGAATGGGTCTTAGTAGTGAAGCATGAATTTATCGGCTCAGATAGTTATGGGAGAAGCCATCGTTATGTGGGGGACCTGTAAAAGGAAGTTTTCAATTGCACATTCATCCTTTCCCCTTCCCCCTCTCCCCTTTTTTGTGGGACAGGATAGAGTGCAGCAGAACTAAAAACAAGATAGTGTCTTGGGACAATTGGTGGCTCTACCTGCCACCTAATTTGCATTCCAGCCCAGGAGTGGCTTGGCACATGAAAGCCGCAGGTGGTCTCAGACAGATAGCCCAAGAATAGAGTTCCTGATCCTCAGCCTGGGTAGTGGAAAGTGGATCGCTTGGGTGGCTGAATCCTGGAATCCAGCTTTCTAGCAAGGAAAAAGGGATTTTTCTTTTTTTTGGCCAGCTGGTAGCCTTGGGATTACCTCACTAGAAGCCCCATGTTACCAGAGACCCTATATTCCATTCCACAGAAAAAGCAAAAAAAATCTCTGTCTCCTATGCAGAGAGAGAGACAGAGATATAAAATCAGAAAGGCCATGCATCAAAACACTCAGACTTTTCTGAGAAATTCCATCAGGTAAAGTAATTTAGGAAGTATGGTCAATTCTCAGTTATTCAGAACCCCCAAGAAATAGGTTGTTCTATGTAACCATGTGGGATGGAAAGCTTTCTATAATGTTTTCAGCATTCCCATGCCTCCTAACACAGTGTATATAAACATCATTTAAGCTGTTCTAGATGACTAAGGGTCACTGAGGCAAGAATAAACCATCACATGGTTCTGTAATGTCTTCAGGGTGTGGGGAGGTATTTGGGGCGATTCACTCCAGAAGGCTGCGCTTTTGTTCTTATTCTCCTTTATTTTTACAGTTATTCTGTCTCTTTTCTTGCTGTCAGGTATTCCCACCTATTGGCACTTATCACTTCTTTCAGTGTGTCTGCTCAAAGACCCTCTCCCTTCTTCTGTTTTACCATGGATTTGGAAAGCAAATATTTGTGCTTATTAGAATTGTGTTCAATGGGTAAATAAACTCCTCATTCTCAGATCTATTCATGTCACCCTCCAGCATCTTATCGGTAATCAAATCAGCAATGATTTACATACTGCTTCATGGTTTGCATATATTATCTCATTGGATCCTCATAGCAATCCTATCTAGTAGGTGCTATTATCATCACCATTTTACAGATAAGGAAACTGAGGCACACAGAGGTTAAGTCCAGAACCACATGGCTAATAAGTGTCGAGGCAGGATTTGAATCAATCCCATCCCTCTGTAGCTATATTAAAATGAAAGTCACTTCTCTTTGCTTTCAAGCAGTTATCCATTGCACACATAAGCGTTCAATGTATTTGTTTCTCTTGTCAGTTGGTCTTTAAGATAATATACCAGAGAGATGTGAATACCAATGTCCAATGTTAACCAGGTATGTTGCCCAGGCTCTAATGACTTGGACTTGCCCAACAGCACTTTCTTCCATAAGTATTTGCAAAAAAAAATCTTTCAAAATCAAATGTGGAATCATATTGTCATTATTAAGCTGTGCCAGTTAAGGCTGTATTCACAACAGTAACCCTTAACTAAAGTCTTTGAACCTAAGATTTGTTACATAAAATTGTGGAGCTTTTCTCTTTCAGTTTTCAAAACTGTACAAATTCTCCAACAAACAGAAAGACTAAGGCAAGGGTTCTTAACTTTTTGTTGTGTCTTGGACCCCCTTGGCTGAAGCTTATGGACCCCTTCTCAGAATTGTGTTTTTCAATGCATAAAATAAGACACAGGGTTACAAAGGAAATCAGTTATCTTGAAACAAGTATGGATACCTCAAGTTAAGAACTCTTGGAGAGACAACACAGTCAGAAGGAAACTAAGGTAGACTACAGCCTAGTCTATGAGTAAAGACTGAGAGCTGAAATCATTCCAAGCCTTCTTCTGGTTTTTCTAGTACTTGAAAGTACCAAAGTCCCTTTTCTCTATAATACACAAAGAAGGTCCCTAACAGTCCCTATGGAGAGACAGCATCAGTCCAAAAGTCTAAGGGATAGGCAGGAGTCCTGGCTCCAGGACGGCCACTGGTGTGGGTGCTGTTGTTCATCTTTCATACTCAAAAAGGACCAATGTCATCATGATGTTGGGGTCAAGGTACAGTGTGTTCAACTGTGGCTGGCCGGTTCGATATGAGCTTAACAGGCTCTAGCACAGGTCAGGCACAAATAGTCCATTTGAACAGTTGGTGGGATGGAGATGTCTCTATATTTGTGCATCTCATGTTTTCTTTGTGCTACTGTGATTCTGCTTTGCCCATGGAGCACAGTGCCTTTTTTGATGTGGGCATGCTGGGAAGTCCTGCACCAGTGTCTCTCATATCTCACAATCGATACTAAAGTTCTTCAGAGAGACCTTGAGAGTGTCCTTGTACTACTTCTTCTGACCAACATGTAAATACTTGCTTTGTGTGAGTTCTCTGTAAACAGTCTTTTAGGTAAACATGTGTTTGGCATTTGAGCTATGTGGCCAGCCCACTGGAGTTGCACTCTCTGCAGTATAGCTTGAATACTTGGCTCCATTCAGCTCAAGAGAGGACCTCAGTATCTGGGATCTTATCTTACCAGGTAATCTTCAGAATCTTCCTAAAACAATTCTAGTAGAAGTGGTTCAATTTTCTGGCATGTGCTGGTAGACTGTCTAGGCTTCACAGGCATACACCGATGAAGTTAGCACAGCAGTTCCATAGATCTTCAGTTTGGTATACAGCCTAATACCTCCTCTTTCCCACACTCTCTTTTAGAGTCTCCCAAATGCTGAGCTAGCTCTGACAATGTGTGCATTGACCTCATCATCTATGTGGACATCCCTGGAAATATACTGTCAAGGTAAGTGAACTTATCCACAGTATTCAAAATTTCTCCATTTGCTGTAACAAATGGTTCTATGTATGGATGGCGTAGTGCTGGCTGATGGAGAACATCTGTTTTCTTGGTGTTGGTTGTCAGGTCAAAATTGATCCATACTCTGTTGCCTCTCAGTCTCAGAGGCTGCATTGAATACACAATCATCAACTCTCCCTCCGTTTTAGTCTTGGCTTGTAACCTTTTCAAGTTAAATAGTTTTTCCATCAGTGTGGTAAACTGACCACAATGCTGTTTTTTATCCTTGTTGAAAGAGGCTGACATAATGGAAAACACCATGCTAAAAAGCATGGGGGCAAGGACATAGCCCTGCTTTACTCCACTGGTAACTGGAAAAGTATGAGAGCATCATCCTTTATCTAGAACCCATGCAAACATGACATCATGAAACTGATGTGCAATATTGATGAACTTCTCTGGGCAACCAAATTTTGCTAAAATCTTCCACAAGCTCTTTACAACTGACAGTACCAAAGGCCTTGGTCAGGTCAACACACATTGTGTGTGCTCAGACTTCTGTTCTGCTTTGAGCATTTCTCCTGGAATTGTCAGGCAGCAAACACAATGTTGATCATTCCTCAGCCCTTTCTGAAGCCACACTGCCTCTTGGGTAGATGATCATCTTCGAGGTGAAGGATCAACTGATTCAGGAAGACAGGCAACAATCTTGCCAGCAATGACTAAGAGAGAGACCTCTTTGCAACTGTGACAATTCAACCCGTTTCCTTTTTCTTTATAAAGATGGACAATAGAGGCATCCTTGATCTTCTGGGGGATAACCTCATCTTGCCACGTAACCCGGAAGATTTCAGTCAGCTTTTGTATGAACAGAGGACTCCCTGCCTTGTAGATATCTGCTAGGATGGAATCAGTGTCGTGCACTTTGCCATAGTAGAGGAGCCTAATGGCATTCAATATCTCTTCTTCAGTTGGAAGTTCAGCTAGAAAGGGATTGACTTCAACCTGAGGTATAGTCAATGGCTTCAGCACTGGTTGACGATGGTCTGTTAAAAACACCATGGAAGTGTTCAGCCAATCCCTCCAGGATCATGGGAAGAACCCAGAAATGGGCAAATATAATATTCAGATATATATCTGTCCATGAATCTGTGATCTCTTGGAGTTTGGTACCTCTAAAATAGATGGCAACCTACTTATGTCTTTTCATTCTGTGCTTCTTTCCCCTCCGTCCTGAAATACTTTTATGGGAAGCTTATGCAATGTACTGGTGGCCTTCCTCATTGTATAATGTCAAGAGGTACCAAGATATAGAGACTGTTCTGACCATATATAGAAATAGAATGTCTAGGATGAAGGAAGCCATTGTCCTATCTCATGCTTTGATCCAACTATCGCTGAGGGTTTTATGTCCAGTTCTGGGCACATTTTAGGAAAACTATGCTAGGGCACATGCAGAGGAGGGTAAACAGGATGATGCAGGGACTGGAAACCATGCTACAGGATGAACAATATATGCAGTGATAACCAGAAGAAGAAAAGACTTCAGAAAGAAATCAGGAAGAGTTAAATTCCTATCTTAGTGAATGTGGTGAATGGCTTCCTCAGATAGATGAAGGGCTGTCACAGAAAAGGGAAGAACTAAAAGCAGTGGGTGGAACCTGCAGTGGGGCAGGAAGGGGCACCTCAAAAAATGTTGACTATTAGACCAGGGGCTTGGAGTAAAGTAAGCCTAAAGCTCTCCTAGGTCTTAGCTCTCCTAGCCTGAAAAAAACAAACAAACAAAAAACAAGCCAATCACATCTCTAAAGTCCCAGAGGTAGTTTGTGTATGGATGATCTATGGCAGAGAAGGTATCTGGGGTGTAGGCAGAAGAGCTAGACTAGGGATCAGGAGAGATCAGAGTTCCAAAAAGCTTGGGCCCTATCCAGCTGTATGACTTCCCAGAAGTCATTCCTTCTCTCTAGACTTCAGTTTCACGATCTTTAAAATTAAGAGGACAGACTACATGTTTTTGAAACTCCTTCCATCTCTAAGGTTCTGTGGTCCAAGGATTGGATCTCTCTGATTTGAATCCATAGTTTAATATTTCTGTGGTACAGTTAGACCCTACTCCTTAGGGAAACTTCAAGCCCAACCCAATGAAGTGCATAGAGAACTGGCCTTGAAACCAGGACAACTCACATCCAAATTCTCTGACATATACTGGCTGTGTGGCCATGATCAGTCAGGGACCTAGGCAACTCTGTGAGGCCATCCGTTGCAGAGAATGCTCTCTGCAACAATGTAATGACAGATCCAGTCCCTATCCCTTCCTTGTAGAGGCTTGGAGCAACTGGGGGGGGGGGGGCCTTGACCAAAATTCTAACCTCTACATTACAATGTAGTTCTTTTGCAGGCTCTACGCTATTCATTCCTTAGGGAGTTAGGGGATATTTATGTATCTTATAAGATCAAGACACAGTGTAAATGGGGTCACTGACGAGTTGGGGGAGGCATTTAAGGTTTTCTCTATTTTGCATGAACCAATGGAAAGTCCAGGGTTTCTATCTCAGAAAGGGATGGCGTGGTTCTATTTTCTCTTATTTTTTTAAATGTTTCCCAAGTCGATACTTTGCCAACACTTTCTACTTGCAGAGAAGGAAAAAATAACTATAATAAACAGGTTAAAGTTTGCTCAGCTATTGCCTGGGATTGTTTATCTACACTCCATTGTTTCCATGGCAATCACTGAAACTGAAGGCTTGTTTTAATGGCCTGTCCCGCACGGTTTGCATATTATGAAAATCAATAAAACAAAAAATAAAAAGTTTCATTATTTGGGGCCATTAAGTGGGGGGAATGGAGGAGAGCCTATTATAATATGCCTGATTTTAGAGGAATATGCATACTGACATGCCCAGATAAGCTGGAACCCTTTTCAAAAGAAGAGAATATTACAAAATATCCTCCTTCCAGAATGAGCTTGGAGCCAGCCGTCTTTGTTAGAACATCAAACAATGACTGAGAATTCTTTAAAAAACCAGAGCAGTTGAAAGATCACTTTCCTTTCAGATTGAAACTCTTCTGAAAGGCAGGGCATTCCTGGATTCAAGGGCTATTCGTCCTTTTTTCTTCCAAGCTCATAGAAAGGACATGTTTGAACATATGACTGACCTTAATTTTAACTGCTCTCCTTTTACAGATCCTCCCTTCTTCACACCAACAATCCACTTTGCAAACCACCAAATTGGGTGCTAGATAGCACTGAACTGAATATGAAATAGCCTCGAGGATTCCGCAACCAAATGGAACTGATTATACAACGAAAAATAAACTTGAGCAGGGCTCCGGGACATCATGTAATGTATTTTACTATGTTTTGCTAGGTTATATGCATTTGGAAGCAAGAAAATTTGTTTTCAAGCACAGTGCCTTTCCTTTAGAAAACCGAAACACAATGCCTATTTTGGAAGAGGAAAAAGAACAAATAAATGAGAAGCTCATTATTCAGAAACTAACCATTTGTTATCAACTGTGAAATCTAAAGGGGAGAGCTTGATTCAGAGCATGGCCTACCACAAAAGCATGTGCTTAGCTTCAAAGCAGGGCTGATCTGTTTAACTATGTGCAGATAGCACTCAGCAGGCTGTGAACCTTTTAGAGGGGACAGACAGTTCTTAAATACCTGTCATCAGTATTACATCGTAGACACACTAGGATGGAACAGAAAGATTCTCATGTCAAGCCTTCACTATTACTACAACACAAATGACTTCATCTGTGCAATTAGCGAACAGGCTGTTCCCGCTTGGGAAACTGTTCCAGAAGGAGAAGCTTATTTGGGGTTTGATTTGTCCCTTTTTTTTTCTGCTGTGAATGTTGCAACTTTAGGCCGACTCAATCTCTCAACCTAATGCTTGCTGCCAAAATGGGAAAGCTCTGCCCTCAAATGATTAAGACAAATAAAAAGAAGGAAAAGCAAATTAAAAGCAGCCCTTCTACCCTCAATCTAGATTATATCTACCTACACCTTATAATCTCCATGGTCAAAATGTTTTAGCACTTTTACACTTGTAAAATCAAATTAAATGGATTTCTACTTAACAAATTGGTTTTTTCCAAAGCCATGCTTTGCTACTATTATCATTACTTTATTGAGCTGTTTCAGCAACTTATTCCAGAAAGCTGAAACTAATTAAACTCCTTTACTTAAAGGAAATCAAAAGCAAAGGAAAGAGAACCTTTTCTTCTCTACCTGGTTTTTCCTCTCTGGAGAGTAAGCTACAGCTAAAGGCAGACCTGTGGAGATTTAAAATTACTATGAGAGTAGTAGAAATGAGGAATACCTCCCATAATGGTCATGACTTAAGCTTCTAATACAAAAGAAGGTCACATATTTACACAAAAAAAGGAGAAAAACCACACCAGAAAATGAAGCTGTACAGAGATTGCTTTCTTAACTTTGACTCAACAATGAGACTGAGTAACCATTCCCAAAGTCCTACTTAATAAAAAAAAAAACAAAAAACTAAAAGCAGTTTCCTGTTTTTTCATATAGGTCCTTCTTCCAATCCTAATATGTCCTACTGTTGGCAGACACTAGGGACTATCGGCAAAGTTATTAAAGAGATACCAGTTTCTTCCATTAGCAAGTAAAAAGTGAATGTGGTTGGTGTAACGATAGATCATAGAGTGTTCCCATTAAAGAGCAGTATTAAAAAGTTATTTATGCTGTTGCTTGACTGGTGACCTTATTATGTATTACAGCTTCAACCCATTTGAGAGTTTGGGGGATGTATTTCCTAAGCAAATTATTTTCACTTTAAAAAAGCTACTTCATTCAGTTTCAGATATGATTTTTAAAAAAGAACAAAAGCTGTTATTTTATAACTAATGCTCTCTTTGGTCTTAGTATTTGTGAAACATAGGTTTTAAAAGGTTAAAAATGTTTCAAAGCCCAGATGCCCCACTGCTGCGATAAGACTGTGCACTCACTCATCCATCTGCTTGAGATGGAATTTAATGGATTCAATTTCAATAAACATGTATTGAAAGCCTACAATATGCAATACACTCTTTTAGACACACGGGAGAAAGCGAACTGAGATGATGTGTGTGTCTAACTATAGCTGTGTAAAACATGCAAGGAAAGTGATGGGAGAGTTCAAAGAAAGGAGAGATCACTTCAAGTAGGGGCATCAGAGAAGATGGTATGTGAGCTGGCTATAAAGAGACAGGTGATCTTTCACCAAGGTGAGGTATGGTAGGAACAGATACTTTCTAAGATCTGTCTCAGGAGCTGATAACCACACATAGGCATTCTTCAGCACAGACAGCGGGATGGGAAGGCAGGGCAAATGTGCCAATGCTGACCGATTCCGGGCACTCCCTAGTCTTCTTGTTGTCTGTCAATTATGGCTCTGGTCTTGGGCCAGATACAGTTAATTTGGAATATAGAGCAGAAGATATAAGAATGCATCAGAAAAAAAATGTGCTACATTCCACAGTGGGTACAAAAATGATCAGAGGTCTTACTGATGCCCGACTTACTGTCAGTGGGTTGTTGGGCTTGGAATATAAATGTTCGTTGTCTCAGGATGGAGGCTTGTTAAACATTTTCATCAATGACTTAGAAGCATATCAAGCTAGGCAAGGAAGAGCTTAGAGGGAAGAATTTTAACATGAAATGATCTTAGTAAATGTAGTAAAACCTTTCCAGACTATGGCAATGAGACCCTTACCTGAAATCAGAGCCTTCATCATCTACACCATTCATTTGGCAGTGAGTCATATAGGCTGTCTTGTAACATTTTTTTGTCTTGTCTTCCATTTTTGATGCTTATATAATAATTTTAAGTAATTAAAAATAACCTTTGAGATTTTAGATTTGGTCTCTGAGTTCTTGGAGAACCTCCTTTTCACATGGTAGAGCCTCAATATGTAATTGTCAATTTCAAGATTTCAAGATGAATGTTTGTTCAGAAATAAAATCCTGGGATTTACACATCAAATACAGAGGTAAATACCTCATCGCTACACTGGCTATGCCCCCTTGTAGCACCTAGAGCGTAAGGTTTCACATCACCCAGTTATGAAAAGATCAGATGCTCACATACCTAGGAAGGATCAGTTCATTAAAGTAGGTTTGTTGAATCCATGAACCTCCTCCCTTCTCTACTTGTCTTAGATGCTATTATTTGGTAGAAAAGGAGCAGTGGATTTTTTTTCCATTTCCATTGGTGAGGAAGAAAATGGGCTCAAGCTGAATCATGAGGAGATTCATATTGAGCACAATGCCTTCCTATTGTGAAACATTTCTGAAAGGTTATTCAACATCGGAACAAGGAAGGGATACTGGGCAACCTTCTCAGAGGCTTTCAATAGGGGATAGCATTTTACCAAGGGGGCTCTGAGAATGATAATTTACCTCTAAAGGAACTTACCCACACCATAATTAAATGTTTTTGGAGCCTTTCAAGTTTTTATTCTTCTATAAATTTCCATGATGTTCCTGGAATGGGTTATGTCTCCTTGATTAATAGTCACTGCATTGGCTTGTACCTCGGCTTAGCTGATTGTCTAACAACAGAAAAGATAAAGTCCTTTCTTGTTTCTCCTTTTTTAAAAGTCCATCCACTTAAAAATATAATCATGACAAACTTTTCAGGGGGGGATTTCTAAAATAAGAATGAAAGTATAGCAAAGTGTGACTGATGTTGCCAGAAGCTTTTTTACCACCTGAAGAAAAGGGAGGCATAGTTGAGGTTGTTTAGGCAGTCCCTTCTGGCTTTTAACGACTGCTTTTGGAGAAACAATTGGTTACTACAACAACACGGCATCACACAATTTTTGTTTAAGTGAGAAAGTGAAGGAGAGAAGTGAAACAGATGTTAGAATATCCTTAAGAGAGTTCTGAAAATAACTTGACTCAACTTTTCATCTCAAAGGAATCAATCTGTAGCTTACAAAAGGCAAGTTTAATAAGATTATTAAAATCTATTTGGTAAGTTCTTACAAAGTAGGATTAGTATTTTAATACATAGGAATATAATGGCCAAAGCAAGCATTTCTCATCGATATAAATGAAATTATTTTTAATTTCTTAAATCACTTTAACCTTTCTTGGCATTCACTGCTTCACCTGCAAGACGAGAAAACTGGACGAGATGATGTCCACATGCTGAAAATATTTTTATTCATATTTGTGAGATTGTTTATTGCTGAAAATGTACTAACAAGATTAACTATGTAGCAAAAATATGTATTATATCTAACTCCTATGATTTAGAGCTGAAGGGACCTCAGGAATCATCCAGTTCAAGTCTTTTCTTTTAAAAAGAGGAAGCTGAGGCTCAGAGAGGCAGGCTGAGCTGCCCAAGATCACAAAGAGCTGGGATTCTGAACCCATTTTACAGTATATTGTAAAACGTGAGGTTTGTCGGCTTACGTTTTAGCCTTCTTAGCTGTTTACTCAGGTGTTTAACAAGATCTAGAGAAATACCACAACTTGTGGGAGGGCAGAGAAAGGCAGTACAAGATCTATTTAATCTCATCGACATCTATGAGCTGCTGCCATCTGTGGAGTCAGCACCCCAAGACTTCAATGAAAAAAAACAGATGGCCTGTCCAACCCTGACAGACCGAGGTAGCCACCACAGTGACACTGATTTTCATCCTTTAGCTTATTAACATTTTAAGAAAAAGAAGGCAAAATAAATTATTTTTAATGACTGCCACACTGGCAACATTGTAACATTGCTACATTACAAGATTAAAATGTGGGAATTTCCATACTTTGTGAACTCTGAAGATGGAGCTTGTTATTTAGAGCAACCTGTTCAGGAACAAAGCAGTTTTACTAAATAGTGTTGCCTGGGTGACGCTTCCTAAGAGCACATGGACACCATTCATCCTTTAAGAGAAGCCATGTTCTGCTCACAGATGTAAGGAAACTTGGTGGGTTGTGTGTCAAGGGAAACATTTAAAATGTATATCATAATTACAATAGACTATAAAGATATAGATTTGTTTATTGTTGATCCTTGGCTCATTATTGGTAGATTTTTTTAAAAATAAATTTTTAAATAGAAAAATTCTGGAAGTCTTAAGTATGGCTTAGCATCAAATCTAGCTTCAGATCAAAGGAGAAATAGAACCATTCTATACTTCTGGAGTAAAACAGTAAATTTAGGTTAATTCAATTGACTGGGAAATAGCAGCATCCACTAAGTTTCTCAATATCTCCACGTAACAGATGTTTCAAGACTTCTTAAACTATTCCCTGTTGTGCACCATTGTTTATAGAGGATTGTCTCTACAGGTGAGAGGCTCCTACAATACGTGCAAATTAATTGCTCTTTTTGAGCAGTGAATCATAAGGGGTAACACAGATGCTTACCTAACTCTTTTTCAAGAGGACATTGCATTGACAGCCAGTGTTGATTGTTACCTCTGACCCTGGTAATATATGACGACCAAGTGCTGAAAGGGGCTGTTCTCTAGTTCTCTAGAACCTCTTCACAACCACACCTTGAAGTCTCCATAGGTAATTTGGCGATTTTGAACTGTGTTGTCGTTTGGACAGAAAATTATTTAGTAAATGTTATGGAAGTGAACTCAATGTGAATATTTTCATGCTGAAATGATTAGTACAAATAGCCTACACAACTTAACCAAGTTCAATGTTTGGGTAGAGCTAATTAGGAAGTATATTACCTGTTATTAAACTCAAAGTAAATGGTTTTTGTCTTTCAACTTCCATTGCATCACTCAAGTATCACAGCTTAGTGCCTGTAATACCATTATGCTTTATTTTAATTAGGCTATTCAATTTTTACTTATTCAGGTACACTGGGGTTATAGATGCTTCCATGTGGTAATAGGATGCACACTGTCAAGTTACTTGTCTACCATGACAATAAAAAATCCTTGGCATTTTTAAAACACAGAAATAATTTTTTCGCTGATTGTGTGGCTGGTTATTAATTCCTTTATGGGTCAGACAAAACTCAAGTTAGTCATTATAGAAAATTTGCACAAATTAAGATGACTCCTAGATAATATTTTTCAACCTGTGATAAGAAGCCCTTATGATGAGCTGAAAAATCTCAGGCTAGTAAATATTTTGTAAGAGAGGTGATCTCTGAAAGTTGTCATCCTCCAATATAATAGAAGTGGATTTCACCTTAAGTCTAAAGCATATGAGCTGTCAAAACATCCCTCCTATGCAGTATATATTATGTAGATATAAAAATTCTATACGGTCAACATGAAGTTCAGTCACTAAAAGAAGATTCACTATCTGAACTCTCTTTGGCATTTGCTTCATCTTCCCCATCAGGCACTGGGGCGTCTGGCCTCCTAAAAGAGAAAAAAGGGAAAAGTTTTTTTAAACTTTTTTTCCAGTTGAGCAAAGAATTTACTAACTGTAAATGAAATTCATCTTAACATACAATATTTCTAGTAACAAGGCTGCCAAGCCTGCCAGGCTTAATTGTGGGAGTCTCCCCCTCAACCACCACCGAGCTGTCCTCTGGCACCTTCGGCATCCCAGGGATTAAGTGCAATTCCTCTCGAGCCCACGCACTCGACTTTCCTTCGCCAGTCCTTCCATAGTTCGCTGCTTCAGCACTTTCTGCCTCTCATTGCCATGGAGACGGGGTTGCAGACAGAGATGGGAGCTGTAGGGGCATGCAGGGCAAGTGCTTGATGCCAGCAGGCTCCAAGTGAGGGAGAGGTACAAGAGAAGGGAAGAAAAGAGGGATGTTCGGGAAAGAGAGGCTTGAGGATGGACAGCAAATTCAAAGAAGCCTCAAGGAGACACATAAAACAAAGATGCTGAGTGGGTAAAGAAAAACAAAACCCTCAAGGTAGAATATGGAAAAAACAATTTCCTAGGGACCTTATGATATTTCCAAGGAGTGCCAGAGAGACATAAGCATTCCTGCAGACGAGCTTCGTCACTTATGATATTTTTAAAAGGTCATGATAACAGCAGCTGAGGCTGCTTCGATCCCTGGTTTGTCCTGGCACTGTGATGACAAAGTCTATATATTTTAATCAGGCCAGTAAAATTCTATTTGTAGAAGAGAATACGTCTGAGTGAGGGCCCAGCAAGAAGGACAGAAAGGATGTAATACACAATTACCTGTTTTAAGACAAAAGAAACCCTCCAAGTTTTCATTTCTTTCTAAAAGTTTCTTTAGGCTCCCTGTCTCTTGGAGACTTAGTTCTTCCAGTAAATTCACCTTTTTCCTTTGATGAGCCTCACAGGAACCTGGATTTCTTTGGAAAACCCCCTCTAGAACCGCCCCCCCCGCCCCACCCCCAGCTGAGGCTTCCTTTAAGTCTTAACTAAAAACCTACCTCTACAGGAAGCCTTTCCCAACTCCTCTTAATTCTAGAGTCTTCCCTCAGTTAATTACTTCTTATTTATCCTCTATGTAGATTGTTTGCATATATTTCTAGTCTCTTCCATTGCACTGTTCACTCCCATTCCCACATTGTTCCCCATCCTGGCTCTTTGCTACCCATCCTAAGCAGCTTCTCCTCTTCCACTGTTCACTCCATTTGCCAACATCATCCTGTCAAGCTCCTTCCTGCTTTCTCCTTTTGTCCAAGATAATGTCCCTCCTTTCTTAAGGTGTTTAATACCCAGCTCAGAGCTTTCTTCTTGGACCCAGCTGTTACACTTCTACTCTCAATTGTCAAAATTCAAGCTGATACTTCCACTAACACCCTGGCCTCCCAGATCATCAGCCCCTTCAATTACTATGCTCACTCTCTCTACTTCTCAGCATAGTCATTAGCTCCAATTGCTTCATCTCTGTGACCCTGAACTCTGAAATTCACCTCTCTGCAGAATTTTCTATCATTCTACTGCCTCACCCCTCTGAGCTCCATTTTTCTTCCTTACCACAACATTCACTCCCTCCACATCTCCTTGTTCTCTGGGTCCAGCACCTCCCATTCTGGTTTCACTTTCCTCCAAAGTCTCAACCCAATGGTTAGCGAACTTCCTCATGCACCATCTCTGAGCCCTGAATCCTTCTGCCATTCGTACCCTGCCACTTCTTGACCTCAGATCCCTCCCACTACCTGTTGTCTTTGCTATCATTCACAAGATGCTTGACATCACTGAAGCAAGTTCTGTAACTTTACCAAATTGTTCCACGACAAATTCATGCTAAAATAATACTAGCCAATATTCATACAGTGTGTACACAATAAGTTAATTTGATCTTTAGAATAATCATCTGAGGAAGACGCTATTATTATGCTCCTTTTACAGATGAGGAAACTGGAGCACAGAGAGAGTCCTAGTATTAACTGGGCCTTATCCATTGCATGGCAATCTCTTCATTCTTACGTGGTAGACTTGCTATCACACTTCCCACAGTGAATATTCTAAACCTTCTCTTCTTGTTAAATCACCCCAGCCCCCTTTCTTTCTCTTCCAGTAGATAATCTTTACCTCCCATTTTACTGAGAAAACTGGGGCTATTCATCATGCATTTCCTTTTCTTTCCTACCTCACCCAGCATCCTCTCCTTTGTTCCAGACTTGAAAGGGGCTTCTGTCTCTTTTCCTTGTCAAACTAAAACATTCTATTGTGCCCTAGGTCTTACCCTCTCCCATTCCTAGGGCACCTTACCCCAAGGAGAATCCAATCTTTCCCTGTCTTCCTTGCCTACTACCTAAAAACACAGTTTCATAGGCTCTGGAACAGGAAATGACTTTACAGATCACTTAGCAGTCCAACCCCCTCGCATTCTACAGGTGAGAAGAACAAAACCAAACCAAAAAACTAAACGAGGACCAGGAGGGGATTTTGCACAAAATGATATCAGTTCACGTGGGTAGTATGTAACTTAGATGGGTTTTGAACTCAGGCCCTCTGGTTAAAAATTCAATGATATATCCACTACAAATTCAAATCTGGTATGCTACAAAACAGAAAAATACTGGCAATGTTCCATGGCTTTCAAATATAAACATAAGATGTTTCACATTTTTGGATGACATTTTGGTGTAATGTTCCTAGAGGTCAACTATAGAGTTTTTGCCTTTCTTTGTATCCCCAGCACTTAGAATGGTGCTTGACACATGGTGGTTGTTGTCCTTTGTTCTCGAAGAGGACTAAAATGACACATGGTAAATGCTTAATATATGTTTGTGGACTGACTCACCAATAAATAAAACAGTAATAAACAGTTTGCCATATATCAGAAGTCACAGAATTTCAATGTTGGAAGAAACCTTGGAGATGAGCCAGTCTAGCAGGGACTTGAACAGTAATCTCTACTATGATGTCCCCAGCAAGCAGTCTTCAAGACTCCACCTGAAGATCTCCACTAAAAGGGAACCCACTACCTTCATAAAACAGTCCACTTCACTGTTGGATAGTTAGGAGCTCATAGGAGCAATAGCATCTACATGGGCCAGTTTCCCAGGTTCTAATTTATGTTCCATTTGCACAGGATATGAACAATCAGCTAGAATCAGCCACAACTATGAGTGGATTGTAAGGTAACATAGCAATACGTGAGGCCTATACAACTGAGACTGGCCTAGTTGGCCAAATGAAAATTGGCCACAAGACTGGAGGTAGCAGGTATATTTTTTCCCTTGGCTTTCAGTTTAGAGCATATACTTTCTTACTAATTACAATAGAAAAAAAGGCAAATTCCTGGCAAAAGGGCACAGATACTAGAATATTCCATTTTTCAGTTATGGGCCACATCAGAATTGGATGACCATCTAAGACAGTCCAAACAAATAAAAATGAACATATCTCAAAGTTATTTTAAAATAATCTAAACTCTGAAAAGGTTAAGAGTTGAGATGAAGAGAAAAGAGACATGAGAAACACAAAGGACAGGAAATCAGTGAAGGGAATAAATCACCTTCCCTCAACCCTACATATATACATCTAAGTTTTCATTCAGCTGGCCTGCCTAAATCTTAAATTCTAATCCAGCCCATGTGTTTGCTTTGGGGATTAAAAAAAAAAAGCCCTGAAGCAAAGTGTAAGGGCACTTTTTAAGCCTACATCTCTGTTATTTAATGGCATTTTCCCCACATAGGGTAGAAAGGAATCTTCCTTTTTAAATTTCAGGATGATAAACATATTGGAAAATTAAATATATGTTGAATCAAAAATCATATTCTATACTTAATCTTGACTCCATACATGAATCTTACATTTAAAACTTATTTTAATAGGATGACAATATTTTAAAAGACATATGCTATGTTGAACCAGGATGCTAAAGTAAAGCTCCTTCTCTTATGGCTTAAAGGAATATTTTCAACTCAGATAAAAAAGAAATCACAACACCTTACTGCTAAAATTCAGAAATGAAGATACCACATTTATGTATCATATTTAAGATATCTGAATGACATTCACCAAAAGGAACAAATATATCAGCAAAATCTAGAAAAATTACATAGTTATGGGATAAATCAGTAGTAGAAAATTATATATGCACATGCCACCAATTTCTCAACTTTAAGTTTAGTTATACAATTTTAAAAATTTCGTTTGATATATGCCACATTTGGCAAGCAGATAATATCACCAGAATCTATGTTACATAAATTCTTAGAGTAAACTAAAAGGATAACTTCTAAGCCTGAATCTTTTACTGAGGCTAAGTTCTCTTAAATAAGGCTAAATTCATCTCCAAAGAAGGAACTGATATGTCCTTGACCGAACAGGACCAAAAACAGGAAAAAGACACGAAAAGAGCACTTTGACTACATGAAGTATAACTTCTCTGATTTAAAAATCCTTTGTTAAAGACAGCACCTTCCTGTTATATTGACATGCATGGAAAGCATCTGAACCATTATTTAAGAGAAAACCTATTTATGCATGTAGACACATAGTTAACAAAAAAGTTCCTGTCTGCTTTTTAACTCAAAACAGTTGAACAGCCCATTCCAACCCTATAAAAATGTAGTTATAAAATCATTTGGGGGCTCAGACTAAGTAGACTGAGTATGAACTTAGGATATCCTAAGTAATATGGGATAGGGCTATCATGAAAGATCCTTTTCAAACTCCACATCAAATCTATCATACATTTCAGAAAAGCAATAAAAGGGTAAGAGAGCAATAACAGCAAACACATCCCATTTCGTTTGATATGTTATGACTGAACTGTCTAAGTCCTCAACATAAGCCTTTGAGCAGCACTAAGAACTTATAGAAAGTCAGAAAGCTGACCAGGGAAATAGAAAAGAGAAACCACATGAAATCCTCACAGCATAGTGGCATTCCATCCGAGCTCAATCCAGCCTCAATAGGTGGTCTTGAAGAAAGATCAAACCACCAAGACTCCTGCACTCAGTTTGCATTGGCTATCTGACGATCTACTGGGAGCCCAGATCCATTAATTCCTGTTCTCATATCAATAGAGTTGGTTTTGCTGAAAGGTTTAAAATAAGGCAATTATTGAGATGTGCAGTCATAATAATTCAATTATAGTTCTACTCGGGCCATACCAATATGCTACAACAACCCTGATTAAGAGTGAGCTCTGCCAAATTTCAATTTCAGAAATCTGTTCTTGAAAAAGCACACAATATATGCTATTTTTCTCAATAGTTTAAGAAAATACATGAAAGCATAATAAAAAAGGCCTTTTAAATACCAATATCTTCAGTAACAACAAAGATATATACTATATTTCTGAATGAAGAATTCAAATAAATTAACTTTTGGACAAGATCCACTGTAAACTTTCCATTGTCTCTCTCCCTCTTACTGTTAGTTTAATTTCCACTAATGTATCCTTCCATACACCTTTATATATCATTGGCATCTGGGACTAGGTTTTACCTGGAATATTAAATCAATTTCCTATTTGGGAAAATAGGAGATAATTTTGCTTAAAAAAAAAATTAAACAAACCCAAACCTGAGGTTTTTGCAAAATTCTATCTTCACTCAAAAAACTTTCCCCAAAACCCAACTTAGCAAATAAACCAATGGTACTATGACACTTATTTTTCTGAGAAAAAAGCCAGATCTCCTCTCTATTGTCATGCTGACTTAGTTTTTGGGCTGAAATTCAACACTATCACTTGATTTTCAGTAGTTCTTTCTCTACAAGTGAATCAAACAGAATTCTTGGACCACGTTTATTGTAAACCTTAGTTTGGTTCTTTTGTTTCTTCATGTGAGCAGAGCAGCACTGTTTCTACCAGCCGTCATATAAGTCTGTGGAGATACACTTACTACTTAAGGCTATAAAAACTTTTGTGTTTAGACTTTTAAAGAGAAAAGACAAAGAGAACAATCTCTACCAAAAGTTCTTGGCTAAGGCTTCTTATGTACAAAGGAGTCTAAATGAGAGATGAGAAGGGGGCTTTCTTCAGTTGGCATATGGTGCTGACCCTTCATCACCCTGCCTTCTTTGCCAAAAGCAAGGGCTTTAACTTTTATGTAAAAATCATTTACCAACTATCAGAGCTGCTCTATCAATAGGAAGTTTGAGTCCATTTATCATCACATCTAGATGTGCAATGTACTTCGAGTGGCTTTTCTAGTAGTGATGAGATGCACTGAGCTAGCCACATTCTCTCACCCAAACCCCCTTGTGATAAATGGCATGCATTTGTGAGAGAGCAAGCCAAGACTGAGGTTGTCAACTGTGGTTGAATAACAGTTTTTCCTCTATGAAAAGCTAAATGGTTACTGGAATTCGACCCTAAAACCTTGGCAATCATCTTCCTACCCAATGTTTCCCAACTTTCTCAGTCATTGACATGCCTATGAACACACCAAGGGGAGGATTTTTTCTTTCCTGGCTTGGAATCCACGGATCAAACCAACTTCCCCACTCCTAAATGCACTTATGGATGTATGGATGTATACAATAGCACATTATCCAGAAGAATGTGCCCCTCTCTACAATATTTCCTACTATCATAGTTCACCTAATCTTGATCAAAAACTGGCAAAACTGGCAAAAAAAAAATAAAGTCGGGAAATCAGAAACATCATGACACATCGATTCCAGTCACATTTTAAAAAACAACTCTTGTCAAAAGGCACAGAAATAACTACTATAATTCACAACTCTTTTCTTATGATGATACCTTAACTCGATCTATATGGTGCGTAGTTTCAAAGTGTTTTTTAATGCGTTATCTCATTTGATTCTCACAACGAGATAATACAAATTTGGGTGGGAATTGGATTCAAGTTTATCTTTGTAAAGATATTTTTGTACCATTTTTCTGGTATTCAACATGTCTAAAGCAGAATTCATCATTCTTCTCCCCAAGCCTACCTCTTTTTCCAATTTCTGTCAGTGACAATGCCATTTTCCCCATCTCCGGGTTCATAACCTTGGCATCATTCTTGACTCCTTGACCTCCCTCAACTCACACAGCCCATCAGCTGCCAGCTCTTGCCCCTTCTGCCTTCATCAGCCCCTTCTCTATTCTCACACATGAGGCTCACTGCCTGCTCACTGGTGTCCCTGCTTTGAGCACCTCCCCACTCCATTCTCTCCTCTACACAGCTGTCAGAGTGATTTTCCTCAAGCACAGATTTATGTCACTCTCCCTGGTCAATACACTCCAATGATTCCCTGTTGCATCTATGATAAAAATAAAAATACCAACTTCTCTGTAGCATCTTTAAATCCCTCCACGACTTGGACTCAGCCTTGATTTCCTGTCTCACTGTATGTCCCTCCCTTTTGTGCGCTCTATGGTCCAGCCAAACTGGCCTTCTCTTTGTTCTTCCCCACCTCCCACCCCCCATTCTGGGATGCCCTCTCTCTTTTCTCCACCCTCATGGAATCTCTCTCTTCCTTCAGGATGCATCTCAAGTACCACCTTTCTTACAAAGCCTTTTGTGACTGCAGATGCAAGTGCCTTCCTTCCTTTCCTAGCCGCCTTGTTTGTTCCACACATGCTTACATACATGTATATGAATGTTAAGTTCTTTCAGGGTGGGATCATTTCATTTTTGTCTTTGGATCCAGTGCCTGGCACACAGGAGCCACTTAATGGATGCTTCTGATTGAATAAGTTTTCAAAAAAAATGGCAAGCTCTCAAAGAGTATGTGAAAACATGCTCCAAATCACTAATAATAAAAGTGTAAATAAAAACACCTCTGAGGGTTTCACTTCATGCCTAGCAAATTGGCAAAGGTGACAAAAATAGAACCTTAATTCCAAGGAGTTGTGGGAAGGCAAGTATAGTGTTGTACCACTAGTGGCATTTCAAGTTTTGGAAAACAATTTAGTCATGCAAAAAAAAAGTAACTAAACTCTTCATACCCTTGACTCAGTGCAAGATCATGCAGGACTGACCTCATTGACCTTAAGGAGGCAAAGAGAAAGGACCACTACTACACATTCAGAACTTTCATTAAGTTGATGGATCTTCCCTTCCCTTAATCAAAACACACAGGATTGTAGCTAAGTTCCTTGAAGGCAGTAACCCTGAACTTCTTCCCTTTGTACCTCCTTTAGCAAGTAGCACAATATACTGCACAGGTCTCACACCTTAAGAAAGCATGTATAACACCTATGGTTAAGGAGGCTCCACTGTGTAACAGAGGCTAAAACATGGGAAGGCATGGTCATTACTGAATACATTGTATAAAGTGGTATCTTAAAATATATTATATTTTCATGACTGCCAACCAGAGGCTGGACATGCTTTCAACTCACATTAAATGCACATATGAAGCCAACACAAGGAAGGGAAGGGAGTAAGGGTGCTATAAAGCACCTACTATGTGCCAGGTATTATGGTAAGTGTTATCTCATTTGCTCCTTGCCACAACCCTGGGCGGTAGGTGCCAGCTCTTAGTATTCCCATTTTACAGGTGAGGAAACTGAGGCAGATAGCCATTAAGGGACTTGCCCGGGGTCATACAACTAGTAAATATTCAAGACTGAGCATGACGCCTGAGCATGATGCCAGGCCTGGCACTCCATCCATTAGGTCACCGGTTTCCTCTACGACTTTAACAGTGTACATTGGATAGAAATCCAGTAACAAATGTTATGTACGATAGTGATGCTTCAGTGGAGATATGGAATTAGTTTTGATCGCTGAATTACTGAGACATGCCAGTGTTTGAACTGTGTGTTATCTGGAAAATGCAACTGGGGAGCCAAATATGTTGACTTTTTTCCGAGTCTTCCATTTCACGTTCTGGTAGGTAGAAATAACAGAGAATTCCAACACTCCTTGTAAAGTTGAGAGCCATGCAAAACTGCAAGGTCTAACACCTGCGGCAGGATCTGAGACATGAACGATGATGACTAAATAGCTCAGAATACCAGGATGAATCAAAACTGGAAGCCTCTTTACAAGAATTTAGAGCAGCTCTGAAGAGGCCGATGAGGTGTATGGGCCTAAGGTTGACAAGCCGCGGGATTCCTTTGAACAGAACAGATTTGATGAGGGCAGGGACTGTCTTTTCCTTTTCTTATTATCCCCAGTGCTTAGCATGATGCCTGGGACACAGTAGGCACTTAATAAGTGTTTGACTGACTGACTAGAAGAGAATCTTGTTAAAACTTTTAAAAAACACATTTTCACACTTCTGAAAACCAACACATATGTTTCTTAAAACTCATACAAACCAGGACTTGTTTTCTGTTTGTTAATCCCTGTTATAGAGACTCAGTAAAACTAACCCTGTTTTTTCTTAATTTGGTTCAACCAAGGATTTAGTAAAATTCAAATTCTTAGCACTCTAAGGTCTTCAATGAAAAGTTTCTAAGTATTATGAAGACTAAAAGAAGGGGAGTTAAGGGAGAAAAATAATAGCTTGCTCTTCTATCCTACCTTCCCCTTCATAATGCTGTCTTACCTTTGGAAGATCCATCGGCTACTTACAGCTATGTTTATCAACAAGCTCCTAAAACTCTTTGCTAGATGATGAAGACTGGTTAACTGACCATTTAATCATTTAAAACAGCACTGTGCCCCACAAGTGTGACTGGAACGGGCCATTTATAAAGGAAGCTTATTCATTCATAAAAAATCAACAAAGAAATGAGACTTTTTTCATTGCCCTGGATAAATTCACTTCATTAATGAGAACCCAATCAGCACTCTGTAGGAAGAGTTACTTACTCAAGAAGATCTGGGTCCAGTCCTTCAGATATCATTTTGTTTCTTATTGCTATCACAGGAACACCCTAACCAAAGAAACACAGAGAAGACATAAACATCAGCAACGTCAACCTACACAATTTATCACCTCTCTGTGGCCACCCACTCCATGTGTGATCTTCAGGTCTACCCTTTGTAAAAAGGAAACTATATGAAACCAGAGGGACTGTGAACTATTTTTTTAAAGACTGCAATAAGTGTATTTCAATACAATTGGTTTCCTTTGTAATCTGATGTATTTTTTAAATACATTTAAAAACCTTATTTTGAGACGGGTTCTATAGATCCATTTGGCCAGACTGTCAAAACCCCTGTATAAACCTAGGCACTAATGGGTACTTAAATGCCTTCTGAGGCTATTTATGAATCTTTTTCCACCTTGTTCTTGCAAAATCCAGGTTCTTCCTTAAACACACCACTGTTAGATGAATGATAATTCACATTATTAAACCAGAGGGTAACAACTGTTGTTGACACTATTCAACATATCCAGCTGAAATTGAAAATGTCTGACTGTATAATCACTAAGGGTGACTTCTCTGTTTATCTTTTTTTCTTTTAACCAGACCCATGATTTCATTCACCTAAGGGAATTCTAATGAGGAACCTGATGGATACCTGATATGCGTTTTAGGGAATTTAAGGGGGGTAGTGACCTATTCAGGGTCACAGAACCAGTATGTGCCAGAGGCAAAACTTCAACACAGTTTTTCCTGACTCTGAGCCTTGCTTTCTATCCACCAAGCTATGATTTTCCGCATAGAAATAGAAAAGAATTCTAAGTTGGGGCAGCTAGGTGGTGAAGTGAGTAGAGCACCAGCCCTGGAGTCAGGAGGACCTGAGTTTAAATCCAGCCTCAGACATTTGACACACCTACTAGCTGTGTGACCTTGGGCAAATCACTTAACCCCAAAAAGAAGAAAAGAAATCTAAGTCAAGAGGGAATGAAAACGTTACCTGTGGGGGATGTTTAACATTAAGTCACTTCATTTTTAGTAATGATGACCAAGAACCTGGATAATTAGCCACCTCTTCAAACTGCTAAGCCTTAGGTCTATCACTATGATTTTAATGACCTGTGATCAGTATTTGAGGGAGGGTGTTAGGAGTGCACCAAGGTCATCAGCCATCACACAGCTCTTCTGTGAATGAGAGAACCTGTTTTGCAATCTGGTAAATCCGGCACGTTTAGAATGCCAAACTTAATTTTAAATATATCAGCAGGAACACTGGAGAGCTAAGAGAGGAACTGTAAGATGTAAGTTAATGCTGTATTTTTAAAAAGAGACTTTTCTGTGTCTTTAACCTTGGCCTGATGATATGAGGGCTTTCTACAAATCCAACTGCTTGCTTTAATTTGACTTTAGCATAATCCACAGGCTATCACTGGAAAGGTTATGCAAACAAGATGCGAGTCCAAGAAAACAGAAAGGGAGGGGGAAGGAGAAAAGGGGAAAGAATGTTTCCTAAAACATGGCAAAGAGAACGAAAGTAGAGATAGGGATTGACAGATTAAGACTCTTGGATTCATAAGCACTTTATATTAACATGTTTCCCAGAACTGGTGGAAAGCCAATTCAGTAGAGAGATGTACTTGGACTATGGAAGAGCTCTGGTCCAAACTTGATATGCTCAAGGTTACAGAAAAAAATCAAACAAACCACCTTTTCAGCATCTGTCCTGCTAGAGACTTCATCATGATCACCACCTTTACAGGAAAGACATAATGCATGCTCCCTAAGAATACCTATGGATCATCTGCCTCCAGAAGGAAGGATGTTTTGAGCTGCCACTAATGTTGCCCAGAAAATTTGTTCTTGTGCCCTATTCTGCTTCAGAGGTCGAGAAACACTGCCTGGCTTGTTAAACATCCAAAAGAAAAGAGTCCCATTTCTGACTTCCAAAGGACAGAGCTACTGGTGGTCTAAGGAGGACACGAATGACCTCAAAACCCAAGTATACTGAGCTGTGGGATTTTTTTTGGCATGGAACAATTGTAGCATGTCCAAGGTAAGTAAAGAGGAGGAGAGAAGGCAGCCATAGGGCTGATGTTCCAGAAAATCTCGTCTGGACTTGCGTCACTGGAGAAAGTGTATAAAGAAGCCAGACTACTGAGATTATGACTGCAGCACCAAGAGTTAAATATAAGTTCTTCATTGCATCACAGAAACTTATGTTTGTGAGGTTAAAAGTTGCCAAGATATACACTGATCTGTTATTAGTGTTAATAGGAAGTGCCCTGCTAAATCCCTTTATGCTCTGTTGAAATTTTCCTAAAAGTTTAACTAAGAGTAATATTGGGGGGGGAAATTTTAAAGGCCCTTTATCTGCTTTAAGATATAGAAATTGTTTCTTTTCACAATATCCTCACAAAAAAAGCAGAATCCCAGAGTTGGAAGGGACGACAAGAGATTATGTATTTCAATCAGCACCTGAACAGGAATTCCCACTGAATGATTATCCAGTCGCTGCTCAAAGACCAGCAGTAAAGGGCATCTTCTGAAGGCAGACCATTCCACCTCAGAACAACTCTTAATTGTTAGGAAATGTTTCTTTACGTGGAGCAACTTCTCCCTATTAGTCCCGGTTTTGCTGCCCAGGGCCAAACAGGCCGACTCTCAGCCCTCCCGGCACATGGTGCCCTTCCACACCCTTGGGAGCCCGCTCTCTCTCTCCTCAAGTCTTCTCCAGGCTAAACATCTGAAGCTCCCTCAGCTGCTCCTCCTATGGCCTGGTCTCCCTGCCCTTATCATGCACGAATGGATGTACTTGACTTGGCAATGTCTCTCTTCAAATGCGGTGCCCAGAACTGAACACATGCTCCAGATGTGGTGGGACCAGGGTGGAGTGCACTGGGTGTATCAGCTCTTTCACTTCGAACATAATGCCCTTCTTAATGCAATTTAAGAAACTGGCAATTTTTCTGGCTGTCATGTCACACTGGTAACTCATGTGGAATTCAGACCGTCTTCTACAACCCCTGGCGCTTGTGCCCAGGACCTATTGTCTAACCATGCCTCCCCTTTCCTCTCTTCATGTAGTTGATTTTTTTTTAACTCAAGCATGCAGTACATTTTGTGATTTTTCTCCTAGATTGGTAAACTTAAATGACAATAATTTAATTAACAAATAAAGAATGGAAAATCTGAAGACTATTTACCCTATTATGTTAACAAAAGAAGAAACAGCTTGTTAAATTGATGGGTAGGATTTAATAAACCTTTGCAGCCTATTGTTTGGGGGCAGTGGAGATACCACTATATCCAGATGCCAGAGCAGGGGTGGGGAACCTAAGGCCTCGAGGCAACATGTGGCCCTTAGGTCATCAAGTCCAGCTCTTTGACTGAATCCAAACTGCATACAACAAATCCCCTTATTAAAAGGATTTGTTCTGTAAAACTTATTCAGTCAAAAGGCCACACACAAGGACCTAGAAGGCCACATGTGGTCTCCAGGCCACAGGTTCCCCACCCCTGTGCTAGAGATTCAGCTGGCATAAAAGATCATTAAGTATTTATGGTTGTCTTGGCCCAACCTCTTTCTGGCTCTACATATGTTAGCAACCTAGTCACATGTGAGATGATGCCTGAATGTTATGAAATGTTGTAGCAGTTTTTCATTGAGGGTAAAGATTTTTATATAAAATATTCTGCACAGTAGAAAGAAAATCTAATTTGGTTAGCTTGGCAGCTTTCATTGGACAGATGAAAAGTTCAAAGCTTCAAAATGAAATACCTTTCAGACACAAACTACTCCATCACTGTGCTCCAAGTTAGTTATTTAGAACAGTGATGTTAAAAAAAACAGATAAATGATAAGAGTCCAGGCAGCTAGGTGGCTCCATAGTGCATAGAGCGCCTGGCCTGCAATAGGGAAGACTCATCTCCCTGAGGTCAAATTGGATCTCAGACACTTACTAGCTGTGTGACTATGGGCAAGTCACTTAATCCTGCTTGCCTCAGCTTCCTCACCTGTAAAATGAGTTGGAGAAGGAAATGTTGAACCATTTTGGTATCTTTGCCAAGAAAACCCCAAATGAGGTCACAAAGGGTCAGATATGACTGAAAAACTACTGGACAACAACAAAAATATTAGAGTCACCACGATCAACTTTTAGCTTGCCTGTTAGCAAAGACTCAGGTACTTGACTTGAAACTAACATCTTCCAGAGTGTGGAGGTAAAGGGATATTTGCAGATCAGAGCAGCTACTGCAATTTGGCCAAAGGCAAGCTTCTAAGGAGTTCAGTTCTCAATGACCTGATCTAACTTTTTAAATTGCACTCATATACAGGTGAAAGACTTAGAAATTAGTCTAGTTGGGTTTGGGTCCCCTAAAAGATGGGCTACGAAGGTTTTAAATTCTACCCACAAATTTACTAAGCTATTTCTTCCTTTGTTAACATAACAGGGTAAATAGTCTTCAGATTTTCCATTCTTTATTTGTCAATTAAATATTTGGGTTCAAATTCAAGTCGTGATACTTTTACTAGCAAATGACTGAATCTCAGCCTACTTCCCCATCCATAAAATGGGGTATATACTTGTAGAATCTATTTCTTGGGGTGTTGAGAGGCTCTAATGAAATAATCTATATAAATCACTTGTTATATTCTCATCATCATCAAATGGACATGATGAAATCCAAAGGCCAGCCAAAAGAAACTATGAAGCTGGTTGGTCTATTATTGTGAGCTTATTTATGCAAAACAAAAACAAACAAAAACCAGGTTAGCAGTCTAACCAAATAATTTTAAAGACCAAGAACTGAAGTAATAGGGTCAGTTGGTACATGAGAAGTTTGTTTACATTCCTAAACCTCTTAAGAAATACTGTCAATTGACAAGTTCAGTGCAAAGCATTTGTCACCCAGCAACCTGAAGAGTCACTGCAATAGTTTCACAATGGGGTTCAAGTTTTGCTCTCAGAAAAGTATGCATCATGCAAAACCTTCAAGTGCTAAAATGTGGAGAAAAAAACACAGCCCCTGGCCCACAGATGGGCCTTGGTATTGACTGATTTTAGGTGGTTAGGCACAACAGGAAAAGTACAAGTTGTGGGGCCACAAAGTTTAAGTTTAGATTCTGCTGGATCTTGGGTAAATCAGTTTGATGCATTTGTTCCTTATCTGTAAAATGATCACAAACGATGACAGTACTATTCACCTCACAGGGTTGTAGTGAGGATCAAATGAAAAAATGCTGCAAAGTGAGTTGTAATCCTTAATATGCTATAGAACAGAAATGGTTATTCCTTGAAGAAAATGGTTTTAGGGTGGTGGAAGACAATATTTCTCCCTCATCAAGACACAAAACCTAAAGTCCAAAATCTACTTTGCACCTGGCCTGCTAAATAAGAGGATTACATTTTTGAAAAAGCATTTTTTTCATGCAGCATTCCTTACAGTCAAAAAAAAAAGTTCCTGAAAAGTTGTATGTAGACTAAAGTGCTGTAAACTGATTTTGGGCACTTTGAGGGAGTTGGTTATTTAATGGAATTTTGTGGAGATTCTTTTATGATGAGAATACTGACCCACTGAATTACATACGATGTAAGTTCTGTGTTTCTCCTATCAGGTTTTCTTTAAAGAAGGGTTCACTTGTCTTTACCTGTTCCTATTTCTCACTGTTTGAAAGCATCTGAAAGAAACACCACACAGTTCTACAGTAAGGACTGTGATGAATGCACTGTTGTTCTCCTTGGAAGGTGATCCTATACCACAGCAGAGCATTTGCTCTGAGTTGCTTTTCAAAGAGGATTCTGCTTTGTCCCTTTCAACTCTTGCACTCCATCTCTTTGGTAAGCAATGGGCCCCTTTACGGACAACCAGCTGGTGAAGGATGCTAGCTGTGGCCATGGGACAGAGTACAGTTCATTGATCTATATGGAAATTGAAGTTATGACCTTGGCCTCATCCATAGAGTCTCTAGCCAATGGAATTAATCACAGACTAATATAACTAGGCAGGAAAAAGCAAGAAAGAAAAGTATGGGTTTATCATTAAATCATATAAAACCTTAGTGATTAAACTATACTGGACATGGGCACCTGGAGGTATTAAAGCAATAATAATGAAGTGTTAAGATTTAGGCAACTTCAAGCATGTGTATGGTAGGTATAGACAATTTCTCAATCAATGGCATTACTCCACATCAATCAAAAAATCATCATATCTCAAAAACTATAATTACTTTGATAAGCATCTTTCCTTGAACATAATCATTTCTGTTAGATTACTAACGGAAAAGGAAATTGTTCGTAAAGATCTTTAACCACATCTTTTGTGGATGTGGTTCAATCAAGGCAAACTGTCTTACACTTTCCTGTAGCTGTGCACTATGCCATGAAAGCTCATAGTACCAACAGTCCTGCATAGAGCACGAGAAAGAGTGGTTTCACACTAGAGGTGAGATGGGGATGGAGAATATCTCCACCATCAGGGCTCCTGTCTTCACCACCTGAAGTCCACTTTCCTTTCACTGCTCCTCCCTTGTTTCTTCCATCATCATTTCCCCTTAACCTGAACCTTAGACAGGCTGATTTATCTTTATTTATCTTTAAGATTTATCTTTTAAGAAAATGTTTAAAGGTATGGCCAATATGGTAGAGTAGTGGGAAGAAATACAGCCAATGCGGCCAATATGGTGAAGTGGCAGGAAGAAAAACAGCCGAGCTCTTCCCCCTAAGCCTCCAACTCCTCCAAACAGATCTAGAAAATATACCAGATTTAAGTTCTGACTGGGAAGTCCGAGAATAAAATCAATGAGTTATTTTTTAGTCCAGGCTGGTATAGGGAGACACAGAAGTCTACAGAAGCTAGGGATGGGATGCAATCAAGCCAGAACAGCCCCATGGAACATTCCAGAGCAGGAGAACCTGTGCACAAACACAAGAAGTGCTCCCAGATGCTAAAGAGATGGGCCTAACTCTGTGCAGGGTACAGGAAGAACGTCAACCTGACAGTTCTGCTGCTCATTTCCTCATTTTGGGTCACAGATGCAGGGCATGTGAGGAAGGGGTAGGCAAGACAGGATGGTACTCCGGCTGAGAAGCAGTTGCAGGCCTTAACCTGTTGTGTCAACAATCTGGCTAGCAGCTGTTGTGGGGGTGTAAGACCAACCCAAGCCCAACAACAAGAACGCTACCAGCACACTGCAAAAGCACAGGTTCTTTTGATTTGCTTAACTAAGGAAAGCTACGTTTTAAGGGGTTGACAAGCTTACTTTAATTCAGCATACAAATATCATTCACTTAGTTCAGGGGAAAAAGCCAGCACCCTGAACTTCAGAACAAATACAAATTACAAACATGGACAGACAGACCATATCTGATTCAAATCCCAATACATAGTTACCAGAGTTTAACAAAGTCCCAGCATCTGGGTTACAAGCTGGAGGGCCCTTAGCTACAGCTGCCTGGGAGTCTCTGAATCAGCACACCAGCACGAGTGAGAGCCATCTAGGTTCAGCCCGGGAGCTCATAACATGGGCTGGCCCAGAGTCACTCGCGCCACCACTGCTGTGGGAAAGAGCTCCAAAGAAGAGAAAGCCAACCCCTGGTTTTATATCTTTTTCAGCGTCAGGGGTGAGTCACACATGTGACCTAAAATCGTCACAAAGAGGGGACTTAAACCCACATGGTCTAAGAGCCTCTGATGTTCCAAACCTATCACTCAAACTCATGTGTAAAACTAGGCCCTCCCCTGAGTTAGCCCCACCTTGGGCCCCACCTTAATTACCAATCCACACCCACATAGGTTTTACACCTAATAGGGGTTTGGGCCTGGGGCTTAGCACCTAGTAAGGCTCAATGAAATACACTGAATTACTCAAAGGAGACAAAAGCCAACTAAATGCTAAGAGCCCATTTTGCTTACCAACACAGCTGTATACTGAGGAAGGACAGAAGGAAGCTGTAGTTGTATGGCCAGGACCCCAGAAGCATACCTCCTATTGTAGTGTAAAACCTGCAGGGGCAGAAGCAGCACAAGAATCCCAGACCAAAGGGTAGCCTACAATTGGTTCTGTTACTCTGTTTCAACAGAGCCTTTCGCTGGCTGAGAGTGGATGAGTCCAGCAGAAGTCTACCAGAACTTCAAAGGAGTTAAGTCCACAGGTGCTGATCAGACCCAAACCTAGGTTAAGAATTTGCAGAGCTCAGGAAGTAATCAGACACTGCCCTGGATCAGATCACTTTGAGAATACTGAAAGCTTTCAGGTCCCCAGCTTGAGCTGTCCCAAGATCCTGGAATAATACAAGACTTAATACCCTGAGAAAGCAGAAAGACCAGTCCAGGCATTCTCTTCAAAAGTACATGGAATCTGGCCTTAACATAAAGACTCAAGTCAGGGAGTAGGCTGGAAAAATAAGCAAACAAAAAAATAATCCCACAATAAAAAGCTATTATGGTGACAGGAACATTTAAGACATAATCCAGAAGAAGAGAATGACTCCAAAACATCTACAAGCAAGAGCCTCAAAGAAAAACAGAGCTCCGGCACAAGTTCAACTTGAATTTCTGGATAATAAAGCAAGCATTTAAAAAAAGAACTAAAATGTTTTTTATAAATGAAATGAGAGCGCTAGGGGAAAAAATTGGAAAAGAAATGTGAGTCATGGAAGAAAGAATTGAAAAGAGGAATTAACAGGCTGGCACAAGAGGTACAAATCCTTGCCCAAGCAAGAATCACTAAACAAGCATCAAACTCCCTGAAAATTAGAATATTCCAAATAGAAGCCAGAGACTCCAGGAGGAAAAAAAAGAAATTGTCCCAAAAGTCTTGGTAAAGTTTTAAGCAACTGCCTGCTCCCCTCCTGGCACTAGCTTAAAACTATGCTAAGACTTTGGGAGATTCCAGATTAAAACAATGTCAAAAAACTGGGGGTGGGGGGGTGGGGGAGAGAAAGTGTAAGGTATCTGCCCCAGAAAACAAATCAAAGAAGAATAACTTAGGAAAGCATTGGTCTATCCAAAAGCTATGAGTAAAAAAAGAGCTTAGACAAATTATTTCAAGAGATCATAAAAGCAAAGTCCCCAGAGGGCAAAGTGGAGATAGAAAGAATTTACTGGTCATGTCCTAAAAGAAACTCGAAAATGAAAGCTCGCAGATACATGATAGCCAAAATCCAGAGCCTCCAGGTCAAAGAAATAATGCTGTAATCAGCTAGAAACAAGGAATTCAGGTACCAAGGAACCATAATCAGGCTCATGCATAATTGAGCAACCGCCACTACAAAGGCACGGAGAGCTTGGCATACAAACGATATAGGCTTACAACCAAGAATAAGTTACCCAGCAAGACTGAGTAATTAAGGAGGAAACAAATGTACTGTCAATGAAAGAGAAGAATTCCTGATGAAAAGGTCAGAGCTGTGTAGAAAGTTAAAAATACAAACACGGGAGTCAAGAGAAACAAAAAAGTGTTAATATGAGTGATCACAAAGAACTAAATAAGGATAAATTGTCTACGTTCTAATACGGGGAGAAAATGCATGTGACCCCTAGGAACCCTTCAACATCATGGATCATAGAGTCTAATTAGATACAGCACCTGGGAGCAGTTCCATTCTATCAATGATTTTAAAAGGAGAAGGAAAAAGGAAGGGAAGAGAAGAGGAGGAGGTAGAAAAAGGATTGGGAGAATGATATCTCATAATTGTGGTATGTAAGCAGAAGTCAATACAAACAAGGACAAAGGGGCAGGGGAAGAGAGTCACACTGAAATTCACTGTCATTTCAACTGGTCAAAGGAGAGAAGAATATACAAACACACACACATGTACATGGTACTCAACAGGCAAGCAGGAAGAAAAGGAAAAGGGAGGAATAAGAGAGAGAGAAGATTAAGGGAGGGATTAGTCCCAAGCAAAACAAACCCTAAGGATAAACAAAAAGGTTTGCAGCAGCTCTTTTTGTGGTGAGGAAGAATTGGAAATTGAGGGAGTGCCCATCAGCTGGGGAATGGATGAACAAATTATGGTACACACGTGATAGGATACTACTGTGCTAAAAGAAGTGACGAGAGCAGAGTCATGAGAATAATTTACACAATGACACAAATAATTTTAAAAGACTTGGGAACTCTGATCAAAATGATGACTATGATTCCATAGGACTCATGAGGAAACATGCTATCCATTTCCCAAAAGAGAAGTGAAGGCCCTGTAAACTGAGATTTTTTTTTTTTGGAACACAGCTGATGTGGGAATTTCTTTTGCTTTATTATATATGTTTGTAACAAGGGTTATGGTTTTCTTTCTTTCTCAGGGTGGGGCATGGAGGAGATGGGAGACAAGGTGAATTTTTGCTGACTGAAAAAAAGGTAATTTAAAGGAACTTTTAATGGGGAGCTCCAATGTGCCAAGCACTTTATCTAATACTGTGGACCGAGAATTTCTGATATGGGTGAATACAAATAAAGATGTTATCACCTTATCCTCAAGATCCTCGAGTCTGGAAATTCTTTGTATCCCCCCCCCCCCCCCCCCCCCCCGCTTTTTTTTTCAGCAAGGGCAAGATCAAAGGAAAGAAACCAGAAGGGAGTTAGATAAGAGTTTGAGAATCACTAAACAAGAATATTGTTGTTAAAAGAAAAAAAAATAGAATATGTCATTTAACTCTATTTTTTAAAAAGAGCATTATGGTACAACTTCAAAGGGACTTTGTGGTAGCTATGAGAGCAGAACTTTGTACTTATTGTACCAACAACAGGATGGGAACTGGGAATTTTTTTAAAAGGGCTAATGCAAAAGATGTGTAATCAGAGTTATGACCTTCTTCTGTTAAATGCTCCTCACTGCTAGTTGTTGCTTTTTATGTTAGAGTAAACCAAAGTGAAATCTAAAATGACCCTATAAGCCACTCTCCTGTCCCCAAAACCCATCACCTAAATTGTGCCCCCCCTTTTAAAAATAATTCTATAGCTGGCTCATAAAGCAGCTGAAATAAATTGTGTCAAAGCTTGACAACCACCCCCACCCCTTTCCAAAAAAAAAGTACATAAACTAAGACTAAGAACGGAAAGGTACAGCTTGAAAGGAATATTTCTGCAAAAACTTCTACTGTCTGAATATAGCAATTCTGCACATAATAGTTCATTGCCTTTTCCCCTCAGTCCCTATTACCTTCATAATATCATTGGCACAAAAATACTTTGGATTAAATTATTTCAGAAACATATGCTCTCTTCATGTCTAAGTCTTTGCTCTTAAGAAAACTTTATGAGTGCTTTGAAAATATAAAAATATATCAGCATGGATACTTCTCATTGTGTATATATTTAACACCTAATGCATTTTCTGAATTATTTTAAAATGCTGGGAGAGGTGGCCCACACCTGTAATCCCTGCTGGGGGTGGGGGGTGGGATGGAGGGAAGCTGGCTGAGGGATCACTTGAGCTTGGGAGTTCTGAGCTGAAGCTGGATTTAGGCTGCTCAGGTGTCTGCACTAAGTCCAGCACCAATAAGTCCCTGAAAGTTGGGCCCAGTGCAGAAAGGGCCCAAAGGGATTGGCCTGTGAATGGTTATGGGAGATAAGGAGACACAATCTGCCCTTCAAGACCACCTCCCCCCCCCGCAAAGATATCATTGTTATGTATTCAAATTTTCCTTTAAATTTTCACTTAATCTCCTTACCTGAGAAGCAATTATATTATGAAAACAAAAAATTTAAGAATACAGTGGCTTGAGATTCTTCTGCAGCTTTAACAGGGACAACAACATCCCGTGTTTATGACCTTTCTAATGCAATCAAGAATTTTAGGTTCTCTTGCTCTCCTTTTTTCCTCTCTTTTTTTTGGTTTTGTTTCTTCTTTCTCATGATTCATTCCATTGGTCATAATTCTTCTTTACAACTTGACCACTGTGTAAATAAGTTTAATGCGAAGCTATATGTAGAAGATATATCAGATTCCATGCCATCTTGAGGGGGAAGAGAGAGAGGAGGGAGGGGAAGAAAATCTGGAACTCAAAAACATGCAGAACTGAGTGTTGTAAACTAAAAATAAAAAATCTTAATTTAAAAATTAAAATTAAAATTAAATAAATTAAATTAGAAAATTTGACTTTCAAACACAAGAATCAAGAGAAGCATGAAAAGGAAACAAGAAAGAGAAATCATAAGGGACTTGCTAAAGTTGAACTGTTTTGTTTACATTCCTACATAGAAAGATGATGTGTTATGATTCATGAGATCTCAATATCATAGTACCTGAAAGGAATATGCATATATATATGTTTTTGTACATATATATATATATAAGTGAATGTGCATGTATGTATATATTTATGTGTATATATATATATACATATATATATATATATATATATAAAGAGAGAGAGAGAGAGAGAGAGAGAGAGACAGAGGACACACAGGGTGAGGTGAAGATGAAGGGAAGATATCTAAAAGAAATAAAATCAAATTAAGGGATGAGAGAGGAATATATTGAGAGAGGGAGATAGGGAGAGATAGAATGGGGTGGATTATCTCACATAATGGTGGCAAGAGGAAGCAGTTCTGTGGGAGGAGGGGAGAGGGCAGGTGAGGGGGGAATGAGTGAATCTTGCTCTTGTCAAATTTGGCCTGAGGAGGGAATACCATACATACTCAATTGGGTATCTTACCCCACAGGAAAGAAGAGGGACGAAGATTAAAAAAAAAGGGGGGATGATGGAGGGGAGGGCAGATGGGGGTGCAGGTAATCAAAAACAAACACTTTCGAAAGGGGACAGGGTCAAGGGAGAAAATTCAATAAAGGGGGATAGGTTGGGAAGGAGCAAAATATAGTGAGTCTTTCATAACATGAGTATTGTGGAAGGGTTATACATAATGATACGCATGTGGCCTATGTTGAATTGCTTGACTTCATAGGGAGGGTGGGTGGGAAGGGAAGAGGGGAGAGAATTTGGAACTCAAAGTTTTAAAAACAGATGTTTATAAACAAAAAAAAAAGTTTTTGCATGCAACTAGAAAATAAGATACACAGGGAATGGGGCGTAGAAATTTATCTTGCCCTACAAGAAAGGAAGGGAAAAGGGGATGGGAGGGGAGTGGGGTGACAGAAGGGAGGGCTGACTGGGGAACAGGGCAACCAGAATATACGTCATCTTGGAGTGGGGGGGAGGGTAGAAATGGAGAGAAAATTTGTAATTCAAACTCTTGCGAAAATCAATGCTGAAAACTAAATATGTTAAATAAATTTAAAAAAAAACCAGAAAAAAAGAATTTTAGATTCTCGAGGTTTATATACCAAAGAGAAATATTTTCCATAGACCAAAAAAGTACTTTGTTAAAATAATATGAATAACAATAATCTTGACCTAACTAATGAATAAAGGACCATTGACTCTCACATATTCATGAATGCCATTTAAGAGTTTTGATTATCATAAGGAAAAAATGTGTTATCACAATAAAATAGAGTCAAATTATAACCTGTCAACAGGGCATATGTTTTGGATTCAAACAAATGGACATAGAGAAAGCTCCTGAGAATCACCTTTCAGGTAGGTGATCTTGGCCATTATTCTACTCTAGATTTTACTCTCCTTCCCACTGCAGTGTCGCCTTCTCAGTTCTCACTTCTTCTAATCATCATTACTTCATTCTAAGTATAAGATAAAAATAAAATGAAATTGATAAATGGTCTTAGCAATTTATTTGCTGAGAGATGGGCAGCTACCTAAGATGAGAACGTAAATGTTGCTAAAATTTGCCATTACATTTAAGAATAGATGGGTATGATAGGCATCAAAAGGTCCAAGACTCTGAAAACCCTGAGCTATTCAGTGTTAAACTACGGGTAATATGTATTTGCAGCTGGAGTGTTTAACTTTCAAGGACACCTTGGAAAACATTCAAATGGCAGCCACAACTGTGACTGAATATAGCTAGAAATTAATCTTCTGTAAAATGGGTATAAGAAAAAGTTATTTAAAGGAGTTAGATTTTCATCATTCCTTTCACTTACTTGCACAGGAAACCAAGCCATAAGTAATTACAATTCTTAGAGATCTCCTCCAGAGACTGAGTGAAGTTATAAAACATCCTGAGAACTGGCTACAAGAAACCATTAACAGCAACAGGAACATTCCATAACACAGCATGCTACTGTTAGTTCTTGGGATTTAGTCATCTTTAGGCACTTTGAAATGGTTGGACACATTAAGGTAATGAAAACAGGTCTGTATTAAAGAAAATCCATGATAGTATTTTTCACAATTCCTATCATTAACTATCTCTCAAACCCACTCAGGCTACCTTAAGGTCTTCTGACCAAAGTGGGATTCTCACAATAGATTTGCTGCATTATAGGATTAAAAGGTAATTTTACTTGTGGACTTCTATGCCACTGAAAGTCATAATGGGATGATCAATTACAAACTCTAACTGCTAAAGTCAATGGCCTTTTTTAAATTAGTTGAATTTCATTCAAATTCTATATACTATCTTTTCCCTGCTTCAAGTTCCTGGAATTTTTTGTTGGAATTCTGTTTGGAATTTGTGTTGGGGATAGGGCTGGACTTTGCAATTTCATTGGTACTGGGAACTCCCAGATGAGGCACTTTCCTCTACAAATACAGATGAATGTCTTTCCTGCAATTTATAATTAGAGAGATGACTTGTTCAAGTGCACACACAGTTAAGAGGTGAGACTTAAAATTGGGTCTTCCAGTTCTCCCATCTTCTCCACCACCCCTTTGATCAATTCTGTTTTGGACTAGGATAGAGTTCCCAGGCTGGAAGCTGTGGAGGTGGTCAGAAGTTGGAGTAGGTGGGGCTTCCCGGACAGATTTATGAAGCTGAGACTGGGTATGTCGCAGACCCTGTACGAACTTAATGAGAGAAGCCCTTCTATACCACATTTTAGTCATGAGTCTCAACCCACTAGTCTCAGCTATAGCTTTATGGCTAAATTTGCCTTTTTGCATCTTCTCCTTGCTTAGATTTATTTATCAAATTTTTGCTTCTGGGTATATCTATGTGAAGCTGGTGGTTTTATGGCTGGTCCTGTTATGCCCTGCCCCACCCTCTCCAGTTTCTCCATCTTGCCCCAGCTCACCCCACTGTTTTTACTCCCATCTCCACGGACCCCACTGTTTGTACTCCCATCTCCACGGACCCCACTGTTTGTGTTCCCTTCTCCACGGAAATAATCCTGCCTCAGCTTGTCCCACTGTTTGTGTCCCCATCTCCACAGAAATCTAATTGTGTTCTTTCCCTTTAAATACTCTTTCTCTCCCTTTGCTCAGGGCTGTTCGATTTGAGTAATTACTCTGAACAGTTGTGCGCTTCAATAAATCCACATCTAAATTTATATCCGGGTCTTGCTCACTTTTTTTCGGCACAACATTTCTGGAGGCCCCAGCGAGATTTGGGGGTGGTTTGTGGCACCCCCAGGCCTGGGCCAGGTAGGGTCTCGTCCTCGGGTAGTGGGTGTTTCCTAGTCCCGACCTCTAAGGGGAGCCGGCCTCTGAAACATTAATAATTGGCTTTTAGGCCAGACGTTTCAGAGCCCCTGGAGCTCGAGAGGGAGAACTAACCCACCCCCTGACGCGGACCTACCCTCTATTCGGACTTTTGTGGATCAAAAAAAAAAAAAATCTTTAGGGGAATCCATCTCTGAGACATTCCAGAGCCCCAGAAGGTAAGTTGAGTCAGGTTTCTGTTTTCTGGTGGGAATTCCCTTCTGGTTCTGGTGGAGATTTGGGGCTGCACGCGGCTTTAGTGGTCAGTAAGGTTGGGAGACAGACCTAATTAGTCTGACAGGCCTTCTGAAGCACCATCTCCCAGGCATGCTGGAGACGGTCCAGCCTCTGCCTGTTCTGGTTTCTGGTATCTGTTCCGGGGTGTCTCTCTGTTTTGTGTTTTGTTGTGTTTTTCTCTGTCTGTGCCTGTACGTGTGTGTGTCCGTGAATGAGTGAGAGTAGCCTGTCAGCTGCTACAGCAGCAGCGGGCAGCAAACTCCCCCCTTGCCCCTCCCTATCACACTGGCATTCCTGAGGAGGGAGCAGAGCAGTGTCCATAAGTTAAAGTCAAGTTGTGGGGGGAGACTGATTTATGTTGAAGATGGGAGAAAACAGGGTATGTGAGAAAAGAAAGCCTGAGAAGTGTTAAGACTGAGTTCTCAGGGCTCTGGCATAATCTCCACTCAGAAAAAGGCAGAAAAAGGCCCCAGAGCTCTGGTCAGGTTGAATGAGCAAACCACACCCTTAAAGAGTTTCTATCTAAACTTGTCCTGGAAAGCCAGGAGAACAGGGTCACTCTACTCCCTCTGACCTTGCTCTGCAGCCGAGGCACCCCTAATAAACTAGGTTTGACACCTCTGAAATTCTTTTTGGGCGGCCCCCTCCTATTAACGCTTCCCTCATTAAGTTCATACAGGGTCTGCAACATACCCAGTCTCAGCTTCATAAATCTGTCCGGGAAGCCCCACCTACTCCAACTTCTGACCACCTCCACCGCTTCCAGCCTGGGGACTCTGTCCTAGTCCAAAAACATACAGCCTTTGGTCTCGAGCCTAAGTGGAAGGACCCTTACACTGTCATCCTGACCACCCCATCTGCATTCAAGGTTAACTCCATTCCGGTCTGGCTCCACCACAGCCTATGAAAGCAGCTACATCCACACAATGGAAGGCAGAACCCCTCGAGAACCCCCTAAAGCTAAGACTGTTCTGATCTCCTTCTTAATCTTCCTATTAACCCCTTCCCTGGTCCCTGGCAATCCCCATGCCCCCAAGCTAAGCTCTACTTGGGTAATCACTACAGGGAACAAACAGTCCTGGACTTTCCAAAATCCCGAAGTCATACATCTCCCCCTCAATACCCCTTTTCCCCAGCTGAGCCCGTTTGAGGAACAACCTGTAGATGCAGGCTACCTGCTCTGTTGTACTTCAGGATGCCCAACCACTTGTGCCTGCCCTTGTGTCATGGCCTACAACCTCCCCTCAACTGACCCCAGCTTATTGTCCTAAACCCTTTTGACCCTGCCTAGAGAGGCCCGATCTCTCGGGTACTGGGATTCATTATTATCTCTTGGGTGACCATGGGGTTGCCACACGTGGGAGAGACTGTGACCCTGACTGTGACTAAGAAGCCTTTACCAGGTCTCCATCCTATTGGCCCAATAGGGAACCTGGCCATCCCTGCCCCATTAGGGAACCTAGCCATCCCTGCCCCAACATCTATTACTCAGGAACCCCACACCTACCAGGTTTCCTTGCTTGCCCTTTTATTGGCTGTTCATAAGACACTCAACAGTTCTAACCACATGCTGGGCAAAAATTGTTGGATCTGTGTTAAGCCCCAGCCTCCTTACTATGTAGTGGTGGCACTAAATGTCTCCATCACCCCTACCTCCAACACAGAGAACTGCCCTCGGCTCACCCTTGGACATACAGGGAACAGGCCTTTGCCTTACATCATCTAACACCACTTTATCCAGTTCTCAGTATGGTTCCATTTGCAAACAAACTCAGGAGATTCAGGCCTCCAGCTCAGACTACTTCCTGGCCCCTCCTGGAGCCTGGTGGGCGTGTCATGATGGCCTTACCCAGTGTATCTCTGCTACTGTGTTCCTCAGACACCAACAACACCCGGAGGGCCCCCTGTGCATCTTGGTGGCCATAATTCCCCAGGTTTCCCTCCTCCCGGGTGAGGAAGGCTGGTGCTATTTTTCCCCCGAAGGGCAACCAAGTTACTGTCAAAGGCGAGCAATACCACTCCTCATCCCCATCTTAGTGGGCCTGGGGCTTGTGGGCTCTGCCTTCACTGGGACGGCAGCCCTAGTCAAAGGGGATCTCAACCATAAGGCCTTAAGTGCACAGGTAAACACTGACCTCTCCCACATAGAGCAGTCCATCTCAGTCCTAGAAAAACAAGTGGACGCATTGGCAGAGGTGGCCCTCCAGAACCGCAGAGGCCTTGACCTTCTTTTTCTCAAGCAGGGTGGTCTATGTGTGGCCCTGGGAAAGGCTTGTTGTTTCTATGCCAACAACTCTGGGGTGGTGTGGGAAAGTCTGAGGTTGGTAGGCCAAAATATTGCCAATAGATAGAAGGAGCTGGAAAACTCTGAGAACTGGTATCAGTCCCTGTTCCGTAGATCCCCTTGGCTCACTACCCTGGCTGGCCCCCTCCTCCTCTTCATTATAGCTCTGGTTGTAGGCCCCTGCCTCATTGTTTTCTGCAATTTGTTAAGTCCTGCATAAACTCTGTAAAACTACTATTGATTAGGGATCTCCATTACCAATTTGCAAATCCCAGTCCCCCTGATTCTTGTGACAGATCTCCTGAGAATGTGTCAAAGAATTGACACACTTAAAAAAAGAAGTGGGGAATGTTATGCCCTGCCCCCCCCAGTTTCTCCATTTTGCCCCAGCTCACCCCACTGTTTTTACTCCCATCTCCACGGACCCCACTGTTTGTGTTCCCTTCTCCACGGAAATAATCCTGCCTCAGCTTGTCCCACTGTTTGTGTCCCCATCTCCACAGAAATCTAATTGTGTTCTTTCCCTTTAAATACTCTTTCTCTCCCTTTGCTCAGGGCTGTTCAATTTGAGTAATTACTCTGAACAGTTGCCCGCTTCAATAAATCCACATCTAAATTTATATCTGGGTCTCGCTCGCTTTTTTTCGGCACAACAGTCCTGTTCTTGGACACTTTTACCTCTGAGTCGCAGGTTGACCATTTCTGTGCTGTATGCCCTGAAACCCTCTATGGTATGTGGCTTCTGACAGGCTCATCTGAGCAGTTTTCTTCCTTTTCCTCCATTTTCAGTTGAAAGCCTTCTTGGTCCTCTCTACTAGACTCCAAACAATTATATTTTCTGTACCTTATTAGGTATGTTCCACATCTGCCTAGAAGTCCATCATCTTTGTCTTCAGTTTCTTACTCAGAAACCTTACAGTTCTAGTGACCTAGGTTCCTTCTGATGGTATCTTTTGTGCCCATATGAATCGATGGGAGTGGGAGGTTTTCCATCATAACCCGAACACGTACACTGGGAAGACAATAGCCTTTAACATATCAGGCTGACAGTTTCTCCAAGACCCCCCAGCAGTGAATCACCAAGGCCTACTTTCATCTCTTCTACTGCTGATCTTTACATTTCTCCTGATAATACCTATGAATCCATATGACCATTCTCTAGACCATAAGAAACTATTTTTTTCTCTATCTGAGGAAAGAGCCTCATGCCTGTCACTCTAAATATTCAGTGGTGCCTCTTCCCTTCATTAGCTATTTCTTCTATCTTCCACCGGTCTCCCAGAGTTAGGATTCTATTCTGCCTGATGCTGACATTAACTGTCATTGATGGCAAAGGCAGGTCAGTCCAGCTGAAGCAGCAACATACCCTGAAGAAGAGACTGCAATCAGCATTTATCAGGCTGGTCAAACTACTGTGACCACTGGTAAAGTCAGTCTAGGATCCTAAGCACAAGAGTCCGGGAAGCAGCAGTATCATCCAGAACCATCAGCCCTACTTCCAGCCCCGCCTCAGCAGCCATTATCATCAGGGAAAGGAGCCCCTGAGGAGATACAACCTGGTAACTGTTTGTGAAACTGATGTCAGCCTCACCTCCTCTTCAGTCATAGTCCTGAGAACCTGGCAAAGTAAGTCCTCCCCAACAAAGCCCTCATCGCATCAAATGGCTCAACATTAGGAACCGAAAAGGCTTTCTTAATGGAAAGGACATGAAAGATGATGCATTTCTGTTTGCTTTGCTATTGTGACCTAAGGGCCCGGGTGTCTTTCCATCAGAACAGAAGTAAAAACTTCCTCCAAATATGTGGCCTCCGTTAGAACGTGAGCTTCTAGAGGGACAGTCTACCTTCTCTATTTGCACCCCCAGTGCCAAGTACAGTGCTTTGCACTTAAATAAAGGTGTTTTCATTCATTCACTCATTCATTCAAAGCCTCTTCTTCCTTAAAGTACATCTTCATTTTTTTTTCCAGAAAAAGATTTCATTTTCCTTGCTAACATGAAGACCATGGATGCAAGTGAGGTTTCCATAGCTGTTATGTCACATGGCTATTATAGAAATGCCAATATTGGCACCTTTCTGCACCTCCTGGTAATAAACTTCTTGTTCTTCACCCCAACTAGACCTGAGGCCTGAAGTGCCACTATAGCCAGGAGTTGCGTTGCCTACTAGTCTCTCTTCTTGATCAGCTGTCTTTGATGGGCAATTAGTTCTCTCCTGCCAAGTCCACAGGAAACAGGGCAGTCCTTTGAGCAAGGTCATAAAAAAGCATTGCAAAAATAAAGGTTGAATAGAAATAAAGATACTAGAGGTTGTTCTGAAAAGCAATGGGACATGGAACTTGAGAATGGCTAAACAAAGTGTAATATAGGAATGTAATGGAATATTATTGTACCATAAGAAAAAATGAATATGAAAAATTCCCAGAAGCACAGTTAGATTTATATGACATGGTTGGAGAGTGAAGAGAATTAGGAAAGCAATGTACATAGTAAAGACTAATGCTGGCTGCTATGTAATTGCGGGGCAGCTAGGTGGCGACATAGTGCACAGAGTCAGGAAGACTCATCTTCCTGAGTTCAAAACTGAGCTCAGATGATTCTTAGCTGTGTGACCTTGGGCAGGTCACTTCACCCTGTTTGCCTCGGTTTCCTCATCTGTAAAATGAGCTGGAGAAGGAAGCAGTAAACCACTCCAGTGGCTTTGCCAAGAAAACCTCAAATGGGATCCTGAAGAATCGGACATGACTGAAATGACTGAACAACAAATGTAATTACGACCAATCTTGGCCCCAAAAAAGACATGATAAAATGTATTTCCCTCCAATTCTTTAGCAGACAAGGGGGACAAGGGAAGCAGAAGGCTGCGTACATTGCCAAATGTGCCTAGTTTAAAGACATTTTTAATTGATATTTTGTTTTTGCATTACCTTTATCACCCCAAATGTCCTTTCCCACCCTCCCCAAGGCAGCCATCCTTTTAGCAAAGAACAAAAAAGAAAAAAAGCAGTTTGGCAAAACTACCCAGAACATCTAAGTCCAATAGCACAGACAGTACTCCATTCCTATATCCCTCCATCTTGGCAAAGAAGAGAGAAGAGGGATTGGTTAGTTTTGCTGGATTACTTTTTTCCTTTTTTTTTTTTTTTTGTTACAATGAATGGTGCACACATAGAAGGGGAGGGATATAATCAGAAACAAACACATACATACATATCATTAACGTTAAAAAAAAACCCAACAGGATAACTGGAAAATATTTGGTGAAAGCTTGTCAAAATAACGAGAATAAAAATGAAGCTCTCAATTTTCCTCTGGTGCTCCTTGAGACCAGGGATTGCCTTGTACTTGTCTTTGTATCTCCAGTGCTCAGTACAGTGCCTGGCACATAGTAGGGGGTTAATAAATGCTTACTGATCACCTGAGTACATCGAAGCTGAAGTAAAAGACCTGAGGGTTGTAGATGTTCTTGGCAAGTGTGAGGTAAATGGATTAGCATCATAGGATCATAGATTTGAAGCTGAAGGGGCCTCTGTTGACCTGCTCATTTTAGTTAATATGACTTGAATCCATCCATGGAAGACTATACTGTACTTCTGGATACCTCTTCCCTGGCTTCATGCTCTGGCATACACCATCAGAATTTGTGAGTAACAACAGAAGTGCTTTCAACATTACCTTATTTAGACCAGGGTTTCTTAAACTTTTTTCACTCACGACCCCTTCAGCACTTCTTAAACTATGGGTCGAGACTCCGTATGGGACCCCCCCGTTTAAGAAATCCTGATTTAGATGAAAAAATCTGTTATTTTTTTCTACAAATGCTGACAGAGGAGCATTAAAATGAAAGAACAATCATCATCACCAAAACAAAGGACATGTTTCTTACCAGCACATGGCAAATTTAGCAGTGAATTTCTGTATGATTCTCTAAATACTAATTTTCCTTACCTGACTACCTTCTACCTATCTAAAACCATTCTCATAACCAGTTTTGAGAAAAAGAGGGAAAAAAGATTTGTAAAAGTCCCAACTAAAATACAGAAAGCCCTCCCCAAGGCCTCTTAATTCTAGTCCTCTCCTTTGTTAATTACATCCTATGTCTACAGCTTGTTTGTATATATTTGTTTGCACGTCGTCTCTGCATTTGACTGTAAGCTCCTTGAAGGCAAGAAGTGACTTTTTTTTTTTGGTATCCCCAGAGCCTAGCCCACAGCAGTAGATAAATAAATATTTACTGACTAACTGATTGTTAATTCTTTCCAAGAGGAAAAAAAAAGGTTGACATAAAACTATAGGGAACTGTGTTAGTATGAAGAGTCAAACCTTCAAGGTTGTATAATTTTTTGAGTTTAGGTATTCCTACTGACATAAAAATCGCTGTTATTAAATAAAATTGAGAATTATTTTGAATGATAAAACAGAGAATTAATTAAATCTAGTCAGGAAACAGGAGATCGGAAAACTTGGTCACTCAGTTTAGCAGTTTAGGAGAAAAAGAAGAAAAAAAATTCTCCGAGAATTTTCAAAAGCTGCTGCTAGACAGAGAAGACAGACTAAATCAGCTTACCACTTGAACCATTTTGAGATATCTGGCATATCTTGGATCCTTGGCTACAGTTAAGATATGTTCTGCGGCCGCTTCACATTTCTGTGGTCCAGTGTCTTGTATACTCTTCTGCTGTAGAGAGTATTGTGTATAAATCTTTATGTAATTCAGAAAAGGGGACTGTCATTCTATTTACAAAGGATGCTTCTTTTTTAGAATTCTAAAGCAACTAACAAGCTTTAATCCCCAAAAGAAAAATCATATTTCTAAGACTTAGATTAAAAATAAACTGAGGTATATCTCAAAATATTTGTGCACACCCAAATAACATTTCAAAAGAGGTTAACTTCAAGTTTGACATACTGTTTTTGGAAAGAGAAACTGTGGTAGGAAAAGACTCCTTTCAAAATCTGAAAATTCTCAGAAATGTTAATATATGGGTCTCATATATATATATGAATAATAGAAAGACATTATTTTAATGACACTTTATCATCATTCCTTTAATTATCAAACTAATCTAAACTGTTTTAGGGGCAGTCAATGACATCCTTAAGTATGTAAAGCTGGCTCATTTGGATCCCTTACTAAATATTTCAATTTAACTGTGTAAAGCTATTTCTACTTCTTAGAAAATGGTACTGAGGGGCAGCTAGGTGGCGCAGTGAGTAGAGCACCGGCCCTGGAGTCAGGAGGACCTGAGTTCAAATCCGGCCTCAGACACTTGACACATGTACTAGCTGTGTGACCTTGGGCAAGTCACTTAACCCCAATTGCCCTGCCAAAAAGCAAAAAAAAGAAAAAAGAAAAAAAAAGAAAAAAAAAAGAAAATGGCACTGGGAACATCACTGTATGGTAAATAGAAGCCTATCTCATAGATGAAATTCTCAATTTTGAAAGTTTCACATACATATAATTATTGTTTCAAAGGTACAGAAAAAGAAAAAAAATTGAAATATTTGGACCTGTGATTTCAGCAGTGCAGTATAACTCCCAGTGTGGAAATTCTCTACACCATCAGAGACTAGCAAATGTCATTTATAATCTTAGAGCATTGAAAGGCTAAGTGACTTGCTTATAGTTACAGGGTCAGTATGTGTCAGAGGAAGAAAATGACTTCAGGTCTTCATAACTCCAAGGCTGGTCCTCTAGAGATCCATTATGTCATACCATCTCTGAGTAAGACTTATACAATTCTCTCAATATTTGCTACACATCACACTGATGTATGACCTTCAAAATTTAAATATGTGTGTGTGTGTGTGTGTGTGTGTGTGTATACACACATACATATATATATTTCATATTCACTGCTTCAATTTTCTAGTAAATTGAACCCTTTTACTCATGTGAACATTCGAGATAAAGTTAATGATTAGGAATTTAAGCCAGTATTGATAGTTACTTTGTGTTCAATTCTCTAAAGCAGAATCTGTATGCAGTTTAATAAAGAAAACTTAACCAAATGAAAAGGAACCAGGCAGTGAGTCATTCACTTATGAAGGTCTAGAATAGGGAGATCTATTCAAGTGTAGCATGCCTGTCTTCTGCTCTCTGAGAGTTCAATACCTGTTTTATATAGTAGTAAATGAAAATACATAATACAATTTAAACCAGAGGCAAGTCTGACCAAAATCCCAAGTTAGGCTAACAAGAAATATTCCCCAAACCTCTGAAGTCTCTCAAAATGAAATGTTTAATAGTCCTAAATGTACTACTAAAAAATTTAGGCACACTTCATATTTTGTCTACATGTAGGTGAGCATGTGGAGATGAAACCACTAAATTAATTTTTAAAAAATTCAAACAAGCTTCCAAGAATATTTTTATTTATGGACAGTAAATTTGCACAACAAAATGGAGCAACTCTCAGTGAATACACTTGTTTAATAAATTTTAATTCGTAACTCTTAACTCATGCTGTAACCAAGACTTCAATAAGGTTATATAACATTTTGCATTTCTGACATTTGAATGACCGTCTTGGATCATCTACCATATCTCTCAACTGGCCCTAATTTTATTTCAGAACTCACCTCAATCTGCATGAATTAACTATTGCTCCTGTAACAAATGGTAATATCTGACCCTTGAAATAAAGGTTGCAGAAAATCAGTGTGACATTTTAATTTAATGCTTCCTAACTCCAAATCACGAGCTAGTCCTATATTTAGGCCACGGGTTGAGAGGTATGGGTCACGAACACAATATACATGATCACCCATTACTGCAAGGTTTTCCAAACATATTTGGTGTTGTCTTACTTTAGAAAAATACAGATTTAGCAACTGAGCTAATGGCGGAGTCAATGGAAAATGAAAATGTGTTCACTGGCATAGCAGTATCAAGATAGTTTACATATGTATATCTATTTCAAGATTACGTTGAATAGATTTTTAAAAATTAACCCAATAAGCATGCAACATCATCAGAGGCTTGCAATACATGCAATGAATGGGCATACTTTATGGATATTCCAGTTGAACCGATGCACAGTTTTTATGTAAAACGGCAATACATTGTACATCCACTTTATCTTAGATACACAACACTTTATCATCACCCTGAGTTTGCAAAATATGTTAGAAATCTGGCAGAGTAGGGCTGATTAGTGTTTTTCCTAAGCAAAACAACGACAACAACAAAAATCCCCGTTAACAGTTAATACGCTAGGGCCACATTAACTTGTCAAATACATTTCAGAGACAACATTCCACAGCGGCACCTAAAAGGCCTAAGCCAAATTTCATCCCTGTGTCGCTTTTAAGTTTGCAGGCAGACATTTTAACAGGTCCAGGTGTACCCTGCTTAATGGTAAATGTTTCCATGCAATCGCAACTTTAGGCAAAACAGGAAGCAGTCGACTGCTATAGAAACAATGCTATGAATGTGAAGGACCCTCCTTGAGGGCAGGATGGGAAGGGAAGATGTTGGCCAGAGCTCGTCCAGAGTCTGAAACATGGGGAAGAAGGGCTAAGCACCAAGGAAAGGGGCCCTGGGCACTCTGCTCCTCAGCAGGGGCTGAAATGGGTGGAAGGTTTGGGAAGACCTAGGTATCGTGTAGGAGGAGGGCCTGAGCAGGGGAGAAACAAGTGGGCAGAGGAGACTTGGGTGCGAGGGAGCACTGAGACATAGCCTGCCACAAGAACTCAGCCTCTAGAGGCTGGGATGGGGTCAGGTTTACATCAGAACAACTACGCTGGCCCAAGACCATGGGGCTGACAAAGGAGAATTAACTCAAATGAAAGTGGGGTTTCCCATTGTTAAGATGGAAGTTTTGTTAAACTGTATTGCTCATGTGGATTAGGGTAACTTTAGTGGGATATGCCTGTACAATTAAAGATAATTACAAGTAAGTGTATAAAGGAGACAGATGTAAAAATTTCAGAAATCTCATTTGGGGACAAGAAAATTTAGTTTGGTTGAAAGAACAAATAATCCTTTAAAGAAAGGTAAATTCCTGTCCAACAACTGTACATATTTTTGGAGGCCCTAATGATAAATGAAACTATACACTGTGTACCAAATGAATATTAAATTACCCAATTGTAGGGACTTATTTCTCTAATCTGCATCCAAAATGCATGTCTGAATATACAGCACAGTAAGTACTTTGTTCACAATAAGTACAAATAAATGTTGAATTAAATATATTTAAATAAAAGTAAAAAATAAATGACTACAGACAGAAGTACACAATTCCATACAGGTGAATGGATATCATTATTTTGTGATAGCCATTTAAAGGATTATAAAAATGGTCTTGCTTATTAGTCTTTGAACTAAATACCTCACTGAAATAAATATCTGAAGACTGTCCTTATCTCAGATTGTCCTGAATGGTAAAAAACTTAAAAAGAACTTTTAATATGCTTTGTAACTGGACAACAGCTTAAATTAAATCCGACAAAAATTTAAAAAACCATTAACTGTTGGAGGTGAAGGGTAGAATCATATTCAAGGTTTTTTTTCCTAACTCCCAATACTTCATGTTTCCCTTTTTAATAGTTTTAAGGAAAAGATGAAAAAGTTCAACTTTAATCTGAATTTCTGAAATGACCACCCTCAGAAAGCAGGCCACTTGAACAAAGACAAACAGGAAACAGAGGCTGACAGTATTTTTACACTTCATATTTTAACTCATTTGAAATTTAGAATTTACTCTTAAAACTTTTCCATTTTTCTTTATCTCTTCTTTCCACCCTAGTTGCTCTTCCATCAGGTTCAACCATGAGGACATATTCTTTGGGAATTAGATATTAGTCCTCAGTACTTAAATACTTACCTCAGATTGAGGAGACAGAGATGACTGTTGACCTGAGGGGGCTTCAGGACCACTTGTAACACCATTTACATTTGCAGTAGATATTTCAAATTTAACATCTTCTAGACCCGGAATAGATGACAGCTGAACATAAAAAATAAGTTCCAACATATGAGGATAATTCTGAAAGCAAATCAGGTTCTAGCTACTATTTTTGCAACGGCCTCATCAAGTTAGTACTCAGATCAGGGGTTTTGTGTTACGTACTCTTTGGGTAGTGTGACAAAGCTTAAGGTTCCCTTTTTGGAATAATGGTTTTAAATGCACAAAATAAAAATATGTAGGTTTGTAGAGGAAACCAATTATATTGAAATGCAGTTATAAAATTAAAAAAAAATAAAGCAAGTTCTAACTTGATAATGAACTCCTATCTAGACCATAGAAATTTACAGGTATATAAAATTTCTAAGAAATATTTTTTATGTAGAAAAATATATTAAAAATATACATTGCAGTTGGATTTATCATTATCTCTTAGTTTGTTTATAATTCAATTTCCTTTCCATTAATAGTTAACATCTTCCAAGTTGTATGTACATTCACAGTGCACTTCAAACTTATAAAATGGTCACTGTGAGGTAAGAACATGGTCACTACTAGAAAATATGGATTCAGAGACATTTTCATGCCACAAGTTAATCAAGATAGTGATTAACTCTGAGGAAAAAAACCAGCTTCTCAGGAGAGGGCCAAGTGTTAGTGCAGGCTTCTGAGTCTCCAAGATTTCACCGAGAGGGAGGGAGTGGCCACCAACTTTCCTCATCAACTCATGAAAGTCAAGCTGTATGTCTCTATTAGAGAAGGGGGCTCTACTTCCAGGGGAGAGAAGGAATCACTGGAAGGTGACACTGATATAGAAATGGAAATGAACGTCAATAATGTATTTTAAAAGAATAAAAGTAAAATTGAAGTCAGAAGCTGAATGGGCTAAATTACGGTCTGAATTTCATGTATTATGTAAATGTATCCATTCTAGTTATTAGAAGATGCTGGCATTCCAAATGAGAACACAATCAACTTAAAAAGGACTGAGCTATTAAAAAAAAATCACCTCTATTAGAAACCTAATGAAATTAGATCCCTAGTCTATCTATACAGAAAGGGAAAGGGAGAGCAGACTGTATAATGATCTCCAACCCCAGTTTTACAGTAAACTTCCCATTAACTGAAGCATTGGGGGATTTTTTTGGCCTGATCGAACTGATATAACCCTCCAGTTTAATTTCATATGTATAAACATTTTAAATATTCATCACTGGGTATTGCTGACATAGAAAAAAAAATTATGGAAAATTAGATAATTCTGGAGCTCGAAAAATTTAAGAAGAGATCTAAAACAATTTTGTAGAGGCCAAGAGAGAATACCAAAGATGAAGTTGCTTTCAATAGGGCAAATATTTGGCTGATTTTAGATTAATCATTCTTTAGTAGCATTTCCCAAACACTGTTTCATAGAATGTTAATAAGACTTCTATGAGAAATGGTTAGTGATATTTCTCTCTCCAAATACTGAATACATAAAATTTTATACACATACATACACATATAAATAAAACACTGTGACAATTTTTTTAAAATTGAAGATAATGTCGTGTCTTTAGTGCCTAAACTACCCTGACTAGTTTATTTCACCCCAGCTTTCCAACCTGTTGCCAGATCTTATTATTTCTTCCCTCTACAATATCTCTTCCATCCATCCTTTCTCTCTCCTCCTCTCTAGGCAGACCCTCACTCCCTCTGCTTGGATGACCATGAGCCCTTCCTAACTGGTCTCCCAGTCCAATCTCTCCCCTCTCCATACAGCTATCAAAGTGATTTCCCTTAAGTGCGGGTCTGATCACGTCACTTCCCTAGTCAGTAAACTATGATGGCTTCCTCTTTCCTCTAGACTCAAATAAAAACTCTTCTGTTTAACTTCTGAAGTCCTTTAGAACCTTGCTCCACCTAGCATACTTTTATAACCTTCTATGTCCCTGTGCTCTGCACTCTACAATTCAGCCAAACTGGCCTTGCTGTTCCTCACAAACGATTCTCCATCTCCTGTTCCCATTCCTTTGTGCTGCAAATGCCTGGAAGGTAGTTCTATTTTACACTTAGAATCCCTTGTTTCCTTCAAAACTCTGCTCAAGAGATACCTTCTACCTGAAGACTTTCCTCACCTCCCATGATGCCCAAGGAGAATGCCTTCCTCCACAAAAACAACTCACCATGTATTTTGGTGGTATATATTTACGTTTGTCAACATTGCCTTCCTCACTTGAACATAAATTCCTGGAGGGCAGGGATGCTTCATTTTTCTCTTCCTAACTCCAGTCCCTGGGCACAAAACAGCACGAGACATCACCCTTGTGATGTCCTTGGTCCTCTTCAAGAAGGAAGGAGGAACACCAACACAGCACCAACAGCACAGCACCTCGAGAGCAGCAGGCACTTGGTCAACGCTTGCTGACGGACTGACGTGCCCGTAATCCCATTCCCCAAGAACCACCAGTCCAGCTCTTCTGGGTTCTGTCGATCTATCTCAAGCCCCCAAATGCTCTGTGGCCAAATAAACTCAGGAAATGCTATTCTTTTTTCTTCCCTGCTCCCTTGTTGCAACCACTGGCATGTTTGGCTTGGTTTAGAGGTATGGTCAGAGACTAAGAAATAGTTTCATATCCCATCCTCCATCATGTCTGTTCCTATCTCCTTTTTGAAGAGACATCCTAACTCCCAACTTCACTGAGATTCAGGAACCGGAATGGGAGCATCTTCAATTCCCTTCCTTTATTCCTGAAAACTCACTATCGCCATCCATTCTCTCCTTCTTCCATTTTGTCTCAGAGAAAGAAGTATCTGTTCCTTGTAAAAACGAATTCTCTCCCTGTGCCCCTGCTCCCCTAGTCTACGGCTTTGCCATCATAATTGTCCTCTCAATCATCTGTGTTGCTTGAGATGACTGTTTCCCATGTGCTTATGGATATGCTCAGCTTCTCCCCAAAAGTTAGGTCCTGATCATCTTAACTGCTCTAGCCACAGTCCCATTTCTATGTTTCTCTTCACTGATGCCAGCATGGGCACAGTGCCTAGAGCTGTGTGACAACCAGTAGAAGTCACTGGCTGAGTTGCAGTTTTGTCAAATGAAGATTGGGGTAATAATTCTATGGATCTACCCCACAGAGCTGTGCAGCTCACACGACATAACAGAAACACCATGCTTCACAAATGCCAACATGCCAGATGACTGTAACCTGGTAGGATTATTCATTCTCAGAAAAGGTTATCTACATCCTGTGCCCCTGCTTCTTTACAATGTGCTCTCTTCACAAACTCTATCCATTGGCTTTCATTCACTGTCCTGTTCTCTGGGAAGTCACCAGGGCCCGCCTCAACCCCAGATCTCAGGGCCTTTTTCTTTTCTCCATCCACTTTAACCAGTCTGGAGCTCCCTTCTCTGCCACCTCTCCCACATCTCTCCATCATCTTGGTTCTCAGTCCTCATGCTGCCATCCCAGTACGACCCAGCCTGTCTCTCCTACTAGCAGTCTCCTATGAGTGTTTTTTCCCATCTCAATTCTCCATCTTGCTCCAAACCATTTTTATGCTGATGCCAGACTTAGCTTCCTCATGCAAAGACTTAGCCATATCTCTCCTACTCAAAACTTTTCACTGGGCTCCTCCTGAGAAGTCCAAACCTCTTTGCCTGGCATTCAAAGCCCCCCCACACCGACCTATCCAGCTTGTGAGTATACTACTGCCCTTTGTAAAGAGAACATGAAATACTTCCTACTGTCTGCATGCACCTGGAATACACTCTTTCCTGGCTGAATTCCTACTAATCCTTTAAAATGCATTTCCATAACACAGCCTCCCAGAAGCTTTCCCTGATCTCCTAGTTGGTAAGGACCTATTTATGCATGAGCCATTTCCTGTTACTATGGAGTAAGCTCCAGGGCAGCACAAGTCAATCCTTCAGGAGCTTTCAGTTTCCCCCTACAAACGACAGGCACTCTAGAAACCAATACACAAAAAGTACTTAGTTGGCAGAACTGAATTGAGTGACCTTAATTGACCTAAGTGGTGATCAAACCCAGGACTCTGCCCTCAATCAAGGGCCAGGTATTGATTTAGCCCCTGTCATGCTATTACGTCCAAGGCACTGGGGGATACAAAGACAAAATGAAACAGTCCCTAACCTCAGGAAGCTTATATTCTATTGGTGGAAATAATGTATACATATAATACTAAGTAATTGGACAGGGGGAATTACTAGGAGGAGAAGGGATGAATTGGAGCTGAGCTTCTGAAAGGCATCAGGGGTATTCAGAGGTGAAGCTTGGTAGGGAATACATTCCAGCTGTTGGAAGAGGCAAGGAGAAGGAATGCACGTACAAGGAAAAGTAAGTTGATCTTATGGGTGGATTGTAGAAGAAAGGGAAGTAATATGTAATAAGCATGGAAAGGAGAGCTGGGGCCAGATCAAAATGAATTTTGAATGTTACGTATTCAATCTAGAGGTAATATGGAGCCCCTAGACTCCTTTTATTTTATTAAAGGGATTTGTTCAGTGAAGTCTGGATTCAGTCAAAGGGCTGCACTTGAGGATCTAGAGGGCGACATGTGGCCCTGAGGCCGCAGGTTCCCCACCCCTGGTCTAGAGCTTTTCTGAAGAGGGGAGTAACACAGCCAGACCTGAGTTTAGGAATATCACTCTGGCAGCTATGTGGAAGATGGCCTGCAGAGGGAAGGGACTTGATGGAAGAAGACTAACACCTGAGTATTCCTAGAGCATTAAAACAAAGTACAATTACATTAATCAAACAATAAAATCTCAAGAACTAATATACACTGAGAATTTGTCAGGGATGAAGATAGAGGGACTGAGTCCCAAGTAGCCCTGCTGAAGGCACAGCAAGGAAATGTTCAAGGACACATCCTTTTATTCCCCCAACTGTGGAACCGTTCTAGGAAAGCCTGCTCTTACTACTTCTGAAGTCTGAAAGGGGAAAGACCAGAGACTTCAGCAAGTCCACATCGAAGGGCACTTTCTCCAGCAGTGAGGATGGCAAACCACCCCCCCACCCCACACACACGCCTTTCATTTTCTGTTACCATAAATGGGGGATGATAGTACAGGAAAGATCCACTCAAAGGCTGTATATATAAACACACACACACACGCACATATACATCCCACACACATGCCCCTCAACTTTGAAAAGATGTGGGCCAGAGCAATGATATATACAAGATACGTTTATATAGAACTTATCCTATTACTTTCTGTATTGGTGATTATTCTGAATATTTTATATTCTTCATCTAGTAGTTTAAACTGACAAATGTGTCACCTATCATTAAGAATTTCAATATTTTAAAGAAAAGAAACTAATATTTTTAAAATGGCTACTGGAGGAGACAATGTGTTGCATTTTATTATAATGAAAATAACAAACAGTTTAGGACAAATCTCGTTTCTCCTCTGATTTCAGCTTTTGAATATCAAGTGTTGGAAAATGTTAGCTTTCTTACTACATATAAGCAAAAAGCTAACCTGAGTCATCTTGAATTATGACTGAAATAGCGTCATTTAATAGTTTAAAGATACTGAGAAAAATCTATGAAAAAGATAAATCGGGTGGAAAGACAAACCTTTGCATCCAAAATATTGAGAGTTGTTTCAATTTGTTGGATCCGGAGAGAAAGAGCTGACAACTTCTAGAAAAGAAAGAGTTCAGACATGAGAATGAAGTTCATCGGCAAGAATGGAAGACCAAAAGAACACTGGACCAATTTAGCAATGAGAAAAAAGAGCATTCTACTATACAAAGAGTGAGACAATCTATTATATGACTTGGCAGAGGCAGGAAAACTTAAACACACACACATACACACAAATATGTATGTATGTATGTATGTGTATATACATATATGCATATATTAGTAAATAAGAAATATAATGTGTTTAGCCTTGGATTCACAATAGGATACACATATAAAAATAAGGGTAACATAAAACCAGCTAGCTAGAATTCACTTGGAATAAGATACAACTTTACTGCATTAACACATGAGCATATATTACTGGCCCCACCCTGACTTTCAAGATTCAGAAGTCAAAGGGTGAGACGAGCATGTTGGGAGATAGGTAATTCTTGTTGGGAAGGATTAAAGGGGTAGGAAAAAAAAATCAGAACAAGATGAAAAAGCAAAAGGAAGCAATCTACCATTAAAATCAAAGATAAACCAGAACTAAGAATTTACCATGCTCTAATTACTCTGCACAATTAAATTACACATACACACATAAACAAACAACAGTATCATCATCATAAAATCTGATCCATAAAAACATTTAAAAAAACCCCCTAACCCTAAACATTACCACATTCAGTCAAACAGACCAAGCCTAGCTGGCCAGGTTGCTAGTTGGCAATTTTGCACTCTGACTGCTTTCTGGCACATTAACAGGATTCCGACTGGCTCATAAGAGCAACTTTAACAGCCCGAGAATGCTCAATCTGCCAATTTTTTTAGAGAAATTAAAAAAAATGAATATATAACCACAATGTAGTTAGCTCTCTTACAGAAGACAATTATTTTTAAGATGGGATTCTTGAAGTTGAGAAGGACATTATTGGAAAAATCAAAAACATTAGAATAAGATATAGACCAACTAAGGCCAAAAAGGAGATTCAAAGTCAAGAGAATCAAGTTTAACCTTAACCTGCTAGGATTTGTTCACTGAAGTTATTCTGATTGCAACAAATTTAGGTCATTTTCAACAAATTCAAGGTAATAAAAACAATCTGTTGAGATTTGTCAGGTCAGTAATTCAATGTTCAAGCTCACACATAAATGTAAATGGTTTAGCAAAATACAAATAAGTGTGCATTTCTTTTAACATAAAAGATTTCTTAAAATTTTAAAAATCATGTTTTGATCAATGAAATTGTACTGTTATGAAACTCAATATTTAAAGAAACCCTATGATGACTCATACAAAATATATCTACAAAATCCTGTATGTGTTAGTTCTCGAAATACAGATGTTCATGCAATGGGCTTGACTGAGATAAATTTGCCTGTACTCAGAATGCAAAAAAAAAAAAACAAAACAAAAAAAACAAAACACGATTTGGGAAAAAACAAACAAAACTGAATTTAGTCTGATACCCATCGTTTGCCTCTAATTCAGCTTTGTCTTTTGACATAGAATTCTTTTGACATTTTATAGGTTCCTTAAATATATGAACAAATCAATCAAGAAGCAGGCATTTGTTAAGGGCCCACTATATGCTAGGTACAAGATACAAACGAAACTCTATTTGTTTGCAAGGAACTCAGTTTCTATTGCAATGCACTAGTTCAATCTGAACTACACCAACACAGCACTTCTCAAAGTTCACTTTTTTAAAAGTAAGATTTTGACACTAATATTGTAGTGAAGGTTTCTAGCATGCTGTCAGACAGGTATCCCTATTATAATGCAATATCTAAATTAAATTCACCTGCCCCAAATGGCATGTGAATTTTGGATTAATAACTGGGATTCACCTCTTATTAATCCTAATAAATCTCTAAGGAAACTAACTTTTCAAATTTTGCCAATTAGTGCGCTTATAGCCTTTGAGGCTTAACTCAATCCACCAGGATTAATCCATTCAATTCAACAAAGATTTATTAACAATAGTCCCTAAACTATAAAGTCACTCAATGTCAGCCAGCCAGTTCTTTTTTGTTGTTCTTAAATATCTCCCAATTACATGAAAAATAAATTTTAACAATCATTTTTTAAAATGTTAATCATGTTTTAAAATGTTAAAATTCTCTTCTTCCCTCCTGCCCTTTCCACATCCTTTAGAAGGCAAGCACTTTGATTTCCATTATGCGAGAGGTCATGCCAAACATATTTCCATATTAGCCATGTTGCAAAAGAAAACACAAACAAAATAAAACAATAAAAATAAAGTTTTAAAAAGCCTGCTTCAATCTGCATTCAGAGTTCATCCGTCCTCTCTCTGGAGGCGGACAGAATTTTTCATCATGAGTCCTTTGGAATTGTCTTGGATTACTATCTTGATCAGCCTTTTGCAGCTCATCATCCTCACAACATTGCTGTTACCGTATACAGTGTTCTCCTGGTTCTGCTCACCTCGCTTTGCATCACTCTATACGAATTTTCCCAGATTTTTTTTTTTGAAATTTGCATGCTTATCATTTCTTATGGCCATTACAAGCACATACCACACCTTGTTCTGCCATTCCCCAATTGTTGGGCATCCCCTCGATTTCTAATTCTTTGCCCCCCCAAAATAGCTGCTATAAATATTTTTGTACATACAGATCCTTCTCCCTTTTCTATGATCTGTTTGGAATACAGACCTAGCAGTGGTATTTTTCTGGGTAAAAGGGTATGCAGTTTTACAATCCTTTGGGAATAGTTCCAAATTGTTCTCCAAAATGGTCAGATCAGTTCACAACTTCACCAACAGTACATTTTGTTCCAATTTTTCCACACCCCCTTCAGCATTTGTTATTCTCCTTCTCTGTCATATTAGCCAGTCTGATGGATATGGGGTGGTACATCAGAGCTGTTTTAATTTGCATTTCTCTAATCAGTCGTAATTTAGAGCATTCTTTATGTGACTATTGATAGATTTGATTTCTTCTTCTGAAAAGTGCCTGTTCATATCCTTTGACTATTTATCAATTGGGGAATCAGCCAGACAGTTCTTAACAGATTAGGTTACAGAATGAAAGAGATAATTTGTCTTTGGCTTTGCTGGTGAACAGAATAACTGAAGGTAAATGCTGAAAATAGACAAGTGGCTCTCTCCATGTTTTCAGGTAATAGACTTTGGTGGGACAAAGAGTCTCTGAATAATCTACCTCACTCACTAATATACTACTAGAAATAAAAAGCAACTCATGCTAATATTGAAGGCCCAGGGCCTGACCTATTACTTTATCTGAGCCTTACAACAACTGTGAGGTATATTACTATTGTTCCCATTTTCCCTGTGGCGAAAGTGAGGCTCAAAGTCATCAAGGGATGTGTTTATCATTGTAGCTTGCAAGTATCTGGATTATGATTTGAACCCAGGACTTCGTGACTCTAACATCAGCCCTATATCCATTATACTATACTGCCTCTCAAACACAAACTTTTGGTAAAGCATTAACAAACTTACATGAATGAATCACTCAAGCTACCAGGAAAAAAAAATAAAGGATTATCTATTCAAATGAGAGAACAGACCAATGACTACTAGTGAAGAGGCTTAAGAACTAATTTCTTAGACACAGATATGGACAAGTTGAATCTCCTATGGTTGTCTTTTGCACACTACTCAGTTAATTTGATGATAGAATAAAGGTTTGAGGGAACATGAAAACAAAATTGTTTAAATAAACAGCCTTGTATCTTAAATTTTATACCTTTTTTCCCCCTAAATTACATATACACACAGACTCACACATATAATAAACTGTATTGTAACAAATCGCTAAGTTTCCATTTTTACAGAAAACCTTAAGTGATTCAAATATTTATGTGTGTGCATTTGTAACAGGATACTGAAAGGAGAGAATACTTAGAGAACACAATTTACATAATGTGCTGACAATAGGGAACGACAAAGAATTTAGAAAAGGATCCAGTTGTTAGTCCACAAAGTGTGGGAAAGAATGCCGGTTATGTTAACCAGGGTTCTTCACAGATGACACTGGACCCCAGGAAAACCACGTGAAAACCTCACCCCCTCCAAAATGACTGTCATCTAGAAGCTCTAAGTGGTAGGATTCTGACTCTTATAAGACAGCAGTTACAACACAAGGACAAGCAGTTCATTTAAGCAGTAACAGTGTCAATTCTTACCAAACGGCCTATGAGATGATCTGGTGATCTGGTCACCACCAAATTCTCTACACAGAATAATCTGGTGCAGTTAACAGTGTGAATGGCATCTTTATTTTCACATACAGCCTGGATCTGTAACAGTGACAACAGGACACAAATAGTGGCTTTCTAGTTGCAAGTAGGGCAGTCCCACCGGGCTTCAGTTCTGCAGGGATCACCAGCATGTAATCACATACGGCTTTTGCGATTGTTTGCAGCCATCAAGAACTAGTCCTTGATGTTGCTATGTGATGCCAGAGCGGATGTGGTACACATTGGTGAGGTGAGGACAGAAGACAAGAAGATGATGAGTGCCAACCTTTATAGAGCACTTTCTTTGTTTCAGGAGCTGCGCTGAGGGCTTTATGATTATCATCTCACTGGACGCTCAGAACAACCTTGAGAGGTAGGAGCTGTGATTATTTCCATTTTACAGATAAGGAAACTAAAGCAAACAGAGATGAAGTGACTTGCCCAGGGTCACACATCTAGACAGTGTCTGATTCTGGATCTGAACTCCTATCTTCCTGACGCCAGGTCAGATGCTCCATCTGCTAAGATCTCAGGCCACCTCAAGACTCAAGGATGACGGGCCCCTTCTCCAGCGGTCTTCTTCCTCCTCTCTAACTCCAGCAGGGTTGTAGCAGCAAGACCTCAAGTGGCAGCCACTTCAATGAAAGGGCCGAGTCCCTCCCAGAGAACAGAGAAGTCTCTGAAATATGTTATGGGTGACTGAGAAAAAGGGCACCATCCAACAGCAAGCAGCAGCCACCTTCACTCTCCCTTTCTTCTCCCCATCAACCATCACAGGCTTGGAGATCTAAAGGTTCAAGGGAGCAAGGGATGGGCTGGCATTCTGCCCTCTCCCCTCTGACCCATTTCACAGATGAGATCATTCTGGTTGAGTGAGGTTAATAACTGGAATTTGAACTCAGGTCCTGCAACTCTAAATCCAGTGTTCTTTCTGCTATGTCTCTGCCAAACTATTGATCAAAATAGTAAATATGTTAAAAAAAATGGGACTAGAAACGTTTATATTCCTTTGTAGTACCTATCAATTTGTTCTTTCTTTTTCCTGTGCTCAAGCTATTTAAAAAATCTTATTAATTACCTTCCTCTTGACTGAGAGATTTTAGCATTTATTCCATTTCATTTTTTCTTCAACTGTATGATTTTTGGATTTATGAATTAGGTCAGACTGTTAATAGTAACATTCTGGCCTAGAAAAATTTAAACATTCACAGGATACAATTTAGCCAAATCTGACCTACAAAAACAACAAAAAAGGGACTAAAAAAGGATCATGCAGTACACCCCAGGAACTGCGAGGAAAACTACATTAACCAGTTGAAGAACATAAACATATAATAAAGAATATGCCTCTAAATAAAGACCCACAGAACCAATTTTCAGTTCTAGAATAATGATCTTCCTTCTAATTATAGACAAAAGATGACATTTTAACAGACCACTGTTTGTTGCTCTACTGGAAATGATGTACAATTTTTGTTTTTACATTTCTTAGGAGGCAAATATAATATAATACAACTGACAATGTCTTGCCTCCGCCACTTGCAAAAGCAGAAAGGCACCGACTGGGTCGTAGGCCTGCTCATCCATTTAAACAGCGAGAGTAGGTCAATTCTCTCCCTTTTAGAAATGGCTTCTTCGGAACAATGTTAAGGTCTACTGACAAGGGACTGGAGCAAGTTCACATGGTGCCTGAGATTTTCTCATTTTTTCCAACGACCATAGACTTCATGCTCAACCAGTGCATTTTTTATACAATACATTAAAGGACAAAGGGAGAAATACATATTTCATGGCTGAATATGTTACACAAAACCAAAATGCTGTGGCTTTGGGTACTGTAAAGTATACACCGCTTACACATTCTGTACTCTACAAGAGAAACACCACTTAGAAAATGAACTTCTTACTAATGGGTAGTGGGTCTACTAAAGGCCCAAAAAGGGAAACTTGGTCAAATTGATGGACATATCAGTTTGAGTGGATACTCTTGAAGCACGATGCCTACTAAAATAACGAGAACGAGGAGGAAAGCACAGGATTTCTGCTAGTCATGACGTTCAATGAGCTTGAAGAATTTCAGCAAAAATGTATATTATGAGCACAACAATGGTAAAACGCAATATTCTAGTTTGTGTCTAGAAAGAGACTCCGAATGGTTCTAGTGACAAAGGAAAAAGGCCAATCATTTTTTTCTCTAATGCAATTCCATTTTGGGTTTAGTTTAACTGAATCTGTTACAGTTTGGTTTGGGTTCAAAACAGTTCACATGGAAAAATAGAATTTTTTCATTTTTCATTTCAAAAGATAGCAACCAAGTTTTCATTTGAGGGAAAAAACTAGCTGTTTATGTCTGTGTTTGATAGTTCTTCCAAAAAAAAAAAAGAATCACTACATTCCTTAAAGGAGCAAGTAATATATTTAAAACAGTTTCAGGCAAGCAAACTAAACACTCTCCAGCTTGGAAGAAAAATCACTCTATATGTTGTGTGTACAGATTATCTTTTCAAGGACAATGATTATCAGATTTCCTAGTTAAACAGACATATGTGTGTACATATGTGCGCACACACACACACATATATATACATATATGTATAGATATGGAGAGGAAATTAAAAATAAATGTGGTTTAAATGACTGAAGGAGCATATAGGGCTTTCTTATATAAAAACAACTTAAAATGCCTCTCATTCCACTGACTCCGAATAAATATCCAGCCTGCTAATAACCAAGACATTCTAATAGCAGCAGAATGACTTGGACACATGACTTTGGATCTATACTATGGGAGATTTGGAATAAATAAAATTCTTGGGCAATGTTAAATTTCATTTTTGTTTAATCAATAGTTGCAATTTTCTCCCCAGCAAAAATTTTGGGAGTGGGTGAAGGTATTAAGGAGCACTGAAATATAACCCTGCAAACTTCTCTCATAAAGGAACATTGAGAGTAGAGAGAAGAAGTTAAGTCATGGTGCCTAGACAATTCATGACGCTATCTAAATCAAATCTGCTGATGACTAATTAGAAGATAACTGTAGCTCCTGCCTTCAATATAGTTGTTAGTAGATACTTTCCAAAGAGATGTGATGCATGAAGGTTAGGAAAGCTTGCTACTGGGCAGCTCAACAAAGTGTTTTTGTTTGTATATAAAAAAGCAGAAAGTTTCTGTAATACAGTAGGACAGGAATTCTTTTCTTGTACTCACACCAGGACTTCCCCATTGTAGCTTCTTCATCCACCTCAGAATGGTACATTTTGCTGTTCCCACCCATCACAGAAAGCCTGACTGTAATAACTTGAGTGTTGCTTAAAAAAATCCAAAACTCTAAAACAGCAGAAAGAGGAAACAAGATCATGTAAAACGTTTGGAAAATTATGACTTACGAGAATCGAATTCAGGTGATTCTAAAAAGAAAGAGGTCAGAACAAATGAGTATTGGCCCTGATACCAGAATCAGTTACAATACACTTTTCCCATAAAAAAAATCACCCCAGTTTCTCTGCCACTCTGAGAACAAACACCAAACCTACCTCTTCACAAACTGTAGAAAATCGGTTGAGGAACTGTACAGTATGTACCACAAACTGGTTTAGAAATGCAACAGTCCTTTTCTGTTGAATTGCTGGCACCTGCATTAAGTAAAAAGACAACATAATTAACATAAAAACACAACATATTTCGAATAGGAAAAAGGGTTTCCATTGAATGCTCTAAGTGGTTCAGTACTTTGTGTGACATCCAGGGCATTGCCAGGAGTGGAAAGAAACTCATTCTAGAGTCAGAGGGCCTGGGTTCCAGTTTGGCCTTTGCCACTCACTACATGTGTGATTTTGGGCCAGTCACTGACCCCTCTTGGGGTCTCAGTTTCCTTATGTCTGAAATGATGGGGTTGGAGTGGATTATTTCTTAGAATCTTTCCCACAAATCCTAGGAGAGCTATCTTTAAGTATTTAAAGAGTTAATAAATGGAAAAAGAATTCTACTTTCTTGGTTTAGCTTAGGGAGCCAAACTAGGGGCAAACAGTAAAGACAGATCTTGGTCAATGTAAGGAGATGCTTCCTAATAATTAGACATTAGCAGTGGAATGGGCTGCCTCCAGAGGTGCACAGGGTCAGTTCATTAGTGGAAGATATTCCAGTCCAATGTCCTCATCTTACAGATGATGGAAGTGAAGGTCAGAGGCAGGAAGTATCTCATCCAAAGGCACACATTCAAGCCCTAAACCCAGTGCTTCTTCCACCACACCATACAGTTCTGTGGTGAAGTCTGAATCTGACCGAGAGACACAAGATTCAGAGTATGGAGAATCTGTATTGACAAAAAAAAAAAAAACCATTTTTTTAAGGAGAAAACTAAAACAGTACGAGAGGAGTAAGTTGTGAATACTGATCTCTGCAATCTGCAGAAATGGGGAATTCTGGGAAAGAATTACTTCTTTAGGAGCCATCCAAGGATAGACACGATGACCTCCTTTTTTAACCCATTCAGGAGCTTATTTGTAATTTAAAGGGGTTGGCTTGGGATTAGTGACACTTCATGGCATTTTGGTGCCGAGAAAAGAGCCTGGATTTGGAATTGGAGAACTTGGGTTTCAATCAATAAACATTTATCAAGAACCTATTATGTGTCAGGCATGGTGCTAAGAGCTGGGGATACAAAAAGAGGCAAAAGACAGTCCCTAGACTTAAGGAGCTTACAAACTAAAGGGGGAGACAATATATAAACAAATACATACAAAGCAAGCTACCTACAGGATAAACAAGAATTAAGAGGGATGGCAATGGCTTCCTGTAGAAGAATCTAGAATGAAAGAGGGAGAATGTTCCAGGAATGGGGGTCAGCCAAAGAAAAGTCCTGCAGCTGAGAGATGGAGGGTCTTGTTCGAGTACCAGCCAAGAGGGTGGGGTCAGTTTCACCCTTAGTTCTGTTGCTGTGTAAACTTGGGTTAGTCACTTCTCTAGATTTAGTTTCCCCATACATTAAATGAGAGGGTTGAATTAAACTTCAGAACTATTGAAAAACAATCAAATAAAATGGCCAAGGAATATTCTTTCCTCAAATCTCTAGGCCAGGACTGCATAATGCCCGTGGGCCCGCCAAAGGATTTCAGGTGGCCTGAGAAAAATGCAGATGATGCTTTCCTCTACACTTTTCAGGCAATGTAGAGGACATTTTCCTCCACATTTTTCAGGCAATGCAGAGGATGTTTTCCTCTACATTTTTCAGGCAACCTGCAATCTTTTGGCATGCTGCAAGCAAGCTGTGCAGGCCTGCTCTAGGCTTTAAGCAGGAAGGACTATGACAATTATCAACCAATCGAGGAGCTGAGAAAATACTTGTATTCCGTGTCTCCTTCAAGGACTGTCCCAAGTACTGGTGCCCTAACTGTGAAGCTGGACAGTGTAACCATGTCCCTCCAAGTAACTGACTAACTGGCTTTCTGTTTCTGAATAAAATAAAATAGCTTCTCGTGTTCTAAATGATGAGAGGAGTATAAGAATGGTTTAATGCGGAGGTAGGGTGCAATTCTACCACCACCACCACGATGTGACCCAGGTGACCCCTGGTCACTGAAAGGCCACTAGATCTGGAGTCTGGACTTGAATCTCATCTGTGTCTGTGACCTCAAACAAGATGTGACTCCTGGTCACTGAAAGAGCAACACAGTCAGGGTTAGAAGACGGGCTCTTCCCGTTAACCACCAGTGTGACTTCAGGAAAGTGCATATTTTTTCTGTGGGACTCAGTTTTCTTATCTAATACCAAGGGGCTTGGACCGGACGGCCTCCTCTAAGGTTCCTTCTAGATGACAGATGGGGAAACTAAGGCCCGGAAAGATCAAAGGATCATAGATTTAGAGCTGGAAGGGACCTCAGGAGCACCTAGTCTGACCCCCCTTAGTTTACAGATGGGGAAACCGAGGCACAGAAAGACTACCTCCCCCCCGCCCAGGATTATATATTTAGGGCTGGAAGGGATGTCAGGAGCATCTAGTCTGACCCTCTTATTTTACATATGGGGAAACTGAGGCCCAGAAAAATCAAAGGATCATAAATTTAGGGCTGGAAGGGACCTCAGAGGCATCTAGTCTGGCCCCCTCCCTATACAGATGAGGAAAGAGAGATTCAGAGAGCAGAAGTGACTTGCCTAAGGTCACACAGACACTAAGCGTTCTCTCTGGGCCTCAGTTTCCTCCTCTGTCAAGCTAGAGGACGGGTCTCCGTGACCCCGTGATCCCCGGGAGCGACCCTCCTCCCCTACCAACCTTGGTCAGGTCTATGCCCGACCCCATCAGAGGCAGCCCATCCTCGTCCATGGCCCCGGCGAGCGGGCCCCACGCCCCCTGCTTTCCCAGCCCGGACCCCGGGAGCAGCTCCCGGCCGGCCCCCTCAGTCCGAGATCCCACGGCCCTTTCCCCCCGGAAGTGGACACAGCGAACAGCCGAGGCTTCTGCGCCTGCGGAGAAGAACAACCGAGCCCTGCCCGCAAAGCCTTTTGGGAGCTGTAGTTTTGCTCTAGAGCTTCCCATTGGCTCTGAGCCTGCGGAAGAAACCAATCTCCCCGGGCCCCTTCCGCACGGCCTTCTGGGAATTGTAGTTTTTCCTCTACTCTGCCACCGGAGAAGTCGATGGCGCATGCTCAGAATAGTGCTCAGAAAGTCAGAGGAATTGTCAAACTTGGATAGAACTAATGTCAGTCTCAGAGCTAGAAAGAGAGCTCACGTGGCCAGGTAAACACGTGTGAGCTTAGGGTCATAGCTCCAGAGCTGAGAGGTGGCCTCAGGTTGTTAGGACCTTGAAACCAGGGCTGAGAGTTGGTCCCAAGGTGGCCAGGTGACCACACACACTCTTAGAATCTTAACTCCAAAGCTAAGAGGTGGCCAGGTGACCACACCTGTTCTTAGGATCATGGCTCCCAGAGTAGGGAGGGAGCTCAGGGGGCCAGGTGACCACATCTGTACTTAAGGTCTCGACTCCACGGCTGAGAGGTGGCCTCCGGTGACCATACGTGTTCTTAGGGGTCTTGACTCCAGAAGTGGAAGGGAATTTAGGTGGCCAGTTAACCATTCCTTTACTTAGAGTCTTGACTGCAGAGCTCAGAGAGCCTCCACTGATCAGGTAAGCCAGCCATGGCTCCAGAGCTAGGAGTAACCCCAAAGGCCATGTAGTCCAAATTCCCTTATTTTACCCTAGAGAAAAGTGAGTCCCTGGGAGGCTGAGCATCTCGCCTAATTTTTGGATTCATATTGGGCTGATATTTAACTGTAGTCAGTTGTTATTCACAGCATAGTTGATCTGTGCTCTGAGTAATGGAAACTGGTAGTGTTAGATTTTTGTAGCTCAGAACAGAGGTGATAACTACTCTGCATTGGTTTCTGAATGCAACTAGTGTGTATTGTTGTTGTTTAGTCACATCCGACTGTTCATGACCCAGTCTGAGGTCTTTTTGGCAAAGATACTGGAGTGGTTTGCCATTTCCTTCTCTAGCTCATTTTACAGATGAGGAAACTTAGGCAGACAGGGTTAAGTGACTTGCCCAGGGTCACGGAGCTGGTTTCTCAGGTAGCCTGAGAAAAATGCAGATGATGCTTTCCTCTACACTTTTCAGGCAATGCAGAGGACATTTTCCTCCTCATTTTTCAGGCAATGCAGAGGATGCTTTCCTCTACATTTTTTTGGGTAATGCAGAGGAAGTTTTCCTCTACATTTTTTGGGGCGATGAAGAGGATGTTTTGCTCTACATTTTTTAGCCAATGCAGAGGATGTTTTCCTCTACATTTTTTAGGCAACCTGAACTCTTTTGGCATGCTGCAAGCAAGCTGTGCAGGCCTGCTCTAGGCTTTAAGCAGGAAGGACTATGGCGATTACCTATCCTGAGATAGGATTTGAACTCATGAAGATGAGTACTTCTGATTCTAAGCCCAGTGCTCTATCCACCATGCCACCTAGCTGCTCATGTAACTAGTGTGGAATGCTGAACATTGGTAGATCAATAGAATGTTTTTTTCTCACAGCTAATTTGCAATGCATTCAACTGGATTAGTGTTATTAGATTGACAATAAGTTTTGTATTTATGATTTAAATCTATGGGACTGATTTATACTAGTGTTAACTTGATAAATTGTAGGTTTTTTTTTTTAACATTGTGACTTTGGAAATCATATAGAAATGTTCTTTTTTTAATTTTGGAGTGATACTTATAAATGTGATTTCTTTGTAACATTAGGATAGAACTTCCTTGATCAGAAAGCTGTGATTGACTTAAGAATTAGTACTGCAACTTATTAGAGATTTTTGTTGGTAAAGAAAGAGACTTCCTCTTAAGTATCCAAATGTGTGTATTTTGGTTTGTAAAAGAGTTTGGTAAACTGTGCTGCAGCCTTTGGGAAGTTGTGATTGGGTGTGAAGATAGCAAGAGACAATTGTCTGCCAGACCTTTTCTCTGGGATATGAGACATTTCAGTACCAGAAGTATCCAGAGGGCCCCTGCTTAAACTCCTTGAATAAACATCAACCTGTTCATAGGAAAACTGACGTCGGGGGAAAAAAGAAAGTTAAATGGAATATTAAGGCAATGAACAAACTTTAGCATTTCTGATCTGTAGACTGTGTGAAGCCTATTATGAAGGATTTTTCAGAAGCACAGTCCAAAACCATCATGGGAATAGCGAGACAAATCTAGGCTGACTCTGTAGGGCAACTACAGTGTATCGAACCCTGGACTTGGAGAAAGGGAGACCTGAATTTCCATCCTGCCACAGACATATGTTCACTGTATGACCCTGGGGAAATTAATTACTTTTAGCCTCAATTTCCTAATCTGTGAAATGTGAATATGGTGCCATTTGTTTTATAGGGTTGTTCTAAGGCCTTGTGAACTGTCATGTGCTCTCTCAAACTATTAAGACAAGAACAGCATCCATCATGGTTCTTTTATCTTTGGTATCATACAAGGTGCTTCTATCCAGATGACTAGACACTATAGTGATGAACATGTTCTCTTCATGGTATATGTGTTTTTATATGACTTCGAGTTGACCCTGTTGCACAGGTAGATTTCAAAGCAGTCATGAGGGAAATTGCCCAGAGACTTTTTGTGAGCCAAGGACCAAAGCTGGAAGCTGGGATCTTCACTCCCAAAATTGTATGTACCACAGTGTAAATGAACTTCAGCTTCCAAGATAGAAAAGACAGAGTGATTGCACTACTAACCTTTCCCCTGTCCAGGGAAAAGGATGTACCATTTCAGACCAAAGAGACTGGATCCTTTGGTAGAGTATCTACCATCTCCAGGACAAAAGATTGTATGTTAAGTCATGATGAGTTCCGTTTTGGAAAGACTCATGAAAGCTTAAACTGAGAACGTGAGATGTTTTATGTTGTACAACCAGCTGCATTGACTGTTATATACCCTTACCTGTTGCTTCCTGCCTTGGCGGCCAGAAATGTACTCTGTAAGAAGGTATTGGTTAAGCGTGCATCCTGGGGTCAAATGTCTGTAATATCTGATATATAAATGTTGCCATTAATGACCACAGTGGTTCTTTATAATGTCACTGGATTTTGCAAGATGGTTCCATGGTACTGGTGACCTGAGAATGGGATCATAATGTGCTCTAATTATAGGATCTATATGCAGGATTTTTAAAGCAATCCTATAATAATCTGTTGCTTCCCAATATTCTTATTGTTCTAAGACTTCCGCTGTCTGTTTGACATAACTTAATGGGCTCTGGGTGGATCATATCGGATATTTTGAGGTAAAGTTAACTCTGGCATTTTCACTCTGGAATGTTCATAAAGACCTCGAAAGAGAATAGACCTTGGAAGGGATGCACGTAGAGGAACAGCCCTGTAAGGCATCATTAGCCTTATTTTATAGAAGAAGAAACTGAGAGGTAAAAATGAGCTGACCAAGGTCCTAGTTTCAGAGATCCTCTGACTTTAGGCATAGAGCTCTTCCCATACCCCTCTCACCCCAAACTGCATCTGGTAAATACAGTGTAATAAATCTCATAAGAGATGGGAAGCAAAATGCTGGAATCAAAAACTAATGAAAGGCATCACTTTTACCTCAATGGCTATTGAGCACAGAGAACCAGGTCTAGTGTCAGGAAGACCTGAGTTCAAATCCAGCCTCAGACACTTACCAGCTGGGTGATCTTGGACAAGTCGCTTAACTTCTGTTTGCCTCAGTTTCCACAACTGTAAAATGGGGATAATAATAGCTCCTACCTCCTAAGTTGTTGTGAAGATCAAGTGAGATATTTGTAAAGTGCTTAGCGTAGTGTCTGGCACATAGTAAGCACTATATAAATGTTAGCTATTATTGTTAGTTGAGGAGCTCTGAGAGAAGGCTTCATGGAAGAAGTATTTATTTGAGATAAACCTTTCAGGATAAATAGTGTTGAAAGTGGATTTTTGGGAGAACATAAATGATTTCATTTTGTCCAGTGTTTGCTTTTCTTTCTTTCTGTGTGATGCCTCTTTGATAGTACTGTCTCCTTCAAACACCTCCTTTCTGCCTAATCACTTTAAGACTAGAAAAGAAAAACTCTGAAGACCTCAATTGTTCATCCTTCATTCTCTAACATAACCACAAGGGTGATGCCGTGACTTGCATGTGAATTGGATTTAAGCGAGGCAGAGCTGAGCAAAGTTGTTGGCCTCACTCTCTCCTCCAGCATCATAGGAGTCCAGGTGCAAGACCCAGGTCAAGATGACTGCAGATGGCCCAGGATACAATGGGTGACCTTGGCCTTTCTACATGAAGGTCTTTTCCAGGTCTCATTTTGTCCCAGGCAGTGCCCATTCAATGACTAAGGGCTAGGTAAAAGTCAAGACAAAAGATGGCCCAATTTACCATCACGAAACTATCGAAACTATCGCTCTAGGAGGGGAAGACCCTTAGAGTTTCTGGCTGGAACAGAAAACAATTGCTATTTATACTCATTCAAGGACCTTAACAGTTCAAGAAAGTCATTCCTTTCTCTTTATTCTATCTTAATAAAGCACTTAATAGTCTCTTAACAAATGCTTATTTACCAACTGACTGATAAAGAAGGTTAAATTTTCTTTGGTCTAGTGCAAATGGCTATTATAGACAGATAAATAGACAGATAGACAGACAGGCAGATAGATAGATAGATAGATAGATAGATAGATAGACAGGCATATTGTCTGTGTGCATATATATGTGTATATATGTGCATATTTGTATGTATGTATATATACATATATATGACACTGAAATACACTTGCCTACTTGTGTGTATCACACTCTTGAGTGAATAAATAAACTGTAGTTACCCGCCTGTCTATATTCTATGTTGGCTTATTTGGCCAGTAGCTAGTAAGGACCTGGAAAATTCTTCCAACTGTAGGATTTCATAGGCTCATCAAGAATTTATCAACTACCTACTATGGGTCAGGCCCCAGGCTAAGCAGTGAAGACACAAAGATGAAAATAAACTAGTCCCTGCCCTCAAGGGGGGAAAGTGATATGTGGGATCAGGGAAGAGAATAATTGCACCCATCTGAACTGGGTCTTGAAGGGGAGTATGGATTCAAAGAAGTTAAAGAGAGGTGGGAGAACATTCTAGGCATAGGGTTCAGTCCCAGAGGTGGAAGATGTTGTGTCTGGTCAGTTTATATAAAATGTAGGGTGATTGAGAGGAAATAATATCAAATAAGTCTGGAATCATAATCTAGAAACAGGTGATGAAAGACTTTAAATTCCAAATGGAATAGTTTGCATTTTATCCTAGAGGCAAGAAGGAGACTTGAATGCTTCTTGAGAAGGAGAGTGACCAGGAAAGTCGTGCCTTGGGAAAACCAATTTCCTAGCAGGCTGTTTGGAAGTTGGATTGGTGAGGGGAGACACTAGAGTCACAGAAATCAGGATGTTGTTGCAATAATCCAGAGGGGATTCGATGATGGCCTGAGCTAGGATATTGGCTGTGTGAGCGGAGTGAATGGGACAGATGGGAAAAATGTGGATATATAATTGAAAAGATTTGGCCACAGACTGGCTGTGCAGGGAGAGTGGGGTGGAGTAAAATTCCAGATCTGGACTGAAACAAAGATTCAACCTGAACTTGTTCTCAGCTGATAACTCGATGGAAAAACTGCTCCGAGTTCTCTCAGATCTATTTTTGTCAGATATAAGGCTAGCATCCCTAGTTCTCATGTCAGGGAAACACTTGGTGTTTCTTTGCCTACTGGGTACCCAACTGCTACTGCTCATCAGTCATACTGATATCATTATAACCCCGGCTTTGTGTAGTTTTAATTACTGGACTCCTAGGGCCACTAAAACTGATTTGTACAGCAAGTACTCATTAAAAGAATAGTCACAGAACTTCCAAAGAAACTACTCATTTTTCCATGTGCATGTGTATCTCTTAAAAAACCTGTAGACATGTGTTGTATTACTTCATTTGTTGGAGTGATCCTGGATGCTCTAATTTTACTGACCAGGGACTATAGAGACTGGCCCTGCTTATTTTCTTCAAGATATCTTTTCTAATCTTCATATTTCAATGCAGATGCATCCATAATCTTGTTGATGTGCCTGTTCCCTCCAGGATGGATTACGATCTATCTCTGCCTTCTTTCCCTTAGACTAGGAACTCCTTGGAAGGCAGGACTATTTTGGCCTTTGTATCCTTAGAGCTCAGCCCAGTACTTGGCACAGAGTTAGTGCTTAATGAATGAATACATGTGGATTCACTGGCCCTTTTTTACCTTATGTATCTTTTGCCCATGTCCTGCCATAAATTCTCCACAGGGGATCCACCGCATGTGCTAGAGATCTTCCTCAGGGTCTTTCAGGGCGGGGGGGGGGGGGGAATTTGGGACCATAAAGTTGTCATTCCTTGAAATGCGAATTAAAACAACCCTTAGGTACTACCTCACACCGATCAGATTGGCTAATATGACAGAAAAAGAAAAGGAGAAGATGTGGGAAAATTAGGATTCTAATGCACTGTTGGTGGAGCTGTGAACTGATCCAGCCATTCTGGAGAGCAACTTGGAACTTCAAACTGTGCTTACCCTTTGATCCAGCAATACCACTCCTAGGTCTGTATCCCAAAGAAATAATGAAAAAGGGAAAAAGACCCACATGTACAAAAATATTTACAGCAGCTCTTTTGTGGTAGCAAAGAGTTAGAAGTTGAGGGGATGCCCATCAGTTGGGGAATGGCTGAACAAGTTGTGGTATATGATTATGATGTGATACTATTGTGCTGTAAGAAATGATGAGCAGGATGGTTTCAGAAAAACCTGGAAAGACATGAACTGATGCTGAGTGAAGTGAGCAGAGCCAGGAGAACATTATACATGGAAACAGTAACCCTGTGTAATGATCAACTATGATTGGCTTAGCTTTTAGCAATACAATGATCCAAGATAATTCCAAAAGACTCATAGAAAATGCTATCCACATCCAGAGAAAGAATTGATGGAGTCTGAATGCAGATCAAAGCATACTGCTTTTGCTTTTTTGTTGTTGTTTTTTGGTCTTTTGTTCTGTTTCTTCTTGCCCAACGTGACTAATATGGAGATATGTTTTATATCATTGCACATGTATAACCTGTATCAGATTGCTTGCCATCTTGGGGAGGGGGGTGGGGAAGGAGGGAGAAAAATTTGGAACTCAAAATTTTTCAGAAAATGAATGTTGAAAATTGGCTTTACATGTAATTGGAAAAAATAAAATACTGTTAAAATAAGTTGTCACTCCTCCCCTTTTGCCCACCTCTTTCCCCAATACTGGATGATATCTTCTACATTGCTCCTTATATAGAAGCCATTTTAGTAACATGCTACAGCTACTGCTTACTTAGAACCATTCTACATCTGTATCACATCAGTGGGATAATATTGGTGTTCAAGAGGTGGCCATTCTGCTTGTGAGCCTTCTACAGGGAATTCTTCCATTTGGACTCCGTGCTGAACATCCTCCATGACAGTAGCAAATTAATGTATATTTCCCTGTGTTGTGACTCGTTTTATTTGATAACCAGAACTGTTGAACATGATTATCTTGTGGTTACATTTTTCAAGGAATCTTGTATGATCTTAACATATGCAAGGGAGATTCCTTTTTTTGGTTTTATACCTTTAAGGCTGCATTTGGTTCTGTTGTTGGATATTTTTTCAGTTACATCCCACTCTTCTTTATGCCATTTTGGGGTTTTCTTGGCAAAGATACTGGAGTGGTTTGCCATTTCCTTCTCTAGCTCATTTTACAGATGAAGAAACTGAGACAGACAGGGTGAAGTGACTTGCCCAGGGTCACACAGCTAGGAAGTGTCTGAGCCCGGATTTGAACTCAAGAAGAGGAGTCTTCCTGACTTCTGGCCCAGAGCTCTATCCACTATAGCGCCACCTAGCTGTTTCCATTTTGTTCTACCGATCAATCAGTAAATAGTTTTAAAATGCGTACTATGTGCAGTACTGTGCTAAGTACTGCGGATACAAAAGGAAGCAAAAGATAGCGACTGATCTCAAGGAGTTTTTAATAATCAATAAACAATTAAGTTCAAAGGTTTTTTATAATCAAACAGTAGACAGAATAGCATCTTGTTTTATATACATCTTTCTGTCAGCTGTGTGATTATGAAGATGTGGTCTTCTGGGAGAAGGAAGAAAGTGAATAAGCATTTATTAAGCACCTATACGCTAGGCACTATGCTAAGAGCTTTACAAATGCTATCTCATTTGTGTTCACAACAATCTTGGAAGGTGAATCCTGCTATTATCTTTATTATACTATTGAAGAAAGTGAGGTAGATACAGGTTAAGTGACATGCCTACGTCACACAGATTTTAGTGTCTGAGGCTGGATTTGAACTCAGGTCTTCCTGACTTCATTTTTAGGGCAGCTAGGTGATGTAGTGGATAGATCATTGGATTTAGAGTCAGGAAAATGCCTCTTCCTGAGTTCAAATCTGGCCTCATACACTTACTAGCTGTGTGATCCTGGGTAAGTCACTTATCATGTTTGCCTCAGTTTCCTCACCTGTAAAATGAGCTGGAGAAGGAAATGGCAAACCACTCCAGTATCTCTGCCAAGAGAAACCCAAATGGGGTCACAAAGTTGAACGACATCTTCTTGATTCCCAGCCCAGGGAGCTATCCATTTGCGCAAGTTTGCCTTCTCATGTTTTCATCAAGTATACTCAATGTATATGTGGCTCATTCTCATAAAGATTTAAGAGGGATAGGAACATAGCCATATGGTTTGGTTATTAGTGATTTCCTTTTGATCACTTTTGTTCAGTAGTGGTATTAATAGCATCTTTTGTGCATTTCTCCAATCATTTGTTATCTTCCTCACTATTTCCAGATATCTTGAGAATTGATCCCTTTATGTTTACTGCACTGAGGCATTATGATGTGATGATGGTCCCCAGTTTTAGAAATCTATGCTGGTAGAGTATAATCCTTGCAGGTTCTTCCGTGATGAAAAAGCTTTGAGTACCATCCTGGCAACAGGTTATGTCTGCTTTCCAAAGATCAGTCCAGCTAGTCCCAAAGAAGCTTATCCCCAGTTGGCTGACCAATTGGTGATCTATTCTTTTCTCCTGGTGACCCATTACACACACACACAAAAATACAAAATGATATTTAGTCCTGATTGACACCTTTCCATTCTTCTGTTGTGATGGTGGCTGTGTATCAGAGAGAGGAGGCAGAGAGTGCTAAGTATCACACAGTTTTTAGACCATTTATAAGCATTAACAATTATTGCTGCTTTGAAAATGAGAGTGAGTGAAGAAATAAGTCATATCAGTCTTGACATTGTCACTGTGAGATCTGAAGATGAATGGGAGTTGCAGCCAAAGGAAAGAATAACATGTAGGTTCTTCTTATAGAGGCAAATCACAGAGCTGAACAGCTGAGGTTTACTGCACATCCATTGCCTCATGAACCATTTGCTTTTCTACTCACTGACTGTGTGACTTTGTGTACTTCCTTTATTCTCTCTGGGCCTGTTTCCTCATCTATAAAATGAAGGAATTGGACCTGATGGCCTCTGAGGTCCCTTCCATCACTAAACCTGTGATCCTGTATTGCAATGCCCTGGATAAACATTTACAAAAAGATTGTTGTGAAAATAATTTTAACTTACCAATGTCCGTGGCAGAGGATGAGGAGATTGACAAATTCTATGAAGAACCTGATAAAACCCTTCAAATTAACATACATTGTGAGGTATAATGAATTTAATGCAAAGTTGAGCATAGGCAAGAATGGGGATAACTATGTTGGAAAATATGATGCCCAACTGAAAGCAGAGAATCCCTTAGGTAAAGTCCCAAGTATCTGTAACACTGATTCTACAGACTCCACTATCTGAAGGCCAGGTAGGTTACATTTTGTCTTTCTCCCAGAGTTCTCCAATACTTTTAAGAGGGTTGAGGATATTTAGTATCTGCCATTGGCTCAAATCCCCACTGATTGTGTTCTCCAAATTTTAAGACTCTAAGCACCTCAGCTCTAATTAACCACTTAACAGTTGGACTAATTTTTATAAAGGATTCAAAGGTTACATTCTGCATCTATCAAGGTTACTTTGTGTATCCATCAAGGTCACTCTGCATCTATCAAGGTTACTTTGGGTATCCGTCAAGGTCACTCTGCATCTATCAAGGTTACTTTGGGTAAACGTCAAGGTCACTCTGCATCTATCAAGGTTACTTTGAGTATCCCTCAAGGTCACTCTGCATCTACCAAGGTTACTTTGGGTATCCCTCAAGGTCACTCTGCATCTATCAAGGTTACTTTGGGTATCCCTCAAGGTCACTCTGCATCTATCAGGGTTACTTTGGGTATCCCTCAAGGTCACTCTGCATCTATCAGGGTTACTTTGGGTATCCCTCAAGGTCACTCTGCATCTATCAGGGTTACTTTGGGTATCTATCAATCAAGGTTACTCTGTATCTATCAGGGTTACTTTGGGTATCTATCAATCAAGGTTACTCTGTATCTATCAGGGTTACTTTGTGTATCCATCAAGGTTACTCTGTATCAAGGTTACTTTGGGTATCTATCAATCAAGGTTACTCTATATCTATCAAGGTTACTTTGGGTATCTATCAATCAAGGTTACTCTGTATCTATCAAGGTTACTTTGGGTATCCATCAAGGTTACTCTGTATCCATCAAGGTTACTCTGTATCTATCAAGGTTGCATGTGTTACTTTGTGTTACTACAAGGTTAGATGTACATATATCTACATCTTGTGTATACCTACATATATACATGAATCTACATGTACATGTATCTACTTTATAGGTATCTTGTATATATCTATAGATGTGCATGTATCAACATTGTAGGTAACTTGTTTATACCTACATACATACGTTTATGTACATGTACATGTGTCTGCTTTGTAGGTATCTTGTATATGCCTTACACACACACACACACACACACACACACACACACACACACACACACACACACACATTGTCTCTCCCACTAGAATGTAAACCTCTGGAGGATAGGGTAGTTTTTACTTTTTTTTTTTTTTGTATCTGCAATACTTAGCACAGTGCCTTGCATATAATAAGCACTTAATAAATGCTTACTTGATAGAATGGACCTGACTCATACATTGGAAGATCCATGGTCTCATGGTCCTGGGTCCTCTCTCCACTAATGAAGAAGTAACCATTCCCTGATTTCTTGGTTTGTAAGGTTCTAGACCGCTTTCCTCCATAAATCCTTCAGAAGGACTCTCCAATGGACCACAGGCCTTCTTTTGTTCTTTTAATGACTCAGGGTACCAGAGTACCACTTGGGTTGCACAATTGTTGTTACTGATTCAATTCTTCTTTCTGTTACCAATATTCTCAGTAATATCTTTTATGCTGCTCCTAAAATATAGCTACTTACAAACTTATGTAGATACTTGCTCTGTATTAGTTAGTATAAGACAATATTCACTACAAGGAGGAAACATAGGATAAGTGAAAATAGTCCTACAAAATTACAAGTTGGGTTACTTGTGTCTGATTTTAAATGCATAGCAAAATGAAGGGGGAAAATTATTTGCTTATAGCTTAATCAAAGGAAGCTTGCTTAAATGAATGAACCCAAGCTACTTAAAGTAAAAAACCAGTTTATAGAGAAAACATCTTTGTTTCCTTATCATTGTTGTATAATTTACCACCAGTGGCCCTCGGCTTGCTTTGGCAGGCATTGTTGTACCTGGCTTATTTTTTTGTGACAAAACCACCTCTCCAAAGAGTTTTGCCAACAGCTTTAAGAGAGCTCTTCAGTTGACTTCAAAGATTAGCCTTACTTTTGGCAAAAGGCTAATCTGAACTGGGCTTGGCTCAATAAGAAGCAAGACAGCTGTGTTTATAAAAAAGATCAAAGTTTTATGTGTACCACCGTTTGGAGCAAAGATACCAGCAGGATTTACTGTCTTTTACTACAAAGCAAAGAAAGAACTGTGCAGCTCAACAACAGTAAATGAAATTGTGAGGAATGTTGAAATTACACAAAAATGGAACATAGAGTCTACTGGGAAGTTTAATACCAGCAATTGAGATTGTTTGTACAGGCCAAGGAAACTGGCAGATACCTCTATTACTTACAATTGTTTGTATGGATTTTATAAGCTTCTCTAAGTGTTACAATTCCCCAGTTAGACTATTCTGTTAATAATCAGTGGAGAAGTCAAACAGCCATACAGCTATGGGGTAAGTTAAACAGAAATCTGCTGACCCAAGGAAATTTCCAGACATGTTGTCACCTGATCCTCCACGAGGGCAACACTTGTTTTTACTGAGGTGGTCCAAAGAACGACTGAAAGGGTCACAAAGTAGATCGAATTCTTTTGATTTCCCATGAAACCCAAGCCCATACATGCAGAGGAAACTATGGTTATATGGTGTCTGTGTCATAGATTATATCCACCAACAGGCTCTCCACATCTGCTTTTATGAAATGATAGTCTCCAAGTTGACACTCTAATCATTTTGTTGTATTACTACATTGCATGTTAGGAAAGTATCCTTTGCAAATTAAAATTATGTGGATTTAAACAAAACAACCAGCAAACCACTCCCCTTCCCCCTCCCCTAATAATTTTAAGGTTCATATCTTTTTAAGTTCATAATTAGAAACAAATGTTGGCTGTTTTGAAATTCTTTTGATATGGCTGCTTTTTTAAAAAAGCATTTTTAAATCATCAAGGTGTTAGATCAAAGAAACAGTTCTCTCGTCCTTATTACTGAGGATACTGGCAGCTAGTTCAAGTTACATAGAAAAAGACTTGCTTCTCTGAGGACTTGACCATGCCATCATAAAGGATATAAGGAAAAGGCCATGATAATAGGGTTTTTTTCCCCTGCTTTTTAACTTTTGAATCTAAAGTCATATTTGGGCTCAAAATTGGGACTACTGGTATGATATTAAGTTGGGTTAAACAGAGTTTAACTTTGGGGGCTACAGAAAAACATGAGAAATACCCCAGAGCAGCTGCTCTTCTCCCTTCAGAACTATTAACATTAAAAATCTTGGGCATGAGAATATCTCATAACTTCCCAATCAGTATTTCTGGGACAAAGTCAGATTTTGGACAATTACAAAAATCCAGACACAAATGTGCAAACCAGATTCCAATTTCTCCTCTTGACATAAGATTTAAAACAGCCCAGGAACATTTCTAGGTCAGTGTCAACATGTAGTCACAAATTACCAGAGTAAGAAACAAATTGGAGTGCATGGGTGTGCGAGTTTGTGTTTTGGCAAGGGAGCAACATTGAAATACTCACAGTGTACAAGCCAAATCATAAAAATAAAATGGGATTTATGATCCCATCCTTTTTGAAAGAGTAGGACTTAGCCCTGACATCTTGCAGATTTGTGATATCCTGACTTTTGTTTCAACAGTCCTAAATCACACTGCATTTTAGACTATCAGCACAACTATTGCCGGGTTTCTGAATGAAAGAATAATGTAGAAAATGCACAAAGTAGCTTTGATTGCAACAGAAAGCCAATCTACCTTAGTTATATTGAAAAATAAGGAAAATTTTATTCAACTCAACAAGAATATGTTAACTTCTATGTAAAAAAAAGGCTGTGTTGGGTAATTCTTCAGTCATTTCAGTTGTGTCTGACTCTGAGACCCTATTTGGGGTTTTCTTGGCAAAGATCCTGAAGTGATTTGTCATTTCCTTCTCCAACTCATTTTACAGATGACAAAACTGAGGCAAACAGGGTTAAGTGACTTGCCCATGGTCACACAGCTAGTAAGTGTCTGAGGCCAGATTTGAACTCAGTCTTCTTGACTCCAGGCCTGGCACTCTATCCACTATGCCACCTAGCTGCTCCCTGGAGACAGAAAGCCAAAGGCAAAACAGTTCCTGCACTCAGGGACCTTCTACTCTACTGATTGTGACTGGGTTACAAAAGTCGGATTCCATATTGTGTGTTGGCAATTGAAAAGCTATTAACAACAATTAATTTTCCCTTTCCAGTCTCTCCTGGTCCCATGGCTACACCTGACCAGATTTCAAAAGATAGACCATACCCAAAGGAGAGCAAAATTGCTGTCTCTTTTATGGAGCCCATATTAATTTGAACACTGAAGGGGGAAGTGGGGAAGGAGAGGTAGAATCCCACTGAGGACACATTAAGGATTGAAGATTTAGGGGTGGAAGAGATTGCTGAGATCTTCTGGTCCTGGACTTTGGGATTCATGGATAGGTGTTTTAGGGGGTCTATGAACTTAGGTGGGAGAAATTTCATCTTTATTCCAATATAATTGGTTTCCTTTGTAATTCTTTGCATTTTATTTTATGTATTTGAAAACATTCTGAAAGTGGGTCCATAGGCTTAACCAGACCAACAACAGGGGTCCATGATATAACAAAAATGTTACAAATCCCTGCTCATTTTAGAGTAAATTGAGGCAAAGAAGTGAATTACTTTCCTAAGGACACACCAGTAATCAGTGGGTACAAAGTAGAATTTGAACCCAGATCCTGGGATTCCAGATCTTTCTGCTGCTGCTTTCTTGCCCCTGTGTTTCAACACTCTGGCTAGCAGCTGTTGTGGGGGTGAAAGCCCAACAACGAGAACGTTACCAGCATGCTGCAAAAGCACAGGTTCTTTTGATCTACTTAACTAAGGAAAGCAAGGTTAAGGGTTTGGCAAGCTCACTTTAATTCAGCACACAAATATCATTCACTTAGTACAGGGGGAAAAAGCCAGCATTCTGAACTTCATAACAAAATACAAACAAAGTACAAACATCAACAGACAGACCTTGTCTGATTCAAATCCCAATATATAGTTACCAGAGTTTAACAAAGACCCAACATCCGGGTTTACAAGCTGGAGGGCTTCTTAGCTACAGCTGCCTGGGAGTCTCTAAACGCCACCACGAGTGAGAGCCCTAAACAAGTTACAAACATCAACAGAGAGACCAAATACAGATTCATAGTTACCAACATCTAGGTTCAGACCGGGAGCTCATAACGTGGGCTGGCCCAGAGTCACACGTGCCACCACTGCTGTGGGAAAGAGCTCCAAAGAAGAGAAAGCCAACCCCTGGTTTTATATCTTTTTCAGCATCAGGGGTGAGTCACACATGCGACTCACCCATGTGATCCAAAATCGTCACAAAGAGGTGACTTAAACCCATGTGGTCTAAGAGCCTCTGATGTCCCAAACCTATCACTCAAACTCATGTGTAAAACTAGGCCCTCCCCTGAGTTAGCCCCATCTTGGGCCCCACCTTAGTTACCAATCCACACCCACATAGGTTTTACAACTAATAGGGGTTTGACCCTGGGGCTTAGCACCTAGTAAGGCTCAATGAAATACACTGAATTACTCAAAGGAGACAAAAACCAACTAAGTGCTAAGAGCCCATTTTGCTTACCAACACATGCTGGCTCATGGTAAGAGACAAGGGCATCATTGCCCTACTAGAGATCTAACATTTCTTGGGACTTAAATTTTCTAACTTGTAGAAATGCCGATGTCTCACAAAAAGATCTCTTTCACAGATGACCCTTTCTTTCACAAAACTCCAGCACCCTAGCATGGCAATCTTCAGTAATAATTATGAATAACCTGGATTTGCTTTTCTCATGATAGCTCCCCTCCAAAACACACAAACTGAATGGGATTATTTAACTAGAGATTATGTTCTTGAACATTTCCTCATGTAGAGCTATCATCTCTCATCCTTGAACACTCATGCTGAATACAATTCCCAAGTCTCCACCCTAAGCACAATTTTTTAATTCTCTAAATCAAGTCCTCTAAGGGCAAATCTTTTAAAATTTTGCAGTAATTAGTGCCAAAGACACAGCATCCTTTGAATGCCACCAAACTCCCATATCCTGAGATGGCAAACCACCCTGGAGAGCCACGGATTTGAAGTCAGAAGATAGGGAGTTAAGGCTTGGTTTTGCCTCTTGTAATCTCTGGGACCTTGAGCAAAAGAGGCTGTGGTGTGCTGGTGACTTTCACAGCACAACATAGCTGAGAAATTTTACAGGTGATTAATTCAACAAATACTTATTGAGCACCTATTATGTGACAAACAATGGAGATACTTACTCTGGAGGATACAGAAAATAAATGATGTCGCCTGCACTCATGACACTTATTGTCTAGGGACAGACAGTTGGGGAGGGGGATAAAGACAGATACTCCCTTGTTACTGTAACAGGAACTATGTGAGAATGCCACAGGAGCCCTTACCCTGTGATGCTGGTTCAGAGTTCAAAGAAGGCAGTGATTTCTGGCTGGGATTGGGGCAGACATATTTGGCATGCCCTTCCTTCTCACCTTCACCTGGTAGAGTCTTTGGTTTCCTTCAAAGACCATCATCCCCTTAGCTGTCTTTGGCATCTCTCCTCAAATTATCTTGTATTTATCTAGGTTTATGTGCTGTATATTCCAGTAGGATGTAAACTCTGTGAGAGTAACGCCTTTGCTTTGTATCTTTGGCACATAATAAGGAGCTAACTAAAACATAGCGGTTATTGCATTGTCTTTTTTTGTTGTTGAGAGGTCTTTTGAGCTTTTGAGGGGTGAGGGTGTGTTTAATTTACATTTATTAAGCAACACTTTTTTGCAGTTTTTTGTGCCAAAGGAAATACAAAGTTTGAATATTATATATTACTATGATATAAAGATGCACATGTGTACATCTGTATATATATATACATATATATATATATATATATATATATATATATAACTTAGTATACATTTGTTTGCATGTTGTTTGTCTCATTAGATTGCAAACTCCTTGAAGGCAGAGATTGTCTTTTGTCTTTCTTTGTATCCCTAGCACTCAGCACAGTGCCTGACACATAGTAGATGCTTAATAAATGTTTATTGATGGATTGATATGGGGCTTGTTCTTATGGACTTTGGTAGATATAACACATCTTAGTAGAGAGAATTATTAAAAGTGATATTATATATTTTTTTTCTCTGTGTCTTCTTCAGTTCAAATGGGATTCATGATGACCTCTATGTTGGCGACTCAGATCCAGTCTCTCTCCTGAGCTCTAGTCTCCCATCATCAATTGCCTCTTGGAAGTTTCCAAGTGGACATCCCATAGGGATCTCAAATTCAACATGTCCAAAGCAGAGCTCATGATCCCTCTTCCCAACTATTTCTGTCGAGGGCATCACCATCCTTCCAGTTACTTAGGTTTGAAACTGCAGTGCCATCCTTGACACCTCTTGCTCTCTCATTCCATATCAATCCAATCACTTGCTAAATACCATGGATTTCACCTTCACGACATCTTTTCCATCTGTCCCCTTCCCCTCCATTCCCACAGCCACCACCCGAGTTCAGGCCCTCCTTACCTCTCACTGAGATTAACCCAACAGTCTCCTAATTGGCCTCCCTGCCACAAGGGAGGCCTCTTCCCATCGTAATCTATCCTCCATACAGCTGCTGAAGTGACTTTTTTGAAAGCACAGGCTTGACTGTGTCGCCTTCCTTCTCATAAAATTCCAGTGGCCTCTAACATCACTAGGATCCAATATAAACTCCTTTCTTTGACATTTAAAGACTGTCACAACAATTAACTTTCCAGTTTTCTTTATTACACATCACCTCCTTTCACACGCACACTCTTCTTCATATGCAGCACTTTGTTTTCCATCTTTGTGCCTCTTTCTATGCCTGAAAGGCATTCCCTTTTCCTTACGTTTTCCTCTTAGGGGCTCCAATTTCCTTCAAGAGTCAGCTTAATGACAACTCTCTCTACATGAAGCCTCTCCTGATCCACCCTGGTGATAATGTTGTGCCCACACTGCTTCCCTTGTGCCCAGCACATAGTAGGTTCTTACTAACTGCTTACTGATGGAATGTATTACTTTGTATCAATCAGACATCCTAAATAAAACACTTTGTGAAGTCCAAGAGGGAAGAATGGGGAAGGCATCATGTTGATGCTGAAATAGGAGTTGGGTTTTGAAAACATCTAAAGAATGGGAATGTCATTACAGGCATAGGAACAGTGTGAGCAAAGGCATGGGGTGCGAAGGGTTGGGCCTGTATGGGAGACAAGTGTAGTCCTCTTTGGGTCGGTAAGGCATACTGTATGTTGTGGGGAGCAGCATGAGGCAGGGATGGCGATGGAAGACAGTGTTAGGTTACAGAGGAAGAGGAAGGTCAGGCAAAGTCGATGGCCATAGGAGCCACTCAAGATTTCTAAGGAGTAATGTGGCCACATCTGTCCTAGGGACATCAATCCGGCAACCAGGAATATGAGATATTATGTACATCACAGCATCCCCTCAAGCCAATTTACCCTCAGAGGAAACCAAAAGCTGGAGTTGGAAAAGTATGGCTGCGTCCAAATGGTGGTGAAAGCAATTCAGTCGGCCACACTGACAGTTCGGCGATAAGTGATGCAGCTGGGATATTAGTACCTTAAGAAATTTCTTGAACCTTAAAGCCAATCACTCACTTATTGGCTATGTGGTATTAGATTAAAAGGAAGCATATTAGCATCATGAAATGAAAAACCAACCCAGAATTTGCCAAAAATCAGAGGGACACAGGCAATCAGGCAGATTTTACTTTTCTGTATAAAGAATTTTTATTCTCTTTCTTATTTACTGTCATCTAGCTTCCCTATACATTTTTCCTACTGAGAGTGGGAGAATTTTAGGAAAAAAGGGAGGCTAGTTAAAAGCATGTTGCTGGGATTCAGATTTTGAATGGTACTCATTACTAAATGTTATTGTGTGAATCATCTATTAAATTGTCTGATGGTCCTACTTTGTTGAGCAAGTAATCAGATGAATTTGAACAACAAAATGAATTTCCTATGGTAAATGAAACATAACAACTCATAGTCACTGATGAGTTCAAAACGCTCTATAGATTTAATCTTATTAAACCCAACATTCCAATAAAGCCAAACTGCCAAAGCAAATGTATATACACATGTATATACATACTCTGGCAGTGGTGGAGAAATAATGGAAGAGAGCCAAATTTTCTGACATTTTTCTTCCTGTAAAAAATGTTTGTGTTGTGGACAACTGGGAGCAATACATACATCCCAATACAGCAGATGCCCTTTGTACACTACTGTAATAAATCAAAAGCACTGGCCTTTCATTTACCTTGTTTGGATTAAGGTCAATTACATGCTCTCAAAAATATATGAAAAATGAAAATTTAGAACAGATTAAGAAAAAATCATTTAATAATAAGATTAAACACTTAGACATTAGTATTAAAAACATCTGACTGTTTAAGGTATATTTGAAATATAAAAAATAAGGATTCTGACCAAAATATTTATTAAAAATATAGTTTGAGAACTTAGCGTACAAAGAAGATATTGTTTTACATCTCAGTCACCCAAAATAATAACTTGTGGTCACCTCCCATCACACAAAGAGGGAGAGTCCGGTGCCAGGACAGACCAGATCCCACAGCTGAAGAACCAATGAGGATGGGCTACAAAAAACAAAAAGCAGAAGATGGGAGAGAAGATTTAGAATGTAACAATAAATTCAAAAGGCACAAAAATCTAAACAAAGTATCCTCCAAACAGCTCTCTGTCCTCATTTATAGCATATACCAGAGATGGGGAGCCTGTGGCCTTGTGGCCACATGTGGCCCTCTAGGTCCTCAAGTGTGGCCCTTTGACTGAATCCAAATTTCAGAACAACCTGCGACCAGGTTCCCCACCCCTGGCATTTGCTTTATAGATTAAATTTCCTCTTGTCTGTTGTCTATACAAATGACCACCCTGACAGATTCAGGGGAACATGCCTGCTGACTGATGTCTCCAGGATGAAATCATGTTCTTGGCCAGTCCCTTCTGCCCCACACAGCATGTGCTACTGGGATGGCAGGGCAGCAAGGGTACTGTCTGAGACCAAGGGAGTAGGAAGATGACCAGTCAATCCCTTAAGGAATCAAGTTCGTGACCTTGTTGTCATTAATACTTCAGAAAATTTCACGAGAAAATGACACAATTTAAATAAAGGAGGAAAATAGAAAATCAACAGGAGGGAAATGTTAGCACTTTCTAAATTTGAAAAGACTATTTTATTAACTTGCTATTAATGAACACAAACATTAGGAAAAATACATCTTCATATGTAACATAAGTGGCTAAAATGACAGCCAATTTAGGGATTATACATTTAGAGAGAGGAAAGCAAGTAGAAGGGACAGAGAGATGATGACAGAAACAGCTCTAAACCCTAAGACAGTACTACCTGAGGGTGCCCCAAATGATGAATCAGAAGTTGAGTCGTCATTTTGCCCGGGTAGCCAGTAGTTGCAAATAGGTTCTCGTTAACTGTCGACCACCTGAGAAAAGAATCACCATCAGTCACTTTGGCCTCTCCATACACCTGAGCCTACTCCTCCACCCAATCCTGACCCCAATCTCTGTCCTAAACTCCAGTTCCATGTTACCTAAGAGAATGTCTTCATCTAGTCCTAGTGACACCTAAAATTCCAACTGGTCTGGAATTACTCATCTTTTTAGAGGATCAATCCTACTTTGGCTCCTCATTTGGGAAAGTTACTATTTATTCAGGCGTGGGGTCAACCCACAGATGTACTAACCGGCTAACTTCTGCCACTGCTACTCTCACTGTGTCTTCCCTATTTTTTCCTTTTCATTGCCAGTGACGCCGCTGGGATGCTGCTGCTTGATATTCTCCTGTCTTCTGCCTGGGCTACTGCAGCGGTCTCCTGACTGCTGCATCAGATGTCTGCATCTGGTCTCTTTCCTTTCTAAACTCATCTGTCTACTGCTGTCACATCAACTTTTATTCTCAGGGATCTTAGAAACCATCTAGTCCAACCCCTTGTTTTACAAATGTGGAAATTGAGGTCTGAAGATGAGGAGCCTTTTCAGAGGTCACAGAACAGAGATGACCACTTGGAAGGTCTTCTCATTCCAAATTCAGTGCTCTATTACAGGGCTGTCCAAAATGTGGCGGCCCGCATGTGGCTGCAGTGTGATTTATGCGGCCCGCCTACAAGCATAGAAATATACATAAATGCTTTAATAAACGAAGCTGAGCTACTGCAGAGCTCTCACTAAAATGGCAAATCAAAATATATTGTCTACTGTTTCAATAAAAACCTAAGGTTGGCAGCCCTGCTCTATTGTGATACCAGGCTGACTCCTCATTGGCAGTATCATAGCATTTTGTGCTTCTACTTTTTCATTCTGTGTTACACCTTGGATTTTCACCTACTAGATTAAAAATTCTATGAGGAGAGATTCTCATTTGTATCTCCCATAGCATAGATGTCAAACTTGGGGCCTGGGCAGCTTGTGGCCTGCAATACTCCCCAGTGAGGCAAGGAAATGTTTTAAAAAATAAATAAAAAATACAGTAAAATACAGATAATGTCAATTTGTGGTTTTCTAAGTTTCTCTTTGAGTTTGACACCACTGCTTATTTTTTTTGGGGGGGGTGGTGCATGGGTGGGTAGTTCCAAACTGCTTTCCAGAATCACCAGATCAGTTCATGGCTCCACTAACAGGACATTAACCTGCCCATCTCTCCAACAATTTTCACTCTATTGTTTTTCATCTTTGATGAACTGGTGAGTGTGAAGTGGCACTACAGAGTTGTTTTAATTTTATAATGCGTTGGAACATTTTTATATTTTTTTTTTGCTTTTTTTTATATGGCTTTTTTACTCTTTTTGAAAACTGCTAGTTTGTATGCTTTGACTATCTGTTGGGGAATGGACCTTGTTCTTATATATTTGAATCAGTTATCTATATCATAGATATTAGATGTTTATCAGAAGTTTGCTGCAATATTTCCCCTCTGAATTAACTCTTTCCCTGCTAATTTCAGCTACAATGACTTTGTGAAATAATTTTCAATTTCACGTAATCAAAACCATTCATCTTATTTCTTGTTATGTTTTGTATCCCTTGTTTGGTCAAGAACTCTTCCTACGGACAGCGGTGCTTGTGATGCGACCTTTTACTTTTAGATCACATACCCATTTGGAGCTTAGTATGGTATATGGTGTGAGATGCTGATTTAACCCACATTTTGCTAGACTGCTTTCCAACAGTTTTGTCAAATTCCATACATTTCTTCATTGCATGCCCTTGAAACCTCCCAGGCTTTTCCTAAGGGGCCTGAGGTCAGGACAGGGTAAAACTGTAGATTTACTGAGCAGAGACAATGGCCCTCTGGACTAGGGAGGTGGCAGTGCTTGTCTAATCTAAAAGATGTAAAAGGACAAGATGACAGATGGAACTCGGCAGAAGGAATCAACTAACTCCAAGGTTTGGAACTGAGGAGACCAGAAGGACTGTGGGGGAGGGAGTTGGAGGCTACTTACTACAGGAATCCTCTTCTTCAAATACAGATTACAAAGGCCTTTTCTCATATAGAAAACAAATGGAATCAAAAGGCTTGTAATTTAATTGGAAGCCTGCCAAAACCACTGCTAAAGGAACTAGTATGTTTAATGCACAAATTTTATAGTAATCAGTGTGGATCCCAGTCTTGGAAGGGTGCTGTGAGGAGGGAAAAGAAAGCTCTTTACGATGGAAAAACTATTCCTTGAGGCAAACCCTATAATTGTGTACATTACTGATAGCTGCTGAACATGCATAAAAGGAACTAATGAAATTTAGGTTAGAAAACTAGGTTTGGGCCAATTGGAGAGATGCAAGTGTTGGGCAAAGAAGCCTGGATTTTACTGAGTAATGGGAGCAGGAGCAGGGAAAGAAGTGAATTTAAAGAAAGTCTGGCAAGAGACCTATCAAAGCAAAATAATCCTGGGGGCATTTAAGGATGAACAGAGGAAGATGACGGCAAAGAGACAAAAATGGAAACAATCTGTACAGATTTTTGCAACAAACTCTTTTCTGCCGTCAGTAACAGTGGAGCAGCCATATCTGGACGATCCCTGATGGGCTGCATGAGGAAGGAGAAGCTGAGTAGCCACACTAGCCACAGCCTGCACCTCGCAGAGGAACTCTGTGCCTGAGAGGGCACAATTAGGAAGGGGGAGGAAGCCAAAGGCCTGGGAGATACCTTGGAGCTTACTGTTATTTTTAACAATGACAACAAAATGGACTAAATGTTAAACACTATTGATGCATACATCTCTACACAATTTTAATGAAAATAATCTATACACACATTGAGGTTATTCTCAATGAAGTTATGAGAAGGAACAGGCAGGGCTTTGCAAATAACATTCACCAGCACATGCCTTTTTTTTTTTTTTTTTTACAATCATCCAATTTTAGATTTTACTGTGCTTATAGCATATCTATAAAAAAAGCATTTGACTTGGTAGAGCTAAACAATGCCTTAAAAGCTCTTTTTCAGCAAGGTATCTTTCCTGCCTATGTTAAAGTCATATAAAATTCCTTCAATGATGTAACAACAAATATAACTTTGGTGATTCTGCTTATTATTATCAAAGAGATCATAGAAAAGGTAGACCTGTCTCCCATATTTATGAAAGATTATCCTGTACAGTATCCAAGTGGGAGAGGGATTCCCCAGTGATGTATTGACTGAATAATCTCCTCACTGTATAATCTCCCTTGCTATCATACAAACTGCTGCTATGGCCCCATCAATGGAAAAAGAAACAAGGGATAGTAGACTGTAGAGTTGACTTAGATTTGTTTTCTTCCAGGGGTATAGACAAGGACCTCTTTTCCTTCTTGCAATACCTGTCCATTCTCTGTATTCTTTAACTTGTTTTTGGTTTTACAAAACCAATCCAAACTACATCCATCATACAACCAAGTTTTTCACCAATCTACAAGTTTTTGTTTGGAATATTTAAAAAAAGTATTCTTGAAATATTGATGATGTTGACTCCACCATTATTCCATTTCAGTCAGGCAGAGAGTATTCACTGAATGTCTGTCTGCTTTGTGCTCAGAACTATGGTAGCTCAATGGGGAAGAGAGGAATGAGTGGTGGTGGGAGAAAATGAATTGTGGGAGATAAGAAAAGTAATGGGGCATAATCTCTAATTCAAGGAACTTACAAACTAGTAAGCAAGGAGACTAATACATGTGAAATTGTATCTAATAGTATAAGAAAACAAACAAGTGATAAACTGTGTAGACTGCACAGCATGTTTTATGGGAATTCAGAGAAGACGGACATCCAGGAGAGCTAGAGTGGTCAGAGGGTGATCTATGGAAGAGGTGGAGTTTTGAGCTGGACCATGGAGCCTGAGGGGAATGGGGGTAGGTGAAGGAGAGTACAGAGCATACAGAGCATTACCATCATGCTAAACCGGGGGGATGTTTTGGTGAGAGGGGAAGTCGATTCATATGATAAGAAACAATATTAGTACTTTGAAGGGGTTGGACTAGATGGTCTTTAAGGTCCCTCCTATCTGAAATGGTTTGTGATGCTTTTTTTCTATCCCTATCCATTTTTTAATTAAAAACTGCAATTGACTTAGAGGTTAACTTACTGGCTGCAATATGCAGGATTCAAAAGGTTAAATTAGAAACTTTCAAAATAACTGGGAAACTGTACCTGAATAAGTGGGCTCGATCCATATGGACAGGTCTCTTATCCTGAGGATAACTAAAAAGAAAGTATTTAATTACAACCTATTCATCAACCAGTTAGCCAGTCAAGTCAATAAACATTTATTAAGTGCCCATTATGTACCAGGCTCGGGAAACAGAATGGTTCTGAAGAAACTCATATTCTAATGGAGGAGGCAGCATGTAAACAACAAACAGCGTAGGAACAAAACATATACAGGATAAACTGGAGACAATTAACAGAGGAGGCATGAGAATTAAATGGGATTAGGAAAGGCTTTCTATAGAAGGTGAGATTTTAGCTGGGAAGGAAACCAGGAGGTGGAGGTGAGGAAGGACAGCAGTCCAGGCCTGGGGGACAGCCAGAGAAAATTCCCAGAGTGGAGAAATGGAGCATTTTGTTTGTGGAACAGCCAGGAGGCTGATGTCATTGGATCAGAAAGTATGTGGGGGAATAGAGGGACAATGAAAAAGACTGAAAAGGTAGGGGAGGGGACTAGGTGAGCTTTGAAAATCAAACAGAGGATTTTATATTTGATCCTGCAGGTAACAGGGAACAAATGGAGTCTAGGAAAATCAGTTTGACTGCTGTGTAGAAGATGGAATGGAATGGAAGAGCTCACGGCAGGCACACCAACTAGCAGGCTATTTTGAGAGTCCAGGTGTGAAGTGATGAGGGTCTGCATCAATGTGGTGACTGTCAGTGGAGGAAAGGGGCGAGAGATGGTACAGAGGTTGTGGCAACAGACTGGATATGGGGGGAGAGTGTGAGAGAGAGGAGACTGAGGAGAACCAGGAGAGGGTGGTGTCCTGAAAACCTAGAGAGAAGAGAGTATCAAGGAGGAGAGAATGATCAAGTGTCAGAGGTCAAAGAGAGGTCAAGAAGATGAAGACTGGAGAACAGGCCATTAGAATGGGCAATTATGAGATTGTGAGAAACTTTGGAGACAGTAGTTTCAGTTGAATGATGAGGCTGGAAGCCAGACTACAGAGAAGAGAGTGAGAGAAGACGAAGTAGAGAAACCTACTGTAGATGGCCTTCTCAGAGAGTTTACCTACAAAAGGCAAGAGAGATGTGACAGCTGAGATGGATGCATCAAGTGAGGATTTTGTGAGGATGGGGGAGACACAGACACGGTGGTAGTCAGTAGGGAAGTGGCCAGGAGACAGAGAAAGAATGAAGATAAATGACTGTAGAGATGATAAAGGGGGTAATCAGCTGGAAAAGATGGGATGGAATGGGATCACTTGGTCATGTAGAGGGGTTAGCCTTACTAAGAAGAAGGGCCACTTTTTCATGTGAAATAGGGGAAAAGGTGAAGATGGTGGAAGCAGCATCTGAGTGATTTGAGATGAAGAGGAAGGGAGAAGAGGGAGCTTTTGGTGAGTGGCTTCAATTTTTTGACAAAATATGAGGCAAGGTTCTCAGCTGAGCTGGGAAAGCAGAGTCATGGGAAGTTTGAGAGGGATGAAAAGGTTTGGAGGAGCTGCTGTGGTGAATAGGATAGGGAGTTAATTAGGGAGTGGTGGAAAGGCTGCCTTACAGCAGTGAGAGCCCAGTTGAATTTTGTAGTGGACCCAGTCAGCATACTTTCATGATTTTCTCTGGCTTTGTTCAGAAGCAAATCTGTAGGGAAGACAATGAATGGTGGGAATGATCCAAGGCTGAGACTTAGCAGGGAATGATTGGCAATAAGGGGCAAGGCACTCAAAGGAAGACAGGGTGGAGATGAAGTGGTTTATTAAAAGGTCAAGATGAGGAAAGGAGGAGAGTGTAGCTAGTATAGGGGTGATGGCCTGGGAAAGAACCAAGGGGTTGAGGGACTGGATGTTACAGTGGGGATGAAAAATGGCGTGGGGTTGGAAGATGAAAGGAGAGATGGAATGGTGATAGACTGCGATCAGATAAAGGAATTTCAGAGTTCAGGAACACAAAACTGCAGCATGGGGAGTGATGGCAAGATCAAAGATCTTTGTGTGTGGCTGAGGTGAGATGGAGGATGAATGAATGAACTGGAGGATTATGAGACGAAGGTGCTTGAAGGCTTGTCAATATGTACGTTGAAGTCCCCTAGTATGAAGGCAGGAGTTAGAGGGAAAAGACATGAGTTAGTGTTGCAACAAACCAGCTAGCAGCTGCTGTAGGGGGTGTAAAACCAACAACAACCAGCACACAGAACGCTACAAGCCCAGGTTCTTTTGATCTGCTTTACTAAGGAAAGCAACATTAAGGGGTTAACAATCTTACTTTAATCCAGCACACAAATATCATTCACTTAGTTCAGGGGAAAAAGCCAGCACCCTGAACTTCAGAGCAAACACAAACAAATTACAAACATCAACAGACAGATCTTGTGTCATTCAAATCTCAATTCATAGTTACCAGAGTTTAACAAAGTCTGAACATCTGGGTTTACAAGCTGGAGGGCTCTTAACTACAGCTGCCCAGAGTCTCCACATCAGCACACCACCAAGAGTTTGAGCCCTTGCTCAGCACTCTCCAGTCTGCATGTGGGTCAGTCCTGCTGTAGCTCAGAGCTCCAAAAAAAGAAAGCCAACCTCTGGTTTTATATACTTTGTTCAGGGTCAAAGGTGAGTCACACATGTGACTCACCCACATGACCTAAAATTGTCACAAAAATGCGACATAAACCCACGTGGTCTAAAAGCCTCTAATGTCACAAACATATCATTCAAACCCATGTAAACTAGGCTTTCCCTTGAGGCAAGGAGGTCATCAAGGACTCCTAATTTAATCAAGGAAACAAAGGCCAAACTCTTCAAGGGCACTTGGTTGAAAAAGTGCTAAGAGCCCATCTTGATCGCCAATAGTTAGGCACTAAACTCAGAGGAAAGAAGGGGAGTGTCCTGGAAGCTGGTAGAGGACTGTTTCTAAAATTCTGACTGGGTGGTAGATATGGATTGAGTGAACCTCAAAGGAGGTGAGGTTACTGAGTGGTCATGATAGAGGGAAGCTGGAATATGCCAGTGAGTCAGGGGGAATGAGGGAAAGTGCAATCTGTGCTGGAAAGGAGGTCACAGGGAGGCTGGGTCATCAGGAGGGAAGCAGTTCTCCATAAGGCATCTGGTTTAAACTGAAACTTGAAACACGCATTTTATGATAAAATGGCAAGTCTAAAGTATTTACACAATGATTGATTGATACAATTATGATAAAATGCCAGAGAAAATCAACAGTAGCTTGAATCTCATAAACAAGGATGAGACAATGCTCTATAATCATTTGAAAGGTAAGAAGTGACTCACTGAGAAGACACCATCAAGTAGTGGTGTAACGCTAGTGTGGCAGCAGAACAGTCCTTGGTACACAGGAAGTGCCCAATTGATGCTTGCTGACTTCATGAGGGCACCCAGCCATCCACTTACTTTGTTCCCAGCTCAACTCACCCCTGCTCTGATCCTCCACTTCCCAGTTCCCTTTTCTCCTCCCCATGAGAATGTGAGCTCCTTGGGAGTAGAAACTGACTGGTTTTCTTGCATTTGTATCCTGAGCAGTTAGCATAGTGCCAGGCACAAATAAAGCACTTAATAAATACTCATTCACTCTACCATACAATAATGTTTAGTAGAATAAAGATTTTTTAAAAATAACAAAAATGCTAAGGAAATACCTGGACCGAGTAATATCCCAGATTAACCAATCATTTCCTGCAACAGCACCAACTTTGAAGGTGTTTCTTAAACACCAGTGTGCTGACATTAATGGTGTCTGTTCAGATTCCAGAGACAGGATAGCCTGTTGGGTAATGAGATCATAGAATCTGATTGTTCCATTCTTCTCTGCAACCATCAACTAAAAGACAGAAAATGATAAATTTAGTGAAAATGATATTACACTTTTCTGCTAAAATAAGAATTCAACAGACAAGTCTGTGCCATAAGATGCTGATCAAAAAAAAAACAAAACAAAAACCACAAATCCAAAAACCAGCTTTCTTGCTAATACTTAAAATGTATGCTAAAGTATGAGGGTATGGATTCAATTCACCAAACATTTTCTAAAAGAATTTAATATGTTTGCAAGGCACTGTGCCGGGTGACATCAGATGGGGATTATATTCTCCCAGAGGTCACAAGGCTGGGTGGCAAAGGGTTTTGTGTAAGCCTTCAACAGTAAGTGGGAGACCTTGGATAAAATAAGAAAAATAAATTTTAATGAGGAAAATCATTAATACAATTTCAAGTGATAAGATAAAACCATTAATGGCTACGAAGAAAGAGTTTGCCCTCCTAAAACTGCTGAGAAAGACTATTATTCAGGATGAGGTCACGTACTGATCATATAATTTTACAGAATGTCAATTTTGCGATACCCTCTGAATTAGGAAAAGACTAAGTTATAAGTTCAAGAGTTTATCAAGCACATACAAGTATTTGTTTCAGATATATCTCTCACTTGTTTAGTCATGAACTTTTCCACTATCCAAAGATCTGAAAGGTAATTCCTTCCTTGCTCCTCCAATCTGTTTATGATGTGACTTTTTACATCCAGATCATGTATCTGTCTTATCCTGATATATGGTATGAGCTGCTGACCTATACCTAATTTCTGCCAGAATGCTGTCCAATTTTTCCAGAAAGTTTTGTCAAATAGTGAGTGCTTCTCCCAGTAACTGGGGCCTTTGGGTCTATCAAACATGATACTTTCTTCTGTATGTCGCAAACTAAAATCTGTTCTACTGCTTGCTTGCTCTTCTCTCTCTCTCCATTCCACCCCTGTCGCTCTTTCACCAAATTTTTTTTTAAGGTAGTATTTTCTTCAGTGGTCTTTTGGACCTCCTTTTCCATTTGGCTAATTCTGCCTTTCAAGGCATTCTTCTTCTCACTGGCTTTTTGGAGCTCTTAAATTTGAGTTAGTTTATTTTTTAAGGTGTTATTTTCTTTAGTATTTTTTTGGGTCTCCTTTAGCAAGTCATTGACTTGTTTTTCATGGTTTTCTCACATTACTCTCATTTCTCTTCCCAATTTTTCCTCTACTTCTCTAACTTGCTTTTCCAAATCCTTTTTGAGCTCTGCCATGGCCTGAGACCAGTTCATGTTTTTCTTGGAGGGTTTTGATGTAGCCTCTTTGACTCTGTTGACTTCTTTTGTCTGTATGTTTTGGTCTTCTTTGTCACCAAAGAAAGATTCCAAAGACTGAGTCTGAATCTGAGTCCATTTTCGCTGCCTGGCCATGTTCCCAGCCAACTACTTGACCCTTGAGTTTTTCGTTGGGGTATGACTGCTTGTAGAGTATAGAGTACTTTGCTCCAAGCTTGAGGGGATGTACTGTTGTTTTCAGAGCTATTTCTGTACAGCCAGCTCTGCCACACCAGCGCTCCTCCTTCCCCAAGAACTGCCAACCCAGACCTGACTCAGACCTAAAGCAGGCTCTGCACTCCTACTCTGATCTGCCACTTCATTCCTCCCAGCAGGCGGGCCTGGGGCCAGAAGCAACTGCAGCTGTAGTTCTGTAGCTGCACCACCCCCGCTACTCATGGGGCGGTGGCCAAACCCTGAACTTCTTCTTTCACTCTGTCCCCTGCAGCTTTTCCCACTAACCTTCTCTGTTGTCTTTGGTGTTTGTGGGTTGAGAAGTCTGGTAACTGCCACAGCTCACTGATTCAGGGCACTAGAGCCTGTTCTGCCCGGCTCCCGGTCTGGTTGGTCCGGGTACAGCCAACGCTGGGCTCTGCTCCCCTCCGCTCCCAGCTCTATGTGTGATAGACCTTACCCAGACACCATCCAGGCTGTCCTGGGCTGGAGCCCTGCTTCCCTCTGCTATTCCATGGGTTCTGCAGTTCTAGAATTTGTCCTGAGCCATTTTTTATGGGTGTTTGGAGGGTCCTGGGGGAGAGCCCTAGCAAGTCCCTGCTTTTGAGTCACCATCTTGGCTCCCTCAAATGTTGTTTTTAATGATTACTGATTTGTAACACAGTTAGAAATCTGGGACTGATAGACTCCCTTCCTTCTTACTTTTTTCTTGACTCAGCAACTCCCATTGCCCCTAGTTCTCGACTGTCAGGCACAGCAGGACAAAGCCAATCCTTTTTCCACACTGTAGCTGCCTCCCTTGAAATCTTCTCTCCTTCAGGCTAAGTATCTCTAGCTTCTTCAACCCTTCCCATCACCATTATGGTAGGCCCCCCCTCTCCCCCTCAGGTTTGTACAGCTTATCAATGTCCTTTCTAAGTGTGGTGCTCACAAACACCATAATAATCCAGATGTGATTTGACCAGGGGCAAGAAGAGTAAAATGATCACCTTCATCTTTCTGGACACTAGGTCACTTTGACTTAATGCAGCTTAAGATTACTGTCTTTTCCCTTCAATTTAACAAGTATTTATTAAGTGTATACTATATGTGAGACACTGGTGCATGCTGGTAATCTACAAAAGGCAAAAATAAAACAGCTCCTGTTCCCAAGAGGCTTTACAGTTAACTAGGGAAAAACCATAATGTAGACTGATAAATATAGTACAAGGTAGGGAAGAAAGGGGCTACGAGAGAGAACAAAGTACTCTAGGACAATCTGATGAGGAAAGCGTTAACAGCTTTGGGTCACAGGGCAGAGGCAGGAAAGGCTTCCTGCAGGACACAGAAGTTGAGCTGAGCCTTGAAATTCAATGCAAATCAACATGCTTTAATAAATGCCTTCTCTGTGCACAGCTCCATAAGAAACACTGAGAATACAGACACCAACATGGAAGTTCCTGCTCCTGAGGAACTTAGACTCTATTGGGAGATAAAACTTCTACAGAGAAGCATATACAAAATAACCTTAAGAAGGAGAAGGCACAAAAAGCTGGAAGAATCAGTTAAGGCTCAGGGGAGACCTGAGTTGAATTGTGAAGGGAACAAAGGATTTTTAGAGGTAGAGAAAAAGAGAGAATGCCTTCTAGACATCATGGACAGCACAAGCAAAGGCGTGGTGTAGGAGGAATGCAGAATTCTGAGGCTAGGAGGGTCAATTTGGCCAAGTGAGTTGGGCCTAGACCTGAAGCAGAGCAGTGTAGGCCAGAGGAAGAACTCTAAGAGACAGGATCTAGCAGTTGATTCTTGTATTAAAGTATTTACTGTTTTTGCTGAGTACACACAGGATATACACCTGGCCCCTTGGAATCAGTCTCATTATAGTCACAGCCCACATACAAACTCTATTTGCATTGATAAAATTAAAAACCAAAAGAAGCCTATCACAACTCACCTTACACGCTTCCTCAGGATGCCAGCAGACACTCATTCCAGGGGAGCGGAGAACAAAGTGAGCTTTCTGACTCCCTTCTAAGTCCCAGACCCTAGTAAGAGAATATGACAGGGTTTACTGTTAACCCTTTATAACTGTTCATTTACACGACACTATTCAAAACTAACTTTGACAGCACACTGAGATTATGTAGTTACTCGGTATTTTTTTTAAAGAAAGTTAAACTTTTTTTTTTTAAGCAAATGAGACAGCATTACAGAAATTCAAGCCTTGCTCTCTATTGCATTATAAAAAGTTGAAGTGTTTTTATACTCCATTATATAGGAAGTTGCCATACTCTTTCTGTGATGTGATTAATATGCTACAGCACATGCCAAACTATTCTGGCACATGGCAGAAAAACTTTTAAGTTAATTACTTTCTATATTGTGGGCTGTATTCCGGAGTTTCCAGAAGCTGAATCTCACTAGACTAAACAAGCTGCAATGCCCTAATTCTACAGTCAGTTCATGTTATACTTTCCATCAATGGAACTTAAAAGACAGGGCTCCTGTTTTCAAAATAACAACATATCATTATGCTGCAGCTTCTAAACTGGCTTGATAAAACTGAATTCACTGAGGTCAGTGGCCATTTACTTGGTATTCCCTTGACCTCTCTGACCACCCTAGCCAAATAGATGCTATCTTACTCATAATTCTTTTGCTTTAGCTCTCCTTTCTTTTTACTGTTGCTACCATAAGCTCGGCCTCTTTGTTACCAATTTTTCCCCCAGCAGAACTCAGGAGTGGTGGCCAAACAGAATGGCATTTGTTCCAGTAACTTCCTTGGTTTTTTTTTTTTTAACAAAAATCCATAACAATGGTGGCCGGCTTATAAAAGAAACTGAACCTCTGAGGAAGGCACTAAGTACTCATACTTTGCTCATACTTTGGGGTAATAAATGTGGAATAAGCCCAGTGGAAGTGGTAAGCCAAAATAAGAGAAGGGCAATCTGTGTGCTGTACTCATTTAATGTCAATAGGCCCACGGCCTGTTGGGTGTGCTCCTGATGGGAAGACATGGACAAGAGCTGCAATGGATGAGAAGATGAAGATGAAGATGAACTGCCCTCTAGAGCCCTGAAGGGAGGGCCCATAGAAATATCAGCAGGGGATACACTGTAGTAATGAAGAACAAGGATGATCAATCAATCCATAAGCATTTATTAAGTGCCCACCCCTTGCCAGGCACTGAACTAGGCACTGGGGAGATGATGTATTAATTACTCAGAAGGAACTGTATTAATAAGGTAATCATTTCTAAGAAAGATTACTTTCTCAGAAACTTATTTAGATGCTCTTAACTCTTTCCTCTCTTCCCCCTAAAGGTTCCCAGGTTCATTGTTTGTCACTTGTAGACAGAGAGGCAGCACAGTAGATAAGAGCGCTGTGCCTGGTCAGGAAGAACCAAGTCCAAATCTGGCCTCAGATCCTTACTGTGTGACTCTGGGCAAGTGTTTTAACAACCCAGCTAGCAGCTTCTGTGGGGGTGTAAGATGCACCCACAGCCAGCACCCAGGGGCCTGCTGGGACCCAGGAGGCTGCCGGGACGCCAGGAAAGCACAGGTTCTTTTTATCTGCTTAAACAAGGAAAGCACGGTGAAGGGGTTGACCAGCTTACTTTGATCCAGCATTCACCTAGCATACAAACAACATTCATTTAGCTCAGGGGAAAACGCCAGCATTCAGTTAGTTCAGGGGAGCATACAGACAAGCATCAAGAGACAGACCAAATAGAGATTCATTGACTTACTTCAGGGGAAAAAACCAGCACCCTGAGGTTCAAAACATTCATTTAGTTCGGGGGGAAAACAAACCAGCACCCCGAACCTCAAAACCAAAATACAAACAAGTTACAAATATCAACAGACAGACCCAATACAATTCATAGTTACCAACATCTGGGCTCGGCCTGAGAGCAAGGGCTGGCCCACAGTCACGCTTGCTTGCCGCTGCTCCCACACCAACCGGAAGAGGAAAGAGAGAGCTCTTCAAGCTGTCCTCTCCCCTCTTATAGGGTTTTTGACATCATCAAGCACCGCCTGAATGACCAGGGCCGATTGGTTCTTGACTTGGCCCCTCCCCCTAGCGTAGATGTTAACACCTCCCCTCAGCCAGCCCCATGACTCATCACACAGGAAGTTTTCTGCTTCCTGACATGGTCTCTGGGCTTCCTGCCCCGGAAGAGCAAGCCACAGCATCCAGAGGCTCAATGAGGTAAGCTGAGTCATTCAAAGAAAACAAAGGCCATTCTGGTTACAGCAAGTCACTTCTGTCTGACTGTTTCCTCAACTGTAAACAGGGATAATAATAGCACCTACCTCCCAGGGGGGTTGTAAGGAACAAATCAGATAATATTTGTAAGTCCTTAGCATGGTGCCTGGCACACAGTAGGTGTTTAATAAATGCTTATTCCTTTCCCTTTATTTTCCCCTCTTCCCTCCCTCACTTCTGTAGAAAGGAGGAACAATGCTGACATGAGAAAGGGGAGTCAAAGAAAGTGGTAGTCAACAAAGTGCCCACAGGATTCTTCTTTTATGACTCATCTGAGTAATTACACACTTTTCTGTTTGTGCCACAGTATCTTTCATTGAATTTTTACTTCTAGACTATTTTGATTATCTCATTATAGGATTTAACTTTTTATTAAAGCAATTTCAAAAATCTAGACAAAAATAATTTGAAAGAAAATATTTTTAGTGAAAAATGCCCATTCCTAGTGTTGAAAGATCAATATATTCACTTTTAAACTAATTCAAGTGTTTTTAAAAGAGTATCTCCTTGACTAAGTAGAGCATGCCTTCTCTACTGCCAGACATACTGCATTTAGACCCATTTAAGTAAAATAATTTTTTTCAACTATATTTGGTATACGGGGGGAAGATTATGATTTTGTTGCATTATAAAAATTGTTAGGTTTGGCAACAGCCACATTTATTAGACATAAACATAGTAACAAGCAAGAAATAAAATGCTAACACTAGCATCTATTTTATTTCTATTGAAATAATAATGGTTTAAAACCCCCATTCTTTTGATTCCACTCTGATTTTACTTGTTAGCCATTCTATAAAACCCAAGTATACACCAGGACTTTCCCCCTCTTTCAAAGGGAAAGCAAGATGTGGAAGTTACAGAGTAAGGATAATATTTTCAAAATGCTAGCCAATTAAGGATTATTTTCCCAAATAGCCTATCTGATCATTGTGCTATCCTCACTTAAAAAACCCCACAACATCACCTCAAAGCACCTCGATTTAACCCTAGGCAAATAATAACATCCCTACAAGCTTTCCCCTTTTCTTTGGGATAAGATGACTTGTGGTTTAAAATTATATGCTTATTCAACAGATTTCAGTGGTTGTATTACTACGTCCAAACATGCAAAAGACAATAAATTAGGCTACAATGAGCATAACTAAATTAGCCATAGATACTATATAAAATGTCTATTCTTTTTGAATGTTTTCATTAAGTTTCTTTCAAGCCTTTTGGTAGAGCTCAATAGACTTTTCTATGACATGTGATTGGGTGTCTTATCTGATTTACTCCACAAATGTCTATTTCCTTGGGGTTCTCACTCAGTGTGCAGAAAATTCTGTGGAACTTACACCTGTGTTCACATGTTCATTGTGTGAGTCTTCCTATCCTTTCCAACTGAGGCACAATTACGGATTTAATTTAGACACCTAACCTGACCATGCCTGCTGACAAGGCTTAATTAACTTTCAGGGCATGGAAAAGGCAAAGCTTTTTATATATTACTTAATAAAAAAGAGAATTTGAGATGAATTCTTCCTTTGCATTAGGCTACATTTTAATGTTTATAAGCATCTATTTGTGAGAAGTTTTATATATCTATATCTATCTATTTAGCAATCTAAATAATTAAAACTCACAATTCAGGAATATGTTGTATGTTGTCTAAATTAATTTGGCTTCATCATTCTGAGAAAAAAATACAGCTTATAAGGAAAAAAAAGCTCCTTTTCTAAGACACCATTGATGGTAATAAGTGATACTTAGAGAATGAGAATGTGCAAAATAAAATATTTAAAAAGCTGACTATGAGCCAGACACTGTGCTAAGCTATCTCATCTGATCCTTACAACAACCCTGTGAGGTGGATACTATTATTATCCCCAGTTTACAATGGAGGAAAATGAGGTAGAAAGGTTAAATGACTTGCCCAGGGTCACACAACTAGTGTGAAACACAACCATTTGAAGTCACATTTGAACTCAGGTCTCCCTGACTGGCCTCCATCGGCTGCATCACCAGCCGCCTCTCCTTGTTCAGTTACTCAACAGAGGAAGCGTTTCCTCCATTCAAATGTCGTGTGTTAATGAACTGAATTAGATCAATAGCTTTGATCTGATAGTCATTGTGTCTGAGCAGACTTTTCCAGTTTACAAATAAGCAGAAAAGAACCGAGTAAAGTCTAGAACTTGTGCAAGGAATTGGTTCAGTCGTTTTCCTTTTGGAGGCCTCAACTTGCTGTCCTGTGTCCTGTCAAATGACAGGAGTACATTGGGGTTGTTGCCACACTAGATGACTTGTTCTCAAAGTGTGCTGGGAGTTCTCCCTGGCTATGGAGAAAACTCTGTGGAGCTTACATGCGTATCCCCATGTTCAGTGTGTGAGTCTTCTTACCCGCCCCTGGGGGGCACCATTACACATGATACTGACACTGGGCTGGGATGATCTCCAAGGTCCTTTCCAGCTTTAATATTCTATGAATCCAAGTCACACATGACTCTCCTATGAGACCTGTCTTAACTGAACAGTTTCTAAAATATAAAAATCAAAACCTTTATATTTATTTGCTTTATGCTGCTGCTGCACGTGTTGTATGTATTTTTATATGTGCTTGCTGTCTTTCCCATTAGAATGAAAACTCTTCAAACAGGGATTGTTCATTTTTTGTGCTTCACACTCCAGTGCTCAGTACACACAATAGGTGATTGATCTTAGTCAAAATAAAAAATGTCGAACTTTAAACAAGGCACTAACATTATTCAACTTTCTTATCTTGTAAATTATGCTAATAAACTCAACTAAAGACTAGGATGAAATTTGACATTAAGGATTTTTAACAAGAGTAAAGGATGTTCAAAAGGAGCTGTTATAAAACTGTGAAAGCAGTTAAAAAAAATCCCAACTAGCCACAATTTCTTAAAGATTTCAAGAGCTGGCCATATAAAAGGTATGGTGATTCTGGCCAGGTTGAGGAATTAACCACAATGGCCTTGATGGTCAAACCTCTTAAATACCATTACATCTCCTCACAAGCATGCAGATAGTTTGATTCAAAACCTCTGTTTGGTCATGGAATGAATGTGAATCTTAAAAAATTCATGCTGAGAGCAAGTTTTCAAATAAAGTCAGGCTGACAACAAGGAATGAAATTGGTTTATTTAAGAATGTTCACAGGTTGTAGTAGAAACCATTTCTCTGCCTCAGATCCTAGAGCAGGTCCCTTTTAAGGGCTTCTGAAGCACTGAAAAAAAAACCAACAACAAACTACCCCAAAACTGACAATGTCAGCTAACATTCTAGATGGACTATAAAAGAAAAATGGCTCCCTTATTAGTAGCAGGTAGAGGTGTATAGTTGTTGGGTGTGAAGAAAATCTGAGAAATGCTTATGACCCTCTAGGGCTTTAGAATGTATAAGGGACAGACAGACAGACACACATACACATGAGAAAGGCTGGCTGTGCAAATGTCAGAGATGTTCTTGGGTACTAGCCACACAACATCCAAGGCCCATACATGATGAATTGGTGGATGGAGGTCTTGTTTGCATCTGGGTAGCAGGACAGCCCTGCTCCCTAACCATCTTTGTTCTCTGTTCCTGGTAAGCTTTTGGGTCAGGTAGCTCTGCATCTTTGGCTCAAACTATACTGCTAACTCCAGCTGCCAAGGAAAAGTGGAATCAGTTTGAGCCTTGCACATTCTTGGAGATGTAATTTGAAATGCACATCCTATGTGCAGGTTCAGCATGTATGGCCTTTATGAAGCCAAAGGAAAAAATACCTGTGGGAGGCGTAACAGAAAGTTCACTAGAGTCAGAGTCAGAAGACCTGTAGTCTCATTCTGAATGTACTAGTGTGTTAGCTTCACCAAGCTATAGTCTATTACCTACAAGATGTAGATAGCAAATGCCCTATCAATTTAACATTAAGATGAGAGGGAAAGGCAGCATATGTGGCAGTGAAAAGAAGATGTTATGTACTCATCTCCCCAAAAGAATGTAAACTCTTTTGAGAATGGAGGGCCAGTTGCATTTTTTTTTCTGTATATGTATCCCAGGGCCTGGCAGATGCTTAATAAATATTTGTTGGTTGACAGGATGGTTGGGCTGCCAAGATAGCACTCATCATCCTTTAGTCTTTTCATTAAGTTTCACCTGGAAGAACAACAGAAAAACCATTCAAGGGGTGGCAGTGATGGGGAAAAAGTGAAGTAAGGAGTTTCCTGCCATGGACAGAGCCTGGAGTTACTACTGTGGGATGAAGAAAGCCTAATCAATTAAGGAGTTCTGTAGGAAGGCTCAAATCTAGAGAGCAGTCAGCACCTAGCTCCACTGACATTCCAATGAATACTATTGGCTTTGGTGAGATCTCCTGACGCCACGAATTTCACCTGGTTGTACTTGCTTCCTTGTAGGTGGCTTAGAAAACCTCAAAAAACTCGTGTTGCATCAGGGATGGGGAGGGTAGGCGTTCAATCTAAGCATGCCTGGAGAAGCACACTAATTCAATCTTCTGATAGAAATATTAGAAGAAGTGGGCAGGCCCATCCCTGAATCCTCAGATGAAAAGAAAGAGGGAAAGCAGAGGCCCCAGACCTTGATACGAGGAATATGAAGCAGGAGCTCCTTAAGTGGGGAGGGGGAAAAGTGGGGGAAAAATATGTTCCTAACACTCCACTCTGAATATGGTTTCCCATAGAAACAATGTTATAATCAGTGGTTAACTTCAGGCACTATGGGTTAAATCGGCTTTTGTGGCCTACTCTGACCATCTTAACACTATTTTTATGGAAAAATGAGGTCTGAATCACAAACTTACAAATTAAGTTTTGGAACAAAGGCTACTTGGAATTTGGGGATTGCCTATATAGTGGATCTTAGTGTACTGAGATTGTTCTTCGATGCTACTTGCCATAAAACAAGCTGAAATTGCAATTCAATATTAGCTTTTTGAATTGCAAGTCATTTCAGAGAGTTAAACCAAGAGCTAGATCTAGGCAAACACTAGATCTAGGAAAAGAAATATTTAGGATTATAATTTGAAATGAAGAAATGGCTCCATTTTATACTTTTTCTTTAGAACTTAGATGCCAGGAAGCAATTATAAAGAACCCAAGGTGGGAAAAGATTACTTGTATCTCAGGCATGTAACATCACATGCATTAATTCAAGATACTTTAATTAAATTTAGCAATCATTTATTAAGTGCTTCATGTGCCATACACTGTACGAGGTGCTGGGGATGCAAAAACAAAATGGTCCCAGACTTCCAGGAACTTAGGTTCCATGACAGGAGAACACAGCATTACACAAATTTGTTGCTGAGTTGTTTCAGTTGTGTCTGACTCGTTGTGACCCCTTGTGGGATTTCTTGGCAAAGATACTGGAGTGGTTTGCCATTTCCTTCTCCAGCTCATTTTACAATAGGAAACAGAGGCAAACAGGGTTAAGTGACTTGCCCAGGGTTATACAGCTAGTAAATGTCTGAGGCTGAATTTGAACTCATGCAGATTACTCTTCCAGACTTGAGGCCTGGCCCTCAATGCACTATGGTGCCACCTAGCTGCCCATGATTTTGAAGGGAGCTAAAAAGCACTAAAAACTGGGTGAATCCTGAAAGGCTTCTTGTAGGAAGGAAGTGATACTTGAGCTGAGCCACGAAGGGAGTAGAGATTTTAAAAGGCAGAAGAAGGGAACAGCAGCAGACAGAATGTCACGTACAGGGTAGGGCAAGTAGGCTAGTCTGGCCAGAATGTAGAGTGCATGACTAAGGGGAAATAAGCCTGGGGAGACGCCAGGTTATGAAAGGCTTTAAATGCCCAATCAGATGGTTTGTATTTTATTCTAGAGCCAATAGGGAGCTACTGAAGCTTCTTAGGAAGGGGAGAGACATTGTCAGACTTGTGCTTTATAATATCCATTTGGCAGCTGTGTGGAGGACAGATTGGAGAAGGGAGAGACTGGTTGCAGGGAGCCTAATTAGCAAACCATGGCAAGAGGCCGGGGGAGAAGTGGCAAGGCCTGAGCTTGGGCAGATGACGGATGAGTGCAAAGAGGAATGAGAATGAAAATGTGGTGGAGGTTTAAGTGACAAAACTTGGCAATGGGCTGGTGGGGGTAGGGGGAGTAGGGAGAGTTAAAAGTCAAGGCACTTGAAGGGTGCAAACCTAGGGGCCTGAAGAGAAAGGGGCCATCTTGAGAGAAAGGGGTGTGTTTAGAGGAAAAACAATGAGTTTTGTTTTTAACTCTTCATCAGAATGTTACTCGATAATATTGCCAAATGACATATAGTCATTTGAAAAGATTCCCTGGAATACTGGCTTGCCGGTTGTTAACTAAATTCAATCGACTCTTGAATATTCTTACAAATAGAGGTAAGGATAATACAAAATGGCAGATAATCCAAAAATCATTTATACTTGGCTTTAGATGGTGTTTTTGTACTTACATTTGACTATGGGTGTGTCTGATATTCTGGGATTCATTTCAAACCAAAAAAAAAAAAAAATGAAACCACATTTTGAAGACCTAACTTAAGAGCTGGGAAGCAGTTCAATTTCTTCATCTTGCCCCCTGTAAATTTTCCCCCTGCAAGCTACTCTTTGCTAAGAATGGGTCACTTATTCTCATACCAAAGCAAGAATGCCTTTTCTGAAACCTTCCTTGGTTAGGGGAAGTAGTTAACTGGGTTTTACATAGTTTCAACTGGGCAAAATCAGAAGTGGAAAGTGAACTGTGTCCTTTGTGAAAGAGATTATACATATGGGATTATGCAGGATAGGTCTGAATAAGCTGCTAGAACCAACATTTAAGGACAGGTGACAGGTAAAGTTTAGAGCATGCCCAGGTCAAAGGCTACACTGCTGGACAGAGCACCACCTGCGTGTGGTCAGAAGCCTGCCCATTCAACAACAATGGCCAAAGATTTACATGAAATAAGCAGTGCTGTTTATTGAAACGTTCCCATTGAAAACACAGGATGTCCCTTTGGAGTGTAAAAATCTTAGCCTACTAGGTGTGGCTCATTGGATGTGAGAGCTAAAAGGAACTTTAACAGTGAGACTAGGTGAGCTCTGAGGTCAGTTCCTGGAGAGATCAGATGTCTACTTTGCTTCTAGTCGGGTAGAGCTAGCTGTTAAAATCATTGCTTCATTTCACTTAGGAGCAAACAAGATTTTTGTGCTGCATGAAACGCTCTCCATGCTCTTTCTCACTCTCTCCCTGCCCTATTCTCTTAATATATTCATGAGATGAAAGGATTTATGCAAATTCAGAACTGGAATATGGAACAAACTCTAGATATTCACAAGGTCTTTTAAAAATGATAATTAGTAGAGGGCAAAGTGCTTTTTGTGGATTCCAAAGAAGGAGCTTTTCGGGTAATAATTTATTCCTTTTATCCTATTGTTCTTGATTTCTGGCTAGCTAATTATCTGCTTGGGAGTTCACTGCAGAAGGAAATTCCTGCTACCAAATGTTTTTGTCAGTATGGACAAAAGGAAAATGGACGGTATTAACTGACACATCTGTATCCACTTGGCTCCTCTAACTGGTAGAAACCACGACCCTTGTGAGAGAATTAAGCTGTTTGATGAACTATAATGCACAATAAAATATGCTAAGTAATAGCTGGGAGATATATAACCAAAGTGGGACTACTGCATGAGAGGATGAATTGTACAGGAAGTCAGGGAAAGAGACTTCCCCGCACATTGACATGTCTTCTGGTAAGGTCTCTCCATAATACGGCCTCATACTACCTACCCCTTTTTTCCACTGTTTCCCAACATCTGGTCAGCCCATATTGTGGTGCTGGAGAAATCAGTTATTGCTAAGGAGAACCCTGCCCCCTGCCCCCTGCCCCCAGCCCCCAGCCCCTAACTAAATACCCCAGTTTGCATAATAAAGAATGGACTCAGACCTTTTGGCATTTAGCAAATGTCCCTGGGGCTCCACGGCTCCTCCAAGGAATGTCAATAGATAAGATTATCCCACTTAACCATAACCTGTCCGAATCCTTGATCTGTCAGGACCTTTGTTCCTGTTCCCCCAACCACCCTGTGACCTGGCCTGTAAATTTCAAGAGATTATTAACCACTGCACCCTGTATTTTCTATAAAAACAACTTTTTCAGCTCTACTTGGGGCCATTCTGATTTGGGTTGAACCCCGAATGGACGCCGGCTAATAAATTCTCCATTTAAAACTTACACTCTGTGGCCTGTCTCACTCGCTCTTGGTATAACAATATGATCCTAATTTTGTTTATACCTTTGACTGTAAAAGCAAATCTGCTTGCTTCTTTACTCAGATGAATCAATTAAGAAAGATTCATGAATACCTATTATATGACAAGAGCCCTGTAGAATAAAAAAAGACAAGGTATATTTGCTAAATAAGAATATAATCACTGAGCTTTGACACTCCCCCCCCCCATTATAAAAATCCTAGAGTACTTTTCCATTTAATTTAATGAGCATTTTAATGCCTGTCTGTCCACAGGGAGCTTCCATTTTACTGGGGGAAAACACATGGACAAACAGGTGAATACAAAATCAATGCACAGAAATTCTGGAATGAAGTGGGAATTAGGAAAATCAATTGATGTGGGAAGTGATTCCTGAACTAAGACAGAGCCAGAGAATGCAAGAAGGAAGGCAAAGCATTCCTGGGATGGGGATGGGGGTGGGGTGGGGTCAGAGATGGACCACTGTGCACAGAGAACAGCAAACAGGCTGGGCTGGCTAGAAGAGTATGTGACTGGAGGATTTTCAATGGCTGATGAGTTTACATTCTATCCTGGAGGCAAAAAGGAGCCATTGAGGCTCTTAGGGCAAGAGTGATATGCTGAGGCCTGGGCTTTAGCAATAACAGTGTGGCAGCTCTGTGTGGGGTGGATTTCCTCACATGTGGAAATAGGACCAAATGAGGCTGTTCACCAATAGATCAGGCAGAGGCAAGGAAGGCTTTGATGGGATGTCTCTGGACTTCTCTTCGCATGACTTTTTCTGTAAAATATGACTCAGGTTCCACAACACACTTGAAGCAATTAGAGAAGAAATTACCACGAAGTGTTCAGAAAAGGGATCGAAAGGTATCTGTCAGAGTAGATGGAGAAGGCTTTGTCACAGAGGTGCAATTTAAGCAGGACATTGATAAATGGGAAAATCTGAATAGGCTAGGAGTAAGGAGGGATTCCATTCAAGTTGGGAAGAAGAGTATAATCCAAAACATGGCATTAGCAGTGCATGTGCTTAGAGTGTTCTAGGAAGGGCAGAGCTAGATTAATTAGCTTTGCAGGTTGTCTATAAATGGCTTTGAAAGTGATGAGGCAAAAAGCCACAATGACAAAAAAAAGGATAGGTTGGTTAAATTATGTGCTTTGAAGAGTTCCTTAATGAATGTCTATGAACTTCTAAAAATAGACTCCTGAAGGACAAAGATTACACTTAAAAAGCATTTTGATGACTACCTAGAAAAGTGACATACGTATCTATCTGGGTATGCAACCATTATAACAGAACAGTCTGGGAATATTAGCAATTTTACTTTAAGATAAAAATAAGGGCCCAAAATAAAGGATTACTGCCTAAATATATCTTTTTTATTCTTAAATGGTAAAAACATTGCCTCTATATGATTCAAAAAATAAACTAGGTAGAATTTCAGGGAAAAATACCTCTGAATTTCATTTGGGCACTTAGAATTAAACATTTCAAAGCCTATTTTCTGAAAAATGTCATAGGCTTTTTTTTTATATACCAAACTCATATGTCTAAGTTAAGTTCATGAAAATTTGAAGGGGAAAATAGTCACTTAAGAATATTTTTTATAAATTTAGCAACAGCAAGGTCTGACAATTTAGTTTCCTGGAATTGTTTGAAAAGGATTAATCAATGCTCTGTGAAAACAGCTAATAGATATAAAGCAAAGTTGTGAAACAAAGTTTATTTTTATAGAGGTGAGAAGCTACTTTGAGGCCAGTGTACAGAATAATCATTAACATGATTTAATTTGTATAGACAAACCTTACATCTTTTCAGATTAGATACATTTTTGGAAAGATGAGGATGTTGAAAAATTTGTTACCTCTACAATATGCTCATGTGTTCTACTTTTCTGTGTCGTCTTAGATAAAACCAAGCCCCATGAGGGCAGGGTGCCTATCTTTTCTTTCTTTTTTTTTGTTGTTTTTTTGAGGGGGGAAGGCAGGGCAATTGGGGTTAAGTGACTTGCCCAAGGTCACACAGCTAGTACATGTGTCAAGTGTCTGAGGCCGGATTTGAACTCAGGTCCTACTGACTCCAGGGCCGGTGCTCTACTCACTGCGCCATCTAGCTGCCCCAGTGCCTATATTTTCTAAACTCTATTCTCCTCCATGATCCTGATACTTAGATGCTTAATAAGCCTCCTGAATTGTGTCTGTAGTTCAGCAGGGGCAGTGGAGAGCCTCAAAATCAATACATTTCCGCTGCCACTGTAATACCATGTCAGTTTTCCAGCAGATCACATGTGATGATTTCATTTTTAAGAAATGCAGAATAAATAGGAGAAATTTTTCTGCAATATAATGTTTTAACATAAACTTACCAGTAATACCACATAGGGAGTATTAGTATTCCCTTATTTCCAAGAAAAAAATTTGAGTCCAATTTGTAGCTTCAAATTTCAGTCTAGGCTATAAGTTCTAACTTTAAAGGAAAACATCTTTTACCATTCACACCAACAGAGAGGCTTAAAACAAACCCAAACGCCTATCTGAATGATGCTCAGTGATTCTTTGGTGCAGCCCATTTCTAGGAAGCATAAGATCCACAGAAGTTAAGTTTAAATTTCAATAAGAACCAATACAGTAATTGAGGGATTAAAGAATGAGTACTAATTAAGCTGCTCCTGTATAGTGCATTGTGGTTGGACGAAGTTTTACACGGCAACATTATACTGAGATTCAATTTTTTGTGGGGGCTTAAATCTTTTTTATTTGGGGGCTTAAATCTTAGTACAAATCTTAACCTAATCATGCCATTGCATTGGATCAACATTTCACTACTCAGCTAGTGCCAACTATGCCACAGCTCTGCACTGGTCCTCCTCCACCTCCTGGCAGAACTTGGCCTCCCTCCTACTCCAGGGATCCTGGGCTCGGGCTTTCGGCTTCTCCTTCCTTGGCCAGCTCCAAATGATATGGCTGTGCTCTTGCCCAGTATCTTCCTTGCTCCTTAGAATACTAGCTCCCTGTAAGGGTTGCTTCTTCACCTCCAACAGAATGCAAACTCCTCGTGGGCAGGGGCTATTGTGCTCGCTGCTATCTGTATCCCTAGTGCTTAGTATGGTGCCGGGGACAAAGTAAGCACTTAATAAATGTCTTTTCACTTACTGATGGATCCACAACCTCATCTATGTAGATACACCTTCTCTACTGCCTAGGCAGCTGAGGTGGTGTGGTAGATAGAGCACTGGGTTGTTGTTTGTTCTTCGTTCTCGAAGGGAACTGAGATATCAGGGAGGTCCATGACATCCAAGTGAATTGGATTTAAGTGACGCAGGGCTGTGCAAAGTCACCAGCCTCACTTTCTCCTCCAGAGCCATCTGGGTCCAATAACAAGATATAGATCAGGATGACCAGAGATGGCCGCCAGGGGACTGGGCCTTGAGTCAGGAATACCCGAGTTCAAATCCAGCCTCAGATACTTACTATCTGTGTTACCTTGGGCAAGTCACTTAACCTTGGTCTGCCTCAATTTTCTCAACTGTAAAATAGAGATAACAACAGTGCCTACCTCCCATTGTGAAGATGAAGTCAGTCAGTATTTGTAAAGTGCTTGGCACAGTGCCTGGCACATAGGAAGTACCACACAAATGCCAACTATGATTATCATTAATACTAGTTCATATGTCAACCCTTTATTGTCTTCTCATCCTATTAAATTCTCACATAGGTCTTCAGTAAACCCATAACCATAAGACATGGCTGTGATTATACTGGTGTAGTGAAGGAGGGCTCTTGTGGCAGCAAGCAAATTGTTATTATTGTAAATATCACACAATTTCCTAAGTGCAATCCAGTTCCATCTCCCTCTCCAAGAACTTAAATGGCCTGCCCAAGGTCCCAGAGAACTCAGACTGGATTCTTTCTCTGTGACATGGCCAACACCTCCAGTGAGCATGTGCTGGTTTTGTCTTGCTTTATGCTGACACTCAGTTAATCAATGAACAAAGTTATATCCATGATCATGTTGATTACTGATTCTTGTAGGTTTTTTTAACATGCATGGGAAACTCCTTGTTTGAAGAAAGTTTTTAAAGGACCCACATGTACAAAAATATTTATAGTAGCTCTTTTTGTGGTGGCCAAGAAGTGGAAATTGAGGGGATGCCCATCAACTGGGGAATGGGTGAACAAGTTGTGGTATATGAATGTATGGAATACTATTGTGCTATAAGAAATGATGAGCAGGCAGACTTCAGAAAACCTGAAAAGACTTACATGATCTGATGCTGAGTGAGGGGAACAGAACCAGGAGAGCGCTGTACACACTAACAGCACAGCATGCCAGGACTGACTTTGATGGACTTAGCTCTCCTCAGCAATGCAAAGATGTAAAACAACTCCAAAAGACTCATGATGGAAAATGCCATCCACATCCAGAAAAAGAAAGACAGAGTCGGAATGCAGATTGAAGCAGACTATTTTCTTTTTTTGTTTTGTTATATGTTTTTCTTTCTCATGGTTACTCCCATTCGTTCTAATTCCTCTATACAAGATGACTAATGTGAAAATATGAAAAAAAAAAGAGCCTCTAAGGTTCCATATTGATGCACAGAACCACCTTAGAAAGCACAAACATAGCAAGGCTGGTTATTCTTTATGACTTGAAGTCACTTATATGACAGTGCAGATAGAGTCTACTGTAGGGAATCTCCAAAAGCCCATCAATCACCTTTTTGTACTGTCATATTAGGGTACTCCAAAAGGCATATGGACCATTTTCACAAAGATCGATGAGAAGAAAAGCCATTTCTGGATACAAATTTCAATTTGTCAGTTAGCTTCTTTAACTCCTGTGACCTCTATTTTCATTCCATTCTAGTCACACACAAAAAAATGGGCACACCCTTGATCCAACAAGATCAAAATTTATGAAATTCTGACCGTAACCTCCTTTCAGTCAGTCAACAAACATTTATCAAGCCACACACTGTGGTAAACTTTGAAGATACAAGGAGAGAAAAAAACATGGTTCTTTCTTTTAAGGTGGTCGCATTCTAATGGGAATGTGCACACTCTAATGAGAACGTGCCTGGGATTATGTACATACAAGACAGATGGAGGGTAACTGGAAGGTAACTTCCAATGCAATTTCTCTTCCATCTCTCCCCATGTTTCCCTCCACCTTAAACCACTTCTTTGTTCTTATGTGAATTGCTAATCTCTCAAGCCCTCTGGTGATGAAAACCCAAGCACCAAACTCTACTCTGAGCCCGCTTTCCTCTTTCCCCAATATTGGTTCTATAGGTAACCAGGGAGATGCTTCTTTAATACTTCTTGCCTACCTGTCTTATTACTGTTCATCACACACCAAGCCCTAACCCTGGATTACTCCCAATGACTGCCTCCTACTCACATGGATCTGTGTTGTACTGGAGGAAGTCACAACTGTGCGGCCCGATCTGTTACGGCATGTGGATTACCTCTCCTGCCCTCCAAAATGTCCACTTCCCTTTCCACTGGTTCCTTCCTTGCTCCATGCAAACCTGCCCAAGTCTCCTCCCCAACTTGGAGAAGCCTTACTTTATTGCTAAATCCAACAGTTTCCCCCTCCCATCCTGTTGCCTCCTCTTTCCTTCTCAATACTTGCTAGCGTGCTCTCCCAGGCACTCAGGGCAGATAAGGCAAGCCACCTACTTTTGAGGCCAGAAAATGGCCTAAAGGCAGGATACAACAAGCACCTGGACAGCCAAAATCAATAAATAATATCCACACAAATTAGACCAGCATCGAACTCAAATAAAAACAGGGCCACTAATCCACACATAAGGATCCCTGTGTGCCACATATGGACCTAGTTTTAAAATGTAATAATATCTATGTTTTATTATATTTTTACTTATTTCGTTAAATATTTCCTAATTAGATTTTAATCTGGTTTGGGCTGCGCTTGGGTTGCATACTTGCCATCTGTGTATTAGAAAGCTGAAAAACCAGGTGCTTTGTGAGATCTGAGGGCTGATGGTCCTTCCTGACTGGGGAAGAGGTCTGGATGATGCTGGTTTTCACAGGAGAGGTTCTAGGATCCAAAATGCAACAACAAGAAGAGGGGAGGGAAATCTTGCTTTCCTAGGGGAAGTACCCCAGACTCAATCAGAACCTCCCTTTACATGTCCAATACAAAGACCAACACTAACTTGGGGTATTCACATAGGAATGAGAGACAGTGCCAGCATGAATCCTGAAAATGATGCCAAGTATTTGGAAGTCCGGGGAAAGAAACTAAAAATCTCAGCATGGCTGGTGTTTTCACCCCTGCTGTAAACCAAAGACAGGAGGAACTTCATAAAAGAGAGGTAGCTTGGATAGTGCTGAATAATGCAATGTGAGTCTGTACACAAAGGTTTTTGATATAAGAAGTAGAATGGGGCACATCAAATAAGAGTGAATAAAAACGAATACATTTGCCTGAAGACTTTATGAATCTGATTAAAAGGGTTTTAAACAGAAAATGGAAGAGGAAGAAGAACATGGCCTCTATGTATCTATTAAGCTGGTTACTATAGAGGTTAATGGGGATGATATTGGAAAATCAATGGAGAAGAGTAATTCTTAGGAGACAAATATCCATAAAGAGGGGCAATGATAAAACTCATGCCCTCAAACATTTATACACAAATGCATCAACTATGGATGATAAACTGAAACACTAATCTTAACACGTTATCGCCGGTTTGGGATATGACGTGATTACAGTATTCTTATGAAAGGGCAAACTATTTAAAAAAACACAGACTAGGAAAAAAGGGACATTGGGTTAGCACTTTATATCAAGAACATATACCTATGAAAGGAAATCCAGGTACCGGAGGACAAAACGATGGTGGAGAGCATGGGTTATCCTGTATATAGTTTGCTTTGTATAAATTTGTTTGCATGTTGTTCCCTATCAGATTGTAAGTTCTTTGAAGGCAGGGATTGTCATTTAGTTCTTTTTGTATCCCCAGCACTTAGCACAGTGCTTGGTACATAGTAGGCACTTAATAAATGTTTACTGATTATCATCCTTCACAGCCTGACTTTACAGGTCTAAGTTTGTAATCTGACCCCAACCTCTAAGTTAGGCCTTCTGACTTCAAGATTAATTCTATTACACCATAATTCCAATTTCATCAGTATTATTTAGAAGGGAAATCTCTGAAAAATCCATAATATTGTTTTGCGGGCTTGTAAATTGCTAATTGCTTTTTGCTAGATATTGTCAGTCATCAGAAAAGACATTTACTTTGATGCTTAGAGCAATTTGTGATTTCAGTGGTATGGAAAACACCAACGCCACGCTCCCTCATCAGAGAAGGTGCTGTGCTCTGTGAGCAGAGCAGAATTGAAGTAGCTCAAAAGAATGCAAGATGCACAAACTTAGAGAATCTACCCCAAATGTTCACATGGACTATTTGTGCCCAACCTGTGGTAGAACATTCCAAGCTCATATTGGTCTGATCAACCACAGTTGAATACATTGTAACTTGCCTCTAACATAGTGATGTCATTTTGGTCCTCTTCGAAAACGAAGAATGGATGCATGAAGATGAAACAGTCTTCCTGTTCTTATTCTTACCATCTAAGTGGTAATATTTTCTCAGTATGTAAGCATTTGATAATGTCTTATTCCTTGCACACAAAGAAAATATATGTGGTTCTATAAATTATCTTTGATTATAAATTGCATATACCTTTTCAATGCACACTGGGCCCTACCCTTTTCCATTAAATTAAACATTTATATGTCCATTATCTGTAATGCATGCTGGGCACTAGATCTATCCACTCAAGAGAATTTGATAATCTACTTAAAAGAACTACAATACAATGAGCTTTATCTTTCTGTTTAAATACATCTACATGGGGAAGATCACAGTGAGCCAACATGGGTTCACTGAAAATAAGCCAAGTTGCTCAAGAACTCTGAACAATGCACTGTGACTCTAGAGGACCAACGATAACAAATGTTTTCCAATTCCTGGACTCATAGCAAGTCACACAGTTTTTGGAAGTGGTTAATGTGGGAACTTGTTTTACTTGACTATGCATATTGTTACAAAAGTTTTGTTTCACTTTTTCTTTTTAAAGTGGAGAATAGAAAGGAAGAAAATAAACACTTATTAACTGAAAAAAAAATAAGGAATATGTCAAAAATTGTCACAATAACAATAAATCATGTTATGTTAAAAAAAGAATAAATCATATTAGTGTAAATTAAATTTCTCTTATGACTAAACTACCATAGTTTAGGGGAATGGTGAAGACATGGTATATCTGGATCTCATTTAACAAAGGCTCTTCGATATTTATAGAAAACATAAGAGAGGAAAATGATTAAATGGGTAGGTTTGTAAATGGCTGACTATTGCCTTTTTATCAAAGGATGTAGCGGAACTTGGTATGAGAGCCTGTTACTAGATTGTCACAGGACTTTCTGTTCTAACATTTCTATTAATGACATGGATGAAGGCAGAGATAACATTTTTGCAGATGAGAAAGTTAAGAGTTATTGTTAACATGCTGATGTGACAGAATCAGCATCTCAAAAGATCTTGATAGCCTAGAATAGAGAACTGAAGATAACGAGATGAAATTTAATAGGTATAAATGCAAAATCCTGCAGTTGGGCTAAAAGAAAAAAAATCAGCAGGATAGGATTCTTGGGGTACAGCCAGAAAACTTCATATGAAAAAGGCAGAGTATCTTTATGGTACTGCAAGATCAGAAGGACTGACAGTTTGATGTGGTAGACAGAAAAGTTCATGCGACCAATTATAGGCTGAATTTAAAGAAGTAAGGTTTCTACAACAAAGAGGGGTGGGCCTAATGTACTCTTTTCTGGTCAGATCACATACAGACTATTCTATCCAATTATGGGAACCACATTTTGGAAGGGACACTGACAAGTGATATGGCAAAAGGAGGGCACCCTAGACGTCAAGGAGGATCAAAACTCAGTCACCCAAGAATTGTTTTAGAGAACTATGGATGTGAGCCTAGAAAACTAAAGACCTGGAGAGGGGTAGAGGAGGGCATGAGTTGATAGTTCTTTTTAAGTACCTGAAGGGTTCCTACAGAACAGCAATTAGACATGCCCTGCATGGCCAAAGAAAGCAGAATAAATGCATGGAAGTTCCAGGACACAGCTTTTTAAGGAAGCCTTTCCTTACGCAGAGCCAATGAGAACTGCCCACAAAGGGAAGGGCTCCCCATAGAGAGGAGTGAGCTCACCATCACAAGCACAGGCTAGCTGACAGCCTGTCATGCAGGCTGCTGTGGGCTGTATTTCTGATTTAGTGGAGTTTGGACTACAAAGAGTCTGAGGTCACCATCAATGCTAAGTAAATTTCTATAATACTCTAATGTATTCTGTGTTTACCTGTTATTGAATTGTAGTTTTTTGGTTTTCTGCGAAGCAGTCGGGGTTAAGTGACTTGCCCAGGGTCACAAAGCTAGTTAGTGTCATGTACCTGAGGCTGAATTTGAACTCACATCTTCCTGATTCCAGGGCCAGTGCTCTAGCCACTGTGCCACCTAGTTGCCCCTTATTGAATTATAGTGCAGAACATCTCCCTAACACTCTCTCCAACTGTTAAAACTAAAGGTACATGACTGATGGCATTTTCAGAACAGCATGGCCACCACGGTCATGTGGACAGGCTCATTCATGGAATACAGCCCTCCCTGCCACTGCTGCTTGGGACAACAGAAAAGACCCTGTGTTGGTAAGCAAAATGGCCTTTATTTTCTTTGAGTAATTCAGTGTATTTCATTGAGCCTTACTAGGTACTAAGCCCCAGGCCCAAACCCCTATGAGGTGTGGAACCTATGTGGGTGTGGATTGGTGACTGGGGTGGGGCCCAAGCTGGGGCTGGCTAAGGGTAGGTGCTAACTCCAGAGCCATGCCATCTTGAGTCTTACTAAGTGCTAAGCCCCAGGCGCTAACCCTTATTAGGTGTTAACCTAATCTATGTGGATGTGAACCTCCCAGGGTCCTAAGGGGAGGGGCTAACTCAAGAACCAATCACCAGAGCCTAAGTTCTGGTCATTCAGACGGCGCTTGATGATGTCAAAAACTCTATAAGAGGAGAGAAGACAGCTTGGAGATAGAGACTTGTTGCAGCCAGAGACAGCTACAGCCGAAGCTGAAGATAAAGCTGAAGCCAAAGGAGCTAAAGACGCAGGAGCTGCTGGTAGCAGGGCTGACCCTCGTGTGGACCGAGGAGTGCTGAGCAAGGGCTTGAGTCCAGTGAGTAATCTTCTTACCGGAGGGGGGAAGCATGAATATGATTTGGTTTAATGCCATCATGTTTTTCTGTGGCCTCCTGGTTACTCTTGTGAGGTGGACTTATTGGGCCTGGAAGCTTTTGACCAGGATATCAAAATGGGGATGCTGGTTCATGGGTCTGCTACTTTGGAGCTTGAATAAATGCTTTAATTCTTCTGCCTTCTACTTAGGGAATTCCTTATATCCTGCAGTTCTAAACCATTCAGACATGTATATGATTCTCTTTGAAATTATAAATTCTGCCTTCATAATACAGATGCCCAGTTGGTGTCCCTGGCATGGTCACATTTGCACTATCATGCTAAATGTAGATGGCTGCTGCCCTCCCCCTTGGCCCCCCCACAATGGCTCTTTCATCTGCTCCTTGGGTCAGGGTGCTGTCCACTGTCTACTTCTCTTTTCTCCCCTGATCCCTGATCACTGGTTTGGTCCGCTGCGGCTCTGCCAACATAGCTGGGCTTTCCTGCTAACAGGTTTGGCCCATCTGAATGCTCCCTTACTCCTTTTTGGTAAATCAGAGCACTACGGCTAATTGGGCATGATCTCCCAACACTGGATCCCAGCCTCTCCCTTTGTTGCTCACTGTTTCTTTCCTGGGAGAGGGCTTGTTTACCCCGAGCCTGCCAGCTTCAGGGATAGTCTAGTCTTCAATTTGCTGAGTCTGACCTCTGGACAACTAAGCATTTGTCTTAAGTGATGCTGTCTAATGTCTACACCTGCAGCATTGAGAGTGCTCATGACTTTCAAAACATCCTCCCTGCAGGCCTCTGAGGTGGCCATACACTTCTGATTATGCCTGCCTGACATATCAGGGCAAGGCACAGTCAGAGAAATTAAATGTCTTTCCCAAGGTCATACAGCTCATAAATGCAGAGTTCTAACCTGAAGTCAGGTCTCAGGACCCCAAACCCAAGCCTCTTCCCCTTACAGCCCAGTGTTTTCAACCTTGATTTTCAGGACTCAGTCAAGTTTTGGCCAGCTTTGGCCTTGGGTCTTTCTGAGGAAATGGCACCTTTGTAACGGACAGTCAAGGAATATGAGATGATGACAAAAATGATAAAAGTAAATGGTCAGAAAGAAATTTTAATGACATTTAAATCTTTTGGGTCTCTAACATGAAAATGCCAATATATAATGCAATACACAATGAGTAACAGTCTTATTTTTGCAACTTAAAAAAGTTACTGATGGTATTAGAAAAACAATTATTTGAAGTAGAAAAAAATTTTAAAACTAAAAAAGAAACTTTAATGCTAACATGAATAGATATTTCACATTTTAAATGCATGTGGGTACTCCATAAATCTGTACCTTATCACTAAATATTATCCTACAGTAAAATTGTAGAAAGTATGACTTTTACATAAAGTTAAGTCATTTGATCATTAAGGAAATTAGTCCTTCTCTATGAGTTAATACTTCTCATTTCAGTTCTCTCCCTACCCCATCCTTCCCCTCTTTATATCTTCCTTCCACCTCCTACTCTTCCTCTTTTAGCATTTTGATCTGTGATATTTACAGGCTTTAGAATTAGCATTTTATAGTTCATCAGTACGTAACCCTGAACAAAATACATGATCCTTAAGTGAACCATATCTACTTACACACAGAAAGCCTCACATATAAAATTTCTGTAAATTTTGCCATACAATGATGAATGAATTTGTGGCTTTTTTTAAAAATAAAAAAAGTCACAGTTCATTTTCAAATCCAAATTTCATTTTTTAAAAGGGTAGTTCCTAATGAACTTTGACATAGCTTTTCATTATCTTTTTCACCTTACAAAAAAAAGTGGAGATTTTGAGTACTTTTATATACAGGAAAATCTCAAACGAGATTATACAGGGAAAGTGGTTTGCATGAAGCAAGCAAGAAATATGTATTAGTTAGGAATAGAACTCATTATTGCTGGTTCCAAGATATGTATTCATACCCCAATTCCAATTGAAATGATTCAGTATGAATGCTTGGCACATGTTAGGTACTAAAGATTTAAAGTGAATTTTCTCTATTCTGTGTAGTTTTTTGCTTCCTATAGTTTTCCATGTAATTCTTCATTTATTTATTTATTGGGAGTGGGGTCAGGAATAGGGATCTCTTTCTAGAGAAAGTTCCTCGGCGAGAAATACCCATTATTTACTGCCCTGAGATGCTACATGACTTAACAGGGTCCTCCAATCAGTAGTCCTCACTCAGAATCCAGGCTTCTAACCATTATAACACACTGCCTTTTGATTATCAAAATAGAAAACAGAAATATGACCTACCTGCATGTATGATCATCACTCACACTTGCAATCTCTTGGCCTTCTTTGGGAGCAAACACCAAATCATTTATGTAATCTGAATGACCGGCTAAAACCTGTCACGTGGAAAAAAATAACAAAAACATGATAGAAGAAAATTCCACTTCTATTTTCATTCCCTTGCCTCACAAATTTCTACTGTGTGTGACTGTTTTCTAGAAACACTTCTTAAGCAGTATGACATTTTAAAAGTAACACACACACACACACACACACACACACACACACACACAAAGAGTTCATCCTCGAAACACGTTGATAATTCCACACTGCTAGTAGCTGGATCTTGCTTTTCCAACATGCAGCACTTGTTAAAATGGAGATGCTCCATTCTTTTCCTCCTGCCTAACCTCCCGTTGCCTTTGTTTTACGGCCCGTAGAAGATAACAAAATAACAAAAAAAGTTCTCAGAGAGATGTGTTCTGGGGAAATTCTGGCTATTATAAAGGTCGTTTTGCTCTTCTGCTCCCTTACCCACTTCCATGATGTTGCAAGGCCTGCGGCAGGAATGACCTGGAAGGAAGGAGCCCTGTCAGCTGGTACTAAGCCTCTCTGAGGGCTCAGAGCTATATGCCAGCCCATCATGAAGACCAATCACTGCACTGAACATGCCCCCGTTAGGAGGCTACCCTTGATTTCTGGGTTATAGAAGGGAACACATGGGGAGAAGCTCAGGAATGAGAGCACTAGACTGAGGAGGCTGGGATTCTCCAAACCCCCCAAGTGAAGCCATTCCAGAGATGGTCATTTTATTAAAGAATGGTCCCAACTTAGAGCACAGGTCAAAGGTTAAAGAAATTATTTTGGATCCTTCTGCTTCTTGCTAATAAAAATTTTAAAAACCAGTTCAGGTAGGAAACACTTTACAGCTGGTAAAGCATTTTGCTCAAACAGTCCAGTGAGGCAGAAAATATAAGTACAATGTTTTCGACAGTAAGCACTCTAGCCCTCAATAAACTGCAGACATTACATTTTGAAAGCAAACAAATACATACAGATCAATAATGTGTAAAGGCTTGTAGGTCTAAACATTATTAAATCTATTACTATGTACCTTGTATTCATTTTTATCCTGAAGATCTGAAGTGAATAGTCTCAACTTCCTATCAGCAGCTGCAGTACAAAATCTGGAAAAAAAAAATCTGGTTATTGGAAGTGAAATTAAAAAAAACCAAAACAACAACCAGCAGACATTATAGATAAATTTTCATACCATTTATTTTCCATTCAGTAAAATACTGACTACAAAGTACTGTGCTAAAGGCTGTGAAGGATAAAAAATAGAAGATAAAATCTGTACCCTTAAAGGAATTACAATTTAGCTGGGAAGACAATTCATAAATGCATGAAAAGCTAAATATAGAGGCAGGGAGGTTAAACAATGATAAAATGTGACATAAAAGTACGATCATTAGTCAGGAAGACTCAATGTATATAATCTAATTTTATTCCTACAAAAAATACCTTAAAACTTTTCAGAACTCAAATATAATCTTTTATTTCCAACAGTAGATATGTCCTCACAGAAAAAAAAGTCCAGAAGGACTAATTCTGTTATTACCTTGTTAAATTGAATACCTGCTTAAAAACTATCTTTAACAAGCTTATGGTTTCATATACAATCTCCTATTTTTCTTCTGGTATAGCATAACTTTTGTGCTTGTGAAAGATCAGTAAGTTAATAAAAAACAAGTTAAGCCCTAGAGAGCTGCTGGAAGCAGACAGAGGTCAAGTGACTTGGCTAGGGTCATCTAAACTAACGTCAGTGGCAGGATGTAAAACCAGGTCTTCCTAACTCCCAGCCTAGCACTTGATCCATGGGATTATGGGGCCTCTCACAAAGGTACACACAACATACGCAAAGTAGGGATTTTGTTATTTTTTTCAAATATACAAAACGTGATTCCTGTATTTACAAAAAACTAACTTAACCAAATAATCATTTAGTAACTGAGTAGACAAATGCTCTCCTATCCACCAGGATAATGATAATACTTGGATTTTAGCAGTTTCCCTTTTTACTGAAGTGTTGCTATTATCACAAATTACAGTATTTTAAACAATTTTTAAGAAGGAAAAAAACCTCATTTGATCTAGGTTAAAAAGAAAAATTGAGTCAAGCCCTTTTAATTTAGCGCCTGGTCACTCAGTGCAGTTCCCAGCCCTCCCTCACTGGCAGGATGAGAGCATGTGCAACTGATGAAGACTAAAAAGTGGTGGAGCTACTGCTGAGGGAAGAAGCAGCAGCCCCTCTGCTCCCCGCACCACCCCCTGCCCCTGCCCCCGCTCCCCCTCCCCGAGCAGTGTCTTGAGTATGGGCACACCTGGATTTCCACACTCAGAGGATTATATCCTCCTATCTTAAAGTGAAATTATAATGAAACAAATTTAATTCTTTGTTTAACAACTCTTTTAAACATTGTATTTAGTTGCAAGTGATACATATGCTCTTCCAGAAAAGAAGTTTTTTCAAAGGAACCTACCAGTAAGACAATTTATAAAGAAACTGTGGTTAAGATCAAGAGGCTGAGTTCCAACTAAAGCCAGCAAATAACAAAGGGAAGAATGGTGAGTGGCTTATTTTTATTTTTAACAAAACAAAATGAAGAGAAAAATTATTATAGAAACCTTAACCTTCAGGAAGTCAGAAGACCTACATGAGCATCCTAGGGCTCAACAACTCATTACATCCATGGACCACTCTTGACCTCTCTGAGTTTCAGTTTTCTAATCTGTACAATGGGCACAATAACAGGGTTGTTGTGAAACTCAATTAACCAACCAATCATCACCTATTAAACATCTGTACTGTGTCAAGCACTGGGCATTCAGAGACACAAATGAAACTGTCCGTCCGACCGAGAAGAGAGCATGGAAAGGGCTAGAAAGGCAAACTCAGGCTATCTCTTAATTAGGCTGAATAGCTCAAGTAAAGTAACTTGTGGCTGAAACAAAAATGTACTAGTGGCCAAGTGATAAGCTGTCACGAGTGTGAGGCAGAGTAGTGCAGAGTGAGCCCAGGTATGTCATACCCACTCTGGGTCCCAGGTCCTCACACTGAAGACACTGCCCTCCGTGGCCTCTGAGATCCCTCCAATTCTAAATCTATGATCTGTGACAATGAACAGAGGCCCCTCTGACAGGCTCACCAGAAAGTGGAGCCGATGAGGTGGGAGAGCTTTTGAGGACAAACTAAAGCTAAGCATTAGTTAGAAAGGTGCTGAACTGGCCCAAAGACATCGATTTCTTCACCATGCTGTTCAGATGGATGGCATTAAGTGTCAGTCAGTATCATGAGTAACTCCTGACATTCGTTTAGATGGTGCTGGGAGCTGGACAAAGCATCTTCCCCAGGGAGTGCCCATGTAATTCCCACTTCAGCTCAGACAGGGTAAAACAACTTATTCAAAGTCACAGAGCAGAGATTCTGATACCAAGACCTAGAGGTCTCTCATCCCAAATTGGCACACCAATAATTCTGGCAGCTAATTCACTTTACTTTACCTGATCATTGGAGGTAAGGCATCGAGCCTGGTCTCTGGGCTCCATGCGATGGCATCAACTCTGAGGCCATGGTGAAACGTTCTCAGTGTTCTATACTGGATCCCATCCACTTCTGCCTCCTCCTCCTGCAGTGAGCAAGGAATAGTTATAAAACCATTAGGGGAAAAAGGAGTGATGCATTTTGTTTCAAGATGAAAACTCTGTTAAATACATGAATGAGACAATCTAAGACAAACCAAACATTATGACAAAAACAAATCATCATACCACATTTTTCTTAGTTAATTTTAGTTTTTAATGCTTCTAACATTATAATAAATCCTTTAGTACATTAAGCTGTTTAACAACAGGAGGAATGGGATATTTTTGTTAAATGAGTTACCATACCTGAGAAATTTATTAGCAAAAAATTAGGATTCAGACAGACAATTTGTTATTTGGGAGACATTTTGTTATTGTGTAGTGCTTCAGGGTCATTATTGTGAACAGCTCCAATGAATGAACATTCAGAGGGGATAAGGTAATTAGATGACTTGAGGAAGCTTTGTGGACTCAGAAGAATACATGAGATCACAAAGGGAATGCTTTTTTATCTTGAAAAGTAACAATTTCTGAAAGTAATGATTTGTGTACTTCTAAGAAGTCATATTCCTACTGCATGCTCATCGTTGTGCTGCCCCTCCTCCCCAGGGGAATCTAGGACCTAATCCTAGCTTTCTTATTTTACATTACTTCAGAAGAACTTGCGTAGAAATCATTTGACCCCTGCGCAAGCTCATCTGAGAATTGCTTTTTTGGACCATATTCCTGACGCTAGTTTATTTACATGCCATCTGCCTGGCTCAAAAAGTAAAGAATATATAAATTCTTGTTATTTGGATTATTTATTGGAATCTGTACAAAAGGTATTAAATTAGATTTAATTGATTGCTACAAGGAAACTCTTTGACTGAGTTAGTATTACTAACTACACGACTGGGCTAGTATCACTGAACTGGTTTGAGCTGTTATTCTAAGAAATGTGTAAAAGAGAAAACCTTAAGAAGTTAGTCAATGCCTCCACTGCTATGGACAAACTAAGTTTAGATTATTACATGGGGCACATCATATCCAACGTGGCAAAAAAGCATTCCTTTGCCAGAATCTCACAAAATTTCACAGTCAATAATATACCCAGAATATGCAGTATTTTCTAGGGGCATTCTACTTGAATATTCTCTTTATTTCTCTAAGGCCAACCCAAGAATTTCCTTCAGATTAAATTTGCAATGTGTTTGCTAGAAGGGTTTCCTAAATGATATCTATTGCAAATCCTTCCTGGCCTCCCCAGAAAAGCCACAATGACCTAGAGTATGAAGACATTTGCTCAGTATAGAAGCTCAGAATGCTCCCTCACACTTATTTCTTGCCATCATTTGAAAAGGATTATAATTTTAGATTAGTTCAGAGTAACAACAAACCATTTCCTTAAAAACAAAAGAAAAAGTGAGAAGGAAAAGGAACAGAAGTCAGTTTTTTCAAGGAGAGAAACACATCAGGTTTTAGAACTTTACGGCTCACGTATATGCTCGATGTATAACTTTAGCTGATGTCTCAATCTGTCAAGGGACACCTGCTAAACAATTTAAAAATGTTAGGGAGTCCAACACCTCATTTCTTAAGAGTTCAGATTATTTTTAGTTTTCTTCACTTGACTAATCAATCTTTTGAAAAATGAAGCCTACGGGTTTTTAGATCAAAATACAGTCCTCTGGATACTGAAAAAGTATGTAGGACAATTAGTCACTGTAATTTGTTACCAAACTAACACAAGGAATTTTATGGAGAAAAAGCCTCAGAAAAATCTAACGATTGTATAGTCTATGCAATCATGTGTCACCCATGAAGCTTATTCCTGGCAGTCAATAACGTGTCCTGAGCCAGCTAAGGATGGGCGGGTATGGTAGGGGCAGAGATGGATGCTATTTTGAGGCTAATGTGGGATTGCATGTTACCGGAGAGACAGCAAAGACAACCTGCTTTTGAAAACTAGACAAAGTGTTGCTAACTTATATTTCCACTGTACTTGATGTGGAAGACATCGTTGGTCGATGGAAAAGTAAGAATCAGAGCGTCATAGCTTTGGAACTAAAAAGGATATTCAAGATTATCTAGATGAACCTTCAGAGAAGGACACTGAAGTCTCAGAGTCAAAGTGACTTGTCCAAGGTCACGTATAAGGGTTTCAAGTTGACAGAAATTCCTGAGATGTCTCCATTCCAGGCACAAACATACCACTAAGTGAAGACTCTATCAGCTTGTATTTACTGTGCAACCTCCATGTACACCACATTTTATTGGGTGGCATGGAACCTGAATAAGCTGACAACCTCCAAAGAGTAGTTGATCATTTAATAAGAAATCTACCTCCCTTCCTTCTTCTGTTTCCTCACCCATCTTGCTCCCTTTTCCTCATGTATGTTTGGCTCCCCTCCCTCCAAATTCCTGTCTATTGAATTCTGTCCTCCTCTCTGCCCACATTTTTTTTAAACTTCAAATCTCCATTCTACTTTTTCAATAAATGAATATGGAACTGAAATAGTTATTGTTCTTTTTGTACAAAACTTTATATTCCCTGCAAGTTTCTAAAAGCAGGATGTTTGAGCATATAAATAACATATCATCATATTACATATATAATACGTATACATTATGTGTATATACGTGTGTGTGTATATATACACACACATGTATATACATACACACACGCATATACTTATATACACACATTATACCATCCCTCATTGTTGAACAGCCTGCATTAGGATAAAAAAAAAGTTTTCTATTTGCCTTATAACAATTCATCCCAATTAGGTGCCCTTTCATGATCCTAAGCATGAGCTTACAGTTTGGTTCCAATCAGCTGACTACTGTCACTTTGTAGGCTTGAAGAAATCAATAAATCAAGACAAGATTTAAGAGTATCTTAGGGCAGGGGTGGGGAACTTGCAGCCTTGAGGCCACCTGTGGTCCTGTAGGTCCTCAAGTATAGCCCTTTGACTGAATTCAAAGGGCCTCACTCGAGGACCTGGAGGACCACAGGTGGCCTTGAGGCTGAAGGTTCCCCACTCCTGATCTAGGGTATCTTACTCTTGATGCAAGACAATTTGGTATGGCTCTTTTGGATCGCTCAGAGATCAGCTAAGTCATAACCTTTTTAAAGGAATCATGCAACATCAGTATAGATTTAGCCCAAACATATACCTCCTACAGAAAGCTACAGAAGTGTGTAAAAATAAGTAATGCTCATCATTCTCAGTCATTGCATGATCCAAAAGTGTCTTTGGAATCAAAGAAAGATTAAATTATGTTCAGTACAGATTTAATGCTAAAAGCATATTTCAGTTTTCTGGAAACTCGCAAACCATGCATTGTATTAACTGGAATGATTCATTGAATAGTTTGGCTGCTAAAAGGTTAATCATAAATATTTTTTGATTTTAAGCCTTTTTGTAGAGGGATAAAAGCAACTTCCCTTTTGTAAAATACAGTGTGTTTGATGCAATTAGGTTTTTGATGACTGAACATCTTGTAATTCCCCAGGGTTCATTCTGAACACTAATTATAGTTCAGCACTATAGATGTAGGTGTTTAAGACCAATAATTAGTACAAATTCTATGTGATACCTGGAAGTTATTTTAAATAGATCCCAATTATCGGCCTGTCATGCCATTTTTTCCTGTCATGATGGTGGAACATAAGAAAAAAGCAATTATTACTGATCATCAGTTGATGGAGGTTTATGACAACTCATTTTACTACTAGAATATTAAATGCCAGAACATGCTAGTACTCAAAGACTTTAGAAAAAAACAGGAATTCACCATAGTTCTTTGGTTCATATTTCTTTCCCCACAATTTGCATATTGGTTGTACTACATAAGGGCCCATTTATTTGTAAATTCTTTTGTTCTTTAAGTTAAGATGAATAGCAACTGTCTGAGAATTATATTCCATTCAATGAGATGGGATAAACTTTGGTCTGTACTAATTTAACAATTCAGTGACATCTCTTCACTAAGACTTTCCCCTATCTAGGTTCAGCAACTGCTATAATACTGCACGCTCACCTGAAACGTACAAGTGCCAACGACCACATAATTATTGCCACCATATGCAATTAAGGTTCCCGCATCACCACACTCAAAGGGATTAAATTCTACCACGTGAACATAATCCTCACAATCCACAGTGTAGGCAGCATTTCCAGAGGAATCTTGCTTCATCTCCTGTGACAAAACATAAGCAAAGTTGAAAACACAATCTTCTGGACAAAGTCAGAAGACTGTGGATTGTAGAATAAACAGACACAATTAGAAACAGACAATGTGTCATCAGAATACCACACATTCAGATGATGGAACATGGAAGGGCTTATGTAGCCCAATATTAGTTCCAAAGGTACTAACAGTTTAAAAATCTTTAAATGACCACTCTCCCCCTTCCATACCACCCCCCCACCAAATTCCAAACCCCAAAACCCATCTTAAAAATCTGAGCCAAACTCCATCAGACTTATGTTTGATACTTTTCCATAAACATTAGTGAATGATGCCTGCATGGTATCACTGTAAAGTTCTCATTTAATTGGCTATATAGAGATTTGGGATAATAAGATTTAGAAAATAAGGGAAATTTAGAGATCATCTAATCCAACCCCTTTCTAGGAAACTGAGGCCCTGGGATTGCCTTTTCGAAGTAACAGAACCAGATTTGATGAACTCAGAGCATTCTGATGCCAAATTCAGTTTTCTTTTTACAACATCACAGCTGCCTCATTAACTGGGAGTATAAAACAGTACTGAGTAACCTTCTAAAAGATATGTGGAACCCCTGATGAACAGTAAACATCTAGCAGAGGAATGATAGAAAACATCAACCACTAGACCATGATCAGCTCTCTGAGAGTAACACTGCTACCTTTGCATGACCACCTGAATTTCTAAACAGGATTTTTTAAAATTTAAAGTTAAAACTAACTTTTTTTTTCATTTATGGGCTACTGAAAATATTTGTGAAAAAATCAAATCCTGCTGTCTCTATTAAGACAACTAACAAACTCTGAGAATTTGTTATGTGCTGGCACTATGAGAGAGAAAGAATTCTCTAAGACTATAAGGCACAGAGACAACGCTCATGTGCGCTGGCAGCTATGCCAACTTTTAGACCAATGAAATCACAGGTCTGTTCCCATTCACTGCCACTTACTCCGGTGACATTGGGCAAGTGGGTCTTAGTTTCTTCATCTGTAAAATCAGGGGGCAATCCCTGAGGATACTTTGTGTGCATAGGGGGGGATGTGAGGGAGGAAAATAGAACATCCGTCCAACTGGTTGATGCATTTGGAAAACATGTACAATGTGAAATGCCTGTGGACCTCTCATCTCCAAGAAGGAGGAAGAAAAAGAATGTCAGCATAACTAACTGTATAACACTCAGAGGACAAGATATTTGTGGTTGGAGACACACACTCTGAGAACATTCCAGTTACTACAGGCTTGCTCTCTGGGGAAAAAGCATCTAGTCTCAGAACACTTGAATGACAAGACACTACATTTCAGTTGCCTCAAGATTAGTCTCTGTAAAAGCTAATTTTGTTTGGGGAAACTCAGACCTCTCATCTTTGTCATGTGAGAAATAAAGGTAAACCAAGGCACACAAAAAGGATTACTTCTAAATGGATACATGACCTAGCTATAAAAGAGTGATGTCATAAAAAACTTAGAGGATCAAGTTAGAAATTTTCTTTCAGATCTGTGAATGGGGGAAAGTTCATAATCAAACAAGTGATAAAGTGGATGAAAGAAGATAAAATAGACAATTTTGATTACATAAAATTTAAAATTTTTTTTCATAAACAAAACCAATGAAGCTAAAATTAGAAAGGAAAGAGTTAACTGAGGGAAAATTGCTACAGCAAAGTTCTTTGATAAAGGACTCAATTCAAAGACATAAAAAGGATTGCCTCAAATTCATAAGAATAAGAGTCATGCTTCAACTGAGAAATGGTTAAAACTTGTTAACAAGTGCTTCTGAAGCTATCAACAGCTTAAGAAAAAATGCTTCAAATCACTGGCAATTAGAGAAAGACAAAGCAACCCTGAGGTTCCAGCAGATTGGCAAATACAACAAAAAAGGAAAAACTACAATGGTGGTGGGGCTGTAGGAAAACAGGCATATTAATGCACTACTGGAGTAAGAGTGACTTAGTCTATACATTGTGGAACTCAATTTGGAACCATGACCAAAGAATCACCAAACACATCCTTTGCATATGCTCTGACTCAGTCAGACCTCTACTAGGCCTGTAATCCAGATCAAAGAAAAAGGAAAAGGGCCCATATGTATAAAAATATCTATAGCTCTCTCTGCAGAGGCAAAGAACTGGAAACGAAGAGGTCCCCATAGATTGAAAATACTACTTTTTAAAAAGAAATGATGAAAGAGGGTTAGTTTTAGAGAAAATTGTGAAGACTTGTATGAACTGATGCAGAATTAAGTGACCAGTATCAGAATTTATACATTATCAACATCATAAAGACAACTCTGAAAGATGTAAGAATTCTGATCAATGTAACCACCAGTCCTGATTTCAGAGGATTGATGATGAAATAGGCTGCTTACCTCCCGATGCAAAGATGGATTCAAGACGCAGAATGAGGCAATGTGGGGATTTGTTTGGCTTGTCTGTGGATATGTGTTACAAGAGTTTTCTTTTTCTTTTAAACTGAGGGTGGGATGAAGAGAAAATAAAGGCTTGTCAATTAATAAAACAAAATAGGTGAATGGATGAGATGATCTTTGTGACCTCTTCTGGATCTAAATCTGTGGTCCTTAGACCTAGAGCCAGAGTTGGAAGGGATCTCAGAAGACATCTAGTCCAATCGCCTCATCTTACAGGTGAGGAAACAGAAGCTTAGAGTCTTGGATGTTTTCTAAGGTTTTCTCTTCTGTAAAATGAGGCAGTTGGAAGACATGTATCTCTAAAGCTAGGGAGCCTTTGTTACAACTCAGTTTCCTCCTCTGTAAAATGAGAGGTTGTACCAGATGGACTCTGAGGTTCCTTCCAGCTCTAGGTGTATGAACGTATCATTCAAGTCTCAGTTTCTTTCCCAGTAGAAGGAAGGGTTTCCACTAAACAGCCTCTGAATCCCCTCCCAGCACTAGCTCTATGAGCTTATGACTTGAAGCCTCAGTTTCCCCACTTGCAAAATAGGGGGGTTCCACTAAATAGCCTTTGAGGCCCCTTCCGACTCTAGTTCTTTTTTTTTTTATTTTTAGTTTTCAACATTCATTTCCACAAGATTTTGCCATGGCATTCTGATTGCCCCTTTCCCCAGTCTGCCATTCCTTTATCACTCCCCTCCCCATTCCCCAGTCCCCTTTCTCCTTACTTTCTTGTACGGCAAGATAGATTTCTATACCCCATTCCGGCTCTAGTTCTAGGATCCTACAGGCATCCAGGTGGCACAGTGCTTAGAGGGTCTGGGTTCAAATCCTGTTGTAGCCACTGGCTGTGTGACTCAGGGCTAAGTGAAGTCGACCTTTGGTTTGCCTCGGTTCCCTCATCCGTAAAACGGGAAGAATCATAGCACGTGCCTCGCAAGGTTGTTATGAGGGTCAAATGAAATAATCTTTGTAAAGGGCGTTGCCAACCTTAAAGAGCTATATCTGTATACATGCAATATATGGACAACCGGCATAACTATATATAAACGTATATAAACATATAATATAAATATAAACGCATTTTTATAAATACATAAGTACGATTATATAAATATAATACAAATACATGTTTGTATGTTATTATATACAATATTAAAACACTAAAATGAATAACAATTATCTGGCTATGATTATTATTATGGGGGGGGGCAAGACCTCCTCATCTGGACGCCAGGGGCCCCAAAGCCACAGCCCCCACCTCAATCTGGGCCATAGGAGAGCAAGGCGAGGTGGGCTGGGAAGGGGCCACCTAGAAGCCGGCACCAGCTCCTGCCCCCACCTTCTTCTCGGCCTCAGTTTCCTCACCTGCCAAATGGGGATGACAAGGGCACCTACTTCCCGGGGCAGTGGTGAAGCTCCAGTGAGGAGGAGGCTGCCTACGAGCCTGGGGGCGCTAGGCTGCAGTCAGTGAGGAGGAGGCAGAGAGGGAGAGGAAGAGGAGGAAGTAGAGGACAGAAGAATTCGGTTGGTCCAGCTTCCCCGGCTCCGGTAGACACCACACCACCTCCCCCTCCTCGAGCGCTTGCGCAGTCTGGCCCCGGCGCTGGTGGACGGGAGCTAGCGCTTCCGGGTCAGAGGGCGCCGCCGCTGATTGGCCCGTGGCCTCCAACCGCTGGCGGAGCAGGAGTTTAAATCTCTCGGAGCCTCAGCCAAAGAAGCCGAGGCGGCGAGAGCCCTGGCGGGGGTCTGGTGAGGTAAGCCCGAGGGGGGCGGAGGGAGGAGAGGAGACTGAGGGTCCTGGCGCCCAACTCCGAGAGCCCGGCTTCAAATCCTGTCGCCGTCATTTGCCAGCCCAGTAACCTTGGGCAAGTCGGGGGCCTCAGTTTACCCACCTGTAAAATGACGGGCGCTCTGTGGATTGCTTTTCGCTCGACCTAGCGACCCACCACAGTCCTGGGGGAGGGGGTGTTGGTGCTTGTCATTATCATCCCCGTTTTACAGATGGGGAAACAGAGGCAGAGCCGCTCCCCGAGGGTCACCCAATAATGACCGTTATCACAGTTGTGACCTCATCTGCGGTTTTCTTGGCAGATACTGGAGAGGTTGACTATTTCCTTCTCCAACTCTTTTGACACATGAGGAAACTGAGGCAGACGGGGTGAAGCGACTTGTCCAGGGTCACACAGCTGGGAAGTGCCTGAGGCCGCATTTGAACTCAGGTCTTTCTGACTCCAGGCTCGCCCTCTATTCCCGGTGCCCGATACAGTAGGGAGCACACTGGCAGTGAGGGAGGGGTGGGTATGGGTGCCCAAGTCACCCGCATCTGTAGAATAAATGTCCTCACTGAGGAACCCCTCTATATTCCAGTAGAATCCCAGGTCTAATCCTTGCCCCTTGCCACCTTTGTAACCACAGGTGGCAATTCTGTTCATTTCAATAAACATTTATTAAGCACCTACTGTATGCCAGCCACTGTGCTACGTGCTGGAAAAGCCACTTGCTACTGCTACTGCTACTGCTGCTGCTACTGCTACTACTACTGCCGTTACCTCCATCAGCATCAGCTTGGTGTTTGGGATAAAGAGCCAGTCTGCCTCTGATACTGTCCCTGTCACCTTGGGCAAGTGAGAATAGTTGCTGATCAGCATTAACAACCAACTCTTGGGAGGAAGAAAAAATGTATTGGGGGTGGGGACTGTGTGCCAGGCACTGTGCTAAATGCTCACAACTACAAAGAAGGTGCCATTATCCCCATATCACAGCTGAGCATACTGAGGTAACAGAGGTTTAGTGACTTGCCCAAGGTCGCACAGCTAGGAAGTGTCTAAGGATGGATATGAACTTTGGTCTTACATGACTCCAGGACCAACTGTTTCAGACACACTTAAGTCGAACCTACATTATTTTCTCTTTCACTTTCTTAACAAAAACAATAAACTAAGGCCTGATCGGTAGTGTTTTAGAGGTGTAAATATTAATACTGAAAATTTAACAATCGGCTCTCACTAGTTGGTCTGAGCTGGATTCAGCACATCCTACCTGTATCAATGAAATAACAAGTTAGGTGCTCCCCAAAAATACACAGAAGAAAGGCAGGATGGTGGTGTCAGGAAAACCTGGGTTCAAGTTCTTTGACACACACTGTATGACCCTGGGTGGTTCACTTAACCTGTTAGTGTCAGATTCAGAAGCAGGGCCAGAAATCCACATGTAAGGATCCTGCAGGCAGTATATTGATTGTTTTAAGATGTAATATGTTTTATTGCATTTAAAAACTTTTCTCAAGTATTTCTTTATTATATGTTGTATAGTATTTCCCACTTATATTTCACTCTAGTTTGGGCCATACTCAAGAGTGTTGGGAGGCACATGAGACCCTTGGATGTCTGACATCTTCTCTAGGCCACACTCTTGAGATTCATTTGCAGAGTAACTGTCCAGTAACTAGAGTTTCTTTGCCTTAGAGTTCGTTATGCCAATGAAATCACAGATCCAATCCAAAACCAAAACATTACCTACCCCATTTCAACATAGTTTTTAAAGTATCTACTCAGCAAAAGATAATTTTTATAACAAAAAGGATACTTTTTGTAGCCTACAGATACAAACATGGGAAAAAGCAATAATCCCTGCTCATAAGTAACATACAAGCTACAGTTTTTCTTTTTGTTGTTTAATTGTGTCCAATTCTTCATGACCCCATTTAGGGTTTTCTTGGTAGAGATACTGGAATGGTTTGCCATTTCCTTCTTCAGCTCATTTTACAGATGAGGAAACTGAGGCAAACAGGATAAAGTGACTTGCCCAAGGTCACACAGTTAGGAAGCATCTGGGACTGGATTTGAACTCATGTCCTCCTGACTCCAGGGCTAGCTCTCTATCCACTCCATACCACCCAGCTGCCCCACAAGCTACTAACTATATAGCCCTTGAGTCAGCGAGACCTGAGTTTAAATCTTTAAATCAAAAAATGCCTCAGATATTTACCATGTGACCCTGGGCAAGTTACTTAACCTATTTCAACCTCAGTTTCCTCAGATGTAAATTGTGGAAAAATAGTTGCTTGTGCCTCATAGGATTCATATATCTCATTTTGAGCCTCAAATGAGAAAAAAAAAAGGTATTTTGCAAACCTTAAAGTGTTCCATAAATGCTCTATCATTAGTGAGTTCCCTGTCTTTAGAGATTTCCAGGCAGCAGCTGGATGACCCTTTAAGTATGTTATAGTGGAGATGCTTTTCCTACATGAATGATTTCAGTTCTCAAGATGCTGTGATATGTGCCCAAATATAAAGCAGAGCATGTTGGGCCAAAGGAGAGACTTGGTATACTATGGGAAAATCCGAGGAATACATCATAATTAGCCACGTCTTCTGACCTCATAAGGACACAGTGACAAAAGGACTTCACAAACCTAAAAGCTTTATATAAATGTAATTGTCATCATTGTTGTTAGTTGGGACCTTGGTCCATGTGTTGAACGATAATAATAGCTGGAGTGTGTACTTTTCCATATTCTTCTATAAAACATTTTATACGCATGATTTCATGTGAAGTAGGCAGTGAGAATATTCCCATTTTACACATGCAGAAATAGGTTTTGCCTTTCCCTGACAATAAATAGTGGGTTTGGAAAGTGACTGAGACAAAGACTCTAGAGGCAGTGTCTGCCTTCAATTCCAGTTCACCTTCCATTATGCTGGTACTATAAAAAGGGAAATGTGGAAATCAAGGAATCAATCAGCAAACATTTATTAAGTACCCATTCTGTGCCAAGTACTGAGATAGAAAATCAAGAGTGAAATGGTTTCTGCCCTCTAGGAACTTCCAAAGGGAGAAAAAGTAGGTAGAAGATACCATACACACTCAGAAAAAAAGATAGTTTTAGGGACAAGTCTTCTGGGGTCTTCTTGTAGCAGACAGACTTTGAGCTGATTATTAAAGAAAATGATTCTGAAAGATGGGGGTAATGATGGACAGCATAATGGGGCGTTCATCCCTCCCTGGTGGGGGGGGGTGTAGCAACAATTTGGCTAGCAGCTACTGTCGGGGTGAAAGACCAACACAAGCCCAACAACAAGAACTCTGTCAGCACAGGTTCTTTTGATCTGCTTTACTAAGGAAAGTTTAACATTAAGCAGTTAACGATATTACTTTAATCCAGCATATACATATATCATCCACTTAGTTCAGGGGAAAAAGCCAGTCCCCTAAACTTCAGAGCAAATACAAATTACAAATATCAACAGACAGACCTTGTGTGATTCAAATCTCAATGCATAGTTACCAGGGTTTAACAAAGTCCCAACATCTGGGTTGACAAGCTGGGGGGGCTCTTAACTCTGCCCACAGTCTCCATATCAACACACCTCCAAGAGTGAGAGCCCCAAGGGAGAATGCCAACCTCTGGGTTTACATATCTTGTTCAGGGTCAAAGGGGAGTCATACATGCGACTCACCCATGTGATTTAAAAGCTTCACGTAAATGCAACTTAAACCCACGTGGTCTAAAAGCCTCTGATGTCACAAACATGTCACTCAAACCCATGAAAACTAGGCTTTCCCTTGAGGCAAGGAGGTCATCAAGGACTCCTAATTTAATCAAGGAAACAAAGGCCAAACTTGGTTGAATAAGTGCTACAAGCCCATCTTGATTACCAATACCGGGGGAGGGGTGCAGACAGTGCAAAAGCTACACTTCAGTAGTTAAAGAAGGCACTGACCTTATACCAAACCCAACTATGTATTTCTTCCAGCATGATGTATGTATATTTGCTTCCTTAAGTGATTTTTAAATATTTTTGTCTGTGTTTGTTTTCTTTCTTTTCTTTTTTTTATTTAATATATTTAGTTTTCAGCATTGATTTTCACAAGAGTTTGAATTACAAATTTTCTCCCCATTTCTACCCTCCCCCCCCCCACTCCAAGATGTCGTATATTCTGGTTGTCCTGTTCCCCAGTCAGCCCTGCCTTCTGTCACCCCACTCCCCTCCCATCCCCTTTTCCCTTCCTTTCTTGTAGGACAAGATAAATTTCTATGCCTCATTGCCTGTGTATTTTATTTTCTAGTTGCATGCAAAAACTTTTTTTTTTGTTTTTGAACATCTGTTTTTAAAACTTTGAGTTCCAAATCCTCTCCCCTCTTCTCTTCCCACCCACCCTCCCTAAGAAGTCAAGCAATTCAACATAGGCCACATGCGTATCATTATGTATGACCCTTCCACAATACTCATGTTGTGAAAGACTTACTATATTTTACTCCTTCCTAACCTATCCCCCTTTATTGAATTTTCTCCCTTGACTCTGTCCCCTTTCGAAAGTGTTTGTTTTTGATTACCTCCACCCCCATCTGCCCTCCCTTCTATCATCCCCCCCCCCTTTTTTTTACTCTTCTTCCTCCTTTTTTCCTGTGGGGTAAGATACCCAATTGAGTATGTATGCTATTCCCTCCTCAGGTCAAATCTGATGAGAGCAAGATTCACTCATTCCCCCTCACCTGCCTTCTCTTCTCTTCCTACAGAACTGCTTTTTCTTGCCACTTTTATGCGAGATAATTTACCCCATTCTATCTCTCCCTATCTCCCTCTCTGAATATATTCCTCTCTCATCCCTTAATTTTATTTTATTTCTTTTAGATATCTTCCCTTCATCTTCAACTCATCCTGTACCCCCCCCTGTCTCTCTCTCTCTCTATATATAATATATATACACACACATACATATATACATACATACACACTCACATATACATATATATACATAAACATATATATATATACACATAAACATATATATATATATATATATATATATATATATATATATGCATGTTCCTTTCAGCTACTATGATACTGAGGTCTCATGAATCATACACATCATCTTTCCATGTAAACGAAACAGTTGAACTTTAGTAAGTCCCTTGTGATTTCTTTTTCTTGTTCTTTTTCTTGATTACCTTTTCATGCTTCTCTTGATTCTTGTGTTTGAAAGTCAAATTTTCTATTCAGCTCTGGTCTTTTCACTGAGAAAGCTTGAAAGGCCTCTATTTTCTTGAAAATCCGTATTTTGCCTTGGAGCATGATACTCAGTTTTGCTGGGTAGGTGATTCTTGATTTTAATCCTAACTCCATTGACCTCCGGAATATCGTATTCCAAGCCCTTCGATCTCTTAATGTAGAAGATGCTAGATCTTGGGTTATTCTGATTGTGTTTCCACAATACTCAAATTGTTTCTTTCTGGCTGCTTGCAGTATTTTCTCCTTGATCTGGGAGCTCAAGAATTTGGCAACAGTATTCCTAAGAGATTTCTTTTTGGGATCTATTTGAGGAGGCAATCTGTGGATTCTTTCAATTTCTATTTTGCCCTGTGGCTCTAGAATATCAAGGCAGTTCTCCTTGATAATTTCTTGAAAGATGATATCTAGGCTCTTTTTTTAATCATGACTTTCAGGTAGTCCAATAATTTTTAAATTATCTTTCCTGGATCTATTTTCCAGGTCAGTGGTTTTTCCAATGAGATATTTTACATTGTCTTCCATTTTTTCATTCCTTTGGTTCTGTTTTATAATATCTTGATTTCTCATAAAGTCACTAGCTTCCACTTGCTCCAATCTAATTTTTAAGGTAGTATTTTTTTCAGTGGTGTTTTGGACCTCCTTTTCCATTTGGGTAATTCTGCCTTTCAAGGCATTCTTCTCCTCATTGGCTTTTTTGAGTTCTTTTGCCATTTGAGTTAGTCTATTTTTAAGGTGTTGTTTTCTTCAGTGTATTTTTCAGTATTTTTTTGGGTCTCCTTTAGCAAGTCATTGACTTGTTTTTCATGGTTTTCTCACATCCTTCTCATTTCTCTTCCCAATTTTTCCTCTACTTCTCTAATTTGCTTTTCCAACTCCTTTTTGAGCTCTTCCATGGCCTGAGACCAGTTCATGTTTTTCTTGGAGGCTTTTGTTGTAGGCTCTTTGACTTTGTTGACTTCTTCTGGCTGTATGTTTTCGTCTTCTTTGTTACCAAAGAAAGATTCCAGAGTGTGAGACTTAATCTGGGTATGTTTTCGCTGCCTGACCGTGTTCCCAGCCAACTAACTTGACCCTTGAGTTTTTCAGCGGGGTATGACTCCTTGTAGAGTAAAGAGAACTACGTTCCAAGCTTGGGGGGATGCACCAGCTCTGTCACACCAGCACTCCTCCTTCTCCAAGAACCCCCAACCCGGACTGGACTTAGATCTTCAACAGGCTCTGCACTCCTACTCTGATCTACCACTTAATTCCTCCACCAGGAGGGCCTGGGGCCAGAAGCAACTGCAGTTGTAGTTCTGTAGCTGCCCCACCTCCGCTACCCCCGGTGCAGTGGCTGAACAGCCAACTCCTTCCACTGCCGCAGCTTTTCCTACTAACCTTCTCTGTTGTCTTTGGTGTTTTTGTGGGTTGAGAAGTCTGGTAACTGCTGCAGCTCACTGATTCAGGGCGCTAGGGCATGCTCCGCCCGGCTCCTGGTCTGGTGGGCTCTGCTCTGCTCCGCTTCCAGCTCTGTGCAGGATAGACCTTACCCAGAGGGTAAGAGCCCTGGGCTACAGCCCTGCTCCCCTCCGCTATTTTGTGGTTTCTGAAGTTCGTCTTTGGTGTTTGTGGGTTGAGAAGTTTGGCAAGTGCCACAGCTCACTGATTCAGGGAGCTAGGGCCCGCTCCGCCTGGCTCCCGGGGTGGTTAGTCCGTGTGGCCCACGCTGGGCTCTGCTCCGCCCCCAGCTCCATGCATGAAAGACCTCACCCAGCAACTATCCAGGCTGTCCTGGGCTGGAGCCCTGCTTCCCTCTGCTATTTTGTGGGTTCTGCAGTTCTAGAATTGGTTCCGAGCCATTTTTTATAGGTTTTTGGAGGGACTTGGCGGGGAGCTCACGCTAGTCCCTGCTTTCCAGCCGCCATCTTTGCTCCAGTAATATCTGTGTTTGTTTTCTGACCCAGATCATATTCATTCTTAAGAGCAGAGACTATGACTTATCTCTAATTCATTTGTGCATTTCCTCTGTGATATAGTTTGAAAAAGAATTCATGGGGAGTGCGTGAGAGAATCACTTTGGGAAGAATAAAAAGATTGCCTTACTGTGTTGAAAGTGTTATACAAAGGCTTTTTGCACCATAGGGATTCTTCCAACAACTTTAATCTCAACTGATTCTTTCACCAGTCCCCGGCATTAGATCTGGTAGGTACTAGGGAGAAACTGAGCCAGGGTAGGTAGATGATTTGTCCTGGTCCTGCTGATAGCTTTCTAGTAGAAGTTCATTGCAGATGCCAGCATGAGGGAGACCAGAAAAGGAAAGGAGGGGAAATGTTTCTGAATAGGGTTAGGTTTTTTGCTGCAGGCTTCAAGATTATGGCCTTGTAAAATTTCAAGGCAACCAGATTAAAATTAATTGGGAGATGTTTAATAAAATAAATAAAAATACAATACAACATAGATAATATTCATTTGTGGTTTTCTTTGTATGCTAATGGCAGGTTTCCATTTGTCTTTGACACCACTGGTTAGTTTTTGCCCTCTTGGGCAAAGAAATTGGACAATTTGTAGTATTGTATTTTCGAAATATTGGCAGAGGCCTTGTAAAAATACTTTGTTTGATGATTTTTCAGTCATGTCTGACTCTTTATGACTCCATTCAGGATTTTCTTGGCAAAGGTACTGGAGTGGTTCACCATTTCCTTCTACAGCTCATTTTACAGATGAGGAAACTGAAGCAAACAGGGTTAAGTGATCTGCCCAGGGTCACACAGGTACAAAGTGTCTGAGGCCAGATTTGATCTCAGGAAAATGACTCCAACCACTTGGACACCCAGCTGCAGTTTAAGCTATTTTATCTGCACTCAGTCTTTCAAAGGACCACAGTTCTAGAGGTGGCCAGGACCTCAGAGACCAGCATAGCCTAACTTCCTCATTTCAGAATGGAGCAACTGAAGCACAGGAAAATTCAATGACTTGCTGACTTGACACAATTCTTTTTATGTGTCTGAAAATTGTATATGTTCTCTATGCCTATAGTATGTGTCTTATACGTGTTTTCAGGTATACTGCTGGATAGTTATTTCTGAAAGATTTTTCTCAAGCCAACTAAAGGAGACAAAATTTGATTGGGTGGGAATTATTGCTATTTGTCCCCTTCCTCTCTGCCTCCCTCCTCTACCCCACCTCAAACTCTTCCCCTCTGAATTAAATGAAAACCAAGACTGGTGAAGGTGAAGGAATACTTCACTGTCTGCTGCGTCCTAACTGTTCCTGTTTCCATCCACTACGTGTTATCGACAAATAAACTTAAGTAACTTAACGTGATCCCTTTTTTCCATTTAGGAAAATGGCTCCACCTTCTGAAGCTGTCTTGGATATGATCAAAAGCTTGAGAAGAAACTGGCACAGCCTTTGTCCTTCTGAGAGGACTACTGTGTGTGGTGCCGATTTCATGCTCGAGACTTTGCAGCTGTCTATGGCAGAGATCAATAAACAGGTCAGTAGACCACCAGAGGGTGAGAGTAGAAATGGTTATAGTAGCTTCAGCTACCAGCTGCTTAAGGAAGCTCTGGAAGAAGTGTAAATGCTCCGAGATCTTCTGGAGTGTACTCTTTCTTATGCCTCTATAAGGGCGCTGCTGCCCCAAATGCCTTCTCATTTCTATCATGCTCAGGCTGCTGAGATGAATTTTGAAATTCTCTTTCCAAAGTTATTCTGTCTGTAGCACTAGCTGGAAAACACTGAAAGGTTTTTTTTTTTTAATGCTAATAGCCTTGGAACTCATGTATGTTAGTTTAGTCTATTTTTGTAAACTATTTTTGACATTTTGTTTTTGGAAAAATAATTATTTTTCAAACTTTCGTTTCTCCTTTGAGAGCAGCTGTCTTGACTTAATCATATCCCCAGAGGCTTTTTAAAGCTATGTTCACCTTTGACAGCTGACTTTGGACTGCTACCTGTGTGATGTCCTTCCAATTGATAATTCACCTGTCTGTAGGTATTGATGACAGGTGGGTGACTGCTGATTCACGTGGTTGGATTTGTATGTCACTATCAGGCTTGCCTTTCATCTTTATTACCACTTCCTTTTCATAAATGAAGGAATGAATGAGTTATGTGAGGCTTAAGCCAATTTTCACATTGGCAGAGTTAAGTTGTAGTTTGCAGTGTTTGTGATGTGGAAAAATATAGGTTGGAACCACTGAGCCAGATCATTGCTGTAGAAGGCTGTGTATACTTTTCATTCATTCAGCAATTTATGAAACACTGATTGGGTTTGAGGTCCTCTTCTAGTTCAGTTGGGTAAACCAAAGATGTGGTATCTGCCCTCAGGGAGATTGCATGTATTTTGGAGAGACCAGACACTCACCCACTTAGATCCCACAAGACTACTTCACCAGGATATTGTAAGAAAAGCTCTTTATCAGCCTTCAGGAACTACATTTGTGGAGGTTAGTGATACTGATGAGTGAGTGCAGGATTAAGTCTCAAGGGGTGGGGTTGAGAAGAATCTGAGGATGCTAAGACTTCAGAGCATAGAGTATTATAGGCTGGCGTGGTCAGGAAGGGCTTTCCCAAGATGATGCTTAATAATAGCACATCTCTGTATAACTCTTGAAGGTTGACAGAACACTTCCTAGCAGTCTTGTGAGGCAGATAGATTGTGACTGTTAATGCCTGTTTTATGGATGAGGAATCTGAGAAAGCTTGGAGAGGTCAAGGGATTCATCCTTAGATATACAGCTAGTAAGCATCAGACCCAGTATTTGAACCCAACTCTCGTGACTTCAAGTCCAGTGTTCATGGTGGGCCTTGATGTACATGAAAGGAAGTTGTAGGTAAGGCAGCTTTGGGAGAGGTTGCAGGGGACGCAAGACAAAGCTGGAAATGAGGGAGCTGGATGTGGAGACCCAGCTTGGCCATAAAACTGGCTCACTGCAGGGCAGGCAGTCATAGAGGTCAGGTGGGAAAGAAGAATGTGAGAAGATGAAGGAGCTCCTGCTATTGCAGGGTAAGGACAGAAGATCACTTGTAGTGAAGGCAGTGAAATGAATGACAAATGAAAAAACACTTGCCAGTGTTTCTTATGTGCCACACCCTGTACTTTGTGCTAGGAATACAAACAGAGAAGTCCCTGCTCTCAAGGAGATTATACTCTAATTGGAGGAAAGAACATAGATATATAAGGATTTAGTGGCAAAGGGGATAGAAGAACCTGGAAGCCCTGGCATCAGTTGCCAGGCCAGTGTCAAGGCCAGGGAACTTAATTTAGAGTTTTGGATTCAGAAGACACCTCATAGATCATCTGACTTGGCCAATCCCTTCCCCTCTCCTTTTCCCCCCAATTACATGTGAAAACAATTTTTAACGTTTGTTTTTTTTTAATTTTGAGTTCTAAATTCTCTCCTCCATCTCCTCCCCGCTCATTGAGAATAGGTTATAGATGTGTAGTCATGTAAACCATTTCCATGTTAGTCATGTTGTGAAAGAAAGCAGATCAAAAAACCCCAAGAAAAATAAAGTAAAAAAAAAAAAGTATGCTTTGATCCGCATTCAGACTCCATTAGTTTTTTCTCTGGAGATGGATGGTATGTCTTGGATCGTTGTATTGCTGAGAGCAGTTAAGTCATTCCCACCAACTCCCTCTTCTTACAAATGAGGGTACTGAGGCCAGGGAGGTCAGGCAACTTGTCTAAGACCCTGTAGCTTATTTGCATTTTTCTTGTATGTAATGTCAAGAGGCCAAAATGAGGGGGTGGATAGTGATCAGGCTTTAGTCTGGGAAATGTAGGTCCCAGTCCCATCTCTGGCACATGCTGGCTGTATGACCCTGGGCAAGTTCCTCTACCTCCCAGGGGTCCAGGCCACTGTCTAAGACAAGGGGACTGGCCTGAGTTAGTAGAGGGGAGTCCTTACCAGGCGCTTCTTAGAAAGTTACCATCACAGATCTGACAAAAAGCAAACACACAAAAATTAACCAATAAAATATCCTATGTGCCTCTTCAGGATTTACAGTGTGCTTTTCTGGGCCTTCCTGGAGTCTCCCTCTAAAATGTCTCATTCTATCTCATTAACTATCATGGATTCGATTCTCATCTCGATTAAGATGTTTCCCAGATTCCCATGCTCCTGCCTCCACAAGGGCAGGGGTGTGGGTTCTGATCAGAACTCAGGTCCCAGAAGGCTTTTCTGTACCCAGAAAGGTAATACATATTTTTGGAATCAGTGTTGAATGAATGAAGAGACTGAGAAAGAATTGTCAAGCAGGAAGGGAACTAGAGAGTAACAACTAGTGGTCCTCCTACCTGCTGATCTATTTCCCTCCAAGATTGCCTTGTATCTACTCTGTGGCTTGTGTGCGTGTGTGTGTATACATTTATATAAATGTGTGTATATCTAGATACGTATATGTATATTTATATAATTGTGTGTATACATACACACATTTAATACACACACATACATACACCCATGTATATACATTTATTGTTGAGTCATTTCAGTTGTGTCTGACTCTCTGCGACCCCATATAGGATTTTCTTGGCAAAGACACTGGAGTGGTTTGCTATTTCCTTCTCTATTTCATTTTACAGATGAGAAAACTGAGGCAAACAGGGTACAGGGTTAAATGACTTGCCCAGGGTCACATAGCTAGTAAGTTTCTGAGGCTGGATTTGAACTTAGGTCCTCCTGACTCCAGGGCTGGTGATCTAATCACTGTACCACCTATGTACATATATATGTACATACACACATGTATATATATACATACATGTACATAATCTACATATACATAGACACACATATATACATACCCACATATATAATGTATTTGCATGCTGTCTTCCCTGTTAGAAAGTAAACCCTTTGAAAGTAGAGACTGTTTCCCGTTTGTCTTTGCCCACTTCATGTTCAGCACAAAGTAGATGTTTCATAAATGGTTGTTGACTGGTTGAAGAATGTCATGGAAACCAAAGACAGAAACATTGTCAAAATGGAGGGCAACAGTCGGCAATGTCAAATGCTGAAGAAAACACAAGAAGAATAAGATCTGAGAAAAAGCTCCTGGATTTTCACCTAGAGCTTGAGTGGGTGTCAGGGCCAAGAAAGGTTCTCTTAGGATAGGAGGGATCTGAACATGTTTGGGAAACAAGCCATTTCCAAATCCCTGTAATTGTACTATTGTTTAAGGTTATCTCCAACACAACCACATGCAAGGATGGTTCTTCCTCTGATCTCATCGTTACCTATAACTGTTCTATCTCTATGTTCCATAGCTAACATTCCTCTATCTAATCATACCTCTTGCCCTTTCTTCTCTTATGGGATCAGTTCTAGAGTTAGAGGGCACATTAGAGATGTGCCCCCCACCCCATTTTTAAAGAATGAAAAAAACCATGCATGCTTCCTCTGTTCCAGGTACCATGCTTAGCCCTGAGGAGACAAGTATAAAAGTGATGCAGCCTGGATGTTAAGAAATTTATATTTTTAAAAAATAGATTTTTATTTTGGATATCTTAATTTTTCTACTGCCTAGATTTCCCTCTTTATCCCTCCTGTTGCTGCTTCCAGAGAACCATGCCTCATAACAAAGAATTTTTTGAAAAGCAAAAAGAGGAAAACAAATACTTTCAAAAAGGGACAGGGTCAAGGGAGAAAATTCAGTAAAGGGGGATAGGTTAGGAAGGAGTAAACTATAGTTAGTCTTTCACAACCTGAGTACTGTGGAAGGGTTTTACAAAATGATATGCATGTGGCCTATGTTGAATTGCTTGCCTTCTTAGGGAGGGTGGGTGGGAAGGGAAGAGGGGAGAGAATTTGGAACTCAAAAGTTATAAAAACAGATGTTCATAAACAAAAAAAAAAGTTTTTGCATGCAGCTAGGAAATAAGATACACAGGCAATGGGACGTAGAAATTTATCTTGCTCTACGAGAAAGAAAGGGAAAAGGGGATGGGAGGGGAGTGGGGTGACAGAAGGGAGGGCTGACTGGGGAATGGGGCGACCAGAATATACGCCATCTTGGAGTGGGGGTGGGGTGGGTAGAAATGGGGAGAAAATTTGTAATTCAAACTCTTGTGAAAATCAATGCTGAAAACTAAATATATTAAATAAATTAAATAAATAAATTGAAAAAATAAAAAAAATAAAAAGGCAAAAAAAAAAAAAAGAAAAGCAAAAAAAGGGCAGCCAAGTGGTACAATGGATAGAGCACCAGCTCTGGAGTCAGGAGGACCTGAGTTCAAATCTGGCCTCAGACACTTCCTAGCTGTGTGACTGTGGACAAGTCACTTAGCTCAATTGCCTTTGAAGGAAAACAAAAATAAAGAAAGTTGAGGGAAAAAAAATCAGCAACACCTATCAAGACACTGAAGAAATCTGACATTACATTTGATGTTCCACACTTGTGAAGCCACCTTATCCCCTTTTAAGCCTATTGTCCATTATCCCTGGAACTTTGTCATTCTGTCCATCCTTGTTCCCCCAAGATCCCTGCTGTTCTGGCCTCTTTTTCCTCCATTTCACCTTTATGCTCTACTCTTCCCATGCAGGCTTGCTCTCTTGTCACTCCTTCCTCACTTCCTTCCCAACCTTACTTTTTTCAGGCCTACTCACCTGATGTGGAATGCCTCTGGAGGAAGTCCCACATCTAGACTGTCCAGGTCCACCCCAAATGGATGGTTTCAACTCCGCTCAGTCCTCACTGTTGCCCATCAGTCCTTTTTACTCTTCCCTGATTATTTCTTTGTCCCAATACCTCTCTGTTTTGAACCTGATTGGCTTTCCCAAAGTTTTTGCTCCAAACCTTCTCTTTTCTTTTAAGCTACCTATGTGACCCTCTTGCCACTTCTCAGCAGAGGACCCTGACTCATACTTCTCTAGAAAAAATTGAGGCCATCTGTCACTGGCTTCTTTTTCTCCCAAATTCTGCACTTTAGGTCACTTAATCACCTCCCACTCTCTCCTAGGCTGTAGGGTCTGAGGAGGAGGTGGCCTACTTCTTGCAAACTCCAATGCCTTTATTTGTGCTCTCATTCCTACTACTATCTCTTCTTTAGCTCTTAGATTATCCCCGCCCCCCCCCCCCCCATGCTTTCCTCGATTTTGACTTTTTTCTTAGCTGCTGGTTCTTTCTCTACTTAACAAATATGTTCTGGGTTCTCCCATCTTTAAAAAAAAAAGCTTTGTTTAATCCTGACATCTTCTCAAACTACTGTTCCTTTCATAGAAAAAGTCCTAGAAAAAACTGTCCATAGTCCTAGTTTTCCCATATTCATTTATCACTCATTTTCATTCATTTCATTCAAATCATTCATTTTAACCCCTTGCAGTCTGGCTTCTGACCTCATCACTCAACTAGAACTGCTCTTTCAAAGGTTGTCATTGATCTTTTAATTACTAAATTCAAAGCTTCCCCCGCTCCTGCTTTTTTCTTTAAAGAAAAAGAATTTGTGGAGGTTTAACCTGAACAGTTGGTACAAAGCATTCCATCCAAATTAGGGTTATACTCTCTCCTTAAATCTACAAAGTCCCTGGGGAGAGTAGGCTAGAAATTAAAGTAATGAACGTAATAAGATAACATGTATAGAGAACACGTGTGGCTAGGTGGTGCAGTTAATAGAGTGCAGGGCCTGGAAGCATGAAGACTCATCTTTTGGAGTTTAAATCCAGCTTCAGGCACTTACTAGCTGTGTGACCCTGGGCAAGTCACTTAACCCTGTTTATCTCAGTTTTCTCATCTATAAAATAAGCTGAAAAAGGAAATGGCAAACCACTGCAATATCTTTGCCAAGAAAACCCCAAATGGGGTCATGAAGAGTCAGACACAAATAAAAAATGACTCAACAACAAAACAGATCAGGAAAGAAAAAAGATGAAAGAAAAAGACACACCATGTGCTCAGGCCTAGTTTCTGCTATGCATTGAGGGCTTGGGAATTAGAAGGCTGATTGCAAGGGGTTGATAAGTTAGGCCCTTAGCATCTCTATCACAGTCCCTTGAATATCAGGAAATGGATTGAGGTGAAGAGGAAGGCTGTAAGCCAGGCATTGGACTCTGGGAGGGTTAGTGACTTGGATCAGGACTTTGCCCTTCAGAACCCCTCCTTGCCTTAGAGAATAAAGCCTTCTATTTGTCAAGGCCAAGGCCTCGATTTGCTCTACCTTCAGTCTTCCCTGGCAGCTTATCCCATCAACCACCCCATTCTCCTTCAGTCTGTGTCTCCCGGCTGGCTCCTTCCAGGCAGCCAGCAGATATCCCCAGCTCTCCAAAAGAGAAAAATCTGACCACTTGATGCTGCTCTCAGACCATCTTGTGTAATTCATTTCCATCTCCTAGAAAGTCAGGCTGTATCCACTTCATCACCACCCCATCACTTCTCCGGGTGGGAAATAGGCTACAGCCTCCTCATGTGAGCCATGAGTCCTTGATGCTTTGGGTCCTTTTGAGACTGGGTTGTCTCAGGATTAATCACCATTCATTCTGCACCCTGGGAGAATTTTTGTGTTTTTCAAAAAAGAGATGGGTTCTTGTGTTGCAGAGAAGGTTGTGATCCTTCAAAGCACTTTACAGTTGCCTAAATATAGTTCTGCATTCTCTCATCTTCTCATTCACTTCTGGGCCCTTCTTGTTTTGCTTTGGTGAATTATTTTCTAGAGTAAACCATGTCTTTATAGTCTTCCACACCACTGGTTGAGATGTGCAGTGAATATATGATCCTGTTGTGTTTGATAACTACTTCAAAATGGTTCTTCTACAACAAGGAATGAATAAATGAATATTATACAAGACTGCTTGATACACATGCTACCACAGAGATAACTCCCTTCTAAGAGCCTTCGATTGTTCAAGTCAAGGAAGATGTAGAAAAGGTGGTATCTGCTCATCAAAACATTTACCACTGCCATGAGAGACACCATGCCGAGGGTCCAAGCAAAAAGAGGATCCCTGCAGATGGTTAAGTTCTCCAGATGCTTCTGTTTGTGAATGACCTTGTGCTGAATGTATCAAGCCCCAGAAGATTTGTGATTATGGCAGAGATTGGCTGGCAGGAAAAAAACAAATGTGTGAAAAGTCCCTATTGTCCAGACTGTTGTGCAAGTGTTTGAATGGTCAGTCTCCTGGGGTGGGATAGCAGGATGTGTGTCTGAAACAGACATACAGTAGAGCCATGAGCTGCACTCCACAGATGATCAGTTCTATTAGACCAAGAAAGACAACTGGCATTCACGAAAAATACCCTATTCCTTTTCAATTTCTTAACCCTAACTCCCCCCAACTCGATCTAGATGTAAGCATTTTTAAAGGTGTAAAACTTTAATTATTACGAAAGAATAATGGGTCTGATATCAAAAAGAACAATTGTTGTGTTCTGAAAGATGCATAAACTTTGCCTTTCTCATTTTATCCTTGTGAAATATAATCTTCCTAATGTCCATCAGAGAATTAAAACATTGAACATTTTGAACTTCCTTCAAACATTAGCCAGCTGGCATGTTTTCCCAGCAAAACATTTTGTGATTTGACCACAGACTCTCTCAATCAGTTGTTACTGATTTGAATAATAGAATATGCTGTCATGGTGGGCACCTGATCATGAAAGCTGATATCTGGAGTGCATTTTTATTTGGATTTAAAATGTTTTTACAACCTCAACATAAGTGCTGTTAATCTAGTCAAAACCTTGTCTCATAAGATCAAGGGATTGCAAAGTTTTATGTTAACTAGTTACATTCAGAGAAATTTATTTTAGGATAGTTTGAGAAAACATTTTAAGTTTTGCTGCCATTTATGTTAGATTTGATCAATTTTTAACTTAAAGGATGTATAAGAGAAAAAAATAGCAGCTGGAATATTTAAGATAATTCACATAATTCATATTGTCTTAGAAATATCTGAACTTGATTAATTGGGATGAGAGTTTAAAAGCATAGATCAATGAATTATAGAGCTGTAAAGAACGTTAGAAATAATATCCTGACTTTAAGAATGAAGAAATTGGCAGGTTAAATGATTTGCCTCAGCTCACATAGCCAGTTAATGAAAGAATGGGTATGAGAACCCCAGGGTTCCTGATCCTACTGCTTTCTGATTTATTGTATTGAGCCTATGTGTGTATAATTTTTTGGGATCACTAGACCTGTGATTTAATTGGTATAGGGAACTTCCAGTGAGAAATTTCCTCTACTGATTCCCGTATATCCTCTATCAATATTGGTCAGCAAGTTATAGTCTTAAGGAGCTGCCTGGGCCATTGAGAGGTTAAGTGAGTTGCCCAGGGTCATATAGCCAATATGTGTCAGAGACAGGACTTGAACCCAGGTATTCTTGATTCCAGAAGCTGATAGGTACACCATACTGCCTCTTATGTGTATAAGATGAATACAAAATTGGAAAATTATAAATCTGTCAAGTTAGAGGCTCCATGTTTCAAAATAACCAATTACCTTCCCTTTGAAAAAAATTGCTAATTGGGCTAGTCTTATGAAATATTTTGTTTTCCCAAGTTCTGATGTAATGGATTGTAAATTCCAGGAGACATTGAGGATAAACTTCTTACCTATTAGCCTGGGATCTTAGGATTTACAGCTGCAGGTAACCTCAGAGATCACTCAGTCTAGCCCCCCTCATTTTCAGATAAAGCAAACAGATCCAAGAAGGGTGTGATTTGCCCAAGCCAGGTAGTTATTAACTAATGGCCAGGATGCAAGCCTAGATCCTTTGATGCTAGTTTCAGCTTTTTAAAAATCATACTATTTGGCCCCTACAAAGAAGAGTGAAGGAGTAACTTTCGGGTTGTTTCAGGGCATCTTGTTTTAAATATGATTATCAAATAGAGAATTAGGTTTTGTGGGATAAAAGAGGCACATAGCAAACCCCTTCCTATAATTCTAGGCTTCTTTGACCATCATGTCCTTACCATTTATTGGATAAAAAGAGTTATCCTGGATAATTACGGTGACTAATCTGTAAGTGTAACAGACTGAGAGACAACCGTGGTCCTAGTAGCTAGAATTTTTTTTTTATTCATTCATAATAGATTCTTAGAAGAACAACATGTGAAATTTCTCAAAGTCCTATGTAGGCATCTTATAAACACAGTCAAAACCCATAAATATGCTGTGTTGGAAAGAGTCAGTGAAATTACTGAGTGAAATAATGGTTGGCACTTTCTGAAAGGTATCATAATAACTGTCTGACTATAGATTCTTTGAAATAGTGGACTATAAGAAGGAAAACTAATTAGTGATGAATCCCAAGCATGGTCATTAAATGATGCTATCATGGAAATGTTGAAAAAGAGACTTTCAAGAAAACCATATACTTATCTAAGATTTGCAAAGAAATGTTGATAGTGAGTAACAAAATGTCCCCCATCACAATATTGGGTCTCTAAGCAACTAGGATGTAATTCAAGCCAGATTGCAATCCATGTTATTTCTTCTGGGCAGTAAGCCAAGAATAAAGGAGTAGAAAAGATATTGATTATGCACATTAGTTGTGGTCTGATCTCTCTTGAAAGGCTCTTTGACTCTGACTTTTAATATGAGCTTGCTTTAGTTCAGCATTGAATTAAAATTGTGCTCATTGGAGTAAGGTGGGAAAGTGTAATGTTAGATTTTAGTAATGATATTTTGCTTTCCTTGGAACAAATTAAAGAAATGAAATCTAATTCTCCCTATGTATCTGTGTGCCTGTATTTTAAGACAAACACTTCTTGGAATAGTGTGGGCTATGGGAATTCACAAAGACAGACAAATTCAGATGAGGTTAAAAAATATATAGATGGACTTCCAGGGGTGGAGCCAAGATGGTGAAGTATAGAAAGCACTCAGCTGAGCTCTCCCAATATTCCCCTCCAAGTCACTTTAAAATAACACCTCACATTGAATTCTAGAGAGATAAAGCCAGAAAAAAGTCAATGAGACATTCTTCCAACCCAAGACAACATAGAGGTCAGAAAGAGAGATCTGTGCTATGGGAGAGGAGACTGACTCAGAGCCCACATGGATGAAACACCAGTGGTGGGATTAGATGATAGTGACAGAAGCAGCAGCAGTTTTGGGAGTTCTCAAGCCAGAGACATTAAGGGAACCTGACAGCTAGTCAGAAATAGATTACGGAGGATCCCTGCTAGTACTGGACACAGGACCAGACAATGTTTGATAACTCTATCACCTATACCCACTTCTGGGTCATGGCAAGAAGGAAAACTTTTAGTCAAGAGGGAAATGGAAGGAAATGATACTGAGGAACAGTATCATTTCTGACCCTAAAGGATCAAGGACCCTGAGGAAAAGTATTGTTTCCAGACCCAAGGGAACAGGGGTCCTAAAGAGCAGTATTGATTGTAATCCCAAGAAATCAGGAGCCTTTCCTAGGTAAGGACCAGAATTCAGACCAGAAAAGCAGTGATGACATCTCTCCCCAGGTCACACCACCTTGGAAGCACTGAAAACTTCCAAACCCCAGCACTAGCTTTGAAAACAGTAGAGCAAAAAAGCCAGGAACTTGAGACAATGTCCCTCCTGCCGCAAACCCCTTTACCCCACTGGGAATAGAGCCCAACATTGAAATTCCAAATAGAGAAATAGGGTGGAAAAATGAGCAAACAACAACACCAAGAAGAACCTGACCATAAAAAGCTATTACAATGACAGGGAAGATCAAGACACAAATTCAGAAGACAATGAAATCAAAACAGCTACACCCAAAACCTCAAAGAAAAATCAGAATTGAATACAAACCCAACAAGACTTGATGGAAGAGCTAAAAATTCATTTAAAAAATCAAATTAGAGTGTTAGAAGAAAAACTAGGTAAAAAAATGAAAGGAAAGACAAATTTTTTTTTAAAAAATTATTTATTTATTTAGTATTTTTAGTTTTCAGCATCGATTTCCACAAGAGTTTGAATTACAAATTTTCTCCCCATTTCTACCCTCCCCCCCCCCACTCCAAGATGGCATATATTCTGATTGCCCTGTTCCATAGTCAGCCTTCCCTTCTGTCACTGCACTCCCCCCCATCCACTTTTCCCTTACTTTCTTATAGGGAAAAATAGATTTCAGTGCCCCATTGCCTGTATATCTTATTTCCTAGTTGCATGCGAAAACTTGTTTTTTTTTGAACATCTGCTTTTAAAACTTTGAGTTCCAAATTCTCTCCCCTCTTCCCTCCCCACTCATCCTCCCTAAGAAGGCAAGCAAATTTGACATAGGCCACATGTGTATCATTATGCAAAACCCTTCCACAATACTCATGTTGTGAAAGACTATAACTATATTTTGCTCCTTCCTATCCTATCCCCCTTTATTCAGTTTTTTCCTTGACCCTGTCCCTTTTTGAAAATGTTTGCTTTTGATTACCTCCTCCCCCATCTGCCCTCCCTTCTATTGTCCCCCTTTTTTATCTCCTTCTTCCTTCTTTCCTGTGGGGTAAGATACCCAATTGAGTGTGTATGTTGTTCCCTCTCAGGTCAAATCCAAATCCCTCACCTGCCCCCTCTTCCCTTCCTAGAGACCGCTTTTATGCGATACCCAATTGAGTGTGTATGTTGTTCCCTCTCAGGTCAAATCCAAATCCCTCACCTGCCCCCTCTTCCCTTCCTAGAGACCGCTTTTATGCGAGATAGTTTACCCCATTCTGTCTCTCCCTTTCTCCCTCTCTCAATATATTCCTCTCTCATCCCTTAATTTTATTTTATTATACATACAATATATGTATATTCCCTTCAGCTACCCTAATACTGAGGTCTCATGAATTATACACATCATCTTTCCATGTAGGAATGTAAACAAAACAGTTCCACTTTAGTAAGTTCCCTATGATTTCTCTTTCTTGTTTACCTTTTCATGCTTCTCTTGATTCTTGTGTTTGAAAGTCAGAATTTTCTATTCAGCTCTGGTCTTTTCACTTGAGAAAGCTTGAAAGTCCTCTATTTTATTGAAAATCCATATTTTGCCTTGGAGCATGATACTCAGTTTTGCTGGGTAGGTGATTCTCGGTTTTAATCCTAGCTCCACTGACCTCTGGAATATCATATTCCAAGCCCTTTGATCCCTTAATGTAGAAGCTGCCAGATCATGTGTTATCCTGATTGTGTTTCCACAATACTCAAATTGTTTCTTTCTGGCTGTTTGCAGTATTTTCTCCTTGATTTGGGAGCTCTGGAATTTGGCAACAATATTCCTAGGAGTTTTCTTTTTGGGATCTTTTTGAGGAGGTGATCATTGGATTCTTTCAATTTCTATTTTGCCCTGTGGCTCTAGAATATCAAGGCAGTTCTCCTTGATAATTTCTTGAAAGATGATATCTAGGCTCTTTTTTTGATCATGGCTTTCAGGTAGTCCAATAATTTTTAAATTATCTTTCCTGGATCTATTTTCCAGGTCAGTGGTTTTTCAAATGAGATATTTCACATTGTCTTCCATTTTTTAATTCCTTTGGTTCTGTTTTATAATATCTTGATTTCTCATAAAGTCACTAGCTTCCACTTGCTCCAATCTAATTTTTAAGCTGGTGTTTTCTTCAGTGGTCTTTTGGACCTCCTTTTCCACTTGGGTAATTCTGCCTTTCAAGACATTCTCCTCCTCATTGGCTTTTTGGAGTTCTTTTGCCATTTGAGTTAGTCTATTTTTTTTTTTTGCATATGTAAGGGATCTTTTTTTAAAATTTTCTTTATATTTAATTTATTTAATATATTTAGTTTTCAGTATTGATTTTCACACAAGTTTGAATTACAGATTTTCTCCCCATTTCTACCCTCCCACCCACTCCAAGATGGCACATATTCTGGTTGCCCTGTTCCCCAGTCAGCCCTCCCATCTGTCACCCCACTCCCCTACCATCCCCCTTTCCCTTCTTCTCTTGTAGGGCAAGATAAATTTCTATGCCCCATTGCCTGTGTATCTTATTTCCTAGTTGCATGCAAAAACTTTTTTGTTGTTGTTGTTTTTTTCGAATGTCTGTTTTTAAAACTTTGAGTTCCAAATTCTCTCCCCTCTTCCCTCCCTAACCACCCTCCCTGAGAAAGCAAGCAATTCAACATAGGCCACATGCTTATCATTATGTAAAACCCTTCCACAATACTCATGTTGTGAAAGAATAACTATGTTTTGCTCCTTCCTAACCTATCCCCCTTTATTGAATTTTCTTCCTCGACCTTGTCCCTTTTCGAAAGTGTTTGCTTTTGATTACCTCCTCCCCCATATGCCCTCCCTTCTATTGTCCCCCTTTTTTTATCTCCTTCTTCCTTCTTTCCTGTAGGGTAAGATACCCAATTGAGTGTGTATGTTGTTCCCTCCTCAGGTCAAATCCGATGAGAGCAAGATTCACTCATTCCCCCTCACCTGCCCCCTCTTCCCTTCCTAGAGACCACTTTTTCTTGCCACTTTTATGTGAGATAATTTACTCCATTCTATCTCTCCCTTTCTCCCTCTCTCAATATATTCCTCTCTTATCCCTTAATTTGATTTTATTTTTTTAGATATCATCCCTTCATATTCAACTCACCCTGTGCCCTCTGTCTATATATATCTATATCTATATATCTATAATATATATATGTATACATATATATGTATATATATATGTACACATATATACACCTACATATATACATACATGGACACACACATACGTATATATATGCGTACATACATATATATGCATATTCCTTTCAGCTACTATGATACTGAGGTCTCGTGAATCATACACATCATCTTTCCATGTAGGAATGTAAACAAAACAGTTCAACTTTAGTAAATCCCTTATGATTTCTCTTTCTTGTTTACCTTTTCATGCTTCTCTTGATTCTTGTGTTTGAAAGTCAAATTTTCTATTCAGCTCAGGTCTTTTCACTGAGAAAGCTTGAACGTCCTCTATTTTATTGAAAGTTCATATTTTGCCTTGGAGCATGACACTCAGTTTTGCTGGGTAGGTGATTCTTGGTTTCAATCCTAATTCCATTGACCTCCAGAATATCGTATTCCAAGCCCCTGGGTCCCTTAATGTGGAAGCTGCTAGATCCTGTGTTATCCTGATTTTTTTCCCACAGTACGCAAATTGTTTCTTTCTGGCTGCTTGCAGTATTTTCTCCTTGACCTGGTAGCTCTGGAATTTGGCGACAATGTTCCTAGGAGTTTTCTTTTTGGATCTTTTTGAGGAGGCGATCAGTGGATTCTTTCAAATTCTATTTTACCCTCTGGTTCTAGAATATCAGGGCAGTTCTCCTTGATCATTTCTTGAAAGATGATATCTAGGCTCTTTTTTTGATCATGGCTTTCAGGTAGTCCAATAATTTTTAAATTATCTCTCCTGGATCTATTTTCCAGGTCAGTGGTTTTTCCAATGAGATATTTCACATTGTCTTCCATTTTTTCATTCCTTTGGTTCTGTTTTATAATGTCTTGATTTCTCATCAAGTCACTAGCTTCCACTTGCTCCAATCTAATTTTTAAGGCAGTATTTTCTTCAGTGGTCTTTTGGACCCCCTTTTCCATTTGGCTAATTCTGCCTTTCAAGGCATTCTTCTCCTCATTAGCTTTTTGGAGCTCTTTTGCCATTTGAGTTAGTCTATTTTTTATGGTGTTGTTTTCTTCAATATTTTTTTCAGTATTTTTTTTGGGTCTGCTTTAGCAAGTCATTGACTTGTTTTTCGTGGTTTTCTCACATCATTCTCATTTCTTGTCCCAATTTTTCCTCTACTTCTCTAACTTGCTTTTCCAACTCCTTTTTGAGCTCTTCCATGGCCTGAGACCAGTTCATGTTTTTCTTGGAGGCTTTTGATGTAGGCTCTTTGTCTTTGTTGACTTCTCCTGTCTGTGTGTTTTGGTCTTCTTTGTCACCAAAGAAAGATTCCAGAGTGTGAGACTTAATCTGGGTGTGTTTTCGCTGCCTGGCCATGTTCTCAGCCAACTTACTTGACCCTTGAGTTTTTCGTCGGGGTATGACTGCTTGTAGAGCAAAGAGTACTTTGTTCCAAGCTTGAGGGGATGCACCATTGATTTCAGAGCTATGTCTATACAGCCAGCTGTACCACACCAGCACTCCTCCTTCCCCAAGAACCGCCAACCTGGACCTGATGCAAATCTTCAGCAGACTCTGCACTCCTGTTCTAATCTGCCACTTAATTCATGCCAGAAGGAACTGCAGCTGTAGCTCTGCAAGCAGCCTTAGAGCTGCACCACCTCTGCTGCCCTCGGGGTAGTGGCTGACCATGAATTCCTTTCACTCTGTACCCGCAGTTTTTCCCACTAACCTTCTCTGTTGTCTTTGGTGTTTGTGGGTTGAGAAGTCTGGTAAGTGCCACAGCTCACTGATTCAGGGTGCTAAGGCCTGTTTCCCCGGCTCCTGGTCTGGTTGGTTCAGGCGCGGCCCATGCTGGGCTCTGCTCCCTTCTGCTCCTAGCACAGTGTGATTGACCTTACCTAGTGACTATCGAGGCTTTCTTGACTGGAGCCCTGCTTCCCTCTGCTATTTCTTGGGTTCTGCAGTTGTAGAATTTGTTTAGAGCCATTGTTTATGGATGATTGGAGGTTCCTGGGGGAGACCTTTAGGCAAGTCCCTGCTTTTCAGCCACCATCTTGGCTCCGCCCCCCATGAAAATTAACAGCTTGGTAAAAGAGGCACAAAAAACACTGAAGAAAATAATACCTTAAAGAGTTGTCAAATGGGAAAAGAGATAAAAAAATTCACTGATGAAAACAACTTTTTAAAATGCAGGATTGGTCAAGTGGAAAAATGTGGTACAAAAGCTCACTGGAAAAAATGATTACTTAAGAATTAGAATTGGACAAGTGGAAGCTAGTTACTCCATAAGAAATCAAGAAACAACATAATAAAGTCTAAAGAATGGAGAAAAGAGAAGAAAATGTGAAATATCTCATTGGAAAAGTAACCAACCTGGAAAATAGATCAAGGAGAGAGAATTTAAGAATTATCAGATTACTTGAAAGCCATGATCAAAGTAAGAGCCTAAATACAGACTGATGCATCTCTCTCTCTCTCTCTCTCTCTCTCTCTCTCTCTCTCTATCTCTATCTCTTTCTCTCCCTTTCTCTGTCCTTCCCTTCCCCTTCCCCCTTCCCTTCTCTCCCCTCCCCTTCTTTCTTTCTCTTTTTTCTTCCATAAAGTGACTGATATGGAAATGTGTTTTACATGATCGCACATGTAAAACTTATGTCAGATTGCTTACCATTTCAGGGAAGGCAGAGGCATGGGAGGGAGAGAGAGATAGAATTTAGAACTCAAAGCCTTTTTAAAAATGAAATTAAAAATAGCTTTTACATGTAATTGGGGGGAAAATAAAATAATATTTTAAAAAAGAACCTAAAATCATCTTTCAAGAAATTATCAAGGAAAAGTGCCTTGATATCCAAGAATCAGAGGGTATAATAGAATTCACTGAAAATGATCCAAAACCAAAAACTCCCAGGTATATTATAGCCAAATTCCAGAGCTCCCAGGTCAAAAAACAAACAGACAAACAAACAGACAACACTTCAGCCACAAAGAAGAAATTCATAGATCATAAAGCCATAGTCAGGATCACTTAACATTTTGCATCTTCCCCATTAAAGGAGCAGAGGGTTTGAGATATGATATTGCAGAAAGCAAAAGAGCTAGGATTACAACCAAGAATAACCTATGCAGCAAAGCAGAGTATAATCTTTCAAAGGAAAAAATGGTTATTCAATGAAAGAGAGGACTTTTAAGCATTCCTGAAAATACCAGAGCTGAATAGAAAATTTGACATGAAAGAGAAATCATAAGGGGCTAAATAAAGTTAAACTGTTTAGTTTTCTATGTGGGAAGATGATACATGCATCTTCTAAGAATTTTACATAGAAAGAAAGTGCAGGAATGATTTGATTATGTTGGGATGTTGTAAAAAAAAAACTGCATAGATAATAAAGAAGGATGCCCTGGGAGAAAGGGGAAGGGAGAGGTAGAATGGAGAAAATTATCTCACATAGAATAGCCATGCAAGGAAGAGCTTTTACAGTGCAGAGGGGAAAAGGTGTGTGTGGGGGCAGGCAACTCTTGAACCTCACTCCCATCTAAATTGATTCAGACTATATACATATACATACACACCCTCATATATACACCTACATACATATACACACACATGCATACATACATAATACTCAATTGGTAATAGAAATATATCTTCCCCAACAGGGAAATAGGAAGGGAAGGGGACAAGAGAAAAGAAGTGGTTGATAAAAGGTAGGGGAGTTAAAGAAGGCAGTAGTCAGAAGCAAAACAGACTTGAGAGGAGGGACAGAATAAAAAGAGAAGAGAAGAAACTGAAGAAAACAGAATGAAGGGAAATATATAGTTAGTAATCATAACTGTGAATATCAATGAGTTGAACTCAGAAACCAGAATCCAACAACATGTTCTTTACAAGAAGTACACTTGAGACAGAGAGACACACATAGAGCTAAAATAAGGAACTAGAGCAGAATCTATTATGCACCAGCTGAAGTAGAAAAGACAGGAGTAGCACTCATGATCTCAGACAAAGCAAAAGCAAAAATAAAAGGGATAAACAGGAGAACATATGCACGAAATGACAGCATCCAAATTCTGAAAGGAAAAGTTAAATGAGGAAATAGTAAAACTATACTACTGGGGGACCTCAACCTTCCCCTATTAGAGCTAGATAAATCTAACCATAAAATAAATAAGAAAAATGTCAAGGAAATAGATCGAATCTTAGAAAAGTTAGACATGATAGACCTCAGGAGAAAAATAATGGTAATAGAAAGGAGTGTACCTTTTTCTCAGCAGCAAATGGCACCTTCACAAAAATTGATCATGTATCAGGACATGGAAAACTCACGAGCAAATGCAGAAAAGCAGAGACATTAAATGCATCATTTTCAGACCACAATGTGCATAGACTAAAAGTTAATTGTAAACTAAACAATCTAATCCTAAAGAATAAATGGATTGAAGAACAAATTATAGAAACAATCAATTTTATTAAAGAGAATGAAAACATTAAACAAATTAAAGAAAATTTTATTAAAGAGAATAACAACAATGAGACAACATTCCAAAATTCATGGGATGCAACCAAAGCAGTACTTAGGGGAACATTTACACCTATGAGTGCATGCATAAATAAAAGTGAGAAAGAACAGATCACTAAATTAGGTATGCAACTAAAAAAACTAAAAAAGGAACAAATTAAAAGTCCCCAATTAAATGCCAAAATGAAATTCCTGAAAATCAAGGGAGATATTAATAAAATTGAAAGTAAGAGAACTATTGAATAATAATAAATTATTATTATTTATAATAAAACTAGGAACTGGCTTTATGAAAACACTAATAAAATAGATAAACCATTGGTTAATTTGATTTTTAAAAAACCTAATTACTAATATGAAAATGGTAAATGTACCACCAATGAAAATGAAATTAAAGCAATTATTAGGAATTATTTTGCCTAATTACATTCCAGTAAACTAACAATCTAAGTGAAATAGATGAATGTTTACAAAAATATAAATTGCCCAGATCAACAGAAGGGGAAGTAGAATACTTACATAATCCTATCTTAGAAAAATAAATTAGACAAGCCATCAATGAGCAACCTAAGAAAAAATCCACAGGACCAGATGGATTTAAAGTGAATTCTAGCAAACATTTAAGTAACAATTAACCCCAATACTATATAAACTATTTGAAGAAATACACAAAGAAGGAGTCTTACCAAACTCCTTTTATGACACAAGTATGGTTTTGGTACCTAAACCCCTGGGAGAGCAAAAACAGAGCAAGAAAACTATAAACCAATTTCCATAATGAATATCAATGTGAAAAATTTAAATAAAATATTTGCAAGTAGATTACACCAATTTATCATGAGGATAATACACTATGAGCAGGTAGGATTTATACCAGAAATGCAGGGCTGGTTCAATATTTTGAAAACTATAACTATAATTGACCATAACAATAACAACAAAAATCATCTGGTTATCTCAAGAGATGTGGAAAAAGTCTTTGACAAAATATAATACCAATTCCTAGTGAAAACACTAGAAAGAATAAAAAATAATGAAACTTTCCTTAGAATGATAAATAGTGTCTATCTAAAACTAGGAATGAGCATTATTTGTAATAGGAATAAACTTGAAGCATTCCCAATAAGATTAGTGGTAAAGCAGGATATCCATTATCATCATTATTATTCAATATTGTACTAGAAATGCTATCTATAGCAATATGATAAGAAAAAGAAATTGGTGAGATAAGAATAAGCAATGAGGAAACAAAACTATCACTTTGCAGAAGATATGATGGTATACTTGGAGAATCCTAGAGGATTAACTAAACAACTAGTTGAGACAATTAACTTCAGCAAAGTTTCAGTATGTATGATAAACCCACATAAATCACCAGCATTTCTATATACTACCAACAAAACCTAGCAGCAAGTGATAGAAAGAGAAATTCCATTTAAAATAACTGCAGACAATGTAAAATACTTGGGAGTCTACCTGCCAAGATGGATACTGGAATTATAAGAACACAATTACAAAACACTTTTCACAGAAATAAAGACAGATCTAAACAATTGGAGAAATATTAGTTGCTCATGGGTAGGTGTTTCCACAATTCGACTAGTAGGTTCTGTGGGGGTGTAAGATCCACCCACAGCCAGCACCCAGAAAGCTGCTGGCACGCTGGGAAAGCACAGGTTCTTTTGATCTGCTTAACCAAGGAAAGCAAGGTGAAGGGGTTGACAAGTTAACTTTAATCCAACATACAGACAGCATTCAATTAGTTCAGGGGAAAAAGGCAGCACCCTGAACTTCAGAACCAAATACAAATAAATTACAAACATCAACAGACAGACCCAATACAATTCATAGTTACCAACATCTAGGTTCAACCTGGGGAGCTTGGAACAAGGGCTGGCCCAGAGTCACGCTCACTACCACTGCTGCAGGTAAAGCTCCAACAGAAAAGGATCTTCAAGCTGTCTTCTCTCCTCTTTTAGAGTTTTTGACATCATCAAGCGTCGTCTGAATGACCAGAGCCCAGGCTCTGGTGATTGGTTCTTGAGTTGGCCCCTCCCCTTAGGATCCTGGGAGGTTCACATCCACACAGATTAGGTTAACACCCAATAGGGCATGGCTCTGGAGTTAACAGCTCCCCTTAGCCAGCCCCATCTTGGGCCCTACCCCAGTCACCAATCCGCACCCACATAGGTTCCACACCTAATAGGGCTCTGGGCCTGGGGCCCAGCACCTAGCAAGGCTCAATGAAATACACTGAGTTACTCAAAGAAAACAAAGGCCATTTTGCTTACCAACACAGTAGGCTGAGCGAATATAATAAAAATGATAATTTTACCTAAGTTAATTCTTTATTCAATGCCATGCCAATAAAACTGCCAAAGAATTATTTTGTAGAGCTAGAAAAAAATCATAACAAAATTCATCTGGAAGAACAGAAGGTCAAGAATATCAAGGGAATCAATGACAAAAATGTGAGGGTAGGTAGCCTACCAGTGCCAGTTCTAAAACAATCTGGTACTGGTTAAGAAATAGAGTGGTGGATTGGTGGAATAGACTGGGTATACAATGGTGTTTGATAAACCCAAAGATCCAATGCTTTTAAGGTAAGAACTTAACATTTGACAGAAATTTCTGGGAAAACTGGGAAGCAGTTTGGCAGAAACTAGGCATAGACTCTCCCACCATGTTCCAGAGAAGGTCAAAATGGATAAATGATTCAGACATAAAGGGTGATATCATAAGTAGATTGGGGCAGCATGGAAAAATGTCAGATCTAGAGATAAGGGAAAAGTTTATGACCAACCAAGAGATAGAGAAGATCACAGGATGTAAAATGGATAATTTTTATTACATAAAATTAAAAGGCTTTTGCACAAATAGAATTGATACAGCCAAAATTAGAAGGAAAACAGAAAACTGGGGGGAAAATTTATGGCAAGTTTCTTTGATAAAGGATTCATTTCCCAAATATGTAAGGAATTAAGCCAAATTTGTAAAAATAAGAGTCATTCCCCAGTTGATAAATGGTCAAAGGATATGAACAGGCAGTTTTTATAAGAAGAAATAGAAACTATCAATAGTCATATGAAAAAAATGCTCCATATCACTACTGATTAGAGAAATGCAAATTAAAGTAACCCTGAGATACCACCTCACACCTGTCAGGTTCACTGACCTGACGGAAGAGGAAAATGAGAAATGTTGTAGAACATGTGGAAAAATTTGGGACACTAACACACTGTTGGTAGAGTTGTGAACTAGACCAACCATTCTGGAGAACAACTTGGAATTGTTGTACCCACAGGGCTATATAAAACTGCATAACCTTTGACCTAGCAATACCACCACTAGGTCTGTATCCCAATGAAATCAAAGAAAAAGGCATTGGACCTATTTGTACACAAATATTTATAGCAGTTCTTTTTGTGGTGGCAAAGAATTGGAAACTAAGGGTGTGCCCATCAGTTGGGGAATGGCTGAACAAGTTGTGGTATATGAATGTGATGGAATATTGTGCTATGAGAAACAATGAGCCAAATGGTTTCAGAAAAACCTGAGAAGATCTAAATGAACTCATGAAGTGAGCAGAACTAGAAGAACATTGTACACAGTAACAGTGATATTATAAGGATGATCGACTGTGACTTAGTTACTTTGATCAAGACAGTGATCCAAGACAATTCCAAAGGACCCATGATGAAAAATGCTATCCACCTGCAGAGAGAGAAAGGATGAATTCTTAAGGCAGATTGAAGCATGCTTTTTAAAACTTTCTTTATTTTTGTTTTATTTTGTTTGTGTTTTCTTTTACTACATGGCTAACATGGAAATATGTTTTGCATGACCTTACATATATAATCTACCAAATTGCTTGCCTTCTCAAGGAAGGGGGAGGGGCAGGAGGGAGGGAAGGAATTTGGCACTCTAAATTTTAAAAAATGATTGTTCATTTTTTTACATGTAGTTGAAATTAAATAAATAAATGGTTAAAATATGTAGATGAAAGAATCTCAAAGTTGCTTTTAAAAAAATAACACAATAATAATAAAATAACAGAATATAGTACCTCCCTAGTCAACAGTATTGAGATACTGGGAAAATATGCAAATAAGCTTTTGCCCTTTGATTAAAAAGCGGAATTTCAAGGAAGCCCAGGACTTTTATTCATCTCTGAATCTGCTGTAATGACTCTGACAAACTTGATTTGAATTAGCCCCTTATAGAAGAGTGGCTAAATATTTTTCCTTGATATATATCTTCTGATATTTGGTTAATTACCCAAATTGGCTCTCCTTTTTTTCTGGGTAGAAGGGGAATAATGGGATAGCTCCAACACCAGTGGCCAACATAGGGTCAATTGTAGCAAAATTTTAAATTGTCTTGAAATTAGCAATTTAAAATTCTCATTTTGATGCATTCAATTTTCATTTTTCATCAGCATGCTGGAGAATTCACTGTCCTTCTTAGTGATGTATTGGTGGCTTGGAAACACTTACTACATGAGAAACTAGACTTGCCATTTGAAGATATGGAAGTGGTTGAGCATTATAAAGACATTAGAAAGACCTATGATGCTTTTTTGAAGAACAGCAACATTCTTGATCTGATTGATGTGTACCAGAAATGTCAAACATTGACTTCTATTTGTGAAAATAAAGTTATGTCTCCTGTAAGTATTTTTAAAATGTTATTTTACTTCATTAAGCTTAAACTATTTTAGTTTTTAACAAAATGTGAGCTTTTATAAACTTTTAAAAATAATTCTTTTACTTTGGAGAAATATGTTGAAAGTAGTAATCATCTGAAAGCTGTTCTTTAAGGATGCAATTTAGTGATGTTTTAGCATAGTGGAAAGAGCAGGAGCTCTAGAATCAGAGAACCTGGCTTTGGAACCCCTCTTGGGTGCCCATTATCTATGTAATCTTGGGCTTAATATCTCTGAGCTTCAGTTTCCTCATCTATAAAAAATTAAGTTGGACTTGGTTGCCTATGGAGTTTCTTCTGGCTCTAGAGCTCTGATCTAGACCAAATTCTTTATCAGAGAAGATTTACTTGTAGGAATTTTCCTTTTTCTATTTTCGTTGTACCTGTGATGTTACAATTGTATTGCTAGAGTTCTCACTTCCCACAAAATATCTCAAGAGCTATTTTTGTTTGCCTGTTTAATTGTACAGTTTGTTGTTGTTGTTTGTCCTTCATTCTCAAAGAGGGCTATAACATCAGAAAGGTGATGTCGTGACCTGCAAGTGAATTGGATTTAAGTGAGGGAAGGCTGTGAAATCACCAGCCTTACTCCTCCAGAGCCATCTGGGGCCAGTGATAAGATATAGATCAGGATGACTGGAGATGGCCATGGATGCAGTGGGGACCTTGACCTTTCTAAGTGAAGGTCATTCTTGGGTGTCAGTTTGTCTGAGGCAATGCCCATTCAGTGATTAAGGCTAGGTAAAAATGAAGCAAAGAATGCACCTGGGATGGGAAAACTCTCAGGGTTTCTGGCCAAAACAAGCAATTGCTATTTACACTCACTCTGAGCCATCAGAACTCAAACAATCACCCTGTGACCCACCGTTCCTTCCTTCCTTCCTTCCTTCTTCCCTCCTCTCCCTCCTTTTTCTCCTCCCACATTGGGGAATCATATTTACCTGTGGGTGCTCTGCCCAAAGGAATATAAATCTTAATCACTGAAACCTAACATGCTATCTTAGGGTTTGCAGGCTAATTTCTTTTTTATAGACCATGCCTTAAACCCAAATCACCCTGGCTCTCATTGATTAACCAACAGTGTAGGTCCCAGCCCAAGCCTCACTGGGTCAACTTTATAGATAATTAAATGATGAATACATGCATGCATTCACTTTGTCAGCAAACTTTTTGATTATTTAATGATTATGGCACCATTATAGTCAGTTTGGGCTAGTGTTTATTCAGTGAAGAAATTGCTAAATAACACATATTCTACATATAAATTAGGCCTAATTCTACATTTTTGGCACAGGATTATATAGGCATATTTTATGTATTTTAAGTTATTTGTGTTCAAAGTTTAGTGGAGTAAAAATCTCATTTTTTCCCCCAGTTTGATTATATTGCTATTAGGGCAAGGGATTTTTGAAGGAAATTAATTTTTTTTAAAACTCTGGTCTGCTTCTATACTCCCCTTTACAAAGCTTGTCAGTGGTGCTCCCTGTTACCTCTACTTAATATAGAGATTCCTCAGCATGGCAATTAAAGCTCTTGGCATTCTTGCTCCTAATTCTCTTTCCAGTCTATTTTCATATTTATTTCATACACTCCTCCTGTAATCAGATGGGCTTGCTGTCTCTTTCTTTATGTGACATTTTGTATGTTGTAAAAGAACCTTATTTTAGTTGACAAATTAATCCTAGTAATAGCTAGCATTTGCATAGTGCTTTAAGGTTTCCAAAGTGTTTTACAAATGTTATCTCATTTTATCCTTACAGCAATCCTAGGAGGCAGATGCTATTATTAACCCCATTTTACAGATAAAGAAACTGAGGCAGATTTTGGTTAAATGACCTACCCAGGGTCGCCCAGCTAGTAAAGGTCTGAGACTAGATTTGAACTCAGGTCTTCCTGACTTTAAGCCCAGTACTCTTATCTCCTGTACCAGAGGAGAAGAAATAAAATGTTCCATGGAATGGAGACTATGCTGTCTGAAGATCAGTTGAATCAAAAGGGGTTGCCTGGGCTAGAGAAGGGAAGACCATGAGCTCCTTGAGGGCAGGGACTGTCTTTTTAGCTTTTTTTTGTATCCCTAGCACTTTCCACAGTGTGTGGCACATAGTTGGTGATTAATAAATGTAATTTGACTAAGGAGACTTGAGAGGGAGACCCAGAGAGGGTAGGAATGGGAAGGCAGGGCATGATAGCTACCTTCAGTATTTGAAAAGCTGTTCTGTGGAAAAGATTGACCCTAGAGGACAAAAGTAGGTGTAATGGGTAGAAATGATAGAGACGTGGGCTTAGTGTGAGGGAACCAAAGTGGAAAGGTCTGTGTCTCAAGTCAAAAGCCTCCCTCTCCAGACCATTAAGTGCCTATATTGAGTTGAAATACTGTATTGGGAGGTCCAACTGTGAAGGAGGATGGGGGATTATGAGAGGAAAGAGCGAGTCTCTTCCAAACACCTCATTTTGCAGAGGAGGAAGCAAACTCAGGACTTCTCTAAGGTGACAGGTGCTAACAGACAGAGCTCAGGGCTCCTCTTGACTGCAGCTCTGAGACTTTTCCACTGAAACTTGCTCTGGGTGCTGCAGACTCGTCTGACTGACTGCCAAGTGCTGATTTTGGCCATCGGTTGTACAAAGTAGAAAACGGTTGAGTGGCCAATCTTTACACTTGCTTCTAGAGCATAATTTTTTTAAAAAAATACATATATATCTCTATCTAGCTATATCTACATCTAGCTTTTTCTAGTTTCTAGTTTCTGTGTCTAGCCTGTTCTCAATCCAGCTCCCTCTCCCTGGTTCCCTAAGATATCTGTCCTTGGTCTGTTTTGCTTTGATCTCTAGTTCTGACTGGACCCTTTTTGAGGAAGTAACAGATCTCTTCCGGTTATTAGTGTCTATCCTTAGCCCTTGCCTGTTTTTCTGTAGCTGAGTAGCAGCTTTCTCCTGGGCCTCAGTTTCTATCTAGTTAATTCTTTTTTTTTTTAAGGGGGGAAGGCAAGGCAATTGGAGTTAAGTAACTTACCCAAGGTCATACAGCTGGCAAGTGTGTCAAGTGTCTGAGGCCAGATTTGAACTCAGGTCCTCCTGACTCCAGGACCCATGCTCTACTCTTTGTGCCACCTACCTGCCCCTATCGGGTTAATTCTTTATCCTCCCTGTCTACCCCCACCTATCCACATTGTCCTCATTTTAATTAGATTGTTATATAAAGTATTTATGAAGCACTTATTATATGCCAGGCACTGTGTTAGATGCTAAAACCAAGTAAACAAAGAAGGAAATAAGACCGTGCCTATTTTCCAGGAATTTATGCATGGCCTTACCCCCCTGAGGCCTTGTTCTCTTTGAGAGTGAAGGACAAACAACAGCACCACTAGCAACACCATATAAAGGGGAGCTGGAAAAGGAATGAGGAGGGGACACCCGTAGGGGTGCGTAGGGGTACGGCTGCTGGGTAGAGGCAGGGCAGGCCAAGAATTAGCCAGAAAGAAAGTGAGCAACACAGTGGGAACTTCTCATGACATCACAGCTCCAGGCAGGAATTCACCAGTCACTGAGTCAGCCTGATAGAAGAGTCATCCATAGTAAGGCAAGACAGCTGGTGTTTAGGTGGAGCCAGAAGAGAACCCTTACTAATTAGCTAAGCTTGTTAGCAAACATAAGATCACTTAATACAACTCTCACAGATAGATTGTACCTGAAATGGAAACAATTTGCCACACCATTGGCATTGGCAACAGCCCCAAATGATCTTTACATAAGGCAGTACAGGAAAAATCAACTCAAGGGCTGATGCTTGCTTTTTAAGGGTGAGTATGTCTTATAGGACATCAGTGTGCAGAGCAAATGTTCTAGTTCTGATGAGATGACAATTCAAAAAAGACATTTTTTTATCCTTTCTTATCTTTGTGGCTTTCGGTTGAAGCCCAATAATAATTGAAAGCAAACTGACTAGACTACAGCAACATATCACAAAGATTATACACTAGGACTGGGCTGGGTTTATGCCATGCATACAGGGCTGGTTCATTATTAGGAAAACTACAAACATAGCTTATAATAACAAAAACAAAAAATCATATACTTATGTTAAGAATTGCAGAAAAAGCTTTTGAGAAGACATAATACCCATTTCTTTAAAAAAATACTAGAAAGCATAAGACTAAATAGAGTTTTCTTTAATATAATAAGTGGTATCTATTTAAAACCAAGAATAAGCATTATCTGTAAGGAAGATAACTAGAAGCTCTTCCAATAAGATGAGGGGTAAAGCAAGGATGTCTGTTATCAGCATTCCTATTCAGTGTAGTGCTAGAAATGTTGGCTATAGCAATAAGACAAGAAAAGAATCAAGGAAACAAGTATAGGTAAGGAAGAGACAAAATTGTCACTTTTTTGCAGGTGATAGGATAGTATGCTTTGAGCACCCTAGAAAGTCACCTATATAACTAAATGAAACAAGTAACAATTTCAGCAGGATTGTAAGATATAAAATAAATCATACAAATCATCCATATTTCATGTATACTACTAACAAAATCCAGTATAAAGAGATAAAAAGAGAAATTCCATTTGAAATAACTACAGAAAGTATAAAACACTTGAGAATCTACCTACTAAGACACCCACAGCAACTATATGACCACATTTATAAAGCTTTTCACATAAATAAAGACAGCTCATGGGTAGGCCAAGTCAATATACTAAATATGATAATACTACCCAAATTAATTTACTAATTCAGTGCCACATCAAATTACCAAATAATTCATAGAATTAGGAAAAATAATAAAAACTTTCTGGAGGAACAAAAAGACTATCAAAGGAATTAAGGGTGGCCTAGCAGTATCAGATTTTAGATTATATTTCAAAGCCATTATCATCACATGATTTGGTATTAGGTAAGAAATACAGAGGTTAATCGGTAGAACAGATTAGGTATACAATATATAGAAGCAAATAAGCAAGTGTTAGATCAACACAAAGATCCCAACTATTGGGGCCAGAACTCACTATTTCAAAAAAACCCGAAAAACTTTGGGGAAAGCTGGAAAGCAGTCTGGAAGAAATGTCTCACCATATTCTAAGATACATTCAAAATGGGTACATGATTTATACACGAAGGGTGAAATCATAAATTGTTAAGGGAAGAGTTCATGACTAAAAAAGAGATCTACATGTTCATAAGAGACAAAATGGATAATTTGATTATTTGAGATTAAAAAAGTTTTTTTTTTTCACAAACAAAACCAATGTTGCTAAAATTAGAAGAGAAGCAGGAAATTAGGGGAAAAATTCTTTGTAGCAAGTTTCTCTGATAAAAGCCTCATTTCTAAGATATATAGAGAACTGGTTAAAATTTATAAGAATAAGAGCCATTCTCCAGTTGATAAATGGTCAAAGGATATGAATAGGCAGTTTTCAGAGGAAGAAATACAAATTATGTCAATAGTAATTTTGAAAAATGATATAATTTGCTAATTATTAGAAAAATACAAATTAAAACAACTTTGAGGTATCACTTCACAACTATCATGTTGGCTAAGATAACAGAAAATGAAAATGACAAATGCTGGAGGGGCTATCAGAAAACAGGTACATTAATGCTATGTTGGTGGAACTATCCACAGGTCAAGCCATTTTGGAAAGCAATTTGGAACTGTGCCCCCAAAGCTATTAAATCTCAATGAGACCAAAGAAAAAGGAAAAGAACTCCTATGTGTAAAAATATTTATAGCAGCTCTTTTTGTGGTGGCAAAGAATTGAAAATTGAGGGGATGCCAATCAGTTGGGGAGTGACTGAACAAGTTGTGATATATGAATGTGATGGAGTAGTATTGTGCTGTATGAAAGGATGAAAGGGAAGCTTTCAGAGAAACCTGGAAAGACATATATGACCTGATGTAAAGTGTAGTGAGCAGAACCAGATCATCAATTTAGACAATAAAAACAATATTGTAAAGGCAAACAATTTTGAAAAGACTTAGGAATGCCGATCAACACAATGACCCATCACAACTCCAGAGAACTCGTGACGAAACCAGTCTCCACATGGAGAGATCATAGCCTCAGAATGTAGACTGAGGCATATGTTTTTCTTTTGATTTTGGACAGTGGTTAACACAAGAATATATCTTGCTTGAATATATATGTTTGTAATGGGTTTTGTTTTCCTTGCTTTCTCAATGGGAATGGGGGGTGGTGGGTGGGAGAGAATTTGGTGCCAAAAATAAAATTGAACTTCGAAGAAAATTTAAAAAAAATAACAAATTGATTTGCATTATGTTAGTTCACTTTTATTCTGGGATTACTCATGAGAAGTGAGTTTACTTTTCTCTCTTGAATGCCTCTAACCTAAGAAACAATTCTGCTCTATGTAGTTCTTTGTATCCCTAGGGAAGAATTAGAAAAAGCTAAGAGGTTGGAACAGAAATAACAAGCCAGACAACTTTCCAGCTGCTCTTGGGTTAAATCTTTATAGCGTGACTGTTCCTTTATCTGAAGCAACATGGCTTCTAGGAACATTAACTGTAATTCTATTTAAATAGGTATAAAACACATTCCAAAATGAAAATTTCTTTACAGTTTTTAGTTATCTTTACAATTACTTTTTTCTGTATTCACCTAAGCTATATATAATTGACTATCATCTTTTAGGTGTTTCAACTAATTAGGCCACAGGTTATCATTTATATGAGGAACGGAAATATGTTAAAGTACTGTGTATCCTTGGTCTTGTCACTGAATTATTCTAAGCCTCAGGCTTCCTCTTCTGTAACACTAGAGAGGTAAAATAAATTGTTGAGAATGCTATGGTTCTATGAAGGAGAAATACTGTGGCAAACTCCTGATAGATCATTGTCCTTACAAAGATACTTATTAGAACTTTTCAATCCCTTGTATTGTAATATATTCATTATTTCTCATATTTTTATTGCAGGTACAACTATTAGATTTCATATCTGGCAGATTATGCACATCCTATGAAAATATAAATCTTTCTGGATCAGAATCTCCAACCAGTAAATGTAACTTGGATAATAAAAAGGTACTGGGAAAGTGGAATTAATAGGGTATGTTCCCTGAAACACCTCTATATAAGTAAGAGAGCTGGATTTAGAGTCAGGCAGACCTGAGTTCAGATCCTGCCTGTCTCACTTAATAGCAGTGTGACCTTGAGCAAGACACTCACCCTCCCTAAGACTCAGTTTCCTCATCTGTAAAATGAGAGTGTTGGGTCTGAAGATGTCTAAGATCCCTTCCAGCTCTATGTCTCAGATCCAATAATCCCCGAATTTTAATGTAATCTCCTCAAAGACAGATAGTGCTTCACTTTTATTTTTGTATCTCTAGTGTCTGCATGTAGTTCAAAAGGTGTTCTTTTTGCTTAATAATTACTGGTCGATTGATTATGTTGTATCGAATCTTTATTAAAACACAGCTCACACATGTGCGAATGTATGTATGGTGAGTGGGTGAAGGTTGCGGTGGTGGCAAGACTCGAATGGGTTTTAAAAATTCATTTGAATGAAGCAATGGCCAACATCTTGATTTATTTGACAGTGTTAACAAATTGGTGGTTAAGAGAATGGCCAGGATTCTCATATACCAAATGAATGGTGAGAAAGAAGGGTCTGAGGTGAGGTGGCTGGAGGGTGCTCTTATTGGCAGGAAAGCATCAAGACTCCAAGGTGCAGTCACTTAGTTGAAGCACCCAAATAGTTTCCCTTTACAAGTACTACCTCCTAGAACCTTCTTACAAAGACTTTTTTTTCCTAAAAATTTTATTTTTTTATTTTGATCTTAACAAATGCCAAACAAAATGAGTATTTCCATATACAAAGTAGAACAGAAAAAGGCGTAAGGCTGAGTTAGACTTTCCATAGGCTAAACCTATGTGACCATGGACAGATTAAAAACTGATTAGTCTTTTTTGTTGAAGGTGGTTTTAATGTAAGACGAATGATGAGATGAAGAGATCAGAGCTCCAGTAATATGGCTTACCACATACCTGGATACTTATGACAATCTATGAGCTTATTGATGTCAATATTCCCTTCAGTGATGATGGCACCCTGTCCAGACCTTATCCCGTGTAACTGTTGTCTTCCCATAAATCCTCCCCAGGGCATCTATCCAAACTGCTGGGAGCCTTCCTTTAGCTTTCTAGACATTGTGGATCCCTGGGCTTCTCACTACATTACCAATTCATACTCTCTTCTAGGCAACCATCTCAGACATCCCACCATCACTTGTGTGTAATTTTTCACTGACAAATGTTGCAGCTTACACCTACCCACTATGTGTTGCATTGTTTTTGTTTTCTGGATGATCTGCTTTGATGCTTTAGAGAAGCTGATTGTTCAATGACCAACAACCACAAAACATCACCAAAGAATATTAACATTAAAGAGATTGGCCTTTATTCCCGATAGAAGCTTTCGTTCATTGAAACCAAAGGCAATCTAGCCCACTTTCTCCTGTTCAATTTTGGTTCCAGCTCATTGTCCATGCAATGTCTATTAAAGATGTTTATGCTGATAGACCGACTTGATGGACTGACTATGTGTATCATAGGCTGGGCAACTGTCAGTCTTCATTTCTTTTTTTTTTTTTTAAATAATGAGTCAACCTATGTAACAAATAGATGAGCTGTAGAAAATGGAGTGAAATACTTTTTTTTGCCCCAGTTTAGTTCACTCTTTTCCCCCATTAGGTCCAGCAAAAGTAAGTAATTAAAGGTCTCACGAAGGGTCTAGATCTCCTTTGGAGGTTCATAAAATTGCAAGAAGTATTCTACTCACTTTTTTCCAGGAATATTGATATTAATACTTTTTTTTAGTATTAATCCATTTTTTATACATTTTAGTTGCTTATGTTATTTCTAAGATGATATGATTTACTAATTAGTTAGTCATTATTTTGGATCTGTATTATGTTTTTACCAGAAGATAGAATAGCATACATTCTGTTTACTAGTAAATATGCTTTTCTCATATTTTTTATAAAGGGAAAATCTATAAAACATACACTTTCATGTCTGAAAATATTCTTAGAAAGTGTTAGAAGCATACTAAATGTCTGAGGTGGCCTTCTGGTTAGCCTTGACAATAGACACCAAAGATATTTACTATTTCCAGGTTGGTATTTCTAGATGGAGTGGCTCTTTTTTCTTGGTCGTGTGTGTGTGTGTGTGTGTGTGTGTGTGTGTGTGTGTGCACACGCACGTACATGTGCATGTGTAACATATGCTTTAATTACACTCTCTTTAGTTAGTCTAAATTGGTGCTATGGAAATTCTGAAGCAACAAATACAAATTCATAAAGATTCACAATCTCTGTTTCCCCCCATAGTTTTGCTAGCTCTGTTTTCTCCCTTCTGTACTATGCACAAATTGGCACAAAGACTGGTTTTCTTCAATAAGAAATAAGTGGGGAGTAAAGGAATGAAGAAAGAAAAAAACTTGAATAAGATTGTTCAATATCAAGTTCTGCAAATACTTTTTGAGACCTATGGAATCAGTCCATTTCACAAAAACAAATAGTGGTATTTTTGTTTTGGGTATCTTCAGAAGAGCTCCAATCTTGTGGATTTTTCCAAGATATGCCATTTCTTCTGGACTAAAGAACTCTCCTTCTGTGGAATGTTTTTTGAGAGTACCTCTTCTAAGCCACTTGAGAATACTACAGTGAGGGCACCATAACTGCCATGTTATCTGACCATAATGAGAGGGAGAGAACTCCAACTGTAGACAGAAGTCAAAATGACTCTAACTGTAAAGAATCCAAGATATTTTTCCTTCAAGTTTGCCCAGGCCCACAAGTCAAGAGAGAACGTGCCAACCCTAGCAAGCAAGTTGTAAATGTGAGAACTAAAGCCTAGTCTTATATCCAGCAGAGAACTGGCAAATTTGTAATGATTCATCCTTTTATAGGGGTGGGGGTGGGGGGTGGGGTGGGGTATTAGGATGGATAGCAAAATAGGAACTAGATTGTATTAGATATAGAAAAAATAGAGAATAAAGTTACTGATAACCAAGAACTTTCAGTTGCCTTTCTGACTTTAATTTTTTGTCAGATCGAATACTTCTTTTAGATGTCAGAGGGATGCAAATAGTATTCAAATGTTTAATAGATAAGAGCTACATAGAGAGAGTTTAAAAGTTTATTTCATATTTAGCCTACTGCATCATAATTTGCAAGTGTCACCTATTATTTAGAAATTCTTTTAAGATCAGAGTGTAAAAATATATCTATACTTTGCTTCCTATAATATCTCCAAACCAAGATTGGCATCTCCAAGTAGCTTACTCCTTAGGTAATATGGACTATCCAACCTTCCAATTTCTAAATATGTTTGTAGAGTTGTATAATTTTTGGAAAACCATTAAGGTGCTTACTGGGGGTGGGGAGGAGGGAAGAAGCATTTATTTAATAACAACTGTGTGCTAACCACTGTGCTAAGTGCCTTATAAATATTACCTTATTTGATTAGTGGACTAATAAGACCACAAATGTTGAAGAGCTTTTTTAGAATATGCAAAAAAAATTAAATTTGAGAAACAAGACCAAAAAAAGAGATTAAAATACTCTAGAATCAAAACCAAATGTTAGAAAAATTATAACCAATTTATAACCAGAATTATAATCTGTAATTATAACCAATCCACCATTGAAGAAGTATTTATTAAGTGTCTTCTATGTGTCTGACACTGTGCTGGGTATGGGAATACAGAGATATAAATGAACCAGAGCCTGTCCTCAAGGAGCTTACATTCTGTGAGGTGGGGGGGACACATGAGATATTTATGCATATAAATGCATAAGAGAAGTAATTTAGGAGGGAAACACTAACATTTGGAGAGATCAAGTAAGGCCTCATGTGGGAAGTTTATTGTGTAGGGGAATGACATGGTCAGATCAGTAGCTCAGGAAAATCATTTTGGCATTTATATGGAAAGTGGATTGGGGAAAGGAGGGGTTTGAGACTTTAGATAAAGGGGAGACTAATTAGGAGGCTATTGTAATAATCTAGGCAAGAGGAGATAGGGGTCTAAATGAAGGAGGATGGCTTTACAAGTGGAGAAGAGGGGATAGATGTGTGAAATGTTGTGTTGGTAGAATTGACAAGGTTTCTTATCTGACTAACCCCTGATGGGGCTAGTGAGTATGTTGTTGTTCATCCTTCATTCTTGAAGAGGACCAGTGACATCAGGAGAGTGATGCCTTGACTTGCAAATGGACTAGATTTGAGGCAGAGTTGTGCAAAGTCATCAGCCTCACTCTCTCCTCCAGAGTCATCAGAGTCCAATGGCAAGACATAGGTCAAGATGACTGGCAATGGCCCCAGATGCAGTAGGAGACCTTGGCCTTTTTAAGCTAAGATCTTTTCCAGATCTCAGTTTGTCTGAGGCAACACCCATTCAGTACTTAAAGGCTAGGTAAGAATTGAGGCAAAAGATGGCCTAGTTTGCCTTCATGAAAGAAGGCTAGTGAGTATGTAGAGCTGAAGATAGTACCAAGGTTACAAAATGATTAAAAAGATAGTGATGCCCTCACCAGTAATTAGACAGTTCAAAAGTAGGGAAGTAATGAATTCTACTTCGGAGATGTTGAATTGAAGATACCTATACAACATTTAGTGGGAAATGTCTAATAGTTCATCAAGAGAGAGACCAGGGCTGTTTATATCTATCTGAGAATCATCTGTGTAGTGATGATAATTGAACCTATAGTAGCTTATGAGACCACCGAGTGAGAGAGAGAGAGAGAGGGAGTGGGGAGAAGAGAGACCAGGACAGAGCCTCAGGGGGCACCCACAGTTAGGGATATGATATGGATGATGATTCAGCAAATGAGACTGAGAAAGAGCAGTCAGGTGGAAGAGAAGCAGAGAGCACATGAAGGGGTGATGCAAAAACCTAGAGAGGAGAGAGTGTAGGAAGAGAAGACAGGACAATCAGTAGTGTCAGGCGTTATAGAGAAGATAAGAGGGATGAGGATCAAGAACATCAGGAACATTGAAAGCATCAAAACAAACATGAAGATGTTCATTCAAATATTTATTGAGCCCCTTTACGTGCAATACACTGTGTGAAAGATTAAAAGAAACATACATCTTAATGGAACCTTCTCTTAGCCCAATTGTGCATCTGGCTTTTGGCTGACGGGAAGTATAGAAAGAAGTACAGACCTTGGGCAGTTGTTGGAAGTCAGGAGTAAAGCCATAGGGGAATGAGCAGCTCAGTAGTGAATGGCCAACCTACCTGGGAATCCTTCCCTTCATAGAAGATTGTCCAGGGACACCAACTAATGGGCACTCATGAATGAAGATTCCTTGGGGACATCCACTTCACTTATCTAAGTTCAGCTACTTTTCACTGAAAAGCATCAGTTTTTACCAAGTGGGGGATGTGCTAGAAAATAGGGCATTCCCCATGACCCCCCCCCCCATCCCTCTTGTTCTTGTTCTTGGTTTGCCAGTATGAATTTCAGGTTTTCTGGGTCTCATTTTTCACCATGGTGCCTTTTCCTCCCCTGGCTACCAGTGTGGGATATGTTCTGAGGTTCAGATACACCAGTTGTGAAGCCTTGCCCACAGTGGTGATATTTTCTATGTTTTCAGGATCAACCCTAGAATTTTAGAACTCATTGAGTCTTTAAAAATCTTCCTGCACACAAAAAGTCTTCAAGTTGGTTTTTAAAGGATGTTTGGGAAATCAACAGATGAAATAGGAAAGGGAATAAATGTCAGGCATGAGGAACACTATGGACAAATGCTTGGAGGTGTGACTATAGCATGTGTTCGGGGATTTCTTGTATGGAGGAGATTAACTTGAAGCAGGTTAAACATAGGTGATGGTAGATTGTGGGGGCCTTAAAATGTCTTGTAGAAGTTTGAAATACTGAGAAATCCAATGGCAGGATATGAAAATGATAGTTTGGAAGGCAGACAATGAGGTGAGGTGGGAAAAATCTCCTGGGAGATTCCTAGGATTGTATAGAAGCTTTTGATGGGATTTGGGGGCATAGAAATAGAGAGAAGATAGGTGGGAGAGACCAGCTCTTAAGCAAGTGTCCCTGCCCTTAAGAACTTTATGTTCTAATAATAGAAGATGATAACCACCACCACAACAATGGCTATCACTTTTGTAGCACTATGTAGACCTTTAAGGTATACGAAGTGCTTTGCATTTAATCCTCACATTTGATGCTCAGCACAACCTTAGGAAGTAAATGCTATTATTATCTCCCTCACAGACCTGGAAAACCAGCCAAACCTAGGTGTTAAGTGACTTGCCCCTCACAGCTAATAAGTCTCTGAGGCAGGATTTATACTCAGGTTTTCCTGATTCCAAATCTTCTCTACCCATTGGAAACTATAGTTGGAAAGGGGGGGAAGGGGGAGATTATTTGTCTAGGGGCATGACTTGGGGTTATCTGGGAAGAAAGATTGGCCCAAGACCAGACAAAATAAGATGAAAGCTCTGAATTCTTCAAGGTAGAATGAGAAAGGAGGGTATTCCAGGAATGGAATGGACAGCCTGTACAAAGGAGATGGAGGTAGAATGATGGTGGGGAACTGGCATTTAAATGAGAGGTAGTTGCCACTATGAGAATGTATAGGATTTGCCCAAAGAGAAAATATACATAGAGAAAAGAAAAGGTGATTTGAGAACAGATTGGGTGTTTAGGAAAGGAAATACTTGTAATAGAGAAGAGAAAGTATTATTTAGAAGCTTCATTGCTAATACTTCCCAAATAGCTCTTTGGGGTTTCTATTTTCTTCAGTTTATATGAGATTGTAACCCTCCACATAATCATCTGATGTTTTATTGAACAGGTACAGTCAATAGCAAGAAAAATTATCTGTTCGTATTTAAGCCTGTTGGTGAATTCAAGGAATGACTTAGCCTTGGCTCACATCATTAACATTCCTGACAGAGGACTTGGAAGAGAAGCCTTCACAGATCTCAAACATGCTGCTCGAGAAAAGCAAATGTCTGTCTTCCTGGTATGGAAACCTGAATTTTCAAAGTACCTCAGTTATTTTGTCAAATTAGGCTTAACACTTTCCTATAATGTTGTTATAAAGAGGTTGTTTTATTTTGAAGTACTTTATAGTTAGATTTCTTGAGAATCAGAAGAAATCTCATCTATATCACTAATTTAGATTCTAATAATTTTCTTTGCATCTATGTATATGGGCTCCCTCACACAATTCTTTGACTGTTTTCCAAAGGAAATTTCTCAAGACTTTTTCTTTGCTTTCTTTATATAGAAGTTCTTATTTGAGTGACTTTCAGCAAAAGTACTTCCCTGGGTCTCAGTTTTGTCATTTGTAAAATGAAAGAGTTATACTAAATGGCCTCTGAGGACCCTTTGAACTCAAGATCTCTTATTTGCAGCCAAAAGAATTTCTCCTTGCTCATAGGCATGAATATATGATCATAGTTTCATGGAATTTTAGAATTAGAAAGAACTTTATTCTCACCTCAGTGAAAATAGGAAATAGCTCCTGCCCTCAAGGAGCTTACATTCTGAAGACCAGAGCTGAAGGCCTTTCTTTTGAGGTTAGGGAACCATTATGTTTTTAGGGCTTCTTGAGACCCAAAGACACCGACACTCCGGGTCCTGCTCGAATGAATTCAACTCAAGCCTTCTCACAGCTGTGTGGGGTACAAGACCCTTACCAATATAATATAAAAATTCATAAAATAAAGAGGAGTCTTAAGGAAGAAAAGGAAGTATCTATTCAATTCTCGAGAGAAAGGGGCATCACCTCCACTAGGATGGAAGGAGGTGAATTACAAAAGGCAAGACACAATATTTTTCCTAATGAGAAAAAACTCATGCCCACCACTATCCCTCCTTTCTAGTGGCTGGGAGGCGAGCTTGCAATCTAGGTGTGAAAAACTAGACAAAGAATCAGGAAATCAGGCACAGCCAATCGCAACTAACTGCTGATGTGGCAGTAATATGGCTAAGGTAGAGGAGAGGAATGAGGGAAGGGTGGGGGGGGGGCCTTCCTGGAGCAGGGAACAGACAACTGTATGTAGTTCATTATATCCTTATGTTGTACCAGAAGCAAGCGAGACACACCACAGAGTATAAGTTTTAAGTGGAGGATTTATTAGCCGGCGGCCATCGGGGTATGGCACCACAAATCAATGGCAAATGTGTTGGGGTGATGGCTTGGCTTATATAGGATATGGGAGTACAGAGTGGGGGAGGAAACAGGAACAAAGGTCCTGGCTGATCAAGAGATTCAGTCAGGTTATCGTACTAGTGGGATAATCTCATTTACATTCCTTGGTGGAGTCACGGAGCCCCAGGGATATCTGCTAGACAGGGTCTGCCAGGTTATCCTTCAGTGGGATGGTCCTAGCTATTGAGATTCCTTGGTGGAGTCATGGAGTCCCTGGGGGTTTGCTAAATGCCAAAGATATCTGAGTCCATTCTTTCTGGGGGTGCTTGTCAGTAGCTAGGGGTTTCTCAGGGGTTCCTAATTTTCCTTGTATTACACTTATTTGGTAAAAACTTTGTGCTAGCACCAAGGGAGAGAGAAGGGAGGGCATGTATTGCCCCAAGCCCTGAATTCCTAGAAGTTAGGTAACCACATCCCTACAAGGTTAAATCCCAAGTCTATTCTATTCCTCCAAACTCCACTTATTTCAAGAATAAGAGAAGAAAATAATCCCTATATTCTCCCTCTGTGAAGTCTCCACAAGAGTTATCTCCCACTCACAGCCAAAGAGAAAAGCAAAGTTTATTACAGATTCACCATATTGGATTGTCTTAAGAAATCTCACCATTTGTGCTGCTCGTTTTCACAACTGGGCTAGATTGAATCTGAGCACCTTCATGGAGTCAAGATGAAACTCATAGACAGAAAGATTGTGGGAGGGATATAGGGTGGTCCTGGGGTAGGAAGAGGGGTTTAGGGAAGGTCTTGAGGAGGAGTCTAAGGAGGAGCTTGATGGGACTGGGGTGAGGTCAGACTCCAGCAACCAAGAAAATGGGACTAAGGGTGGGAAGTAGCTGAAGGCTACAAAGTAGGGCTAGGCTAGTTTAAGGGTAACAGATTTGGGCATAGATACTTTGACAAGATTAAGGGTGGAAACTAGCCAGACAATGGAGGGCTAGGCTAGGTTAAGAGTAACCTAGATATTTGTCCCTATCCATGACAAAGGCTTATGGCCTTATCTAGTGGGAAGATTCAAGGAGAGTTCAAGGGGGCTCCCACAGTCTAAACCCCATCATTTCCACTATCCTCTCCTAGAAGACAGCAAAAAGCCCAAGAGGTATCCAATACTCCTACCCACTCTGGTCTGACTTGACAAGGAGATATAACCTTCCAGTGTCTTATTCACAAGATTCCTTGGCTGAGAGGCAAAGATCCTGACCTAAATAAATCAAACCCAGTGAGATGTCTAGACCCCTCAAACTCTAGACAAGATTACCCCCGCTCAGAGAGGGGCATTTGGGAAAGGTTGGAGTGAGCAATGAAAATGTGGCATTTATTTACTGGTAAGCCTCCTAATTTAGCAGAACCCTCCCTTCCAAGACAGATCCCAGCCTTTGCCTCTGATCTGCTACTGGGGCCTGGCTCAGCATCCTCTTGCCTCTATTAACTTCATCCTGGCTCTTTGAACCATCTTTTTGTTATCAAATGTTGGTTTTCATCTCTACTCTGTTTTAGTTTGGTATTGCAGATAAAAAATCTTTGGACCAAGATATTTATATCATATCTTAATGTCTACCTTTTGGTTACAATTGCAACTTTTCTTATTACTTAATTACTAAATATTGCTAAATATTTTCTAAATTGCTAAATATTGCTAAAAATTGCTAAATAACTTCTTTTAACTTCCAGGTTGCCACTTCATTCATTAGGATGATAGAACTTGGAGGGAAAGGATATGCCCCTTCACCATCTGACCCTCTCAGGACACATGGAAAGGGGTTGAATAATTTTATTATTTTCATGGACAAACTGGAAGAAATTCTGGGAGAAATACCAAATCCAAGGTAATAGCTCATGTGATATTCATAGTAGTCAGTTTAAATTTTAATTTATTAACTTATAGATGGACTTATAAAAAGTATTAAAATTATGAAGTCAAGATGAACCAGTGAATAGTGAATAGGCAGATGTTCAGTCTTGTCTGACTCTTTGTGACCCCATTTGGGGTTTTCTTGGCAAAAATATTGGAGTGGTTTACCATTTCCTTCTCTAGCTCATTTGACAGATGGGAAAACTGAAGTAAAGAGGGTTAAGTGACTTGCCCAGGGTCACACAGCTACTAAGTGTCTGAAGCCAGATTTGAATTCATAAAGATGAGACTTCTTGACTCCAGGCCCAGCACCTATCCACTGCACCACCTACTGCCCCCAAATAAGCAAATATTAGGCTTTTATGTAATTGACAAAACTGTAACCATGTGATTTTTGAGTTTTCAAAAGTTTTTGTCTAGCTTTGATTTCAAGAATTTTGCTAATGGTAAAGAGACTACTTTAATTAGCTCTCTCAAATAAGCATGTTTGCCACAAGTCTTTGGAAGAATTTCTAGAGTTATAGAATTGTAGGTATGTAAAAAACCCCATACAAAGTAAGGTAGAAGACTTTGGTAAAGTAGAAAGAGCCCAAGACTTTGGTGTCATTGTAGACCTGGGTTCAAGTCCTGTCTCCTCCATTGGCCAGCTAGGTGAGCTGGGATGATTCAGCTCTACAAACTTTATGTGTATATTTTGTGTCAGGTACTGTGACAACTTGGGGAAAGTAACATGGATAAGTAATACAAAGTCTCAAGACTGAAGATTCAAAGTAACAAAAAGATTTGGGGAAAGTATAGACCAAAGGGCTCAGTATTGACGTTGTGCAAAATTCCAAAATGACAATTCTTTCTTTGCCAAGGAGAGTGATCCTTGGACTGAAAAGGACTAAACAAATTTAGCTTATGAGGAATGGATCCCAAGGGTGTAAGGAGATAATAAAGTCCACCCAACTGCCCTTATGAGTTCACAGTCATTGGCTGTAGAGCTCAGTTCCCTCCATGGGCTGAGAGTTGTGATTGTTCAACCTTTCGTTAATGATCTGAATTGCGTCACTGGAGGGAAGCTCCACACCAGTGGCTCCCCACACCAAATGATGGATTTGCATCATCTCTATCATGCCCGCTCTCTCGCTTTCTTCAATCTCTCCCTGTTTGCTGCCTGCTTCCCTACCGCCTACCATTGTGCGCATCTTCAGAAAATACACCTCATCCACCCGTCTCTGCTGTCATCCTATAGCTCTCCTGCCTGTTGTGGCTAAAATCTTGAGAAGGCTGTCTACATTAGATGAGTCCACTTCCCCTCCTCTCATTGTCTTCTTGTCTCTCTACACTGTCTGGTTTTTGACCTCATCATTCTACTGAAGGGGCTGTCCCTAAAGTTACCAGTGATCCCCTAATTGCCCAATCCAGGGGCGTTTTCTCGATCTTCGTCCTTCTTGACCTCTCTGTGGCCCCTGACACTGTCAGTCTACCTCTTCTCCTTGATATTCTCTTCTTTCTAGGTTTTTGGGACACTACTCCCTCCTGGTTCTTCTCAATTCAAAAATGTTTATTGACTTGAATTGAGGAGAACCAGGGCACTGAGCAGTTAAGTGACTCACTAGTAAATATATACATATATACATACATAAAATAAATAAATAAATACATAGAGATAGATAGATATATGTATATCTACATATATATGTATTAATATGTGGGGCTAGACTTGAACCCAGGACTTCCTGTCCTTTTGGTCCCCTCTCAACCCACTAGACCTCACTGCCTCTGGGTATAATCAATAGTGTTTCTTATAGAATATGGTTTCAGGAGAGACATGGTTACCACCTGGTTACCTCCAGATTATTGCAGACCAGTTCTGTTTCACCTCAGATATGAAGCTTTGGCTTTCTTTCACTTGGGCAGCTCAGAAAACTTGGGCTCAAAAAAATAAACCTCAGAAATACAGGATAAGGAAGTGTGGCTACACACTTTCCTGTGAAAAAGATCTGGAGGGCTTAGTGGATTGTAAACTCAATATAAGAGAACATTGTGACTTGGCCAGAAAAGCCCAAGGGATCTTAGGCTACCCAAAGAGAGGTCTGAGATCCAGGGGAAGGGCCCTGGGCCCTGATCAGAATGCATCTGCAGGTCTGAGTGCCTTGTTTTGGGAAGAAAAAGAATAAAATAGAATAAATCCAAAAGAGGATAACCATAGTGATGAACAGATTTGAGACCGTTGTGTTTGAGCATGGGTTAAAGTATAGAATATTTAATCTAGAAAGGTTATATGATATTAAATATTTAAATATTTACAGGGGCCATTATAACCACTTTCAAGCATTTGAAAGGTTGTCCTGTAGAAATAGTCTAAAATTGTTGTTAGCCTCACAAGGCAGAACTAGGAGTGGTTAGTGGAAGATACAGAAAGGGAGATTTTACCTCAATGTAGGGGAAAAAAAAACCTCACCAGTTATCCCAAAGTGGAGCCAGCTCTTTTGTAGGGAGCATCTTCCCTATCATTAGAAGTTTTGAAGTAAAGGATGCACATTCACCCGTCGAGGTTGATGGAGAGGGGATTCTTCTGGGCATGTCCTCTGAGAACCCCTCCAATAAAGATCCTAGAGAAACCCATGAAAAATCCTGTCAGGGCTATTGATGCAGGTGGATCCATTTGCCAATGGATACTAATACTTTTTGAGGCATTGTGGGATTGTCAAAAGAAAAATGGGCTGGTTGTTAGGAAACCACGGTTCTAATCTTCACTACCTTTTTGAAGCTGGTCAATCCTTTCTCTTCTCCCTGGGTAGATAGCCTTCTCATCTCCTCCTCTAGGCTACATTTGGAAAGGCTTGAGGGGGAGTTTTGGACCCTGATACATTCATACCTAAGAAGTCATTTTGAATGTTACCCTACATATAAGATTACTACTTGCATATAAGGTTTTGCTTTTTTTAATGCCTTAGTAATATTTACAACTGTTTATTTCATTTGACAGTTTTGGGAAAACATTTTTTCTCAGAATTATTTATAGTATCTAAATGCTTCGATATACTAGAATTTGATCTCAGCATTTTGAGGGGAAAAATAAGAAAAAAATGTATTTTGGTGTCTGGCTTTCACGGAGAGTCATAGAACATGTACAAATATGGTTATTTCTCTCTCAATTAACTGTGGTCACACACCTGGGGCCTCCTCTTATTACCAAGCCTGGATGTGTGATTTTGTTACAGAATATCAGATTAATAGATATTTAGTTATTTACATAGATTATGAAATATGCTAATACAGCTAAAATATATATATATATATGTATATATGTATTTTAAAGTGCTTATTTTTCTAGAAATAAATATTTTTTATTTCCTCTCTTTTATGATTCAGAAGTTCATGGGACCAGAAAGAGACAAGCTCTAACTTTCTTTTTTTCATTTATTCCCCACTGTTGTGAGTCACCAATGTGATGTGATAGTCAGGAAGCTAGTGTGCTGTTGGGTGGCATTCAGAGGGGTGGACCTCCTAAGCCTCAGAAGGGGCTGATGGTTTTGCTGTTCTCTGCCCTGCTCAGGCCACATCTAGAACATGGGCTCAATTAGCGCACTGCCATTAGGAAGGCCCTTGATGGGCTGGCAGCCAGGATGGTGAAGGACCTTGAGTCCACATCGTAAGAGGACTGATTTTGGAAGGTGGAGGGATGCATAGCTTGCAGAAGAGGAGACAGTAGGAAATGAGAGTGGTCTTCAGGTATTTAAAGGGGTGTCATGGGGAAGAAGGAGCAGACATGTTCCACTTGGCTGCAGAGGGCTGAACCAGGCAGGAGCAAAGGGTTGAAGCTGCAGAGGAAAGTTTAGGCTTGATGCCAGAAAGAACTAAATAACACAGCTGTGCCACAGGGGTTTGCAAGGTAGCAGCATCCTCCTCATTGGAGGTCTTGAGCAGAAGCTGGCTGACTACCCACTGACTGTGTTGTGCAGGGATTCTTTGGCCAGTAGAGATTAGACTAGAGGATCACCTCAGTATCTTCTAATCAAAAAATTCTGTGATTGTTTGACTCTTCCAACAACAAAACTCTTAAATTTGAATTTTTTTAATTCCTTTTTGTCATACCTAGTCTTTTGGAGTAATCAGAACAAATACATTACTGGTTTCGATGTCTGCCCTTGTCTTGAGGACAACAGAAGATAGAAACAAGTCCTGCAGGCCAAAAGTCAACAAGGGAAAGCTCACAAACCAAGAAGAAGGCGGATCCTTTCTTTATAATTTAAGAAGCTCTTGTCTGTGGGTCATTCCCTGGTATTCCGGATCATGTTCTTAGGCATTATTTTGGGGAGAAAAGGTCTGAATGATGGCACATGAGCACCTGATCTTAACTGCTGTATTCAACAAAAAACATTTCCCCACAACTTTTTCTTTCTTTTGCTTTTTTTTTTTGCAGAGGTAGGGGTGTGGGTGTTGGTGGAATGGAAGGAACAGCAGCATTAGAAAACCCCTCAAAAGAACTGGGAATGAGGAAGGAAACAGCAAAACATTCTTCCTGAATTTTTGTTTTTATTTTTCCATAGGCCTTAACAGCTGTAATTGGGCCGCATCTTCACATTTTTCCAGTAGGTGCCACCATCTGACATATGCTGTATTTTCACCAGAAAATTCCTTCAGTCAGAGGCTTCAGATTATCTAAAATGATTGATTTTCTCTATTGTTTGCAAGGTTTTAAATTCTCTATTTCAGGTTTACTTTAAAGCAAGTGACAGTTCTCCTATCTATCTCTAGACTGTGTGTGTATATTGATGGGTTTACATACATGTATGCATATATACAGATATGTCACAATTCAGTCTAATAACTTAAAGCATTATTACAAAGGCTTTTTTTAAAGTATGATTTAAAATTCATCATTCACAATTTTTCCTTATAAAGTGCAATCTTTTCCTAAAAGGAAAAATAAAATTCTCTCTCTCTCTCTCCTTTCCTGCCTTCTCCCTCTATCTTTATGTGTGTATATATACATATATATATATATGTATGTATATATACACACACATGCATATACATACCTACACATTCAACATTTACACACACACACACATATAAAATATAAGGGCAGGCAGGTGGTAAGTGGATAGAGTGCTAGACCTGAAGTCAAGAAGACTTATCTTCATCAGTTCAGATCTGGCTTCAGACACTTATTTAGCTGTGTGACCCTGGGCAAGTCCCTTCATCCTGTTTGCCTCAGTTTCTTTATCTGTAAAATGAGCTGGAGAAGGAAATGACAAACCACTTCAGTATCTTTGCCAAGAAATCCCCAAATGAGATTATGAGGAATCAGACGTGACTGAAACGACTAAATGACACAAATATATACAATATAGCATTTACATATGTGTGTGTGTATGTATGTATATATATATATATGTACACATATATATGTGTGTGTGTGTGTGTGTGTGTGTGTATGTATATATATAATTGGTTATATAGCAACAGTAAGTGATAACCAATGGACAGCCCACACGCTCTGTTGGTCTGGGTGTAGGAAGGCTCCCAGCATGTGCTGTGGACCCCTTGTGGAGGAGTTTGAATGGGACATGGAGGAGAGCCAGACCAGAATGAGAAGGTTTGACACTGGCCACATCCCAGGTCTGTGGCCTAGCAGACCGAGCAGTGGGCATGGAGTCACAGGACCTGGATTCACATCCTGGCTCTGTTGTTTACTACCTCTGTGACTTCAGGCAGGTCCTTTTCCTCCCTGGGCCTCAGGTCCTCATCTGTCAGATGAAGGGGCTGGACTCCATTGCTTCTGAGATCTGTTCCAGCTCTATGATCCATTAAAGTGTTGAGGTATACATTGAAAAATCATGCTGATTATGAGAACTCAGGTTTTATTGAAACCAGATTTTGGGAGAGGATGGAGGGGGGATTGTGGCTTATATTCGCACCTATACACATTTCCTTACAGAGTAAAAGAAATAGCTGTCTAATCCTTGAAGAAGTCAGGGGAAAAATAGTCACTTTATCTCTTCAGAATGGGTGAAATTAGTCGTGTTTCCTCTCCCCCCACCCAACTCCTCTTCTTTTGAGCAGCTCCTTATTCTGGTCTTTAGTATTTGTATTCTGACGTGATCTCAAGAACTGGGCTGTGATTTCAGGCTTTCTTCAGTCTAGCCCCATACCTCTGAGATGGAAGTATAGGTAAGCCACCAGGAGCCAATCCAGTGTGATGTAGATGACAGAACCTGAGGAGTCACGGGTCTTAGCTCTCGTCCAGCTCTGGGAAGGCCCTGTCTTGCTGGGCTTCAGTTTCTTCATGTGTAAAACATGTGGTATCTAGGTGGCCTGGTGGTTAGAGTATTGGGCCTGGAGTCAGGAAGATTTGAGTTCAAATCTGACCTCAGACACTTATCAGGTAGGACCCTGGGCAAGTCATTAAACCTCTATCTGTTAACAATAATAACACCTGCTTCCCAAGGTTGTAGTGAGGATCAAAAGAAATAACATTTGGATAGTGCTAAGCTAGTGCCTGGAACATAGTAGGTGCTTAATAAAAGCATGTTCCCTTTCCCTCCTCCTAAAATGACTTTGGGGACCTTATAAGTTCTAAAATAATCCCTGTTGGCATCTATCCAGGCTGGCCAGCATGAAACTTCTAAAATACTTTGTCCACTTTCACATACTCTTCTCCCCAAGTCTTACATCAGGTCAGGATAACATAGCTGTAAAATTCTCCATGCATCATTCTATTCCAGGGGTGGGGAACCTGCAGCCTCGAGGCCACATGTGGCCTTCTAGGTCCTTGGGTACAGCCTTTTGGCTGAGTCTGAGTTTTACAGAACAAATCCTTTTATTAAGGGGATTTGTTCTGTGTAGTTTGGATTCAGTCAAAGAGCCACACTTGAGGACCTAGAAGGCCATATGTGGCCTCAAGGCTGCAGGTACCCCTGTATCTAGTCTGTGGGGCCAAGGTTTGAAATGAAAATTGTCTGAGATGTTTTCTAGGGGATTCATGAATTGAATGGGGAGGGATTTAGACCGGATGACCTCTCAGGTCACTTTCAACTCTAGGATTCTACAGTTCAGTGACATCCAAATGGATGTTTGCCTGAACACATACTGCCTGAGCCAACAAAGATGGGTCCCAGCTCTCCTTCTTGTGGCTCTGTGCCAGAGGTCATAATGGGGTCAAGAGCCACTGTCTTACAGTTTGTCCCCAGTACAGTGGAGTTAAAGAGTTGTATTAGTCATAAAATTTAGCTTGTTTCCTGTAGAGGAAATGAGAGAAAGGGAAAAGTCCCCAAAGCTGACTGCCATAATGTAATTAATTTTTCCTGTTCTTAGAATAGACATTGAGGCTACTTCATATTTTAGCAAGCTTTTGAATATACCTTCTTTTTTAAATCTTTTTCCAGTAAGGGTTTATTCCCAGAAAGAGTGAATATTGTATAAACCCACTGGGTATTATGTTCTATTAAGTCTTCATTTCAGCTGTATCTTAGTTCTTGAATATCCTTAATAAGTCAGCGCATAAGAACTCACATAAAGGAATTTCTAAAGAAACCAGCCAAAGAAACTAGTATTATGTAAAGAGCAACATTATTAATCATTAATTATGGTGTGGGGTTGGGTTTTTTTTTTTTCTTGATACAACCCAGGGAGAGTTAATAAAGGCAGATAGTATACTTGAAAAAATCATTGTGCTTAGAAAGCTGGTTTTTGGAAATTGCACAGAATTGGAAAAACACTTAAAGTGATGTATTTGAAAACAGATCATTTGATTCCAGTAATTCAAATATAGAAAGTGAGTGATAACAATGCCCAGGCATCTACTGTATTTGAAGGGTGAACAAAGCAGGCTGCAGGGCTATTGTAAAGCTGTCAATTAATCACTCAGAAAGCATGCACTGAGGACCTAATATGTGCCAGGTGTGTTGTGCTAGGTGCTGGAGTTGTTGTTCAGTTGTTTTCAGTTGTGTCTGACTCTTCATGACCACATTTGGGCTTTTCTTGGCAGAGAGACTGGAATGGTTTGCCATTTCCTGCTTCAACTCCTGCTTATAAGGTAAACAGGGTTAAGTGACTTGTCCAGGACCACACAGCTAGGAAGTGTCTGAGGCCAAATTTGAACTCATGAACAAGAGTCTTCCTGACTCCAGGCCTGGGCACTCTATCCATTGTACCACCTAGCTGCTGGAGTTCCAGAGACAAAAATGGAAGCCCCTACCATTAGAGATGTGCTATTCTGCTGGAGGATACACTTACAAATACTTACAAAATAAATACAGAGTAGAGACAGTGAAGACTAGGAAATGGAAAACATGTTCCACTTTGGCTTTTAAAGAACCAAGGTACTTAGAACTCTAATGGGAGCCACTATAGTAATAACTGCTCCACTTACTAGTTAAGCTATGACAGTATTTCATTAATGAGTCAAAAACAAAAGAAAGAGATTCTGGGTATTAATGCTTGGTGACCTCAGATGCTTAGAGATGTGATTATGGTCTAGGCAGAGGTGTCAGCCGCATGACCTGTGGGCCTCGTGTGGCCCATAACATTCCTGAATGAGACCTGAACCAGATTAAACTGTAATTGGGAAATGTTTAACAAAAATAAGTAAAAGTAAAATAAAACAGAGATGATGTTACTATGTTGTTTTTCTAAGGCAATATATAGCCTGCAGGTATCCTCATGTATGGTTTAGAGGCTCCCTTTTCTATTGGAGTTTGATACCACAGGTCTAGTAGGTTCCTCCTCAGTTTCATTCCAGCTTCCCCTCCATACCAGCTCTAGAAATAAGAAGTGGGTGATTTCCTCTCAACATCAACTGGCCATAACCCTGTCTCACATGAAGAAGTGGCCTTTCTCCTGTCCTGTCCACCCCCTTCCCCCCCCACACTCCTATTCCATCCCATCTTCTCCAGCAGATTCTCTTCATTGTCATCTCTGCTCTCTCATTAAGCTTCACTCTTTCCCTGTCTACTGGCTGCTTCCCTCCAATCTACAAACATGTCCCTGTCTCTCCCCAGCCTTAAAAAAATCCTCATTTAATTTGTCCATCCTCCCTGGTGATTAGCCTCTACATCTTGTGCCTTTTGTGGCTAGAAGGCTCTTTAGAATTAGTACTTCCACCTCCTGTCAATCTCACTCTTCTCATCTCTTTGGAGTCTGGCTTCTCACTTCATCATACAGCTGAAATTGTTCCCTCCAAAATTAGCAGTGATTTCTTAATTGTCAAATCAAACAGCCTCATCTCAGTCTTCTTGAATTCTCTGCAGCCTTTGATTGTTGATTATATCCCATTTGTACCCTCTGTCTCTGGAATCTCTTTGAGTGGAGGATAGAAGCATCCCTCTCTTTTTAAACTTCCTTGTGTATGTTGTCTTCCCTCATTAGATTGTAAGCGCCTTGAGGGTGGGGACTGTCTTTGTTTTTCATATTTGTATCTCTTGATCTCTTGTGCTTTGCAGTGACTAGCACATAGTAAACACATGTTTATTGACTGACTATCCACCATCTTCTTGATGCTCTCAATTTTTCTAACACTAATCTCTCCTGGTTCTCTTCCTACTTGTCTGATCATTCCTTCTCAGACTTGCCAGATCTTCACCCAGGTCATGCCCACTAATTGTGTCAATACTCAATACAATGCTGAACTTTGTCAAAAGCTTCTTCTACATCTATTGAAATAATCACGTGGTTTTTATGGGTATTGCGATTTTTTTTTACCATTTATTTTGTTTTTTTCCAATTACCTGTAAGTTTCTGATATTTTTGTTTACATGATTAATTATGCTTGTTGTTTTAATAATGCTGAACCAATCTCTGGTATGAATCCAACTTGGTCAAAGTAAGCAATTTTATAGATATATTAGTGTAATAAGAGTTTACTTAAATTTTTTTGCTTCAATCTTTATTAGCAAAATTGATCAATAGATCTCTTTCTCTGCTTTGCCTCTCTTGGGTTTGCCTGTCAGAACCTTTAGCATTTTTATAATAGCTTGGATGCAGATTCAGCCACTATGCTTTTCAAGGTTGTGGATAAAATGAAATTAAGACAGGCATTCAGTACATACAATGACAACAAAATTAGTGTCCAGAAATACCTCAACAGGTTTGAACAGAATGCTAAAGTTATGAAATAATGTTTATGGGAGTAAATGTAAAGCTGTGCAGTTGGGTTAAAAAAATTGTACCAAGTATAGGGTATTAAGCAGAAAGGGAGAATGTAGTTAGATGTAGCAGCTTGACTGACTAAATTGTTAACATTCCAAACAGGTGTTTTGGCATCAGGAAGACATTCTCTTCTTGTTTTAATGCTAGTACCCTCACTTCCTTCCAGCAATCCTCACAAAATCTGTTTTCTAGATTCCTCATTGTCCCAGTCACTTTCTTTTTTTAATAGTATTTTTCCCCCAATTACATGTTAAGACAATTTTTAGCATTCATTTTTACAAGATTTTGAGTTCCAAATTTGTCTCACTCCACTCCCCTCTTCCTAAAATGGTAGGCAATTTGATAGAGGTTATACATGTGCTATCATGCAAAATATATTTCCATACTAGTCACAATTGTGAAAGAAGAAACAGATCAAAAGAAAAAAAACATTTAAAAGAATAAAGTGAAAAAAGTATGCTTCAATCTGCATTCAGATTCCCTCAGTTCTTTATCTGGATATGGATAGCATTTTCCTTCGTGAGTCTTTTGTATGTGTCTTAGATCACTGTGTTGCTGAGAAGAGCTGAGTCATTCATAGCTGATCATCACACAATATTACTGATACTGTGTACAGTGTTTTCCTGGTTCTGCTCATTTCACTTTGCATCAAGTTTGTACAAGTCTTTCCAGGTTTTTCCAAAATCTGCCTATTCATAATTCTTATCACACAGTAGTATTCCATTACATTCATATACCACAGCTTGTTCAGCCATTCCCCAATTGATGGGCATCCCCTCAATTTCCAATATTTTGCCACCATGGAAAGGGGTCCTATAAATATTTTTGCACATGTAGGTCCTTTTCCCTCTTGTATGAGCTCTATGGGATACAGACCTAATAGTGGTATTACTGAACCAAAGGGTATGCATAGTTTCATAGCCTTTTGGGCATAGTTCCAAATTGCTCTCCAGAATAGTTGGATCAGTTTACAACTCCACCAACAGTACATTAGTGTCCCAATTTTCCTACATCCTCTCCAACATTTATTATTTTCCTTTTCTGTCATATTAGCCAATCTGAGAGGTGTGAGGTGGTACCTCAGAGTTGTTTTAATTTGCATTTCTCTAATCAAAAGTGGTTTAGAGCACTTTTTCATATGCCTATAAATATCTTTGATTTCATCTGAAAACTGCCTGTTCATATCCTTTGACGATTTATCAATTGGGGAATGGCTTTAATCTCATAAATTTGACTCAGTTCTCTATCTATTTGAGAAATGAGGCCTTGATCAGAGACATTTGCTATAAAGATTGTTTCCCAGCTTTCTGCTTTCCTTCCAATCTTGGTTGCATTGGTTTTGTTTGTGCAAAAGCTTTTTAATTTAATGTACTCGAGATGATCTATTTTATATTTTGTAGTGCTCCCTGTGTCTTCTTTGGTCATGCATTCTTCCCTTTGCCAGACAGGTAGACTATTTCTTGCTCTTCTCATTGGCTTATGGTGTCACCCTTTATGTCTAAATCATGTACCCATTCTGACCTTATATTGGTATATGGTGTGAGATGTCGGTCTGTATCTAGTTTGTATCCTATATCCTAGTCACATTCTCGTGAACATCCTCTATTTATCTGTGTGTGGTCTCCAGAACTTAACACAATATTCTAGATGTGATTTGACCAGAACTGAACTTCAGAGGAACTCTTAACCTTTCATCCTGGATTCTGTACTTTCATTAATGTGGCCTAAGGTTGCTTGATCTCTTTTTACCACAAACAAAACAGGTACTGTTGGCTTCTACTCACCTTCTGGGCCTTGGAGAGCTCCATGAATTTTTCACATAGCTCTGGAGAGATACTTTTTTCAATGTTGTTACTAGGAATTTTTATTTAATGCTTTTTCACTTACTAACTTTAAAAATGAGGGTCCTTTATGACAGAAAAGGAAATATTATACTTAACCAATGATTGTCTTTATGGACTATGCAGGGGTGGGGAACCTGCAGCCTCAAGGTCACATGTGGCCTTCTAGGTCCTCAAGTGTAGCCCTTTGACAGAATCCAAACTTCACAGAACAAATCCCTTTAATAGAAGGTCACCATAGTATATTTTATAAGAATCACTCAAAAAATAAAGTTGGAACCATTCTTGTAAATTTACATACATTGCAAATTCTTCTAAAGTAATTTTTAATGAGAAGCTTAGTTTTTTGGTTAGGAATGTTCCAAGATGCCCATTACAAAATTGCTTGACATTTTCTTTAGTCTTTCATTTTAAAAAATCTTTCTCCTCCATTCTTATAAGTCAAGAAGAGAAGTTGCTATTAATGCTAGAAATGATTCTCACCTTTAGAAAACAAACTTTTGTTTTGCCTTAAGTTGCTCGCATCAAAAGGCCACTCACTGTCTCCTTGGAGGCTGCTGTTTGACTTAAAAGATCACTTACCTTCTTTCAACAGTGTTGATTAACTGTGAAAATCTGATTTTCAAAATAACAAGTCTATTGAAGCATTGCCAATATTACAATGAGGGATCATCTCTTATTCCTATTTTCAGAATTGCAGGAGGTCGGATACTCTCAGTAATAAAGACAGAGTTGATAAAAGGCCGAAGCAGTGGGGATCCATTCTGTCAAGCGACAGAGGAAGTTACTCAGGATTTGGATTTGAGGATTAAAAACATTATCAACTCTCAACAAGAAGATAAAGTTGTTAACACCACTGGCAGCAGCCCAGCGCGGGTAATGGATTGCCTTTTTAGCCTTCTAAAGAAAGAATTATCTCTTTTGTCACTGGAAATATGATTCAATACTTGCTTAAGGCAGAGGAGTGTGACTTCCTCTGTACTGAGATTTTGTTAAAAGAAAATATTTTCAAATAAGATCATTTTAGAGTTTTTTGGTTGTCGGTTTCTAACAACTAAAAATATTCCTAAATTGAATGCTGCCATCTGAGGCAGTACAACCCAGTGGGAAGGGTACTAGATGAAGGTCAGAGCATCCTGGTTTTAGTCCTTGATCAACTGCTAAGTACAATTGTGTGATCTTAAACAAGTCACTTAATATTGAGGAGACAAAATTGTGCCCTGGAGTCAGAGGATCTGGATGCAAATTCCAGCTCTGACACTGAGTGTGTGAACTTAGCAGGTGACTTCATGGGCCTCAGTTTCCTCAAGTGTAAAATGTGGGGTTTGGACTAATTGACCTCTAATGTAACCATTCCAGCACTAACATTCTATTAATTCAAAATAATCTTTAAAGTTCCTTTCTATCATGAAAAAAATTAGGATTCTTAGCTCATTCGGTAATCTAGATATAAGTTTATAAATATGTGCATATATTTTCAGTTTAGCTACCATGTAAGTTTTTCTAAAGCATATCCTAATTTCTTTCCATTGATACCAATTATAAAATAACATTATTTTCATCTCCCAAGTCACCTGTGGCATGGCAATGCTAGGCATCATAAAATAATGATAGGTTTTTGATGGCCAATTTCAAATGATGCTTAGTGGTAGGAATAGGTATGGGTAGAACTTACCTTTTCCTGTGCAGTACCTCCCCTACTCTTTCATTCTCTACCAGACTATGGAGATCCCTTAACTCTGTATATACCTATACAAATAAAAAGGAAGGGAGTGATCAATTTTTTAGTCTCTCATCACCGGGTTGCCTACAGGTGATAAATTTTTCAGGCGCAGAAGCTCTTAAAAACATTCTTTATCAGTGCATAGATTCTTTGTCAGTGGAGGGGAATACCCATGACAATGAAATCTTTGAAGTCTTTTTAATGTCTGATAATGTAGGAAGCTTGTTATAATATTGTTTTGCCATAGAACAAATTTTGTTATAAGATAGTTGTGTCTTAGATTTTTCCTAAGGGGTTTTATTAATTAGCCAGATAAGGACCTTTTCAGAAGGTAGCTCTGTGGCATTGACTTTACAGACAAAATTATAATGGGTGCCAGCATAGAAAGAAAGACTCTTGCTTAATTCCTGTCCCTACATTAGATTCTTGTCTGAAGGAGCTATATTGAGGGATACCATTATAACTGAGATTGCCCCAGGCTATGACAATCTGCAGATGGGAGAAAGCCCTGCATCTCCAATGTGTATTTGGATGAAGCCTAAAGGGGGGAGCACCAGGCCTTGTCCCCAAGGACCCTTGACCTCTGACTGCCTAAGGTCCCTCTACCTAAGCCTGAGTCAGGTGATAGCCCCAGAGTAGCCACTGGATGGGAGCAGTAGCTTCTGCCTCTGAGGGCTCAGGAGGGTCCCATCTCTTGGGTCAAGGGTTGAAAGCAGTAGAAATCTGGTTTCATAATGTCTTTTAAGCAAGTCCCACATCCTAAAACTAAGGACATTCCTTGAGGCTTGGACTTGGTGTTTGCTTTTATGTTGTCTCTATACAGTAATAAATAAATGGTGATAAACAGATGGAATTCATTGGTCCTGACAACAAAGTAGAAGTGGTTTAGATAGGTTCGTGGATGTTAGAGCTACATGTAGGTTATTAAGCAGAAGTGAAGGGTATTTGGAATACGTCTCTAGCCTTTTGAGGTTTGCCACAAACATGGTCTTGGTGCCACTGTTTCTGAGACAGAATATTGGACAAGGAGGACCATTTTAAATCCCAATGAGATGCCTGCTGTCATATAGTCACAGTACATTGCTACTTTTTGTACTTTAATCTTCACAACAGTCCTGTGAGGTCAGGGTGAGGGTATTATCTCCACGTGATACCTGAGGAAACAGATACAAAGAAGTGTCATTCTGTACTCCTAGGGTCAGGCTCTGACAGGAAGAGGACTTGGTGCCTGTCTTGGCACACACAGCCTTCTTTTCTTTCTTCTTGATCCTACTCCTTTCTACAAAGCTATATATTTGGACCTTGAAGGGACCTTCTAAGTTATCTAGTCTAATCCCTTCATTTTTCATTTGTGGAAACCGGGGCCCAGTAACACTGGTTTTCATGAGTGATTTGTACTTCTTGTCTCACCATTTTATGGTCATGCCTCATAGCTACCAAAATGATGTTTCTAAGCTATACTTATGACTGTCACTTCCCTACCTCATATATCCCAGTGGCCCCCTCTTCCCTTTAGGATTAAATAGAAACTCCTCTGTTTGGTTTTTCAAACCTACACGATGTGGCTTCAACCTCCCTTTTCAGCCTCTCTGTTCAGCCAAAACTGGCTCCCTCTGCTCCTCACAGAGGAGGCAGGCAGGTGCTTCATCTTCCACCTCTGTCCTTCCCCCTTACCATCCCCCATGCCTGGAAGACGCTCCCATCTTACCTCCATTTCTCTGAATCCCTCGCTTCCTTCAAAACTGAGATCAAGTATGGCCTTCTCCATGGAACCTCTTGTCATTCTCACAACTGCTCATGACCTCCCCCACCGAAAACTTTACCTTGTATTTAATTTGTATCTATTTCATAGATGCTTATTTCTATCCATGGTGTTTCCTGCTGTGGAACGTAAGCTCCCTGAGGTACCATTTTACTTTTGTCTTTGTATCCCCAGTGCTTAGCACAGTGCCTGGCACATAAAAAGTGTCCTAACAAATGCTTATTGTTTGGGTTAATGTTAGATTAGCCCACCAAGGATGGAGAGTATTGACAATGATAATGGAAGATTGTGAGGAATGGAGGTGGGATGGGGAGGGGACAAGTTGTGTGTGTACAATCTTTATTACATCTACTTTAAATTATTTTTGGATTTAGCCAAAATCTTATGCTATTAATCATGGCACTGCCTACTGTGGCAGAGACACGGTGAAGATTTTACTTGTTCTCTTGGATGAAGAAGCATCGAATCCTCCCACTGAAAACAAAGCAGACCTTTTGTATGGGGATGAAAATACAACCTCATACATGGGCACTCCTATCCTGACTCTTTTTAGGTGAGGAATGAATGAATGAATGAAAATTTGTTAAGTGTTTACTATGAGCTAGGGATACGAATGTAAAAAGAGTGATACCACTCGCCTTTCAGGGAGCTAATGGGGAAAGACAGTGACTCTAGGCAAGTGGGGGCCAAGAAAAGAAAAGCAGGGCAATCTGGGATATTTGTTCATGCAAATAGATGATAACATAGCCTGGGTTGACAGCTGGAGAGCTAGATGGAATGTAAAAGTGAATGATGGTCTGGTGTCTGAAGCCAGTCAGGAGACATGATGGACTAAGAGGGCTGGTTTGCATTCATTCATGAACCCACTGAGATGCCCCCTCTGGTTGGAGCTTCCATGATGAGGCAATTCACTTTATCTGGGCCTGGAAGCATGGAGGTCTAGGCCTGATGTGGTGGATGCTGGTCGACGTAAGCAGAAGCAGGACAGTGGCAGCCAGAATGTAAAATGTCCGGGTTGGGTCAGAAAGGTGAAGGGTGCAGGTAATATAGGCTTTTTATAACTGCCATCGATATAGAAAAAAATGGGTGCCAAAAGATTCGTTACTAAGTGAGGAAATTTCTTTAAATTAATATCTGTCTCTCCTTACTAGTTTAATTATTTGTTTGCTAGAAAGCAGAAGGTTAAGCCAGATGACCTCTTGAGGATGCTTTTAAGTCATTCATTCTCTGATTCCAATTTTTCCCTTGAAACATTCATTTTATTAAAAGATGCTGACCTGGTTCTTCCTCTAGAGCAGTGATCTCCAAACATTTTTGATCATCTATTAAAGCTATCCCAAAGGTGCCTTCAAAGGGTCTATAGAAGATGTATTTCATTCCAATACTCTTATTCAAGTGCAAAAATATTAATTTTATCCATTTTGGAAAATTGACTACAGAAAAGTAAATATAAAAAGAAATAGGATGAGGGTATCTTTTCTCAGATTGATTCTATGTGATCCCCATTAAGAAATGAGAACCATATAGAAACAATGATAATAATCACAGCTTTGGCCTGAGTCCTGGACATTCCTGCCTTCTAAAGGCCCCCTTGTTGTTCCCCACTTAAAGCTCAGCACTCACTGTAGGTCTTCTGGCAAAGGTTGAATGAGGGATGATTCTTTCCAGTTTTGCTGTTCTGTGATATTGTGATTATGGTAACCAGCATTCAGAAGTGGTACCAAATCAATTCATTTTTTAAATAATTTGGATCATTATAATTGCCTGAAAGTTTTCATCCTAAATAGTTGCCTAAAATTTGAGTTTTTAAGTAATGAAAATAATAATGGCCTACATGAAAAGATGACCTGTAAAAACTTGATTAACTCCTAGGGCTCTAAGAAAAGAAAAAGGGGGTGATAGTATCACTGTGTAAAACCACAGAGACTCATAATCAAGAATAAGTCAACTAAGAGCTTAGAAACACTGCTTTCTCTGGGAGGAATAAGATGGTGGGGGCAGCTAGGCGGTTCAGTGAGTAGAGCACCGGCCCTGGAGTCAGGAGGACCTGAGTTTAAATCCGGCCTCAGACACACAACACACTAGCTATGTGATCTTGGGCAAGTCACTTAACCCAAATTGCCCTGCCCTCCCCCCTCCAAAAAAAAATTTAAAAAGATAAAGTATAAGGTGGTTTATCATTCTGTAATTCTTTTTCTTTTTTCAGTTCTCCAACACAGGCAAAGGAATTCTTGATCAAGCCTCTAAGAGAACGTGTTCAGAAATCAATGGAAGAGAAAAAAACAAAGGTACAGTAAGATTAATTTGGATAAAATTATACATGAAGTTTTATTATCGTAGATATGACATACAACTAAGAACATCTTTGGTATTAGTGTACTACATAAAGGAGATCCAGGGTAAAATGCAACACATCTAGGAAAATCAATTGTAAAGAGAATATTGTAAATTTTTAAGTTGACAATTAGAAAAATCCTCTATCTCTGCAATCTTGGTTAATGCGCCTCTTGCCATTTAAATCTTTTTTGTTTTCAAAGAAGAAAAAGAGGAGAAGAAATGAAGCATAAAAGATGATAAAGCCATAGATTTTAACTTGGAAAGGACCTTAGTGGTCTCCTTGTCCAACTCCCTCCTTTTACAGATGAGGAAACTGTGGCCTAATGAGGTTGAATGACTTAGCTAAGGTCACACAGATGGGAAGTATGTGGCAGAGTGAGGGCTCTAGCCCAGAGCTTCTCACTCTAAGACCAGTATTCTTTCTATTCTACCCTCATTATGCACATTTCTAATATATTTAGTTTTCTGTCCCTAGTACTTTTCTGTGCTTTTTTTTTCCCTACCCTGTTCAAGGTTCCTAGAAGGCCTTCTGCTCACTTCTCTGTTTGGTGAAATCCTAATGATCCTTTAAGATCCAGCTCAAATGCCACCTCATTCATGAATCCTTCCCTGATTTCCCCAATCAGTAGTGATCCTTCTCCACTGGGATCTCACAGATTACTCTGCACTGAAAGAAGTCACATGATCTGAAAGATGGTGATATAAGTTATCTTCAGCCCCAGCCTCTGGTTCTGCAATCTCAGAACAGTGAGATATGCACCACATTTATAGTAACTGAAATTGCACCACAGAGGGAAGAAAGAGGAGAATGCCTCTATGTGATGTAAAGCCTTCTGAAGTCATAGTGGAGAGTGAGATTACCTGGACCTCTCACCTTAACCATATGCTGGTGGACGGTGTGCCCAGTGCAAAGAATTTGCTAGGCTTAAGCTCCAGACTCCAACAGCAGTGGCCTCTACCTTGGCCTCCTTATGTCATGACTCAGTCTGAATTCCTCACTCCTAATTAACTTGTCGGGCATCATAACACAAAGGTACCTCCCTTTCCAGCCCGTCTGGCTCCTGCGTCTTGTCCAGTCTTTCCTCTCTCTATGATAATGGTGAAGTAGGTAGACAGACCCATTGACACAGAGCTTGTTACAGGGGCAAAAATTTCCATGCTGGAAGGAAAAGATTGGTATAAATGCATCTGTAGGCCTCTCTACTTGCCAGGCATCCAGACAAACCTCCATACATCCCACCATAAGGATCTTAAAGTTCACCTTGCCCTGAGAGTCTAGACAGGAGAGAGCATGTTCTGTGGTAATGGAAAGGGAGGAAGAGGCAGAGGAATAATGCTGAGAACAGAGAAAAGATGGCAAATGACCAGAAGGCCAAGAGAGAGGTTGGGTTGTTATTGTTGTTTTCTTGTGTTTGACACTTTGTGACCCCATTTGGGGTTTTCTTGGCAGAGATACTGGAGTGGTTTGCCATTTTCTTCTCCAGCTCATTTTTACAGAAAAGAACTGAGGCAAACAGGGTTAAGTGACTTGCCCAGGGTCACATATCTACTAAGTGTCTGAGGTCAGATTTGAACTTAGGAAGATGAGCCTTCCTGACTCCAGGCCCAACACTCTATCCACCATGCCACCTAGCTGCCTGAGAGGCTGTGTATAAACTAGTCAGCAAAACAACAGTCAAAATAATAAAGAAAGAGAAAAATGAGCAAGCAGGCAATAAAAGATCACGAAGCAATGAATAAATATTGCAGTGTTATGGAAACTGAACCAAAATCTCACAATGAAAAATAAAGATAATAAATTATGCAGAATCCCCAGAAATAATAGAACAAGAAACTCCACAATTGTTTAAAAGAGAAATTGAACTATTATAGGAAGATTAGAATGGAGCTCAGGATATTTAAAGAAGAAATCAATAAAACAAGTCTGAGAGTAGACTATTTAGGACAGATGGTAGAATTTTTTCAAAACAGTAAAGGCCATAAGAAAAAAGAGAGGCTTGGAACCTAATAAAGAAATGGAAGAAATTTAGGCAGAACAAAAACAAAAGAAAACCATGTTGGAAGAACACATGAATTTTATGAGAGCTGAAGTGACTGACCTTGAAAACATGATACGTAAGGATAACTGAAAGATCATAGGTTCTCAGAAAAACACAGTCATTTGTGAAGTCAGGATACAATACTCTAGGAAGTGAAAACATGTCTGTCCTTTATAGATATTAAAAACAGAGAACAGAGTAAATCTCAGGATTTGTACAAATCAGTACAAATTTCTGACAAACACCAAGGCACAGCGTGATTAAGTTCTGGAATTCACTGCCAAACAATGGATATTAAAGTAGCTAAAAGCAGCTAAGAGAAGGACCTTTATCTATCAAGGAATGTTCATTTAAATAGCCTAGGACTACTTCTCTAAGAGAAATCAAGGAAAAGATTGTGTTCCACTCCCAAATAAGATAATCTACAAAACTGAGCATTGGTTAAAAAAAAAAAAAAGATGGAATTTCAACATAGAAGAAACATTTGATTGATTCCTCCAAAAGAAGCCAGAATTGAATAGATTATGTGAATTCTAAACTATTCAGCCAATCATTCATCATGCATTTATTGTGTTCTTCCTATGAGTCAGGCACTGTCCTAAGCACTAGGGATACAAAAGAATGCCAAAAAAAAAAAAATAAATAAAAGTACAGTTAACAAGAAAAGACTAAACCATAAATTAGTTCAGCTTTCTAAGGTAAGGCAAGATGTAAAAAAACATTTATTTTTTTAAAAAAAACAATAACTAAAAGCCAAAGAGAAAACAAAGAATTATCAGGGGATGAAAGGATTTATGAATATAAAGATTTAAGGGGAGCTAAATGCAGGAAGGAGAAGGCACGGACAAGAATTGGATTACTATTTGGCAGACTGAAATCCACATTCCCTCAAAAATGAGATGAGTGGAGGTAAAACAGAGAAGTCACTCACATGCAGCATGGGAGAGAAGAGTAAGAAGGGACCAGCTGGCCATGGGTTTGAGCAAAGAAAGGATCATAATTTTGCTGGCCTCTGAACATCTATGTGGGGATTTTGTAGAGCAGGGTAAGAAGAGGGGAATGGAAAGACTTGGGTGGAAGCAAGGAATATAGGAGGCTAGTCTTTCTCTAGAAGGGTTAATGATGAGGGGAGACATTAAATTGTGTACCCATGGGGGTGGAGGGAAGAGTGATGGACTTTCTTTGGAGGAGATGGGCACCATGAGAGACCTCCACCTCTGGGCATGCTTCCCAAACCTGGATCTCACTTCAGGAGAGAGGGAGTAGATGTCCCCATAGGTGGCCAGCTCCCAAAGGGAAGAGGAGCTTAGATTCTAATGTGGGATAGGCTTTAAGAGGGTGGAGTGGTGATGGTAATGGTGCGTATATAGTGGTAGGACTGGACCAGTCAGACAGAGCACTTCCCATTGAACCATATAGCCTCCTCCATGATTGGTTGTTTTCTGGGAGTTAGCCTCCAGAGATTAAGGCTCTTCCAAAGAAGATGATGGTTAAGGCAGGATTGGGTGAGGTATGAATAGGTGCTAATTGGCGAATGGGATAGAGGAAAACATAAAAGTATTTCCTCTTCCAAAAACTCCCTGTAGTGTGACAGGGGAGAATGAACAAAGGATGAGATGTCAGTGTATAGCCTGGAACTAGGAGACTGGCAGAAATGAAGATAAAGTCTAGTGACAGTAACAGCCCACATCTGTATGGCACCACCTCAGGGTTTGCCAGGGGTTCTAAATATATCATCTCTTTGCATCCTCACAACAACTCTGGCAGGTAGGCCCTCTTTTTAGCCTTATTTTGCAGATGAGGAAACTGAATACAATCCCGAATAATAAGCAAGGCAAAAAACAAAATCATAGAAACAATTAATGATTATGTGAAAGGAAATGGTAATGATGAAACAACATACCAAAATTTCTATGATGCAGGAAAAACAGTCCTCAGAGGAAAAATTATTCCTCTAACAATATAAATATAAAATATGAAACATAAATATAAAAAATGTCTCTAAAAGTATATGAAAAATAGAAAATGAGAGAATTAATAAACAGAATATGCATTTAAAAAAAGTTAGAAAACCAACTACATAAATTATTCTCCAAAATTGAAAAAAAATCACTCCACTGAACTCCTTTAAGAGACAATATAGTCCTAATGACTAAATCAGGGAAATATAAAGCAGAGAACTATAGACCAACATTTTTGATTATTATCAATTCAAAAATTTCAAGTAAAATTCTGTCAAAACAAAATACAGCAATTCATCCAAAAAATCATTCACTATGGGAGGTGGAGCCAAGATGGCATCTGGAAAGCAGGGACTTACCTAGGGCTCTCCCCCAGGACCCTCCAAACACCTATAAAAATGGCTCTGAACAAATTCTAGAACTACAGAACCCATGAAATAGCAGAGGGAAGCAGGGCTCCCATCCAGGACAGCCTGAATGGTCACTGGGTAAGGTCTATCATGCACGGAGCTGGGAGCAGAGCCCAGCGTGGGCTGTGCCTGTACCAACGAGGCCAGGAGCAGGGTGGAACAAGCCCTAGCACCCTGAATCAGTGAGCTGTGGCAGTTACCACACTTCTCAACCCACAAACACCAAAGACAACAGAGAAAGTTAGTGGGAAAAGCTGCAGGGACAGAGTGAAAGGAGTTCGTGGTTTGGCCACCGCCCTGGGGGCAGCGGAGGTGGTGCAGGTACAGAACTACAGCTGCAGTTGCTTCTGGCCCCAGGCCTACCTGGTGGGAGGAATGAAGTGGCAGATCAGAGCAGGAGTACAGAGCCTGCTTAAGATCTGAGTCAGGTCTGGGTTGGCAGTTCTTGGGGGAGGAAGATCACTGGTGTGGCAGAGCTTGCTGTGTAGAAATAGCTCTGAAAACAACAGTACATTCCCTCAAGCTTGGAACAAAGTACTCTCTACTGTACAAGCAGTCATACCCCAGTGTAAAACTCAAGGGTCAAGTAGTTGGCTGGGAACATGGCCAGACACCAAAAATGCTCTCAGATTCAGACTCAGACTTTGGAATCTTTCTTTGGTGACAAAGAAGACCAAAACATACAGCCAGAAGAAGTCAACAAAGTCAAAGAGGCTACATCAAAAGCCTCCAAGAAAAACATGAACTGGGCTCAGGCCATGGCAGACCTCAAAAAGGATTTGGAAAAGCAAGTTAGAGAAGTAGAGGAAAAATTGGGAAGAGAAATGAGAATGTTGTGAGAAAACCATGAAAAACAAGTCAATGACTTGCTAAAGCAGACCCAAAAAATACTGAAGAAAACAACACCTTAAAAAATAAACTAACTTAAATGGCAAAAGAGCTCCAAAAAGCCAATGAGGAGAGGAATGCCTTGAAAGGCAGAATTACCCAAATGGAAAAGGAGGTCCAAAAGACCACTGAAGAAAATACTACCTTAAAAATTAGATTGGAGCAAGAGAAATCAAGATATTATAAAACAGAACCAAAGAAATGAAAAAGTGGAAGACAATGTGAACTATCTCATTGGAAAAACCACTGACCTGGAAAATAGATCCAGGAGAGATAATTTAAAAATTATTGGACTACCTGAAAGCCATGATCAAAAAAAGAGCCTAGATATCATCTTTCAAGAAATGATCAAGGAGAACTGCCCTGATATTCTAAGAGCCAGAGGGTAAAACAGAATTTGAAAGAATCCACCGATCGCCTCCTCAAAAAGATCCCAAAAAGAAAACTCCTAGGAATATTGTTGCCAAATTCCAGAGCTCCCAGATCAAGGAGAAATACTGCAAGCAGCCAGAAAGAAACAATTTGAGTATTGTTGAAACATAATCAGGATATCACAAGATCTAGCAGCTTCTACATTAAGGGATAGAAGGGCTTGGAATATGATATTCTGGAGGTCAGTGGAGCTAGGATTAAAGCCAAGAATCACCTACCCAGCAAAACTGAGTATCATGCTCCAAGGCAAAATATGGATTTTCAATAAAATAGAGGACTTTCAAGCTTTCTCAGTGAAAAGACCAGAGCTGAATAGAAAATTTGACTTTCAGACACAAGAATCAAGAGAAGCATGAAAAGGTAAACAAGAAAGAGAAATCACAAGGGACTTACTAAAGTTGAACTGTTTTGTTTACATTCCTATATGCAAAGATGATGTGTATAATTCATGAGACCTCAGTATTAGGGTAGATGAAGGGAATATGTGTGTGTGTGTTTGTGTATGTGTATGTGTGTATACATATATATATATGTGTATATATATATATATATATACACACAAATATATATATATGTGTGTGTGCATATGTATATGAAGAGAGAGAGAGACAGAGACAGAGACAGAGGGCACAGGGTGAGTTGAATATGAAGGGATGATATAAAAAAAATCAAATTAAGGGATGAGAGAGGAAAATATTGAGAGAGGGAGAAAGGGAGAGATAGAATGGGGTAAATTATCTCGCATAAAAGTGGCAAGAAATAGCAGTTCTGTTGGGAGGGAAGAGGGGGCAGGTGAGGGGGAATGAGTGAATCTTGCTCTCATCGGATTTGACCTGAGGAGGGAATACCATACACACTCAGTTGGGTATCTTACCCCACAGGAAAGAAGGAGGAAGGAGATTAAAAAAAAGGGGGGATCATAGAAGGGAGGGCAGATAGGGGGAGAAGGTAATCAAAAGCAAACACTTTTGAAAAGGGACAGGGTCAAGGGAGAAAACTGTATAAAGTGGGAAAGGATAGGAAGGAGCAAAATATAGTTAGTCTTTCAGAACATGAGTATTGTGGAAGGGTTTTGCATAATGATACACATGTGGCCTATGTTGAATTGCTTGCCTTCTTAGGGAGGGTGGGTGGGGAGGGAAAAGGGGAGAGAATTTGGAACTCAAAGTTTTAAAAGAAGATGTACAACTTGAATAATGTGTAAATAAGTTTAATGTGAAGATATATGTAGAACCTATATCGGATTACATGCCGTCTTGTCGGGGAGGGGCAAAGGGAGGGAGGGGAAGAAAATTTGGAACTCAAAAATTTGTGGAACTGAGTGTTGTAAAATAAATTTTTTTTTAAAAAAGAAAAAAAATGAAATGTGACTGTTAATAGTCTGCAACTCTTTTAGGAATTGCTGATTTCTGTTCTTCGACTGTTTATCCACTTAGGAATGGTTTTTGGCCTTAAATGTATTTGTTAGCTCTTTATATATCCTGGATCCCAAAGCCTTATCTGAGAAATTTGATATAAAGTTGTTTCCTATCCAAATACTCCCTTTCTTAACCTAGATACACTAATATTATTCAATTTCAAAATGAACATTATCCATTTTCTGTATTTTGATTGCCTCTATCTCTTATTTGCCTGTGAATCTACCTCCTACCCATTGCTGTGAAAGATATGTGGTCTGTTTCTCTTCTCATCTTTTCTTTTTTTTTTGTTTTCTTTTTTTTTTGGCAGGGCAGTTAGGGTTAAGTGACTTGCTCAAGGTCACACAGCTAGTACATGTGTCAAGTGTCTGAGGCCGGACTTGAACTCAGGTCCTCCTGACTCCAGGGCTGGTGCTCTACTGACTGCGCCACCTAGCTGCCCCTCTTCTCATCTTTTAAAAGGATGATCTGTTATATTAAGTCATATGTCTATGTTGAATTCATTGCAAAATAAAGCATAAGATGTTGGTCTAGCCTAATTTCTGCCAGACTGCTTTGAAGTTTTCCCAGCAGTCTCCATCAGATAGGGAGCTCTTTCCTAAGTACTTTATGTGTTTGGGTTTATCAAATACAAGATTACTGAGTTCCCCTGTTTCTGGTTCTCCCTTGTTAGTTAGTCTGTTCCACTGATCTATTTTTTCGGGGGTGGGGCAGGGAGGAGGTTAAACCAAAAACAAATGGTTCAGGTGGTTATTGCTTTATTATAGCTTTATTATACAGTGTGAGGTCTGGAAGTGCTACTTCCCCTACATCTCTGCTTCCCCACCCCCCTCCATTATTTCCCTAGATAGTCTGCCTAGATCTTTTGTTTCTCCAAATGAATTTTTATTTCTTAAATGATGCCTTTGGTAGTTTGATTGGTATAGCATTAAATCTATACATTTATTGATAGTATTGACATTTTTGACATATTGGCATGGCCCAGCCATGAGCACTGAATAATCCACCAACTATTTGAGTTGTTCTTTATTTCTTTGCGGGCTGCTTTAAAACTGAAATCTATATAAATATTTTGTGTGCTTTATATCAGAGTGAGTCCCCAAATATTTTAAGCATTTTGTAGTTATTTTGGATAGGAATTCCGTTTCTATTATTGCCTTTTTGGTTTTGTTATTATATAAAAATGTTGTTTATTTTTCTGGGTACATTTTTACTGAATCTATCAATTATCTCATACCACATCTTTGCTGATTCCCTGGGATTTTCTAAGTAGAACATCATGTCATAAGGAAATAGGGATAGTTTTATCTCTACTTTGCTTACCTTTAGACATTTAATTTCTTAGTATGTGCTGAGCTCTATGCTAAGCTGAGGACACAAAAGAAACAAAAAGACAATTCCTGCCCTCGAGGATCTTATATTCAAGTACAGGAAACTGTAAAAGTGGTGTGAAGGGAGCAAGCATTTATTAAACACCTACTGTGTACCAGGCACTATGCTTTACAAATATTATTTAATGCTCAAACCTGGGAGGTAGGTGCTCTCATGAGCATCATTTTACAGGATGAGAAAGCCGCTAGCGTTTGGTGGCCAAGGCTACTTCCAGTATGGGAAGGCTGCTGAGAAATGGAGAAAGAAGTCTAGTCAATAGCACTGGCCAGATAGGAATGAAGAAGTGAGTTACAGGATTAATTAATAATTAAAATTCTCCTTTTCCCCCCAAGTATAAATATGATGGGCAAGTCAACTAACCATGCAGTCTCCATTTTCTTATCTATAAAATGGATAGAAATACCAACATTAGAGGGCTTTGTTTTTGTTACTTTTTAGGAAAGTGCTTTGCAAACTTTAAAACCCTTTATAAATGTGGTTTATTCTAATAAATGTAAGACTGATCATGAATACTTTTGGTGTTGTAGCTCTGTCACTTTATTTTTTTCTATAGCTTTTACTTAGCTCTTGAGTTGGCCTAGCAAATAGGTCTTACATAAAGTAATTCAGAAGGAAACCGAGTTGGTGTTAATGTGTTTTGTAGTGCATGACTCTTCAAGCTGAAGCCCCAAAAGAATCAATATAACCAGGTACATAAATGACTCCAGTACTTCACCAGCACTTACTGGAATGACAGAGTTGCAAAAGAAAGCAATGTCATTGAGCTAACTATGGCTGGGCACTTTAGTAGCTCATAAACCCTTTTTAACTCTGACTCTCTTGATAGAAAATTTCTTTTGAGGTATGGAAAGAATCTATTCTTGTAAAGTATATTTTTAATTAGGTAATGAGACTAAACTTGGAGATTTGGTTTGTTTGGTGACTTGATCGTGAATTGCCCATCTCATATTGTCTTGGTCAATATCCTAAACTTCTCTGGCTCTACTGTCTGGATGAGTGGGAAAAAAACATTTATTAAGCTCTTTCTAGTATTAAAAATTGAGACACAACACCATTCCTGTACTCAAAGCAACAAAGAGAAGAGAATAGTGGCCAGAGAAGGGAGTCACAGGGATGCTGAGCTGAGCCATAGGGCAATCAGTGGATCATTGCACCATTTCCAGAAGCAATGCTACTACTGTGATTAGATTGCTGATCCCAGAGAAAGAGGTGGGAAGTGTTTGTATGTAGGAGAGGTGGGGGGGAGACAAGAAGGACAAATTGGTAAGGGTACATGTGGGTGCCAGGGAGGATGGCAGAATATCCTACAATGTGTAGAGTGTATTAATGTGAAGGATGATCTGGGGCGAACTAGAAATAATCTACTTCCCAAAGTTGTTGTGAGAGGTAGATGCTATTATTATCCCTATTTTACAGTTGAGGAAACTGAGGCAGACAAAGTAACTTGCTTGGGGTCTAGAAAGTATCTGAGGCTCAATATGAACTCAGGTTTCCCTGACTCTAGACCCAGAGCTCTATCCATTGAGCCACCTAACTGCCTAGGAAGTTGGAATGCATGATCTCTGAGAATCCTTGCAAGTCTAAATCTCTGTAATTTTAATGAGAATATTAGAGAAGCAGCAGGAATGGATAGGGCACTGGACTGGGAATCAGAAAGACTCCTTGGAAAATGAGGGGGCTGAATTCACCATTCTCTCAGGTGCTTTCCAGCTCTCAATCTCTGGCTATGGTCATTGTGGTTCAAGAAGGGTTCTAGAAAGAGATCACACTTGAATTGGATCTTGAAGAATGGGTGGGAGATGGAAAGGAAGAGAGCCCATTCTAGCCTGGGCCAACAGCACTGGCAAAGGCCTAGACAGGGAACAGCAGGAAAAGCAATGGAAAGTAGTAGAAAACAAAATTGTAGAGATAGGACAGGGTCCAGTTTTGGCAGGCCATGAAAACCAGGCTTGAACTTGATGCTCTAGGCGATAGGGTCCCATTTTAGAACGTAAATAGGAAACGTTTGAGGAAGATAAATATAGCAACATTGTGCAGAGAGGATTGAGAAGAATTTCAAGAGAGAAAATAGGAGGGGTAATCTTTCTCTGATTTTCGAAGGGCCTGAGCAATAATAGCTAATAATACCTGGCATTTATAGATTAAGGTTTGCCAAGTGCTTTATGCATGTTATCTTAATAGGGCCTTTGAATAAGAAAGACTTGTATCTGTGGGAGGAGAAAAGGCCTGATTTGATAGTAGCTAGTTGAGAAGATGAGAGGGATGACTAAAACCTAGAGGAGGGAAAGAATGTTGGTGGCACTGAATCCAAGAAAAGCTGGTTTTCGCCGAACAAATGAGGTTGGTTTGGAGCATTTTGAGATCATGTCCTGTCCTCTGATCAGAGCCACCAAAGGGCCAGAGAAGCCTGCAGTATTCTGGCCTTCATTATATTACAAAAATGAATATCTGGCTTGTCATGGTGTCCTTGGTCTCCCTGGAATTTCTGACCAGATTAGAATTTGAAAACACTATAATTCTTAATCCCCTGAGTCATTGGAGACTTTGACCTAATCTAGAGAGGGAAGTCCTTAGTTTTTCAGAGAAGTCACCTTCTCTAGCATGTGCCCATGTTACCAATGTTCTTTTTGGTACATAATTCAGAACCATAATTGAAGCCTATGTGCATTGGTTCCTTTGTTGCCATGGAATGTCTCCATCCTTTGTTCCATCATTACTGTAACTGTGAGCTGGAAATGGCTTGAATGAAGAGTTTTCTGATTACTAGGGGAATCTTTTGGCTAGACTTTCTCTTCAAGCGTGCTGCTTATAAAATAATAAATGTCTCTGACGGATTAGTTAAACACAGTGTAGATTGTCTTCTTCTGCAGCCCAGATAGTGACTTGTCCAAGATCCTACAGGTAGTAAGTTCCACTGGTGCTCTTGCCCATGTCCTGCAACTCCAAATCCAACCCTCTTTTCACCACACCATGCTGCCTCTCCTGTCAGTCAGATGGCATTTATTAAGCCCCCACTATGTGGCAGGAACTGTTGGGAATGCAAAGAAAAGTAAAAAACAGTCCCTGCTCTTTATAGTGAGGGGTGAGGTGAATGGGAGTCAAGGACAGGAGAATGTGCAGGACAGTAGAGTATCACTAAAGCCAAGGCGGAAGGCTAAAGGAGGAGGTAGTCAGCATTGTCAAACGCTACCCATGGTCAATTGATGCATTGATAGTATTCCCATAAAGAATACTTAAAAGAAGGGATTAAACCAAAAATATATCCATTGTGAGATTTTTGTGTTTTCTCTTTGTTTACTTTGCGTTAGTCAGAGTCAAACATGAATTGTTACTTTGAAGTCTATACAGAACCAAAAATTAGAAGTTAACTGAAAAGGGTAACTCTTACTTTTCCCAACATAAACAACTTGGAATAATTGATGACTTGAATTAAACCAAAACTGGGCTGAAATTCTATCTGGAATGATAGTAAATTTAGAAATGTTAAAAAAGAATAAATGAAGTTAAACTAATTATAATTAATAGTGGTACTAACAGTTAAGTGGAAAATACTAATAATAATAATAATGATAGCTAGCATTTATGTAATGACTACTATGTGCCAGGCACTGTGCTAACTTCTTTACAAATATTATCTCATTTGATGTTCACAATAACCCTGGAAGGTTGGTACTATTGTTATCCCCATTTTACAGCTGAGAAAGTAAGGCAAACAGAGGTTAAGTGACTTGTACAAGATCATATAACCAACACATGAGGGCACATTTGAATTCAAGTCTTTTTGACTCCAGGCTGAGTTCACTCTCCACTATGCCATCTATTTTCCTATGACTTGTAACTTCTTAACATGTATAAGAAAAGATAAATTTAAATTAAAAAAAATATGTGGGAATACAGTACTGATTAGAAAGAAGACAATTGAATATGAAAAGATATTTATAATTTTAAAGTTAAGGATTTAATTATTATACTTGAGCCTTAGAAACTCATTCCAAATGTAGATGATTATTTGAACTCATTCTCTAATCCAATAACAAGAAGAGAGATACAAATTAAAATAAACAACAAGAGACTTTGCAGTTCCCCTTCACACCCGAAAATTGTCAAAGATGATAAAAACTGCGGAGAGTCAATGTTGGCAAGGCTGTGGGAACAGGGGCAGCCATGAATGGGTCCAGTTGTTCTGGATATCAGTTTGGAATCATGCAAGGAAACTGACTAACCTGTCTGTAGCCTTTTATCCAGTGATCCTGCTACTGGGCTCCGAGGATGTCCAGGACAGAAATAAATGTGTCTGAGTCATCCCAGAGTATTTAGAGTCGCACCCCTTCTGGTGGCAATGTACTGGAAACAAAATGGGCATTAATCAGCTGAGAATGATTGTAAAAACTACAGTTTATGATTGTAATGGAATATCACCTAATAAGAAAGGACAAATATAAGGAATTCAGAGAAACGTTAGAAGATTTGAGTGGACTGGTACAGAGCAAAGTAACCAGAGCCCAACGAGTATTATATACAACATAAAGGGATAAACAAAACCCAAAAACGATGGTCCTAGAGAACAGATAATATATGTTTGGAGTCAAAGAGACCTGAGTTCAAATCTAGCCTCAAATGCTTACTAGTTGTGGGTCCCTGGGCAAGTCACTTAGCCTGTCTGCCTCACTTTCTGCATCTGTAAAATGGGTATAATAATAGCACCTACCTCCCAGGGTTGTGGTGAAAATCAAATGAGATAATTGCAAAGCTCTTCACACGGTGAGTACCTGATTATATAGTATGCAGTATATAAATATTAGCTATCATTATTATTATTACTGTTATCATGGCATTGAGACATGGAACTGTTAGAACAGAATGTTGTGTCCATGGACTGATGCACTATGTTGGCTGTTCTTCCTTAATTTTTTTCTTCCTTCCCTTGAAGGGTTTCAGTCTGGAAAGGGAGAGAGAGGGACTTTCTCATTTCCTCCAAATGACTGATAGAATGACAAAAGACATCAGGAAAACAGTTTTTTAAAAAAAGAGAAACTCCATTTCACTATTAATGGGGTTGACTTATGATAATAGTTGTAACTTTTTAACAGTTTGACTCATTCTTCTCCTTAATATAACCAGAGTCAGGCTTTCCTATATGAGGTACTATTTTCCTCAAACTGGGAACCTCCTAAAAATTTCAGTTTAAAAGCAGTTTGTGGCAAAAGGACTTTACCAATTCTTGGCAAACTTGAAGTTCATTGCAATTTTACTGCGCGTGGAAGTCTTTCCAAGGGGTGGGGGTGGGGGTGGGGGTGGGGAAACCACTCTGAAGCAAAATTCAATCTCATCTTCTCATGTGACTCGAACATAAAATTATTTGAACAGCCACGCATGAATCTGGACATTCTTCTCAGTTGTTTAGCACTTCAAAAGCTGGTTCAAGAGAGAATTGTTTTGCCTATTTGTGATTCCAATACAAATAAACAGAGAGATTTGGAAAATTTGCAACAGGAAGCAATCTCAATTCTAAGTAACCACTAATCTTGTGAACAGAAATTCAACTTTTGTGAACAAAGGAAAAGCAGCCTCTTTTTAAGTTATAAATATAATCTAATGCTGCAACTTAGCATTTTCTCCCTATTTTGGGGTAGAATTAATAGAATCAAAGAATCTTAGTATGTGAAGGGGCCTTAGGGAGTCCAGCCTCCTTTTCAGTTCAGGAATTCCTTTTCTGATATCCCTGATGGGGATACACATAGCCTCTCTTGGACATTTTGAGTGACAGTACTCTCTATTTTGTTAGGTGGCTTATTCCAACTAGTTCAAATCAACAGGCTTTTATTGAGAGCCTACTGTGTGTCAGGCCCTGTTGTGCACTGGAAAGTCCTTACCCTCAAGAGCTTACATTCCGTTTCTGGATAATGTTACTTATTTTAAAATCCTTTATTTTAGTAAGAGAGTATCTGCTTCTTTTAATCTTCTACCTAGTGGTTACAGTTCAGCCCTTTGAAGCTACATATAATACATAATACATTTAATAGATCTACAATAAAAAAGCTTACTTTTTCTATGTGATAACAATTCTCAAATATGTTAAAGGCTATCCACATTTCCTCAGTTCTTCTCTGATTAGCATCCCCAGGTCACTTAACTCTTCCTCATATGACTTGGCTTTCAGACCTTTCACCGTCTCAGTCATCGACCTTTAGATACTCTCTAGCTTGTCAGGGTCTCCATTGAAATGTCATATTTAAGGCTCAACATATACTCCAATTGTAGTCTGACCAGTGCAGAGAATACTGGGACTATTACTTCCCCATTATCCAGGATATACTTCTCTTAATGGACCCGAGGATCAAAACTGCTTTCTTGGCAGCCATATCACAGTATTGGCGATGTTGGACTTCCAGTTGATCAAAATCTCTCTGTCTTCTTCATTATGAAAGGCCATTAAACTAGATCCCTTTTGTTCTTAGGGAGTTAGTAATTTTTTGAACCTAAGTGCAGGACTTTGCATTTAACCCTAATAAATTTTATCTTGTTGCTTTTGGCCCCTTGTTGCAGCCTTTTGAAATCTTTTTGAATCCGGCTTCTGGCATCTGTTTCCTTAGTTATCCTGCCTAGTTTTGTACATCTGTGAATTTGACAAGCAGTGTTTTGTGATAGCAGAAACCACCTTCATAATCCTTTCTGTACAGCCTCATTGGAGGTGGGGGTGGGGAGGAGACATCAATGAAAGAAAAACATTTCATGTAATTGGGGCACATGAAAAGTGATTTTTAGTGGGCTGGTGGGAACAGATGATGTCATAGGCAAGGGAAATTCAAGTCTGGGAGATAGAAAAGTTCTTTATCCTTTAGGGTTATGGGCTACTTCTGGAAAAGATTTGCTGCTTCTCTGTGCCCTCTGAATGGAAGCTTGTTCTAATTTTGCTTAATGCACAATTGAAGACCATTTCTCTTTGGTGTGGAGAGCGTTGCCATTATCTTTGGAAAGGTTCACAGTTGTTTGCTTCAGTGCGCTCCGAAGCTTCTCTTAACCAGGATGATAGCCAACATTTATAGAGCACTTTAAGGTTTGCAGACTACTTTCCCTCTGTTCCTTCATTCTATCTTCACAACAACCCTCTGGGATAGGTGCTATTATAATCCCCATTTTACATGTGAGGAAACTAAGGCAGAGAGACTTGCCCAGGGTCACATTGAGTGTCTCAGGCAGGATTCGAACTCAGTTCTTACTGACACCAAGTCCTTCAGCCACACCACTGAGCTGTCTGATGTAATCTCCAGAGTGTTAGCAGCCATAGAACGCAATGCCAAAAAGCTCATTAGAATGTCATTCATTGCGTAACTTAGTTTTAATTCAAGGTGCTGTTTCCCTGATGACGCCTAAATTGTCAGATTTAAATTTCTTTGAGAAATCTTCATGCTATCCACAGAGCATACTTTTCTCTGAAATTAATTTACTTTCCTAATTTAATATCACCAATTTCTGACTTGAAAGATATGTGATCAAAAGCAGATTTGTTGTGAGAACTCACAGGCTCGTTGAGCTAGTGCTGGAAAAGACCTTAGAAGCATCAGTTCAACTCCTCTGACTTACAGGTGAGGAAAGTGGGTCTAGGTGAGAAGAGAAGTGACTTGTCCAAGACCACATAGGGAGTAGGGAGCAAGACACCAGAGAAGGATTTCAGGACTTGAGATGAATGACATTTCCAATGATCAGAAGAATTTTAAAGAATTTTTACTAGATGAGCGTTAGTCGAACAATAAGCATATGAATAATTTTTGTTCATTTTCTGTTGCTTCACCAGATGAAACAAACCTTAATCAGGTCCCAGTTTGCTTGCACTTACAAAGATGACTTCATGACCAGCCACGAGAGATGCAGCAGTAGGAACCATGCCAAAGAAGAGCCAGTGTGTACACCTCACCTGCAAAATGCCCTTCCTGGTAATTGCTGTCATGTTATCTGAACGGTTTATAACTAACTCTGAGCTAATAGTGGAATGGAAAGCAAAAGAAAACAAAGTATTTTAAGTGATGGGAAATTTATCCTGGAAGCTTTTATTTCTTTAAGTGAAATAGAATCTTGCGTTTTGCTTAAGTGAATCTACATGACAATTTGCAAATGCATAAAGCATGCCCCTTGAACTTTTCATTGATCTTAAACTTCATAATTTACTTTTTTTTACAAAAAAATTGGAGAATTTTATGTATATCATTTTCATTCTTCATTTAAAGAATTTTTATATACACACATAAGTTTAAATTCTCTTTTATCATTATCTCTCTATTGTCAGTCACCTCACTCTGCCTTATTCTTCTTAAACCTATTCTTTATTCTCACTGCAAACTCTATTCCCTCTATGCTTGTCTGCCTGCCTGATTCCCCACCTGCTTATTCTACCAGTCCATCATACCTTCTCTGTGCTTACTTTCCTCAATCCTATAGTTAACCAGTTTACTGATCCAGCATCTTACACCCTTGAATCCCTTATTGCCTCATTGGTTTGTCACTCACCCCCAGCAGCAACCTGGCCTTAGTCTCCTTCCCCTTCTGCCTTTTCTGAGCTGATGTAGGAGATGATGAATGTTTCCAGAAGGAAGCACTCAACACTGCTGACAGTATCCGTTAACAGATTCATTTTTTGTCATCCTATATACAGTCTTATTGTTTAATGGAAATCCTTTTCTTTTCCTATTGATCGTCTATCACATTCTATGCAGTGACTTTTCTAATCCTCCTTTCTCTCCCAAGCCCCTAGTGCTGCCACTTCTTGTCTTATAGTGGATAATATCATTCTTTACTTTGCTGAGAAAATCAAGGTGATTTGTCATCAGTCTTCCCACTTCTCTTCCTTTGTACATTACATCCTCTCAATATATTTTCTCATCCTCTCCTTTGCTCCAGTCTCTGAGCAAGAGATAGTTCTCCTGTTTGGCAAGGTTAAACTCTTGGTCTCATCCCCTCTGTACTCCTCCACAATCTTGCCCTATGAGTTATTTCTTCTCTTTATTTCAGTCTCTCCATGTCATCTAGCTCCTTTCCCACTGACTACACATTTTCTCAAGCTTCACTTGTCCTTAGAAACCTTTGCTTGACCCTGACATCTCCTCAAGCTGGCCTTCTAGAACTGTCTTCCTTTTTACTCCCAGGATTCTAGAACAGGAGTTCTTAGCCTGGCTTCTGTGGAAAGATTTCAGGGGTCTAGGAACTTGGGGGAAAACACATCTTTATTTTCATTAACCCCTAAGTGAAATTTAAAATTTCAATTATTCAAAAACATGATTCGGAGAGGAGTTCCATCAGTTTTACCAGACTATGAAAAGGGTCCGTGACATGCAAAAAAAGTCATGATTCCCTATTCTTAAAAGGAAAGGCCATATTGACCATCTCTGCTTCTTAATCAATCACTCAGTCCTTTTTTTTTACCACCTTGTCCTTTGGCTTCACACCTGACCACTACTCATCATATTGCTATATCTCTTAACTGCTAAACTCAATGGCCATTTCTGCCTTAAGGTGTTGAGAGTATTTGGCACCATATACCACTCCCTTCCTCCTGGATGCTCCTTTTTTTCCCCTTGGTCTCGATGACTTGCTGTCTTTCATTTCTCCGTCTACTTTCCTGGCCACTCCTCAATTACCTTTGTTGGGTTATCATCCATCTCCTGCCCCCTAAAAGTGCATGTGATCCAAGGTACCACTCTGGACCCTATTCTGTCTGTATGCTCTTTCCCTTGGTAAGCTCATCTGCTCCTGTGGGTTCAGTTATCATCTTTAGGCATGCTACTCTCAGTTCCATAAATCCATTCCTAATCTCTCTTTGGGACTCCAGTCCAGACGCTGATTCCTGGGTATCTGGTTGACATCTTATAAACAACCCATCCAAAATGGAACACATCAATTTTGCCCAAGCATTTATCTTCCCCAAACATGGTACTTTACTTATCTATGGCCATGTTTTCTCTCCCCAGGCTTAATTTTTCAATGAGGAATTACGAAGTTAGAGATTCTTTTAAGTAATGTGGAAATCTAGAGTAATATGAGAAGCAACTTGGTGTTAGTGGATAGGGAGCCATCTTTATAGTTAGGAACATGTGGATCCAAGGTCTGCCTTTGTCACTTATTGCTTATATGACCAAGGGCATGTCTTTTTACCTCTTATTGTCCCTGGCAGCTATCTGCTAAGTTGCAAGTGATTTGCCAGTCTGCATTAGTAGAGAGAATTTCCATTCTGGGAATCCCCTTCAGCAGTGAAATCCTAGGTCTAGATTGACCAAACTCCCAGTCTCCCACTAATATTTTTAGATATGTACTAAATTCCATGACAAATTTAAATTTTTTTTGGGCAGGGCAATTGGGGTTAAGTGACTTGCCCAAGGTCACACAGCTAGTATGTGTGTCAAGCGTCTGAGGTCGGATTTGAACTCAGGTCCTCCTGATTCTAGGACCGGTGCTCTATTCACTGCACCACCTAGCTGCCCCAACAAATTTAATTTTTAAGATTAATTGCAAACTATTTCAAAGTCATGGAGAGTTAAATGTTTAAAATATTTTTCTGTAACTAACTTTAGTGGACAAAATTATAAATCAGTTGTTTATTAAGAGAAAGTATTTAGTTGAGAGCCAAATTAGGTGATGTAAAGAACTGTAAAAGAACTGAAGACAGAGGAGTTTGATAGTGGTTTGCTTCCATTAGATACCCTCTCACTTAGTAGCATTCCTATGTACTTAATCAGCTAACCTAGTTTTATATAAAGAATTATTGATGAAAACATATAACCTTTGAATGTGTTAGCCTACTCTGACTTCTTCTGGGCAGTAGTACTGAATAGGTATTTATTTTCCTTTTTTTTATACCTCATGCATAATAGAAGGCACAAATTCATTTGATGGAGTACCAACCCTTGGAACAAGTTCTGGAATTGTTCAGCTGAACAGAAGTAAAACTGAAAAATTATCCAAAAAATCAAGTGGTCCGACAGGAAACAAGGGCCCCAAGAGGAAACAGGTGGATTTGAATGGTGACAATGGCCTCTGTGATCATGAAAATGAACTGTCTCAGCCCCAAATGGGTAAGATCCCTAAGACATCGAACAATCTACAAAATAAATCAAACCAAATTCTAGCCAGATCAGCAGCAAAAAGCTGCAAGCCAGCCCCCAAGAATAAGTTGATTGCAGGGCAGACAAAATTAACTCAGTTTTTTAGACTCTGAATTTGTGTTTCTTGTTCTCCAGGTATCTGTATTAGTCACTAAACAAAACCAAATCATCAGTGGAAAGGTCATGACTATCACCTTTGGAAAGGTCAATATGTCAAATACACTTGTGCTTTGTCTGATTGAAATGTAGAATATAGAAGGTGTTACCATCGATCAAATAGACAAATGAGTCATGATTTGTCCTGAATTCTCACAAGGTTTATTATACAGCAAAATGGTTACATTTAGTTTACCCAGGAAAAATCTCAATCATTTATTCCAAAATACAAACACTGACCACATGCACATTTATGAAGCACAGTAACTTTCATGTTTTGTTTCACTGGCACCTCAATAGCTTTCTTTTCTTGGGAAAAGATGATGTAGGCCTGCAGGTATCAGATTTGCCAACAAGGTCGATAGACTCTTCCCAGCATGCACCTGAGCACTGTAGGGAAAAAAATTCCAAAAGTTTAGATTATTAAAAGGATTACATTATAGTGACTATACTAGAAATGCAAGAATGATTAGATTAATGTAGTAATCCTGAGTAACCAGAATTGCTATAATTTCATCACTGTTAATTTATTGGGTGCTGAGTGCTTTATATTAAAAACTGTGTTTTTACAATTGTATTCTTGTTTGATATTGTTGTAATCATCTATTTCTAAAGCCATATTTCTATTTTTGATAACTTTTAAGATGTCTGAGTTGAATAAATAAAACTACTCACTGTCAAAATCTCTCCTTCCTATTGGAAATTTAACTGAGTTTTCTTCATCCCCAATCTCTCGCCTTTCCTGTGTTGATTCAATATTCTGAACTCCACTGTCAGCTGGAAAAGCCACTGATCCCTTCAGTGCAAGATAAGGGAGCTGCTTAAGGGCTACGTTCAACGGCAGACCACGGTTTAAGAAACTATGTTTGGAGCCTATGTTCTGTTTCAAAGAAAAAGTTGAATTATGTTTCAGCTTTCTTATTATAAAATGAAAGTGTAATTTCATGGTAGAACATGTATACGTTAATTAGTGACATCCGTTTAATTTTTGTTCAGAAACACTTGGATGAACCATGTTCAGGAAGACTGAAAACCTTCCAGGGTATATAATATCACACTGATGATATCGAGGCATCAATAGGTTTACATTAAAGCCGTAATTATCAATCATAGATAATTTTGGTTGAGCTTTAAGAAGACAGGTATGAATGATTTAAACTCCTATTGATGTTAAGAAATTACCTTTGAATTTCTGCTGTCCTCCTCGTTGATAAAGCTACCCTCCTCAGATTTATAGTGTTCAAGGGAAGGCACAGCTCCGGATTTCTCTGCAATATCTTCCTTCTGAAGGGCTTTCCCCATCCCAAATGGATTTAGGAACATGTCGTCCTCAACGGTTCTCATGGATTTTGATGCTGAAAGCAAAAATGCCTGAGAGAAGAAAGACAAAGTTAGTATGAGCATGTAGGATGAGAAACCCATGCCTGTTATTCTTCCACTGTTTGCTGTTTGTCTAGGACCATGCAGGTGTTGATACTTGTGCTTTGGAAAACAGAGCCTTCTCAGTTGACATTCTTCCTCCGCTGTCCTTACCTTTTATATGTTTCCCCTGTGAAGAGAAAGCACTTCAAAGATTTAAGTCTATCATTTTTTGAGTGACTCATCAAATGAAACGCCTTTTGTGTAGCTAAAACCTTATATTGTCTAGGTTTGGGCATTGTAGATTTTTAATCTCCAGCATGAATTTTCTCAGTATGATTAAAATTCTTTGTGGAAGGCTTAGTGTACGACAGATTAGATGTTCCTTGTAAATGGGATGTTATTAATGTAGTCTACAGGACATCTGCCTCTCCTCTAATCCTCTTTTCAATAGAACTTCCCTTTTGATTAAATACATTAAAAAATCTAAGTATTCAAAGATGACAGGTAGAAGGATTTTGTTTCATTTTAATCCCTGAATAGGGTATAATTGCTTTTAAGTGATAGTTGTTTGATAAACACTTAACAAAATAAATCCCTGAGGACTGAAATACATATGATTGTAAACAGGTTTATAATTCAGGCATTACATCTGAATTCTCAATGTTAGTAATTGATCTCTGTACTTCTGGAAAAATGCTTTTGTAGGATATTGATATATTTGCTTTTGCTTCGTATCTTCAGTGTTAGCACATTGCCTGGTACATAGTATGCCCCTAATAAATCCTTGTTGAGTGATTGATTGATTTTCTTTTTCCCTTGGCATAAAATTCACTGTCAGCATGTACATTTGGTGTCAAGATAACTGTAGTCCACCCAGTTCTTCCTCTCTCCTTTTCTTCTCTGCTTCTCTGCCCTCTCTCATCCAACCCATTAAAAGTCATTTTCAGGATGAGATTTCTATCAACAGCTTGGGGTATCCTGGGCTCTAGCAGGGTGTCCATCTGGAAGGAGGAAGTTAGTTTTTGTTTAATTTCACCCTAAATGAGACCCTTTTGAACATTTCTACCTCTGGACAATATCTACAGGATGGATGGAGTCTCCCTACTGCAGTATTCACCTAGGTGAGGAGAGAGGTCCACCCAACTTCCAAGGAAAAGACATATTTTTCCTACCTAAGGCTAACCACTCATTGCCCAAAATCTGTCCCCCAGAGTTTGCCCACTTAATACTTACCAAGCCTAGGGCATCACCCAGTATGTTCTCAGCCAGGATTAGTGGGAATTGGCTTTTTTTTCAAGATTTTGCTGATTCCTAAAGCAAAGTCTATGTTCAAAAGATTCCCTTATTCTTACAGCACTTCTGGACAGATGGCTTAAGGTAGGAGCCATTTTGGGTATTGATGGCATCTTAGATGTATCAGATGTCAAGTAGGGTCTTTTTTTGCTCCCTGTCTCAGGAAGACAATCCAGGACCATCTCAGAAGATAAGGTGGATTACCTCATATGTGCAGTGAAAATCTTGCTATAGATTTTCATAGCCAGGCCTCCCCAAAATGGCTTCAACAAAGAAGAGACAGATGGCAGGGCCAGGCCTGATACCACAGTGCAATGTGGTATGGATAGGAGGACTGGAAGACTCGGGTGGGTGGCATAGCAGGAACTTATGATGGTGAATATGGGGAGCACTGATGAAGACTATGGCAGCTCTTGGTCATGAGCAACACCCTAGATCATCCCTCCAACCACAAATTTACTGGTGTAGACAGCCTGGAAGATCTCAGCATTACTACGTGGGTGACAAGTTGCTTCTATGCTGATGTTCATCCATGTTTGGATGAGCAGAGGGTGGTGCAGATGTCATCCTCTCAAAGTTCATAGCAGAAGGCATCTCCTTTGGTGATGTGGGATATACTGAAGGAATAGTGCCACCCTTTCCTGGGGCTGCCAGCTGAAGCAGTGGCCCCCATGTCCAAGCCAGAAGCAATCTCAGGAATCTCCCAGGAGAACTGTGTCCCCTGGGAAGATCTAAAGGATTTGATGCAGGTTATGAAGTGCCTGGGAGTAGCCTGAGAGAGAAGGGGGAAGGTGGAAGCTCAGGGCACCTCCAGGAACTCCTCAGCATGACACAGAGACACTTCATGCTGTTCATCTACTGAGACAAGTCTCTCCCTCTGTGGCTGCATCTATCATCTAGGACCTGACTGGGGCAGCTGAGTCTGGGAGGCCCAGTACAGCACCCAAGCCCACAGGCACTCAGAAGCTCTGGCTTTGCCCACTGCTACTGCAGGAGCCAGAGGGCCCCCCCACCCCCAATCTGCCCAGTTCACCTCGGCTCTTTCTTCTTTCTTTTCTTCTTCAGCCATCATCCTCCCCAATCAACCAATAATACCAGTTAACATTTATCAAGCGCCTACTATGTACCAGGCACTGGTTGAGGGCTAAGGGTTGAGGATACAAAAAGAAGCAAAGGACAGCCCTTGCCTTCGAGGAACTTTCTGATCCATATTTTCGTAATATATCTCATTTACCGTTCTGTTAAAGCAATATTTTCAATAAATGTTTTTTGAGGGTGATGATTATATATTTGTTTTTAGTTAGTGGCTAAGGACATTTCAATTTCAAGCAACATGTATCAGGCACTGTGTACAGAGGACTGTGCTTAAAATATAGGAGGAAGGTGCAAAGATTAAGTGTAGCACAGTCTCTGCTCATGCAGTTTCCAGTTTAGTCAAATACAAGTTATATGCAGAGAATAATCACAGAAAAGGATTCAGATGTGCCCCAAAGAAGTGTAAACCAGGTACTGGGGGACTTTCAAGTTCTGTGGGAAGGGCCCAGAATCCTAACTGCTTGAGGGGTTCAAGGAGAGTTTCTTGAAGGTAGCTGGAGTGGCAATGAATCAACAAGCATTCAAGTGCTTACTATGTGCAGGAGAAACAGTCCCTGATCTCAAGAGGCTTACATTCTAATGGTAATGACAGCTTCTAAATAAATATATATAAAAGATATATACTGACATACTGGAATGCAATAGCGTGTTTTAAGCACCTACTGTGTACAAAGCACTGTGCTAAGCGTTAGAGATACAAACAGAAATTGAGATAGTCCCTTGGCTGACATTCTGATGGAAGGGACCAGACAGAGTCCATATTCATATTGAATTTGTGGTGGATATAAGGTCTAGGGCAGTAATTAGGGGAAATAGCCAAGCAGATGGCAATGCATTGAGGACCTTGGGCAGTAATGGTAGGGCAGATGGTCCTTTTCCAAGAGGATAGAGGGTCCAAGGGTTAAAGTAGGTTAAGGCTCTGGGGTCTTTGCAGCAGAATAGAGATGTAGGGGTCATCATTCAGCTGACAGTGGGCATCTTGTGGCTAGTGGGAACCGGGCAACTGGGCAAAAAGGGTCGCTTAGAGAAGGGAAAGATCCAAGTGGGCTAGAAGAGGGTAATTTCAGAAATTAAATCACTAGCTACTGGGAGGACAAGGAAAGAAAGACCTCCTGTGGGATTTGAGCTGAGGCTTGAACAAAGGCAGGGAAACTAAGAGGTGGCAATGAGGAGGGAGAGCATTCCAGCCCTGGCGAACAGCCAGTGGAGAGGCAGAGACAAGATGGAGGTTTGTGTTCAAAGAACAGCAATCAAGCCAGTATGGCTGGATCATAGGGTAGATGGAGGGCACAAAAGCATACAAAGACTGGTAAGACAGAAAGGGGCCAGACTATGAAGAACTTTAAAGATTGTATTTTATTGGAATTGGTTATCCCATAGGCATCTCAAAATCATTATTTCCAAAACAGAATTCAGTCTTTTCCCCCAAACCTTCCCCTCCTCCCAACTTGAACAAATATTCAGGAGGTGGTGATCAGGTCATGACTGGTATCAAAGACTACAAAGAGGTCAAGAAGGATGAGGACTGAGAAAAGGCCATTAGATTTTATAATTAAGAGACCATTTAGATGGATCAATGGAGTCAGTCACCAACAGAAAATTCTTAAGGCCAGAGAATTAGCTTTTGGGTTGTGTGGGTAGGCAGAATGGACTTTGTTTTCTTTGAGTGACTCAGTTTATCTCATAGAGCCTTGCTGGGTGCTGGGCCCCAGGCCCAGAGCCCTGTTAGGTGTGGAACCTTCATGGGGTCATCTTTGGGGAAGCTCTTCACCTTTCCCTGATGGCTGCTGCTTCTCTTCCAGGGCAGGAAGCCCAGAGACCCATGCCTGGGAGCAGAAAACTTCCTGTGTGACGATTCATGGGGCTGGCTGAGGGGAGGTGTTGACTCCACCTATTGGGTGTTAACCTAGTCTACGTGGATGTGAACCTCCCAGGGTCCTAGGGGGAGGGGCCAACTCAAGAACCAATTGGCCCTTGTCATTCAGGCAGCGCTTGATGATGTCAAAAACTATATAAGAGGAGAGAAGACAGTTTGAAGAGCCCCTTTTTTTTCTTTGCGTTGGAGCCAGAGACGCCTACAGCCAAAGCTGAAGCAGGAGCTGCTGGTAGCAGAGCTGACCCATGTGTGGACCAAGGAGTGATGAGCAAGAACTTGAGGCCAGTGGGTAATCTTACTGTACAGGGGAAGCATGTATATGATTTTGCTTTATACCATCATGCTTCTCTGTGGCCTCCTGGTTACTCTTGTGAGGCAGACTTATAGGGCCTGGAAGCTTTTGATCAAAATATCAAAATGGGGATGCTGGTTTGTGGGTCTGTTACTGTGGAGCTTAAATACATGCTTTAATTCTTCTGCCTTCTACCTAGAGAATTCCTTATATCCTGCGGTTCCAAACCTTTCAGGCATATGTATGATTCTCTCTGAAATCATAAATTCTGCCTTCATAATACATGGGTACACAAAGCTTGGTATGCACCTTGCCAGTTAAATTGTTCTTGAATCAAGTGTTAACCTTAGAAGAATGGGTTTGTTTGATACCATTGAGCTTTTACTCTTTTAAAGTGTTCATTTTTGAACTAGATAATTGTAAGGGGGGGCCCAAAGAATTATTTCACATATCCATTATTATGTCTTATATTGCCCCTCTCTTTAAAAATAATCCACCTTATTTGATGCAAGATTGGGGTGAATGGTGCTAACAGCTGATTCCTTTAGGGGTTGTTTGAATCTCATTAGATGGATTTGCTTTGGGAGAGCGTTTAGTAACGGAAAGCTCTTAAGCACTCAGGCTGCTTTGATCCTCGAGCTTCCTTTGGGGAGAGAGGAAGAATGTTATTAGTTTTTTCCTTGTATGTTTCCCACAGTCTGAAGACCTGCCTTGGAGCTAACTATCTGTCCCATGTACAGAAGATGTGCCTTGGGAGTAAGATTCTCTGAATCTGCTGCAGTTCTCGTAGGGTAATCAGTATTAATAATTATATATTCGGATTTAAATTATGGCTGGATGAACTGGTTTGGCTAATCTTCACACCAAATCGAAACCAAATCCAAACCATTCTGAGGTTTTAAAAAGGTTGGTTAATGTTTTCCTTTATTTTATTTAACTATCATAAGCCTCTGAACATTATGAGGTTTTCCCATAACCATTTAATTATGTAGAAGCAATCCAAATTAAAAAAAAAAATACAAAAAGATAGCTTTTCTTTTACTCTGGTTGCTCTGATGTGCAATGGAGCATAGTTCTTTTTTTCAATGATGCTTAGAATGGTATCCCCAAGCAATAATATCACTTTGAAGGAAAACGACTGGTTTAGGTAGTTTAGAAAATCTTGGGAAGCGACCAAAGCACTCTAAGCAAATGTGGAGAAATACATTTTCTGGACAGTTAACTTTCACCTCCTTCTTCCTAATTATCCTCCTTAGCCTGATTGGTATAGCCATTCAGTGAGGAGTTTGGAATCCAGGTTGGCTCATATGAAATCGTAAGATGGAGACCAGGAAGAGACCTGTCTATTCAAGCCAACCCCCTCATTTTACAGATGAGGAAACTGAGGTTACAGATGAGATGTGAAATGACTTCTACAAGATCTCAGAGCTAGGAAGTTCCAGAGTTAGAATTTGAACCTAGATCCTCTGGTTCCAAATTAATGTGCTTACAGTTCAAGTGATCTCTGGCTCCATCAGAAAAATGCTCTGTAAACCTTGGAGCACCATATAAAGTGTGTTACTGATGAGGTAGAAAGCAGTGATCGAGGCAGATGTGGCAAACAGGATGCAGGACATGACCAGCCAGAACGTGATCACAATCAGGCATGAAACCTCCCACAGTGGGCCTATCTATGCATTCACAAAGCACCTCTGACTACCTGACCTTCCAGACATTCTAGAGCAGCACTTCCCTATTGCCTTTCCTGTTCCCTTTGCTTATCTATATGGACCAAGTGACATTCCAGAGCTGTGCTTTCCCTCCCCTGTCCTGTTCCCCCTCTCATCTTCTTAAACTGTAGTAGCTCCCCACTTCCCCTTATCCTGTTAAACTGTATGTAGACCAAACATATAACCTGGCTCAATGCTCTGTCTCCCATAGGGAGCACGGTCCGCTGGGTGTGTTACCCCAATAAATGCCTTTTATTTAACTTGGAGACCATCAGAGTGAATTTTTTCAGGATAGATATTGTGAATTGCCGATTCTTCGTCATTCCTATTTTCAGTATCATTATGAATTCTGCTGTGCTCATAGAGCCCAGCACCTTCTCTGATGTGGGAATGCCATGCTAACTGGTTCTGTGCCAGCATCTCCCATGTCACACAATCAATTCCAAAGTTCTTGAGAGAGACCTTGAGAATGTCCTTGCATAGCTTCTTCTGACCACCACATGAATGCTTGCCTTGGGTGAGTTCTCCATAAAATAGTCTTTTTGGCAAGCGGACATTTTGCATTCGAACAACATGGCCAGACCATTGGAGTTGCACTCTCTGAAGCAGAGTTTGAATGCTTGGCAGTTTGGTTTGAGGAAGGACCTCAGTGTCTGGTACCTTACCCTGCCAGATGATCTTCAGAATCTTCCTAAGACAATTACAATGGAAGCAATTCAGTTTCCTAGCCTGGCGCTGGTAGACTGTCCAGGTTTCACAGGCATACAACAATGCTCTATGAGCAAAGCAGAATTGAAGCAGCTTAAAGGAAACACAGGATGCGCAAGTTTGAGTATCCACCCCAAATGTTCACACAGACTATTTGTGCCGGACCTATGGTAGAGCCTTCCAAGCTTGTATTGGCCTAGTCAGCCACAATTAGACATACTGAATCTTGACTCAAGCATAGTGATATCGTTTTGGTCCTCTTCAAGAACAAAGGACAACAACCAACCACCAACCAACCATCATTATGAATAATTCATTAATGTGGAACTAACACCTCCATACCTCCATCTCCCATCTAAATGTTTTTGTACAGGCTATCCCCTATACCTGGTGTGCCCTCCCACCTCACCTCTACCTCCTAGAATTCCTAGTTTATTCCAAAACTCTGCTCAATCACCACCTTCTACATGAAGCCTTTCCTGATCCCTCCAGCTGCCAGAGCATTCTCCTCTCTAAATTAATTACCTAGTATTTTGCATATACTTTTATATGGATAAATTTTAGAATATTAATTAAATTAGTGTTAATTTAATTAAATGCTTAATATTTGCAAAGTACTTCTCTAAGTGCTAGACAAACAAAGAGAAAAACAAATTAGTCCCTGATATCAAGGAGGCTCCCCTTCTAATAGGATGATGCCACATACATGTCCACATATACACACAGTATATACAAACACATATATGTATACACACATATGTTGCCTCTCTTTAAAGGCAGACACTTTCATTTTTTTTTAAATCCTTGGTATGTGGCACATAACGAGTTCTTGATCTAGGGTTAGTAAGCTTTTTTAAAAAAATAGTTTGATAGCTTCGTTTCATGAATTACAGTAAAATACAGTTTGTGATTCTATGCATTTTACTTTTTACAGTTAAAAACATGATTTGGAGAAGTGGTCCATAGGCTTTCCTGACCTGTTAATAGGTTAAAAAGGTTAAGATGCCCTGACATAGAAGGGATTTATTAAATGCTTATGGACCGATTGATTAGAAGATTCTGAGATGTTGAAGGTACAGTGGATAGAGTATTAGACCTGGAATCAGGAAGTCCTGAGTTCAAATCATGCCTTACATATTCAATAACTGTGGAACCCGGGGCAGGTCATTTAATCTGTCTGCCTTGTTTTCTTCATCTGTAAAATGGGGATAATAATAGCACCTACCTGCCAGAGTTGTTGTGAGGATCAAATAAGATAATTTTTGTAAAGCACTTTGCAAATCTTAAAATACAAAATAAATGATATTTTTGTTATAATTACTGTTCATAATGGGGAATCTGAGTTATCAAATAATAGGAAAGTTATGATCAATATTCATTAATTAGGTAAATGAACACCACTCTTCTGACTTTTCTTCAGATGCTTTTTGCATTAACCATTCTTCCGGGAGATGTGGTCAGCATTCAGACAACTGAAATACCCCAGGATCGTCTGTCAGCAAAAAAAAACTATCCCAGCAAGCCTGAGGTAGCCAAAGGATGTTAGAAACAGGAAAGAGATTTGGTTTTCCAAGCCTATAATGAAGAGAAGACTTCCTATGGCAGGGAACAGACAAAATCCCTCCCAGACCTGTACTGATGGATGTTTATGGAGAGGCTGGGTCTTCCTCCAGCCTTCCAGAGGCTGAGGTCTGTGAACTTTTTTTTTAAAATTGTTGATAATAATTATATTATATAATTATTTTTGTTTGTACTCCTATGCATTTTATTTTCTGTGTTTAATATGAGAAGAGTCCATTGGCTTCACCAAACTCCCAAAGAGGACCATGACCGAAAGAAAAGTTTAGACTCTCTGGAGAAGATGCCAGACAGACCTATAGAACCCATTTTCAGAACCTACCCAGTAGATATATTTATAGGGTAGGCTGATCAAGAATGACAAAATAGGGTGTCCAAGGAAGAAGACTGTGGACAGTCAATCGCAGTGGAGAATTTTTAAGGCCAAGAACCAGAGGGCATCCCAGCAGATGGTGGAGAAGGCCTCTCTAAAAGACAGAGGGATAGCATTGCAGCCTGCAAGCCAAAAGCCATAAACCTATATATCACAGTCCAAAAATTAGACACCCACCTGGGTGCCCTGGTCTCTAACAGGTGAGCTTTTACCTTATCATTCCTGGGACTAGGACATCGGCTACTTCCTAGTCGGTTTTAAACCAAGCCACCCAAGTCAGGGCAGTGACTACCTTGCTTGCTTGTATTACTAGCTGTGTGACCCTGGGTAAGTCACTTACTGTTTGCCTCGGTTTTCTCAATTGTAAAATGGGTATCTACCTCTAAGGTTGTTGTGAGGAACTAATGAGGTAATACATGTAATGCACTTAACACAGTGCCTGGCACATAGAAAGTGCTATATAAATGTTAGCTATTGTTATTATTTAATCATTATTGTGCCTATCACAGTGTCTGGCATGTAGTTAAGTGCAATTAAATGTTAGGTCTTCTTCCTCTTCTTCTCCTCTTCCTCCTCCTCCTCTTCCTCCTTCTGCTGCTACCGGGCACTGCTTAACAAACGCTTTATTCGCTCATTCATTCATGAATGCATTTGTTGCCTCATTCCACCAGGAGACTTCATTAAATTCCACATCTTAGAGGTAGGATAGTATCACATGATGATGGGCACACTCTGGACAGTCCATCTCTCCCTGGTCTCCCAAGACATCACCCCTAGTCTAACCTCTCTTTCTTCCTTTCAAAATCTTGATCATTTCACCTTGACACTGTCCTCAGCCTTTGAGTTGAAGGATTTAGGACTAGAAGAAGTCTTAGAGGTCATTGAATCCAAACATCTTATTTTACATTGGGGGAAACTGAGGCCCAGAGAGGTTGAGCTGACTTGACCAAGGTCACACAGGTATTAAGTGAGAAAGGCAAAAGTCGAACTGAGATTCACTGACTCTAAAGCCAGTGCTCTTTCCATTGTTGGGTCCCCATTCATCTCTTCCTAGATACCAACCCTGCCCCCATTAGCAGAAAGGACTCCTGTTTACTTGCCGTTGAATGTCACTAGAGGAAAGGCATACAACCCTGCCCACTGGGTCCACCATAAATTTGTGTTTTGATGATGAAAGAAGACATAATATTGGACTAATTTCCAAATGACTTGGCTTTCAACACTTAACTTATGTATACATAGCTATGCACTTATACTACATAGCTAGCCAGATAACCGGTATAGAGCATTGGACTCAAGTCGGGAAGATCTTAGTCTGAATTTTGCTTTAGCTACTTCCTAACTCTGAAACTCTGGCCACTTCACCTCCATCTGCCTCAGTTTCTCAACTGTAAAGTGGAGATGATAATAACCATGATAATAATAGCACTTATCTCACAAGGTGGTGATTATGAGCATTAAATGAGATAATATTTATAAACTGTTTAGCACAGTGCCTGGCACATATATAGTAGATGCTATCATCTCAATTAATAGCTAGTAATTAATTAATTAATCTTCAATGAATAGATGTTTATCTCTTTAAAATGGCACATATTCAATTTCACATGATAATAATGTGAGAAATTAGTTATTTCTCTCTTATATTTAATAACTGATTACTCAATTGGGACCAAGGTTTTCCCCCTTTCTACTTCCTCATCCAGAAACCAACCAGTGTGGGAAGTTTCTCTTAAAGATTTACCCAGGCCAAGATCTAAAAAGACAGTTAAAGAAGTTCTAAGTTTAGACTAATGGGGGGATATTCCTGCTCATTGTGTTTGCTCAGACAAGTCTGGGAAAATATGGATTCTCCTTTTTCTCAGACAGATGATATGGAAATTGATAAGTCAAGATTTGGATGGCTCAGGTCAAGTACCCCAATCCTCATTTTAATATAGCCCACCTCCCATTGTGTTAACCACTCAGTGTTGATTGCCACCACTCAGGAACACCTATTCAAAGGGCATATAACCTGTGAGCCCACCACCAATAGGGGTCTTTGGTCTGAGACAGAAGGCCAAATGACCACCCTTTTATTAATAATGTGCTGGCCTTATTAATTAAAGTGATTAAATTACCCAGAAATTATGTCTCTTGAAATTATTTTCGTCATCTGAAAAGTAGAATAGTAATGGATACAAAACCAGCCTCCAAATCATGAAAAACTGGGCTCAAATCCCACTCCTAATACGTATTGGCTGTGTGACCCTGGGCAAATCACTTAATCCCCAAGTGTCCTAAGACTCTATAAGACTAAAAACTTCAGAGCAGGGGCTGAACTATATTGATGGAGAGAGTTTCCTCATTGGGAGTTACATGTTCCTATGTATCAAACGAGATAATGTATGTAAAGCACTTTGCAAGCCTCAAAGTGTTATACGAATGTTAATAGTTTATTTTTTTTTAAATTAAAAACCCATTTTCTCTCCCTCTTACCTCCCTGCCCAATAGAAAATAGAACAATAAAACTCTTGCAACAAACATACAATCAATCAAAACAAATTCCTTCATTAGCTATGTCCAAAATACTTAGGTCTCAGTCCTTACCCTCAATCTATCATCCTTCTGTCAAGATGTGAGTAGCCTGCTTTATCTTAATTGTTGTTGTTGCTGCTTAATCCTTCAGTCCTGTCTGACTCTTTGTCACACCATCTATCTTCCACTGTCTTTCAAAGTCTAAGTTCATGTTCATCGTTTCCATGACACTATCCATCTCTTCTCCTGTCCCCCTCTCCTTTTACCTTCAATCTTTCCCAACACCAGCATCTTCCCCAATGAGTCCCAATTTCTCATTATGCAGCCAAAGTAGTTAAGCTTTAGCTTCAGTATTTGACCTGCATTAATTTCTTTAAGTTGTTGTTTGTTGTTTATCTTTCCAAGGCGTCCAAGAGGACCAAAGACATCATGAGAGTGATGTCTTGATGTGTGCAAGAATTAGATTTAAGTGGAGCAGGTCTGTGCAAAGTCATCAGCCTCCCTCTCTCCTCCAGAGTCATCAGAGCCCAGAGGCAAGACAAAAGTCAAGATGACTAGTGATGGCCCAAAAGTCAAAAGTCTTCTCCAGCACCACAATTCAAAACATTGATTCTACAGTGCTCGGCTTTCCTTATAGTCCAGTTCTCATAACCACATGTTACTACTGGAAAAATCATAGCTTTGACTGCATGAACCTTTGTCAGCAAGGTGGTGTCTCTGTTTTCTAATATGCTGTCCAGATTTGCCATAGCTTTCCTTAGCAAGTGTCTTTAAATTTCATGGTTGCAGTCACCCTCTGCAGTGATCTTTGAGCCCAAGAATATAAAATCGGACACTGCTTCCATTTCTTCTCCTTCTATTTGTTCAGAAGTGATGGGACTAGTTGCTAACATTTTAGGTTTTTTGATATTAAACTTCAAGCCAACTTTTACACCTTCATCAATTGGTTCCCTGAAATCACAGTCAGTCATTTCATAGATCCCTATTCTTGTCTTTCTAAGTTGTTTGTCTTTACAATCATGTTGTTATTGTATACATTGTTCTCTTGGTTCTGTTCACTTTACTCTGTAGCAGTTTATACAATCTTCTTGTGTTTCTCTGAATTCATCATCAAAATATTATTCCATTACATTAATATACTCTAATTTTGTTCTGCCTTTCCCCAAAATGATGGGTTATCTCTTTTAATTTAAAGTTCTTCACTACCACAAAAAGCACAGCTATAAATATTTTTGTATGTTATGGGTCCTTTTTTTTTCTTTTTGGAGGGTATAGATCTAGTAATGGTATCTCTGGGGTCAAAGGGTATTTTCACAGTTTAGTAACTTTTTGGTCATAGTGCCAAATGGCTTATCCAGAGTTACTGAGCCAACTCTTCTTATTATACTAATGAAATCACAGATCTCATAAAAAAATCCACAGTGCGAAAGGTTTGTAAAGTGCCTTTATATAAAAATTATTCATTTGATCAGCACAAAAGGCCTATGAAGAAAGTAATAGAGTTAATACTCTCTCAATTCTACAGAGGCTTAGAAGAGTTAAGTTATTTGCCCATGGTCAAAGAGCTAGTAAATGTGAGAGGATGGATTTAAATCTTTGTTTCTCTTGACTTCACAGTTGTTTCTAGAATAGTCAGACTAATTCACAACTCCATCAACAATGTGTTAGTGTGCCTGTCTTCCTCTAAAATTGGTCCCTTCCATCTTTTGTCATCTTTGCCAAATTTTGGATGTGAGGAGCATTAATTTACATTATCTTATGAGTGCTATAGTGAAGAAAAGTGCTGGAATTGGGGGCAAAGGACCTTGGTTCGAATCCTGGCTCTGTCACTTACAACCTGTGTCACCTGGAGTGAGCCACTTAACCTCCCTTTGCCTCAGTTTCCTCATATGTAAAATGAAGGGTGTTGATGATTTCTCAGGTCCCACCTAAATCCATGGTTATACAATCCTATTATTGCTGATTTGTAGCAATCTCTCTTGTTATTTGCAATTCTTCTTTAGAGAAGAGTTTATTTATCTCCTTTGACCACTAATCTGTTAGGGAATGGCTTTAACTAGGAATGTGAACAATGAAGAACACTTTCTCTAGCCTGGATTCACTTTAGGGTGGGGGAAGAGAGAATGATGTTCACAATATTAACCCTAAATCAGGATCGTTTTTTTCTTACTTGCATTTAGTCAAAAGTCTAACACTAACCAAACAAGACAGCATATGATAAGTAGTCAGTGACTGAGAATGTGAAAACAGACTGCAGTAAATAAGATCAGGAGATATTGGTTTAGTCCAGCAAGGTCAGGAAAGGCTTCTTTGAGGTGATGGGATCTGAGCTGGGCTATAAAGAATTGGTAAAGATTTGAGAGTATTCTTGGGAGGGAGGGAAGAATACAGAGCATTTGAGGCAGGCACAGCATGAACATCAACCTGGAGGCAGGAAATTAAAGGAATGTTCAAAGGACAATGAGTGGACAATTTGGCTGGAGTATACTCTTTAAAAAGTCAGAGAGAAGGATAGAAGGGTAGGCCTTGGCAAAAGGCCATCTAAAGACTTAAAAGAAGCAGGGCAGGGAATCTTTACTTTGTCCTGTAGGTAGAAGGAAAGTAGAGAAGATTTTGGAGCTAAGGAATGACATAATGAATGCATTGTTTCTGGGAGGCCAATGTGCTAGTGGAGAGATTGCTTCATGTTTATGTTTCATATTTCATGTTTCATGGTTCTATTTTTATCATTTCTATTTAATATTTTAGTTTTCAACATTGATTTCCACAAGATTTTGAGTTATAAATTTTCTCCCCATTTCTACCCTCCCCCCCATTCCAAGATGGCATGTATTCTGATTGCCTCATTCCCAAGTCAGCCCTTCCTTCTATCACCCCACTCCCCACCCCAATCCCCTTTCCTCTTACTTTCTTGTAGGGCAGGATAGATTTCTATACCCCATTCCCTATATATCTTGTTTCCCAGCTGCATGCAAAAAACAACTTTTTTTTTTGAGCATCTGCTTTTAAAACTTTGAGTTCCAAATTCTCTCCCCTCTTCCCTTCCCACTCACCCTCCCTAGGAAGGCAAGCAATACAACATAGATCACACATGTATCATTATGTAAAACACTTCCACAATGCTCATGTTGTGAAAGGCTAACTATATTTCCTTTCATCCTATCCTGTCCCCCTTTATTCAATTTTTTCCCTTAACCCTGTCCCTCTTCAAAAGTGTTTGCTTTTGATTACCTCCTCCCCCATCTTCCCTCCCTTCTATCATCCCTGATTTTTTATCCCCTTCCCCTTACTTTCCTGTGGAGTAAGATACCCAGTTGAGTGTGTATGTTATTCTCTCCTCAAGTTGAATGCCATGAGAGTAAGATTCATTCATTCCCCCTCACCTGCCCCCTCTTCCTTTCCAACAGAACTGTTTTTTCTTGCCACTTTCATGTGAGATAATTTACCCCATTCTATCTCTCCCTTTCTCCCCCTCTCAATATATTCCTCTTTCACCCCTTAAATTTTTTTTAATTAATTTATTTATTTTTAGTTTACCACACACGGTTCTACATAATTTTGAGTTCCAGATTTTCTCCCCTCTCTCCACCCTCCCTCCCCAAGATGGCATGGAATCTCATATAACTATCATGTATAACTTTGCATTGAATTAATTTATACACTAGTTAAGTTGTGGAGAAGAATTATGACCAATGGAATGAATCATGAGAAAGAAGAAACAGAACCAAAAAAAAACAACAACCCAAAAACAAAAACAAAAGAGAAGCAAAAAAGGCGAGCATGTAGTGCACCTCAATCTGTATTCAAACTTCACAGTTCTTTCTCTGGATGAAGATAGCATTCTCCATCGTGAGTCCCCTGGAGTTGTCCTTGCACCTTAGGTTGCTGAGAAGAGCGAAGTCTGTCAGTTACCCCTTAAAGTTATTTCATTTTTTTAGATATCATGCCTTCCTATTCAACTCACCCTGTGCCCTCTGTCTCTCAATATATGTATATTCCCTTCAACTACCCTAATGCTGAGAAAGGTCTCATGAATTACACACATCATCTTTCCATGTAGGAATGCAAACAAAAGAGTTCAACTTTTGTAAGTCTCTTATGAATTCGTTTTCTTGTTTAACTCTTCATGCTTCTCTTGATTCTTGTATTTGAAAGTCAAATTTTCTATTCAGCTCTAGTCTTTTCACTGAGAAAGCTTGAAAGTCCTCTATTTTATTGAAAATCCATATTTTGCCTTGGAGCATTATACTCAGTTTTGCTGGGTAGGTGATTCTTGGTTTTAATCCTAGCTCCTTTGGACTCCAGAATATCATATTCCAATCCCTTTGATCCCTTAATGTAGAGGCTGCTAGATTTTGTGTTATCCTAATTGTGTTTCCACAATATTCAAATTGTTTCTTTCTGGCTGCTTGCAGTATTTTCTTCTTGACCTGGAAACTGGAATTTGGCAACAATATTCCTAGGAGTTTTCTTTTTGGGATCTTTTTCAGGAGGTGATCAGTGGATTCTTTCAATTTCTATTTGACCCTCTGGTTCTAGAATATCAGGACAGTTTTCCTTGATAATTTCTTGAAAGATGATGTCTAGGCTCTTTTTTTTGATCATGGCTTTCAGGTAGTCCAATAATTTTTAAATTATCTCTCCTGGATCTATTCTTCAGGTCAGTAGAGATATTTCCATTGAGATATTTCACATTGTCTTCCATTTTTTCATTCCTTTGGTTCTGTTTTATAATATTGATTTCTCATAAAGTCACTAACTTCCACTTGCTGCATTCTAATTTTTAAGCTGGTGTTTTCTTCAGTGGTCTTTTGGACCTCCTTTTCCATTTGGCTAATTCTGCCTTTCAAGGTATTCTTCTCCTCTTTGGCTTTTTGGAGCTCTTTTGACATTTGGGTTAGTCTATTTTTAAGGTGTTGTTTTCTTCAGTACTTTTTTGGGTCTCCTTTAGCAAGTCATTGACTTGTTTTTCATGGTTTTCTTGCATCACTGTCATTTCTCTTCCCAATTTTTCCTCTACTTCTCTAACTTGCTTTTCCAAATCCTTTTTGAGGTCTTCCATGGCCTGAGATCAATTCATATTTTTCTTTCAGGCTTTTGGTGTAGGCTCTTTGACTTTGTTGACTTCTTCTGGCTGTATGTTTTGATCTTCTTTGTCACCAAAAAAGGAATCTAGAGTTTGAGTTTGAGTCTTAGTTTGAGTCTGAGTTCCTTTTCGCTGCCTGGCCATGTTCCCAGCCAACTACTTGACCCTTGAGCTTTTTGTCAGGATATGACTGCTTGTAGAGTAGAGAGTACTTTGTCCTAAGCTTTAGGGTCCAAGCACTGCTGTTTTCAGAGCTACTTCTACTCCACTGTTGCCCCAGGCTCTGTCACAGCAGCGCTCCTCCTCCCCCAAGAACCACCAGCCAGGATCACAATCCAGATCCAAGCAGGGCACGGCAAGAGAACCTGTCTTCATGCCCACAAAGCACTCCTTGCACTCCTGCTCTGGTCCGCTGCTGAATTCTTCCCACCATGTAAGCCAGGGACTTGGGAAGCAGCTGACACAGGAGCTCTGGGAGCAACCTCAGGAGCTTCCTGCTGCTGCTGCCACCACCACTGCATCACTTTCAACACCCCCAGGGCTGGTGGCCGGACCTATCTGAATGCTATCCCACAGTTTCCCACTAACCTGCTCTTTGGCGTTTGTAGGTTGAGAAGTCTGGTAACTGCCACAGCTCAATGATTCATGGCCCTAAGGCCTGTTCTGGCTGGGTGACTCCCTGTCTGGTCTGTCCTGGCATGGCCTATGCTGGGCTGCACTCTGCTCCCAGCTCTGTGCGATAGACCCTTCCCAGTGACCATCCAGACTCTCCCGGGCTGGAGACCTGTTTCCCTCCATTATTTCGTGGGTTCTGCAGCTCTAGAATTTGTTCAGAGCCATTTTTTACAGGTGTTTGGAGGGATTTGGGGGAGAGCTTAAGCAAGTCCCTGCTTTCCAGCTGCCATCTTGGCTCTGCCCCCCATGTTTCATGATTCTTATCTCTGCTACTAGACAGAGGTGTCAAACATGGAGCTCCAGGTTAAAATGTAATTGAGAAAATTTTAGCAAAACAAATAAAAATATAGTCAAACATTTACCTTTTAAAACTAAGGCAGTATGCGTCTCACAGGGATACTTATTTACAGTTTAGTGTCCCCTGTTTCTATCTGAATTTGACACCATTGCCCTTAAGGGCAGGAACAATATCTTGCAACTCTTCTGTCTCCTCTGTATCTCTCACAGTTTCTCCCACCATATTTACCACAGTGCCTAGCACATCAGTCAGTCAACATTTATTAACTGCCTACTATGTGCCAAGCACTGTGGTATGGTATACTAGGGATACAAAATGAGGCAAAAGGCAACCCATGCCTTCAAGGAGCTCACAATCAAATGGGGGAGACAACAATTAATCAATAAACATCTGTTAAGTGTCTAGTATGTGCCAGGCAGTGTGCTAAGTGCTAGGGATACAAAAAGGCAAAAGACAGCCCCTGCCCTCAAGAAGCTCACAAACCAATGGGAGAAACATCTGTAAGCAAATACATACAAAGCGAGCTATATATAGTATAAATAGGAAATAAAAGGGGAAAAGCTCTGGAATTAAGAGGGATTAGGGGAAGGAAGGCTTCCTATAGAAGGTGATATTTTAGTTGGGACTTAAAAGAAGCCAGGGAAGTTAGTAGTTGGTGCAGAGGAAGGAGCACATTCTAGGCATGAGGAACAGACTGAGAAAAATCTCTTCATAAATGTTTAGTGACTGACAGATCTGAGCACAAAGCAGCAGATTGTAGGGAAATACCAGCTTGATGAACATTAGACAATCTTACACCTGTGAAAAAATCCTGACCAACTCTAGGGTGTCAAGTCTGCCTTTACAGTGGAGGTCTCCAGACACCATCAAGGGTGAATCAAGTACAGTGGGGAAAGGCGATTCAGAACCTTGGTGCTCTGGCCTGCCCTTTTCTTATTTTTGGCACACTGCAAAGATCACATCAATTGAGCTTCCCTGCGGTTCAAAGCCACAGTTATTCTGGGAGTACACAGTTGACATCGTTGAGTAGTAGCTGATTCAAGAGAATTCTAGCCAAGGTCTTGCTGAGGATAGAAAGTGACCTAGCAGTTGCCACAAGGTCTATTTTTCTTGTTTCCTTACGTTGATGGCAGTGACGATATATTCTGAAATCCTGTGCATGTTGTGACCAACATGAGGGCAGAGAACACATCCACTAAGCTTATTTGGGACTGTGCATTGGGCAGTGTTGCAACAAGCATATGAAGGGAGATCATAGATCATGGATCTCATGATCATGGGAACCAGCTTCCCTGGGAAGGACCTCACAGGCCATTGAGGCCAACCCCCTCCTCCTTTTTTTTAAAAAAAATTTAAATTATTATTATTATTTACAAATGAGGGAACTGAGGCTCAGAATGGAAAAATTATTTAGGATCATAGCTTTAGAGTTGGAAGGGACCTCAGAAGCCAAGTCCAACCCCCTCGTTCTTTTTTTTTTTCCTTTTTCACAAATGAGGTAATGAAAGTACTGGGAGGTGAAATCACTTAGAATCATAGATTTACAGCTAGAAGGAATCTCAGTGACCATCTAGTCCAATCTCATCAATTTTTTTACAGGTAAGGAAACTGAGGTACAGGGAGGTTTAATGAAATATACAAGGTGATTCAGGCAGTAATTGTCAAAGGCAGAATTTGAACCTAGGTCTGAATTCAGTCAGGGCTCTTTCTACTATGTCACTCTGCCCACTTTGATGAGGATGAAACTTATATTTTGCTTCCATAGGAACTTCTTAGAGACACTCCGTCAGGACTGGAAACTTTTACTTTATGGCTAGAGTCATGGAAAGAATGCTTGATTTGAATTTGCAAGCACATTTCCCTCAACGTGTGTCAGTAGACACTAACTACCCATAATCCTCCATGCTATTTCCATACATCTTACTTAAATACTACTTTTTGGGTTCTTTTAAAATCCTTCCATGAATGAATGAATGAATGAATGAATGAAAAAGCATTTATTAAGCATTTACTCTGTGCCAAGCATCTTGCTCTAGCAACTTAAACACAGACCCCAAAGTGAGACCATCTCTGCCCTCAAAGAGCTTATATTCTAGTGGAGGAGATAGCCAGGGAGGGAGTGGTCAGGGAGGGGCATTTTGTTCTTTCAAAGTCACAGCAGTTGAGTGAGGGGAGCAGAACCAGGAGATCATTGTACATGATTACAGACCATAGTATCTGTAAGGACTAACTTTGATGGACTTGACTCCTCTCATCAATGCAAGGTTCAAAGACCGCTCCAAAAGACTCATGATGGAAAAAGCTATGCACACCCAGATTAAAAATTATGGAGTCTGAATGCAGATTGAGGCAAACTTTTTGCTCTCTCTCTTTTTTTTTCTTTTTCTTTTTTTGGTTTCATTTCTCCTTTCTCATGATTCATTCCATTAGTTATAATCCTTCATTACAACTGGACTATTATGTAAATAAGTTCAATGTGAAGGTATATGTAGAACCTACATTGGATTATATGCCATCTTGGGAGGTTGGGGGGAGGAGTGGGAGGGAGAGAAAATTTGGAACCCAAAAACTTGTGGAACTGAGAGTTGTAAACTAAAAATAAAAAATAAATTTATTAAAATAAAAAAAAAGAAAAAGACAGCAATTGGGGCAGCTAGGTGGCACAGTGAGTAGAGCACTGGCTCTGGAGTCAGGAGGACCTGAGTTCAAATCTGGTCTTAGACACTTGACACACTTATTAGCTGTGTGACCTTGGGCAAGTCACTTAACCCCAGTTGCCCTGCCCTCCCCCCTCCAAAAAACCCCAACCAACCAAACAAAAAGAAAGTCACAGCAATGTTGATTGGAGCCATAGGAGAGAAGTAATAATGGCAGCATTGATATGATTACAGTTCCACAACTGGAAAGCAGGGGAGGGGGTAGGGCTGCTCTTATTCCATCAAATTAAAGTCCTCCTCTTGGTTCTTCAGTCCCTCTACAATCTGACTTCACCCTCCCAATACAACCTAATTTCATATCATTTCTCAACACATACCTTCTCAGTCTCTAGAGAAACAGCATGTCCTTGGATGCCTCGGCTATAGACTGACAGACTTTTTCTTAGGCTTATACGCTTACAGGACGAAGGATCTTTACAGGCTAACTGGTCCAAACTGCTCATTTTACAGATTTTGAAATAGAGGCATAGCAAGGTCAAGTGATTTTCCCAGGGTCACACGGCTCATAAGTTTCTGAGACTGAATTCAAACTCAGGTCTTCCTAACTCCCAAGTCCAACACTTTATCCACTATACCACCTAGCTATATAACGCATTGAAAATGTCAGTCCCTTCCTTCCTTCCTTCCTTCCTTCCTTCCTTCCTTCCTTCCTTCCTTCCTTCCTTCCTTCTTTCCTTCCTTCCTTCCTTCCTTCCTTCCTTCCTTCCTTCCTTCCTTCTTCCTTCCTTCCTTCTTTCCTTCCTTTCTTCCTTCCATCCTTCCTTCCTTCCTTCTTTCCTTCTTTCCTTCCTTCCTCTTTTTTTTCTTTCTTCAGTTGGGAGGATGGAACAGAGAGAAAAACAAATTTTTGTTAATAAAAAAGACCAAAAATTTAAAAATAAAATGAAGAGATTGGCCTATGAGGCCCTTTTCAGCTCTTGATCTTATGATCCCTTCATCACCTAGTATAGTACCTGGCACATAATAGGTGCTTAATAAATGCTTGTCGATTGATTCTAACTCTAAGATGCTATGATTTTCATCTCAGTAGACCCATGCCCATCTATCCTCATACTCTCTTCCTTCATGTAATGCCAATACTAGAATCCAGCATGACATGCTGAAAATGCCACTCTCTTCACTCCTAATTTTTTTTTACCCCCCTTCCCTGTCCCTAGTTCTCCCTGCCCTCCCCTCCCCATCCCTTTCCCCAATCAGGAAGTGCAACAAGGTTCATGAAAACTTAAAGCTGAATTTTAGAAACTCTCAAAACAACCCAAACCCTCAAACATTCAGTTTGGTTTGATTCTTGGACAAAAGCTCGCTATGTAGCTAGTGGGAGACACTCCAATTTAAGGGCTGTAGTAACTTCATTTTGGGGCTGGTGAAGGGGAAATTATGAAACCATAACTCGGGTTTTGTTTTAACAAAACCAAGAAACAAAAACACTCCCTGGAAGAGTCTGCCTGGGAAAAGGGGCCTACCTAACCCCAGCTGTGGCTATTTTGCTGTGGTTGATTCTCCTGTTGGAGTTATGGGGCCATCCTTTCTAAGTTCCTTCAGAGAAGTTTGACTTTTGAAAGAGCCCAAACTATCCAGCTTGATTTGAGACATCTTACTTTCCACAACAGGAAAAGGTCACTTAAATGCAATGGAGTTGAGTTGTTAAAGTCTCCCTGTTGTTCAATTTTTCATTTCAAAAGTCATCCTAGGAGAGAAGCTTGCTTTGTTGTTCTCCTAGGTGATTTACTAAACAAGTCATGGAAAAGTAGACAGGAACACAAGCTCTGCGGTTGGAGGACCTGGGTTTGAATCTTGCCTTTGATGCTTACTCTACATTTGTGACTTTGGACAAGTCACTTATTCTCCCTGGGCCTTGGTTTCCCTATCTGTAAAATGAGGGGTTGGGCTAAATGCTCTCTAAAGGCCTTTTCAGGTGGAACTCCATGATCTTAAGTCTTTTTCCCAAAGAGGAGCCAATTTTAGACTTAGTCCCCTTTGGATAATAAATTTGTGCTTAGGTAAGAATTTAATCCAATGGATATATGTTGAGAATCACTTTTATCTATGTGGTAAAATGTATTGCAAGGTGGGATGTTCAAACCCAAGGTTTGGAAAACCCTAGTCAATAGATAATATAAATATATATAATAAATACAATATAAATATATATAATAAATACAATATATAATATTTACTAAGTACCTACTATGTGTAAGGCACTATGCTAGGTGATAGTAATAAGAAGTAAAGTAAAAATAAATAACAATTTATTTAAATTATTTTAAAATAAAAAATTAAATTATTAAAAAGTAATTAAAAAAAGAAAAGACAAGCTTTAAAAAAACTTATAAGTTAGTTTGGGCAAAGTTTGAGAAGAAACATGGTAGAATGGAAAAGAGAGCATGAGTTAGAGGTAGGAGATCTGTGTTCAAATCTTACCTTAAATATTTTATAATAACTATAGAATTTTAGAGTCAGCAGCTGTAATAACAATTTAGATTTGAAGATCTTTCCCACCCATTAATAGGCCATGTGACCCACTTACATCACAGGAAGCCTAAGTCACATGTGGTAAGAGGAGCTTGCTGAGAGAAAAAGGAAAGTGTGTCACAGGATAGAACTGGGGGAGAGAGCAGACATGCTAGTTGTGCTGTGAGTGATTATTGGTGGCAAGGCCCCATCAGGGGGCAGGAAGGTTATGGGATCCTTCCCTGGGAAGGACCTCACAGGCCATTGAGGCCAACCCCCTCCTCCTTTTTTTAAAAAAAAATTTAAATTATTATTATTATTTACAAGTGAGGGAACTGAAGCTCAGAATGGAAAAATTATTTAGGATCATAGCTTTAGAGTTGGAAGAGACCTCAGAAGCTGAGTCCAACCCCCTCATTCTTTTTTTTTTCCTTTTTCACAAATGAGGTAATGAAAGTTCTGGGAGGTGAAATCACTTAGAATCATAGATTTACAGCTAGAAGGAATCTCAGTGACCATCTAGTCCAATCTCATCAATTTCTTTACAGGTAAGGAAACTGAGGTACAGGGAGGTTTAATGAAATATACAAGGTGATTCAGGCAGTAATTGTCAAAGGCAGAATTTGAACCTAGGTCTGAATTCAGTCAGGGCTCTTTCTACTATGTCACTCTGCCTATTTCAATGAGGATGAAACTTATATTTTGCTTCCATAGGAACTTCTTAGAGACACTCCGTCAGGACTGGAAACTTTTACTTTATGGCTAGAGTCATGGAAAGATGGAGTGGTTCTCTGCTGTGATATTGTGTATTGAATTCTTTGGTGCTATGTTGTATTGGGCTTGTTGGTTTTGGGATCTAGTTCTCTGGTATCTGAATTTATTTCTACCTTCTATATGGAGAGTCTCTTATGTTTTGTGATACTGAACCGCATAGGCGTATTCACAATTATCATCTATATTGTGATTATTGCCTCGCTAATACAGAAAGGACATTAGCAGCCATCCAACATATGCCCAAAAGGAATTCTTCTTTGTAATATATCCAATGAGTAGTTATTTAGTCTGTTTGAAGGCTTGAGTTAGCAGGAACCCACCATCTCCTAGAGGCCCATTCCCCTGTTGGAGTTCTAATTATTGGGAAGCTTTTCCTGTTATCAACCCTAAATTGGCCTCTTTGTAACTTCTACTTATTCCTTCTTATTCTGTCTTCTGGGGTCAAGCAGGATGAGTATTTTCCATTTTCTGTGTGAAAGCCCTTCAAGCATTTTCAGACAGCTGTAATATTCCCTGTGAATCTCTTTTCCAGGTGAAATACCCCAAGTTCCTTCCACCTATCAATTTCACTTTGTAGCCACGTGACCAGCTGAATGAGTCACTTAGGCCTATGGAATCATAGATTTAAAGTTGGAAGCAACCTCAGATGCCATCTAATCCAATTTCCTCATTTTACAGGTCAGGAAATTGAGTCCCAGAGAGGTTGTGACTTGCCCAGGGTCATATAACTGTCAGAATCAGGATTTGAACCCAGGTCTTTAGGTTACAAAGCCAATGCTCTTTCCATTTATAGCACATAGCTCCTCAGATACTTAGTTTCTTCCTCTAGTGAATGGGGATGACAAAAGTATTCTTCCATATCCCTCAGAAAGTTTTTTTGAGAGGGCTTGGTAAACCTGAAAGCTAGATAATAAGTTTGGGTTGTTGTTATCTATAACAAATAATTGGACTTAAAAAAAGAACTGAATCCTGCAATCAATTAGCAGGGTAGGTACAATCAGTCAGTTAATAAACACTTATTAAGTACCTCCTATGTGCCAGATGCTGTGCTAAGCATTGATATTACAAAGAAAGGCAAAAGACAGTCCCTGTCCTCAAGGGGTTCTTAGTCTAATGAGGGAGGCAATATACAAGTGACTATTTACTAACAAGCTATATATAGGAAAAATAGAAAATAATAGAGAGAGGGCATTGGAATTGTGAGGGTTTGGGAAAGGGTTCCTATTGAAGATGGTGTTTTAGCTGGGACTTGAAGGAGCTAGAGAAACCAGGAGTGAGAAATGGGGGCTGAGGGGGACCAAGTAACCCAGGTATGAGGAACAGCCAGAAAAATGCCTGAAATGGAGAGATAGGGTATCTCGTCTGATGAATAGCAAGGAAGCCAATATCATTGAAGCAAAGAGTATTTGGAGTGGGGCGGGGCAGGGTATAAGGTGTAAAAAGACTGGAAAGCCGGGAGAGGTATGGCTATGCTCAACAGAGTGTCTTAAATCATTTCCATTGGTATAGAACAAAGTGCTGTGTAGACTCAAATTCTACGGATGAGGAATGTAGCACTAGTGGCAAGGAATAATGGAGTCCAAGAACCGAGCTAACATTCTCAAGGATACTAGTACCAAAGTACTTTTCTAAGACGTGGGGCCTTTGAGTATCCAGATATACTAAGCATTTGACAAAGTGCCTAGTTTTTCTCCATTTAGTCTTAACACACTCCAGTTTTGCCAGATAACGAAAAAGACCAAAGCGACAGCATCTATGTCAGCAAACAGCATAAACATTCTCCGAAAGGGTCTGGACTCTTATCAAATTGGCTAGCTCTTTTCACTGTTAATACAAACTTAATGATGCTCATGGAACAGATATCCAACCGGCACAATCATTCTTGAAGTGATTGCTGTTCCACTGAATCACGTTACCATGAAACTTGGGTAGCTTCCCTTGAAACCTGATGTGACTCATAAGAGTCAATAAAATGTGGTTAGTGACATTTAATGTAGCTGGAAATTCCTATGGCTTTATTTGCATTTCTTTTCAAATTAAATATTTGTTAAACATTTCCCTTGAATAGTGGCTGTAGTTGAGTCCATTGCGTTTTAATGTTTGTACCTTAGGTCTCCAGCAAGCCAAGGTCTGTTTCTCAGCAATAAATCTGGCTGAACTTGCTTTAGTTTGGGAGGGGTTCCTGGAATCACTTTATAGACTAACAAGTGGTATAGTCCTGATCCTGGTTAAGTGTTGGAAGATTGTATCTTTCCTCATGTATGCATTATAGAACGTGGTCCTGAATTTTTATGGAATGATCAGCTTTGAAGAACTGGAGAAAAAAAGATGTCATCAGGGAAGTTTATGGTGGTAAAATAAGATGGACTGGCTACATTGCAAGAGCAATGGGGAGGAATGGCAGGTGGATGGTGATACCTGAGATGTCAGGAGGAAGAGAGGAAAATCTCCAGTATGTTGCATGGATAACACCCTCCCCTGCCCCAAGGGAGTATGATATGATGCAATGAGATAGGGAGAGGAGAGTACAATTAAATCAGCCCAGGAGGGCTTGGACAACCTAAACTTTTAATTCATGGCTCAATAACAATGTGAAAGAAGAGGTGTCTAATGGCATTTCCTAGTGGGGTGGAGGTGGGTCTGTCCTTGGTCCTGTTCTGTTCAACATTTTTACCAAAGGCTTGGATTATCACAGGTGGCTCTTTTTTTTTATTGAATCTGTGAATGACATGAAATTTAAAGGGATAGTTCCATCACTGGATAGCCATTAGGGTTCAAATAGATCTATGGAGATGGGTTAGGCTGGAATGAGGATGGGAGAGGGTTTATGATTAGAAAGCAATTTGTTTAAAAAACAACAACAAACCTAGATGTTGTAGTGGAAGAAAAGTTCAATATGATTCAGTTTTGTGATGTGGCGATCCCAGGCCAAATTACTAGGAGTATAGTTTCAATAGGAAGTGAGATTATAGCCTTGCTCTACTCTATACTGGTCAGACCCCTTCTGGAGTACTGTATTAAGCTCTGGGCTCTGCACCTGGAAGGCAAATTGGTTAGCTGGAGTGAGTCTAGAGGAAGGTTGTTGGGGAGAGAGTTGGAACTCTATCTCATGAGGATTGGTTGAAGGAACTTGGGTGTTTAATCTGAACAAGAGAAGCAATGTAAAATCAAGGACTGTCTTAGATGATCTCTAGGTTTCATTTCAGGTCTTCTTCTATAGTCTCTCTGGTAAAGACTCCTCAATATTCAAAGCATTTTTAGATATAACTAGTGTGTTGATCTGTTTTGCCTCACTATATAATATCTATATGCTATATATGTAATATATAATATTAAATATTTGCTATATATTATATTGTCAAGGATGATCTTCTTTGGGAGGAGGAGGGATACATTAGTTGGTAGTGATGGAGACAAAAATCTCTGTCTCTCTCTTCCTACCTACTGTCTGTTTACCTATCTCTCTATCTACCATGTACCTCTCTCTCTATCCATCCATCCATCCATCCATCCATCATTTATCCATTCATATCTATTTATCTATCTACCATCTACCTACCTATCTCTCTTCCATCTCTCTTTCTCTCTCTACCTACCTATCTCTCCATCTGTTTATCTTTATATCTATCATATCAATCAATTTATCTATCCATCTATCTATCTATCTATCTATCTATCTATCTATCTATCTATCTATCTATCTTTTACCTACCTATTGTCTATATGCCTCTCTCTCTCTCTCTCTACCATGTACCATCTCTCTCTATGCATCCATCCAGCTATCTGGCTACCATTTTATCCATCCATGTCTACTTATCTATCTACCATCTACCTACCTATCTTTCTCCATCTCTCTCTCTCTCTCTCTCTCTCTCTCTCTCTCTCTCTCTCTTTCCCCATCTCTCCATCTTTTTTTCTCCTTCTTTTTATCTATCTTTATATTTATCTATCTAGTCCCAAAAGTCTTCATGCAGTTTTAAGCCACTAAAGCTTAAAACTGAACAAAGACTTTTGGGACACTCTATGTATCTATTTATATATGTATATCTATCTACATATAAAGTATATGTGTATGTGTGTATATATACCATATATGCGTATAGCTTTGAAAAAACTATACATTAACATAGACAATTCTCTTTCTTGTTCTTTGCATTGAACTGCTAGTATTTGTTGATGGCTGTTAAATTCATAATTTTTTTTAAAAGGAACATTTAAAATTTTAAAAGCAAACAAAAGAGACTCATTGCCTTAACACCAAATTGGTAAAGCCAGGGTAAAGGCCCAGGGCTGGGATTGGATAGAGTCTTTCCAGCTATGTCTTTGTTGCTTTCCATTTCCTCATTCTTCTTCAAGCTCCATTTTGGGCTTTCTAGATTTTCTCCCACTATGACACAGGAGTCTTCTCACTCTGGAAGTTCATTCTTCCTTGGTAGCCCCTTCTTCTGACTGGTTAGTTCTTCCCGGAACCTCCATTTTAAGGAAAATGTTCAGGCCAGCTGTGTATTTATTCTTCTATGGGTTCCACTCTTGATTCTCTGGACTTTCTCCATCATGCCCCCAAACTGCAGGTATTTCTCTCTAGCTGCCCCCCTTGCCCCCTTTTGGCTCTCCTTTCCATGCTCTCTTCCTACATTAGAGTGCAAGTTCTTTGAAGGCAGGGATTATTTTTCTTTTTGCTTTTTTTTGTATTCTCAACATTTAGCCCAGTGCCTAGGACATAGGAAACAATTAATCAATGCTTATTGACTTGTTGACTATGACCTTATCTAGACTGATCAGTGTTGTTTCTTTGAACCCAATGCATGTATTCTTCACTGAGCCTTCAAGACATAGTGGGTTGACAATCAATTTGTGAGGAGTCATTTTATTCCTGGCAACTCCATATCACTCCTTCTATGTAATGAAAGAAGAATCGACAGTTTTGGTGACCAATTTGGATAATGGGATGGTTGATCAACAGATTATAACATGTTGGAGGTCTGAGGAGGACTGAACCACCCAAATGATGGTTGATTGGCTACAAACAGATACAGCCAAAACTTTGGCAAGGCCAAGATGAAAGCTTTTATTCAGTTATGTAATTTTGGCAACGTGTTGTCAACCAATGTACTAATAGTCAAGACATTAGAAAATTATATCAACAAAGTTAGCAGACCATTTAGCAGACAAGTACTCTGGCATAAACAAGATAGCAAACTTTAGACTAAACTAGAGGTCTGCAAAGGAATGATGCTTTACAATATGCTGGATGTTTTATGCCTTTTCTTTTTTCTTCTTTTTATTATTTTAAAAAATTAGTTAATTAATTTTTAGTTTTCAATATTTGCTTTTATAAGATTTGGAGTTCTAAAATTTTCCCCTTCTCTCCACATCTTTCTCCCCAAGATGGCATGCATTCTGATATAGGCTACACATATATGATCATATTAAACATATTTCCACATTAGTCATGTTGTGAAAGAAGAATCAGAGCAAAAGAAAAAAAATGAGAAAGAAAAAAACAAAAAAAGCAAGAGAAAATAGTCTGCTTTGATCCACATTCAGACTCTATAGTTCTTTCTCTGGATGTGGATAGCATTTACCATCATGAGTCTTTTGGAATTGTCTTAGATCATTGCATTGCTCGGAAGAGCTAAGTCTAACAAAGTCGATCATCCCACAATGTTGTGGTCACTATGTACAGTGTTCTCCTGGTTCGGCTGACTTCACTTAGCATCAGTTCATGCAAATCTTTCCAGGTTTTTCTGAAGTCTGTCTGCTCACCATTTCTTATGGCACAATAGTATTCCATTACATTCATATACCACAACTTGTTCAGCCACTCCTCAATTGATGGACTTGTTTTAATTTGCATTTCTCTAATCTTATTAATGCTTTAAAAAAATAACATTGTGATTAGTTCCCAATAACACTGAGCCCCATAGACCCTTGTAACAAAGAAGTATAATCTAGCAAAATGGGCTCATTCTTGGCTACATCTATTAGCATGGGTGAGGGTTGGATGAGATAGCTGCTGAGGTTGCTTTCCACTCTGAAGTTTTGTAGTTCCCTCTCTCTGTCCACACACACACGTATGTATGTACACACACATATACACACATACTCACTCTGCACCTATGGACCACCACCTCTTTGCTGAGAGGAAGAAGGTATATTTCTTTGACAGTCCTCTGAAGTTAAGATTGGCTACTGCATTGATCAAAGTTCTTATGAATTTTCATGTTATTTTTTTGCATTATTGCAGTCATTGTGTAAATTGTTTCTGTTGCTATTCATTTTGCTTTAGTTCACACGGACCTCAAATTTCCTCCTCTCTAGATGGGTTTTTCATCTTGAGGAAACTTATACTTTACTTCTGGGTTAATATTATCTTGAAATTTGCAGTACTTACTAGCTTTGTGATCCTGGGCAAGTCTTCTAACTTCTATTGGCTTCATTTTCCCCTCTGACAGAGAGTTGGATTAGATGGTCTTTAGTGTTCCCTCCACATATAAATCTGTGATACTACAAATGTATATAATTATATATGTATATATATATATTATATATATACACACTACAATGTAAACTAAGAAATAGATAATACAGGGGAGGCAGTAACTACTCAGGGAATCAGTAAGGATTTTATGTAGAAGGTAAAGCGTGGGCTGATGTTAGAGGAGAAATTTAATGGAGGTTCTCAACTCAATTTTTCATATAATAATAGAAATATATCATATCATATATATACATATATGTATACATACACACACACACACACACACACACACACACACACACACATACCATCTTTCCCAATAGTACATGAACCTATCTCCCTATGGGAGCCTCCCAAAAGCTCACCTAGGCTCACCCTGTAGATCTCCAATGAGGGGGGATCCTCATTGTCTCTGAGGCAGTTCATTGTATTTTTGGTTGACTCTAATTGTTGAGAAATTTTTCTTTATATTGGACTAAAATCTATTTCCCTGTCATTTCTACCAATTATTCCTGATTCTATCCTTTGAATACCATCAGCCATTTGTCTTCCATGCATCAGCTTTTTAAGCATTTTAAGAAAACTATCCTGTTCTTCCTAAGTCTAACAGTCTCCAGTTCATTTGAATGAGCCTCCTTATTTAGCTATTGCTAAAAGATTAGATGAATATTGGGATCTAAAATATTTTAGCTGGACAACTTATAGAATTGTTGCTAATGATGGGAGATACAAGGTGAAATTTTAATGGTCTGACCCTGACTTGGATGGGTTCTATGATTTGGTCACTGGGAGTCTAGCTAGTGGAACTACTTAGGTTCAATGTCAGGAAAAATTTCCTAATGATTAAAGGTGTCCCAAAGTGTGATGGCTTTGTGATGTGTTCCCCCTCCTTGGAAGCTTTCAGACAGAGGCTGTAGGAATCCCTTTGGGTAAGGGTTGGATGAGATGGCTACTGAGGTTACTTTCAGCTCTGAAATTCTGTAGTTCTTTCTCTCTGTCCACACACATGTATATATGTACACACATACACATATACATACAAACACACACACATATACGTGCATACACATACATGTACACACATATACACACATGTACACACATATTTATTTATTCTGGCTTTGTGGATAGAGAGTTGGCCTTGGAACCAGGAAGATTTGGGTTTGATTCTTGCCTTGGACACATACTGGTTGTTTGACTTCTCAATGCTTTTACCTAGACTATAACTCTCTAAGACTACTAAGTTACAGAGAAGGTCCCTACCTGCATTGGTAATAATAATAATAGCTAATACTTATATCACACTGTATATATGTTAGCCCATTTGAGCTGTATAGCTACTCGGTGAAGTGGATAATATTATTAGCTCCATTTTTAAACTATTACCTGGAGTAATCACTGCATGAAGATTGGAAATTTCATGGTGAATGAAAGCATGAATGGGAATATGATAAGGCAGATGTTTTTAAGTGGGAGAAAATCTCTGGAAGAGTTAATCCATTCAGTTTCGGAACTTCCATCTTGGTAAACTCATCTGACACATTCTATCTAAGTGGTCCCAAACCAGGTCATGATACATATCTCATGCAGCTGTCTACCCTAGCCATCTTGCCATTGGACACTGTTGGATAACCCTCAACCCCTTTCTATCTCTTGCTCTGGTCATAGTAATTGAATCGATACTACCATTACTTCTGAAAAGGGTATGTCAATGAATCGACTCACCATCCCTGTGATTCCCTAAACCAAAACTCTCTTCCCTTGCCATCCTTCCTCTGCATCTGCTCTCATTCTATTAGAATGTAAGCTCCAGGATGGCAAGGAATAGCTAACTTTAGTACTTCTATACCCTGTGTTTAACATCTAGAGCATTTATCTCCCAGGGTTGCTGTGAGAACCAAATGAAATAATGATTGTAAAGCACTTAGCACAGTATCTGGCATGATATGAAATTTTCATTCATTCACTATTTTCATTCATTCAACACCTTGCCTCCTCAACTCTACCTCCTAGAATATCTAAGATTGTAGGCATAGAGCTGGAAGGGACCTCAGAGATATCCCCTGATTTTTAGTTGAAGAAAACAAAGTCCTAGAAGTCAAAAGTGACTTACCCAAGATCACACAGAAAGTCAGATCGTGTCACCTCTCATAGGAACCTTTTCCTGATCCTCCTACTGCTAGTGCCTTCTACCCAATTACTTTGACTTGCTTTCATATATTTTATATTTACTCATAGGTGTACATAGGTTACTCCCTAGCAGAAGGTTAGCTCCCTGAGGGCAGGGAAGATCTCATTTTTAAACATTGCATCCCTCAGTAACCTAGGACAGTGCCTTGCCCTTAATCAGTACTTGTTGATTGCTGTTGATCGATTATAGTCTTAGATCAGTTGCAGAGGGAGCAAAGGTCTATTTACGAATGTCAAGAAAAGAGAGGTAGGTAAAAGAGTAGGATTTGGGTCCTGGCACTGGCTCAGGTCTACATCCAGCAAAGAAGATGAGCCAATGGGAAACTGAGCCAATGAAAACACTTCTGTTGTTATTCCCCATCAGACATAGTGGCCTTTGATACACACACACACACACACACACACACACACACACACATACACACACACACAAACACATGCATATGAGTACATATAGACATGCATAGAAATATGGATCTAGGCCGTGACTATGCATATGTGGTCTATCTGTCCATCTGTCTATCTGGCCACCTAAATTTATGAATTTGCTCTTGCATTTGTGTCTAGTCAGCTCAGATGGCTCGACTCATTTCTTGGCTCATAGAACCAAACCAGACCCTTTGGCTCAATACTACCTGAAAACTTTCTGGCCCATGGGATTTAGAGTGAAGTGGTTTCTTTTTCTGAGAAGCTCTAAAACAAATAATTGGGATCCAGGCTAGAGCCAGGGTTATGTGAAACCCACTGGTTGCTGCTCCTGTGGGTTTTCTGACCCTGAGACAATGAAAACAAAGTCAGATAAGAACTCCTCTTCTCTACGTGAGCTTAATGATTTTCCTCCTCTAATGTTACCAGATCATTTTGTTTAAATAACGTTACTCTAGACTCCATAAGCTTAAGGACCAGGGACCTGTTAATTAAATCTTCCTTTTCCCTAATTAAAAACAAATATACCTAACTTAGATTCAGCCCTAGCGCAGGTGTGGTCTGGGAGAGCTGAATTCTTTCCCTAATGCCCTTTATCCATGCAGGGATGTCCATGTATTCCTTACTCAGGTTTCCATCATGATGACATAGGTTCATAAGATCCCAGAATTATAGGCAGAAGGTACCCTAGAGGTATTTTAGTACAGTGCCTTTATTTTACAGATGAAGAAACTGAGTCCCAAAGCTGTTACATGGTTTACCCAAGATAACAGACTAAGTTTAAAAAGTATGGTCAGTGCAAAAACTAGAGGCATATGGTATTTATTGAGATAAAGTCACTCCATTTCCTTTCTATTCATCAAATCCTTTTGTACTATGCTGCTGGAGATCTAGACAATGAGAGACGTCAGTTGATGGAAACACTGGTTTTGGAATCAGAGAACCTGAATTCAGATTTCAGCTGTGTGACCTCTGGGAAGTCACTTTGGATCTTAGTATCTTCTTTACTTTTTTTCTATCTACTTTTTAGAAAGTGACTTTATTTTTATATCACCTACATTTCCCATTTCCCATGATCTGTAGCAGAGTGGCCATGGCCCACTTTGGCAGCCTGGTAAGGCCCATTGACCCCATTCTCAGAATAATGCTTTTACGAGGTGGTGGAGCATCTGAATTCAAATCTGGCCTCAGATACTTACTAGCTGTGTGACCCTGAGCAAGTCCCTTAATGCTGATTGCCTCCAAAAAAAGGAATGCTTTTAATACATAAAATAAAATAGGGAAGATTACAAAGGAAACCAAAGCTTAGTGAAAAGTAAAGATGTGATTTTTTTTTCCATCCAAATTTACAGACCACCCCCCCCAAAATCTTTCTCTGGATTCCTTGGGGGTTCATGGATTCCAGGTTAAGAACACCTAGTTAGAGAAATAGGGACAGAGATCTATGAGTTCATTAAAATAGGAAACTCCGACAGGCGGAGCCAAGATGGCGGCTGGTAAGCACGGACTAGAGTGAGCTCCGTACCCGAGTCCCTCCAAAAACCTATAAAAATGGCTCTGAACCAATTCTAGAACGGCAGAACCCACAGAACAGCAGAGGGAAGCAGGGCTTCAGCCCAGGACAGCCCGGATAGTCTCTGGGTGAGCTCTATTCCACACGGAGCTGGGAGCTGGGAGCTGGGAGCTGGGAACGGAGTGGAGCAGAGCCCAGCCTGAGCGGCGTGGACGATCCAGTGCAGAAGCCGGGCGGAGGGGGCCCTAGCGCCCTGAATACGTGAGCAGTTACCAGACCCCTCGACCCACAAACACCAAAGACTGCGGAGAAGGTTAGTGGGAAAAGCTGCGGGAGTGGAAGGAGTTCGCGGTTCGGCTTCCAGCCCCGGGGGCAGCGGAGGTGGGGCAGCTACAGCTGTTGTTACTTCCGGCTCCAGGCCCACCTGGTGGGGGGAATTAAGTGGCGGATCACAGCAGGGGTGCACAGCCTGCCGAAGATCTGAGCCCAGTCTGGACTGGGGGTCCTTGGGGAAGGAGGAGTGCGGCTCTGACAGAGCTGGCACCTCCCCCCCAAACGTAGAACATAGAACTCTGTAATCTACAAGCAGTCATACCCCACTGAAAAACTCAAGGGTCAAGTTAGTTGGTTGGGAATATGGCCAGGACGCGAAAACGCGCCCAGATTCAGTCTCAGACTTTGGATTCTTTCTTTGGTGACAAAGAAGACCAAAACATACAGCCTAAAGAAGACAGCAAAGTCATAGAGCCTACAACCAAAGCCTCCAAGAAAAACATGAACTGGCCCCAGACCATAGAAGAACTCAAAAAGGATTTGGAAAAGCAAGTTAGAGAAGTAGAGGAAAAATTGGGAAGAGAAATAAGAAGGATGCGAGAAAACCATGAAAAACAAGTCAATGACTTGCTAAAGGAGACCCAAAAAAATACTGAAAAATACACTGAAGAAAACAACACCTTACAAAATAGACTAACTCAAATGGCAAAAGAGCTCCAAAAAGCCAATGAGGAGAAGAATTCCTTGAAAGGCAGAATTAGCCAAATGGAAAAGGAGGTCCAAAAGACCACTGAAGAAAATACTACTTTAAAAATTAGATTGGAGCAAGTGGAAGCTAGTGACTTTATGAGAAATCAGGATATTATAAAACAGAACCAGAGGAATGAAAAAATGGAAGACAATGTGAAATATCTCCTTGGAAAAACCACTGACCTGGAAAATAGATCCAGGAGAGATAATTTAAAAATTATTGGACTACCTGAAAGCCATGATCAAAAAAAGAGCCTAGATACCATCTTTCAGGAAATTATCAAGGAGAACTGCCCTGATATTCTAGAGCCACAGGGCAAAATAGAAATTGAAAGAATCCATCCATCGCCTCCGCAAATAGATCCCAAAAAGAAATCTCCTAGGAATATTGTTGCCAAATTCCAGAGCTCCCAGATCAAGGAGAAAATACTGCAAGCAGCCAGAAAGAAACAATTTGAGTATTGTGGAAACATAATCAGAATAACCCAAGATCTGGCAGCTTCTACATTAAGAGATCGAAGGGCTTGGAATGCGATATTCCGGAGGTCAATGGAGCTAGGATTAAAACCTAGAATCACCTACCCAGCAAAACTAAGTATCATGTTCCAAGGCAAAATATGGCCTTTCAATAAAATGGAGGACTTTCAAGCTTTCTCAGTGAAAAGACCAGAACTGAATAGAAAATTTGACTTTCAAACACAAGAATCAAGAGAAGCATGAAAAGGTAATCAAGAAACGGAAATTGCAAGGGACTTACTAAAGTTGAACTGTTTTGTTTACATTCCTACATGGAAAGATGATGAGTATGATTCATGAGACCTCAGTATTAGGGTAGTTGAAGGGAATATGCATATATATATATGCATATATATATGTTTATGTATATATATAAGTGAATGTGTATGTATGCATGTATCTATGTGTATATGTATGTATGTATATGTATGTGTATATATATATATATATGTAAAAGAGAGAGAGCAGACACAGGGTGAGTTGAGGATGAAGGGAAGATAGCTAAAAGAAATAAAATGAAATTAAGGGATGAGAGAGTAACTTACTGAGAGAGGGAGATAGGGAGAGATAGAATGGGGTGGATTATCTCCCATAAAGGTGGCAAGAGGAAGCAGTTCTAGGAGAGGAGGGGAGTGGGCAGGTGAGGGGGGAATGAGTGAACCTTGCTCTCATCAGATTTGGCCTGAGGGGGAATACCATACATACTCAGTTGGGTATCTTACCCCACAGGAAAGAAGAGGGAGGAAGATAAAAAAAAAAATAAAAGGCAGGGGGATGATGGAGTGGAGGGCAGATGGGGGTGGAGGTAATCAAAACAAACACTTTGGAAAGGAGACAGGGTCAAGGAAGAAATTTCAATAAAGCGGGATGGGTTGGGAAGGAGCAAAATGTAGTTAGCCTTTCACAACATGAATATTGTGGAAGGGTTATACATAATAATACATGTGTGGCCTAGGTTGAATTGCTCAACTTCTTAGGGAGGGTGGGTGGGAAGGGAAGAGGGAAGGGAATTTGGAACTCAAAGTTTTAAAATCAGATGTTCAAAAACAAAAAAACTTTTTGTATGCAACTAAAAAATAAGATACACAGGCAATGGGGCGTAGAAATTTATCTTGCCCTACAAGAAAGGAAGGGAAAAGGGGATGAGAGGGGAGGGGGGTGATAGAGGGGAGGGCTGACTGGGGAACAGGGCAACCAGAATATACGCCATCTTGGAGTGGGGGGGGAGGGCAGAAATGGGGAGAAAATTTGTAATCCAAACTGTTGTGAAAATCAATGCTGAAAACCAAATATGTTAAATAAATAAATTGCATTAAAAAAAAAAGTGCTTAGCACAGTGTCTGGCACATAGTAGGCACTTCATAAATGTTTATTTCCTTCCACTTTTCAAGGGACTAGACCTGTGATTTCCCAATGAGGAAATTTGCTCAACTAATGCAGGTCAATCATTTAAGTGCCTACTACGTGCCAGGCACAATTCAAGGAACTAGGAATATGAATAGAAATAATGAATCAGTATCTGCTCTCAAGGAGAGAGTCTAACCAGGGAGATAAGTACATCTATGAGTCCACACAGAGTTAAAATAAAGAGAATGAATGCAAAAAAAAAAATAAAATAAAATAGGAAACTCCATCTATCAATGCAAGTTGACACTTTTCTTCAACTTACAGTCTTAGAGAGTAACCTACATGACTGATCAAGTGACTTATCCAACGTTGCACAGCCTGCATGTGTCAGAGATAAGAGAGTCCAGGTCTACCTCGCCCCAAGGCTGTCTCTCTATCTACTACCCCACCCTGCCTTTCCCTATGGCACATAGCAGTCAGATGTTCTTGACCATCATATCAAACCATATCCCATTTTCTGCTCTTCCACAATCTCCTCCATAAATGAGCCCTTTTTCAAATTAGATGCCACTTACTTTCCTAGAATTATTTATGAACAGATATCTCAATCCAGCCAACCAGAGGAAAAGCTACTGACAATGTTTTCCTTTTAAACTTTTCCTCTGAGATGCAGTGTAGCGTAGATGTAAAAGACAGAATGTGGAACTTTAAGGAAGGTCTGGATTCAAGTTAGGATTCTGATGCTAGCTTGTGACCCCAGGCAAATTTCTTAACTTCTCTGAGCCTCAGTTTCCCCTTCTACAGACTAGGGCTGTCCTCAGAGTCAGGATGTTTTGAGTTTGAATCCTGCCTCTGACAGATGCTATTTATATGATTCTGGATGAGTCACTTAACCTCTCAGCACCCCGGGTAGCTCCCTAAGTCTGCAAGTTTCCATTAGTCAATCAAGAAGCATTATTAAATGCCTACTTAGTGCCCTACTGGGCACTATTCTAGGTGCTAAGTAATAAGATTGGTCTTATTCTCAAGGAACTTTATGACTTGTTCATTTGTCCTGGTGGAGAATTTTCCTTACCAGGAACTCCCTACTTTGATGAAATCACAGGTCAGGACAAAACTGGAACAGACTAGCTACTTTCTGGGGTGATTGTGATCAAGTGAGACAATGGATGTAAAATTCCACAGAAATGTGAGCTGTTGTCATTGGTTACATTCATTTTTAACACTTCAAAACAAGAAATAACAGCCAAGATAGTTGCCAGTTATTTTTAAATAAAAATGAATAAAAATAAAACAAAAAGTTTCAGTCACTAGTAGCCACAATTAGTTTTTAATTGGAGAAATCGTAGGCTACAGCCATGATGGTCACCTTTCACAACACTCTTTACTTGTAGAATTCTCTAATTTTATTTTTGAGGTGATTTCATTTTCTTTGTCTGTTGGATGCTATGAAGGAGTGGTTTCTGTAAGATTGATTCAAGTGGTTTATGGTTGGATTAAGCTGTTAAAGGGTGACCATCCATTTACTGGTGGAAAGAACTTCCAATTGGATCAAATGGAGTGTAAGTCATTTGCTATGTTCTTCACTCGGCATTTGGGAGCCCATGTGGAGGGCTTGGCATTTGGAGCAAAGGTTAGTGGTCGGCTTCCCAGGGGTGGCTTGCTTGAATTGAGTGTGTTCTAAGATGTTGCTTTTGCACATTCAGCTCTTGAGCTGGAGCCAAAGAGGACCCAATGCCATGATGATTAAATACTCCTGGAAACCAACGCTGTGGCTTAACCTTTTTCAATGATGGCACTGCATTGTGGCTAGAATGATGGAATATGGATTTGTGTTGTGTTTGGGAAGCAACAGGGTGGAGAGAGGGAGAGAGAGAGAGGGAGATGGAGAGAGAGAGATGGAGAGAGAGGGAGATGGAGAGAGAGAGAGAGAGAGAGAGAGAGAGAGAGAGAGAGAGAGAGAGAGAGAGACAGAGAGAGAGAGAGAGAGACAGAGAGAGAGAGAGGGAGAGAGAGAAAGAAAGAAAGGAGTAGTGGACAATCAGGAGACTTGGGCTCTTGTCCTGGCTCAGCCATTTAATTGACTGTGTGACTTCAGGCTAGTTATTTCACTCCTCTGTGTTTCAGTTTCCTCATCTTTAAAGGGGAGAAGGCATTAAATTAGATGATTGTTAAAGTCTATTCTAGCTGGAGAGGTACTGGCAAATATTTAACAATTGGTGCTTTGAAAAAAAAAAGCACATACTACACATTTTAAAGTTTAATCTGCATTCCTAACATTTTCTTCATCTCTTTCTTAAGTCTAGAGAATCAACAAAACAATAAATCAAGCTCTGATGTGTGGAGTTTGCCGATTTATGAGGTATAAATTCTCACACTGAAAATTTAACAACTGGCTTTCCAGCAGGTTAGAGCTGACTCCAGCACACTTCTGGTTCCAGCTCTCAGGAAAAAAAAAGTTCTGTGAATCTATTTAAATTTAGGCATGCCCATGGCTTCTAATTTTAGGTGCTAGTTTCATGCACCATTTACAAACACCATATTATAGCAACATTTTTTTTGTAGTAGCAAAGAACAAGAAACAGATGCCCATCAATTGGGAAATGGGTGAAAAATAAAATATGGTATGTGAATGGAATGGAATGTTGTTGCACCTTGAGACCTGATGAATAATAATCCATCAAAAGTTTATCTTAATTACCTCCTACATTCCAGCTACTGTTCTAGGCACTTGGGCATACAAAGACAAAATGAAATGGTCCCTGCTTTCAGGGAGCAATCAACCAACAAGTTTATTTTGTGCCTACTATGTTCCAGGCCTGGACTAGGCATTGCAATGCAAAGAAAAATAGTTGTTGCTTTTCAGGAAGTTCACAGTCTATAACAAAATAATGAGAACAGAAAAGCTGGGGAAGATTTATGTACTGATAAAGAGTGAAGTCATCAGAACCAGGGAAACAGTCTGTTACAAGGACTACAATAATGCAAATGGAAAAAGGCCAATAAAACAACGTAAATTAAGTGATCTGAAGTTTATAAAGACCAAATTTGCTCTCAAAGTCGAGTTAAAAGGACAATATACCTCCTGCCCTTCTTTGCAGAGGTGACCTTGCTTATAATGTCAGACTTTGTTAATGACTTTGTTAGTATTGATGAACTGTCTTTTTTTCTTCTTTGTATGAGGGATTGAGTTGTCTCTGGGAAGGGAAAGAGGAAGGGCATATTGGGAGATGTAGGTGATACAAGAACAAAAAATATCCATAAAATTTCTAAAAAGAATCCAATTGAATGGGGTTCCTGGTGGTGGTTTTTTTAAAAAGCATTTCAGGAGTAATTATAAACTATTTGTCAGTGATAAATGGAAAGAGCGCTGGCTCTGAAGTCAGAAAGACCTGGGTTCAAATCCTGCCTCTGATACTTATGACTTTGGGCAAATCACTTTAACTTCCCAAGACATCTTTTTCTCCACTTGTAAAATGAATGGTTTGGGCTAGATAGCACTGAATATCCTTCCAGCTTTAAATCTATGACCCTGTGATCTGTTATTTCTTTGTTATATGATCTCCTCCTTGGCTATGCCACTTGTGTAACCTTAGATGAATCTTTTCACTTCTTTGGGCCTCAGTTTTCCCATCTGTAAAATGAGGGGCTTGGAATCAATTGACCTGTGATGACTTCTACATCCATCATCCTAAATCTGTAGTCTTACTTCTAATCTTAGAGAGTTTCTTGAGGCTTAGTGAATTTGTGACTTTCCCATTGTTACACAGGTAATAAATATTAGATTTCAAATCCAGGTGTTCCTGATTCCAAGTCTTACCTTTAATCCACGAAACTCTACTACCTCTCTCTCTATTTATCAATCAATTAGGGTTTCAATCATACTTGTATTAAGGTATGGACATTTCCACAAACAAGTGATAGAAGAGGTGTTCTTTAAAACAGGAGTAAGTAACTCTCCCATGCTAGTGGCAAAATCAAGACTAAATCCACAGGGAACTTATTGGATTTACATAGCACGTGGATACATGATGCATATGTACCTATTCACATACATTTCTACATATATACATCTAGTAATTTATGGTTTGCAAAATAACTCTATCAATCTATCTATCTATCTATCTACCTATCACCTATCTAAGGACTGATCCCCCATATCTCTCCTCATTCCCTTAGTCCACAACCTTTGCCAGTAGGTTGAGTCCCTAGAGGGGTAGCTACTACTACTCTTGGGGTTCCAGGGAAAAGCATGTGAGTAGCTAATTATAGTACTATAGATCCTAAGCCCCTATCAGTGTGCTTCCTTTTAACAAAACAGTCAGCAAACTCAACTTTTAACAAAAGTATTTCTTCAAAAAAGCAAAGCAAGAACAATAATTATATAGTATCCCACACATAAACTTGGGGTCTACCATCCCCCAACTATAGATGATTATCTTAGGGGAGAGTGATCACATTACCATAGTAATGAGGCACATGTGTGGGGAACACATATGACCAAAGTTATTCACAGTTCTTGAATTATGAGACTTAATATCTTTTCTCTTTCTTGGGGATTGTCTTCATAAAGTTCACTAGTGGGCATATTCTCTCTGTTAGATAGGTGACTCAGCTATTAAGCTGGGCTACTCTGGGGACAGACTGTGGGGCTTTGCTACTCTGTGGCCAGCACGCTTCTTTGCTGGAATTCGTCTTTGATCAGAAGGTTCTTTTGTGATGTTCCCTTGGCTACCTATGACTGTGCAAGTATTTAGTATAGAAATAAGGAAATCAAAGCCTAGAGAGTCTGAATGACTGCAAGATTACACATCTTATGGGTGAAGGACTTGAACTCAGGTCCTTAGATGCTAATATCACTTCCCTTCCCACTATAATACTCTGCCTTCACTCTGACCAGAATAAGGGAGGTGATATATTCTCCCATTGTATTATATACACTAGCCAGAACCCATTAAAAGTATTGTGTATAGTTCTGAACTTCCTACTTTCAAGACTGACATTGACAAGCTTGGAATGTTTTCAAAGGAAGGCTCCCAGGATAGCAAGAGGACTCAAACCCAGGCCATAAGAGTGAGTTGAAAGAACTAGAGAGGTTTTACCTGCATCAGACAGGCTTTAGAGATGATACTTTCAAATAAGATTTCTGCTTTCAAATGTTTGAAAGGATGTCATAATGGAAAACAGATTACTCTTTTACTCTGAATAGTAGAACTAGGGCCAGGGTACAAGACCATTAATCAACACTCTTTGGGACCTGTCATTCAATCCAGTTCTGAATCTACCTAACTGTGCTGTCATCCAGCTCACATCTCATTGTCTTGTCCATGATGGTAATTTAAAGCCCTTGTCAGAAGCTTATTAGAAATAAAAACTTCCTAACAGTTTCAGCTCTCCAAAATTCGAGTAGGATGTTCAAGGAGACAGTGATTTGTCTGTCACTGGTGGTCTTTAAGCAGAAAATAATGATTGCTTGCTGGGAATTTCATAGTGGGGATTTTTGTTTGGGTCTGGGATTGGATGAGATGGCCTCTGAGCCATCTGATGGCTTCCATAATAATTGCTAGCTTTTATGTATGGCTTTAAGGTTTTCAAAACACTTTACATACGTTGTCTCATTTGATTTTCAACGCTGGGGTTCTAGTCTAGGGTAAACCACTAACTTGTGGCATGACCCAGTCATTTTGCACATTTGACCATTAATTACAAGTTGGATTGATTATTTACTCTTGTGATGACTATGACTTTTGAGAAGGCCAAGTTTGGGGCTTGTTTTTTGTTTGTTTGGCCAAAGACTAAACCCTACTGTATTTTGATTTAAAATAAAAAGTGACATCATTAGAAGTACCATTCAACTGTTGATCCTATTCTGTGATTGATGCGGGATAGATGAAAAAGCCCTTTTGGAGTATTTGCTCAGGGTCTCAGACTGGACTCTTGAATCTGGGACTGTTTTTGTTCCCTTTCATGGGAGTAAAGCCACCACCAGATCGTCTTTGCTATCTGCCGAAGGCTACTTCCCTAGTCACCTTTCTCCTGAGTTTAACAATGGAGCCAGTTTTACAATCTGAACCCAGGCTGTTACAAATTCTGGAGCATGTCCTCCGTTTTCAGAGGCCACATGCCTGCCGAATACAAACCTAATTACCAGCAGATGTGCCTCTGAATCAAGAATTCCCTCTTCTGGCTGTCCAGGCTGAGCAATGAGCTGCCTGACTTGGATCCCAGGGAGCTTCTTGAAAAACTCCATAGGATGCCTTGATAGCGCCCTGTGAACACTCAGAAGACAGATCCTTTCCAGACTTGGGCAGGATTCTCGGGATGCTGAGATAATACCTCTCTTTGGGAAGGTGCCTTTGATTTTCCTCCATTCCCCTGGAAAGTGTTTTTGCAAACATGATCTCATGTTATTCTCACCAGGGCTCTGTGAGGTAAGGAGGGAAAGCAGTGCTTCTCCTTAGCAACCTGGAGATGCTAAGTTTCAAGGCCAAGGTCAACACAACTAGTTAGTGGCAAAATCAGGTTTAGCAACTTGGTCTCTGTGGGCTCTTTCTTAAACCAGTCATATTTCTGCCAGATAGTTTACTATTTACTTGGAATTTAAAGACTTCTTAGGTGCTTTGGTAATTCAAGCTATTTCACTGATCATGGAATTCAAAGACAGACATGCTAACCTTACTTCCTAGGTATGAGTAAAGGTGAAAAGACTAATACTTGAGTAATTGAGACAGCTTGGAAGCAGTGGATAGTATGTTAGATTTGGAGTCAGGAAAACTTGGTTTCAAATCCCACTTTAGATATTTAGTAGCTGTGAGACCCTGGACAAGTCACTTAAATGCTCTCTGCCTCAGTTTCCTCATCCGTAAAATGAAGGGATTGGATTCCACAACCTCTAAGGACCCTTCCAGCTTCTAAATTTATGATCCTATGATTGTATTATTCTTGCTCACCCCCAGGTGGTGCTGCTAGCCTCTAGACTGATTTGATTGAAAATAACAATTAGGTAGAAAAAGAGAAATACATTTGAAGTTGGAGGATTTGGGTTTGAATCTGGATTCTGCTCCTGACTACTTATGTGAAATTGAGTAACTGACTTAACTTGTCTAGGCCTCAGTTTCCACATCTGTAAGATGAAGGGGACTTGGACTAGATGACCTCTAAGATCTCTTCCAAGTTGAAATCTACAATCTGATGATTCTGGGGTTGGGTGTTCCACCCAACATGGAAATCACATGGAGAAGGCTGTCAAGCTTTCTATGGCTCACAGAGAGCTCCTGCTCATATCCCCTAAAGCTTCCTTGTTCACCTTCTTAATCCACAAGGGGGTGCTCAGTGTAAATTTTTACAACCAGAATCTTCACTCCCAAGGCACCATCTATAAGCAAAACTTCATTTTTTCTGGGTCTGATTGTATCTTAATGAACACTGATCATACAAACATGGAATTTAGGAGTCACCACCCAAAAGCATGGCTTACTGTGTACAGGTTCTTTTACTCATAGCCATAGAGTCAACAAAATGAATAAAGTTAAATATATATTAAAATGACTTCTATGAGTTGTTTGTTTAACCCCTTTTAGGCCTAGGATATTCCTTAACTAGTCTATAGATACAACTCCAAACTAGAAATTAGGAAGGAAGTTCTGTTGCCAAATAGCCTATTGCTAGTCCCTCCTAACAGGATTAAATAAACATCCTCAGATGCTGTTCCACTCATTGCCCGTTGGATTTCCCATTCATGGCCTCCGTGAGCAATACTGGGGAGTCAACTATTAAAGTTCACAATTTAGAGTGACTTGGCTGGGATAGGCTTCTCCTCTTTGACAACCATTGGTAATCTGAGTTCAGATGCTGCTTCCTTCTCTGGCCACTTATTCTCTCTGCTGCAGCTGCTCCTCTCTGGTCATACCTCCAGCCTCTCAGGGCCTTATGACCCTCCTCTGGCCCAAAGGCACAGCCTCATTATGATAAATTTGTGGCAAAACCAGGACAGGCTCTCTCTGTCCTGACAACCACCTTTTTTTGCCCTTCAGCTCTCTACTCACTATCCAGGAACAACCTACAACTTCTATGGTTTTGGTTTTTGTGTCCTCAGTGTCTAGCTTAGTGCCTAGAACACAGTAAGTGCATAATAAATGCTTGTTTGATTGGACAAAGTCTAGTTATTCCCTTGTCCTTGCCTTCCCACTTCTCCAGTCATAGCTGGAGATCATGGAGTCCAATCCCTTTGTTTTATTGATGAGGAAGCTGGAAGGCCCTGGGAGATTAAATAAATTGCCTAGGTCTCCCTGACTTCAAGTATAGCACTCTATCCACCCCTTAAATTAGAAAAAATAGGCATCAATCCCATTCACTCTCATGCTAAATAAATGTTCTACCATCTGAGCTAATTTTGCAATTAGCATAGATTCAAATTTATTCATAACATGATGGTTGATGAGAGACATGGCATAGTAGATAGCAGGTCTTGAAATCAGAAGGCCTGGGTTCAAATCCCACCTTTCACATGACCAGTGTCATACAGCCAATTGGTATGGCAAAATTGTCAGTTGTAGAATTATAGAACAGCTGTTGATCTTTCTTGTTAGAGTTTCTTCCTAAGGGAACTGTCTATGCTGATGAAATTATGGGTCCAACCTGCCCCCCAAAAGATGATTCAATATAGCATAAGAAACATTTATCAAATACCTATTGTGTCTAGAGAATAATGGAATAATATTTGGAAAGAGCTTAGCACAGTGCCTGGCACATAGTAGGTGCTTAATAATTGTTTGTTTCTTCCTTCATATGCTAGATGCTTGGGGAAATACAAAGTTTGGATAAGACATAGTCCCTGCTCACATGGAATTTATATCCTATTAGTTGGATGAGATATAGTTGAGTAAAATATATGATGTTATACGCTAAGGAGACAGCATGGAATAATGGACAGGAAGCCAGTATAGTTGAAGTTCAAATCCTGTCTCTGAAGCCTACTAGCTGTGTGACTGTGGGTAAATCACTTAACCTCTCCAGGTTCTAGGCGACTCTCTAAGATTCTGGGTCCCAGAGAAGATGCTGAACTGCACTGGTGAAGTTCATTCTCTCCCTAGGGAGTTCCCTATACCAATGTAATCACAGGTCCAGTTCCTATCCTTAATGTATGTTAAGTATATTATTGTTATTCAGTTGTTTTCAGTCATTTCTGGCTCTTTGTAACTCCACTGGGGTTTCCTTGGCAAAGATACTGGAATGGTTTGCTATTTCCTTCTCCAACTCATTTTACCGATGAGGAAATTGAAGCAAACATGGTTAAGTGACTTGCCCAGGGTCACACAGCTAGTAAGTGCTTGAGATCAGATTTGAACTCATGAAGATAAGTCTTCCTGACCCCAGGTCTGGCACTCTATCCCCTGCACCACCTTTTTTTTCCTAAAAAAAAAAGGTGACAAGACAGAGGAGAGTTGTTAGTAACAGAGTGGCTTAGATAAAGCTTAATGGGGGGTGGCATTTGAGTTGAACTTGCAAGGATGTGTGGGAATTTAGCAGGCTCTGCTGAGGAGGAAGCCTATTCTAGGCACAGGACAATAGCCTAAACGAAAGCAAAGTACATGGAATAGTCAGGGAGCATACAGTAGTCTAGTTTGACTGGAGATCAGAGTTTGTAGAGGATATTAATAGGAAATAAAGCTGGAAATGTAGAATGGTGTTAGGATCTGGAGAGCTTTGAAAGACATTTGAGCTTGATGGGCAATAGGGATCCATTGAAGATTGTTGAGCCAGAAAAAGACATGGCCAGATCTACCCCTAAGAAAATCCATTCTGTCATTGGTATCAAGGATGGATGTGAATAAGTGGGGAGAGAGTAGAGCTAAATAGACCCAGGCTATTTTTAAAAGACCAGTAGTGGGTTGCTAGAGGAGATCGGATGTGAATGGATTTAGTTGAATGAAGGAAGCAGTAATCAAGATAGGGAACACGGCCAAGAAGACTGCAGACAGAGTAAGTAAGAGATCAAGACCCTTGTGGTGTCACCCTGGCTCTGCCACAAATTGCAGGGTGGTTTCAGGAAGTTTGTAGTGCTCTCATTTCCTTTCCTGTGAAATGGACATGATAGCATTTCACATGGGTCATTGAAAGCATCGTGCTCTGAACCCGATGGCGAGGTCACACAAGAGTAGAAAATGCTCACCTATAGATGTATAGACACTGGAACCTTGGGAGAAGTTTCCTGGCCCAAGGAGGTGGAAAACTGGGGAAAGAGGGTGGCATAGGGCAAGAAACTGAGATTTATCCTTTCCAGCTCCACAAAGAGCAGACCTTTCACATGGGAATGGAAAGCCTAAATGCACTCTCTGGAGGGAAATATGAGAGACTAGATAAATATGTGAAGTTGAAGATGAGGGTATATGTGGGGGCTTGAGCCAGCAAATCTTGATCTCTGTAGGCCTGAGGTTGAGACAGCGGGTAGAAGCAAGAACTGACACCAGATGGTCTCCATCTTCTCAGTAAAGTAAGAGGCAAGGTCATTTGCCAAGAGTGGGGGCGGAAGGCTTAAGGAAAGAGAGCCTGGAACAATCATGATGAGGATTATGCTTAGTAAGATTGCCTAGGAGCAACAAGGGCCAAGTTGAAGTTGGACTGTTCGTGGGCCAGTTCTGCACAGTTCTGCCTCATCCTCCAGCAGCCTTCTGAGCTCTATGTGGTGGGGGTGATTTGAGGTTAAGGATTAGAGGGTGAGAGGGCCTATTGTTTTCAAGGCAAGATCATGGAAATAGAGAGGCAGCATGGTGGAACAGAGCATTGGCCTTGGTTTCAGGAAGATCTGGGTTCAATTCCTACCTCCTAAATGTTCTGGTTGTGTAACCCTGGACAAATTGCTTAACCCCTCATTGTCCTGGACAACTCTGTAAAACTTAAGTTGCAGGGTAGGTGTTGCTCTGCATTGGTAGAGAGGACTCTCTATACCAGTGAAGTCAAATCCTTGCCATGGAAAAACTTGACAATAGCATCCAGGCTAGTGGAGTAATCAAGATTAAAGAGGTATTTATGATTAGAGATTCAGATAAGGAAAAATGGAAGATTCTTCTGACATTGGTAAACACCAACTTCAGAGTTCTGGAGCTAAAGTTATGCAAAGTGATAAGGGTAGGGTTGTTTGAGGTTTGTTCAGTCACTTTTCACTTATGTCTGACTCTTTGTGACCCCATTTGGGGTTTTCTTGGCAAAGATACTGGAATGGTTTTCCATTGCCTTCTCCAGCTCATTTTACAGATGAGGAAACTGAGGAAAAAAGGGTTTAGTGACTTGCCCAGGGTCACATAGCTAGTAAATGTGGCTGAATTTGAACTCAGTTTTTTCTATTTCCAGGCTCAGCAGTCTATCCACTGCACCAACCTAGCTACCCAGGTACTAAAAGGTAGCTGATATGAAATAGAGGTTAAGGTTGGTAGATTCCAGAAAGTCAAGGAATCATGAAGTCATGGTTTCCAATGAATTAAGAATATCAGATGCTTTAATTTCCTGGGGTGGTATCAAGGTGTGAAAAACAAAAACTTCATCTTATTGCCAATGTCATGTGGGGAGAGTGGAAATAGATTCAGGGGGCAATAGATGGTGGTGTTAGGTAAAGATGGCACCAACCAATGAGATAGACTTTGAAGGGAAATGGTGAGGGAATAGTGAATCCATTATTGGGCCTGTTAGAGAGCTGAGGAAGAGTCTGGAATTATGTGTTTTTCTTCAGTTGTAGAGATGGGGTTGGTCTGTGGACATCTACACAGAAGGCAAAAATTGAGCAAAAAAAAAAGGTCAATTTCTATAGTCCCCAACTCTTGACCTTATAAATCCTCATTTCTTGAAAATATTTTCCAGAGCTAAGGCCCAGCAAGCAAGCTGTGACCTGAGCTGGGGATAACAACAATCCTTTGCTCTTACCTTCTAGATGATCTCAGCCACAGCAAAATCCCAGAATTTTTTTCATGTAATTTTCATGTAATTACTATATTGCTTTGACCAGCACCAGGTGTTCTCTGAGTTTGGACAAGCACCTGCTGTATCCATGTTTTGGTCATGAAGCTCTGCTATGAATCAAACTTATCTCACTATTGCTGTTACCCCTCATTGTCAAGGCTACAGTTCACTGCATAGCCATTGGTATAAGTACAGAGATCTCTCTGCACTAAATTGACTCCCCCTACTAGGGGTGGGGCCCCGGTACATGTGTCTAATCTGCCTCCTTGATTACAAGCCATGTCCCTAACTTTGAAATTAATCTTCTGTTTGATTCCTGACTCTCCTGTCTCTAGCCTGCTTCATTCGGCTCTGGCCACCCACAGGTTAGAGGTCTGGTCTGGTTGACATAAATTATATATTCCAGGAAATTTTCCCAAAGACCCATGTGGTTTCTGGGCAATAGAGTATAGTGGAAAGGACCCTGTATCTGGAGTCAGCTGACTTGGATTCAACTCATGGTTCAGACACTTATTATATGTGACCTTGGGCAAGTCACTCAATTCATTAAGTTTTAATGGCCTCTTGTTGCCTCTAGGATCAAATATAAATTCTTCGGTTTAACACTTAAATCTCCTTATACCCTGGCCCAAACTATTTTTCTAACTTTATTATATTTATTATATATATATATCATATATATAATGTATATATATTATTATTCCTTCTTCCACTTTTCTCCCCCTCTTGAAGTCTAGTCAATCTGGCCTTTGTCCCCACCCATGACCTTGCACTCTCTAACCTCCATGCCTGAATATATTTTGTCCTCACCTCTGCCTCATACGATGCCTCTCTTCCCTCAAGATGCAGCTCAGTCACTCCCACTTGCATGAATTCTTTCCAGATCCCTTCACCTAGTCACCTCCTCTCCTACTCCATTTACCTTGTGTTGATTTCTTATGGGCTTATTTATTTATAGAAGCCTTATCTCCCCAATAGAATAAAAGCTCTTGGAGGACAGGATCTATTTCATTTTTCTTTTTGTATCCCCAGCACTTAACACAATTAGGTATTACATTTAATTACTATGTGACTGACACATAGTAGGTGTTTAATAAATACTTGTATCTCTCATGCCCAGCACGGTGCCTGGAACATAATACGTGCTTAAGATTATAGTATGATCATTGGATCATAGATCAAAAGCTAGAAGAGAAATCAGTGGCCATCTGCTTCAATTTCCTAATTTTATAGTGAGGAAATTGAGGTCTAGAAAGGTTAAGTGATTTGCTCATGGTCCCACAGCAAGGAAGCATTAGAGGAAAGATTTGAACCCAGGTCCTCTAACTCCAAAGCCAATGCTTATTCTACTGCATCCTGCTTCCTGCTCAAATATTAATAAGTATTTGATTAATTGATTCTCTGAGCTTTAGTTTCCTAATTTGTAAATTGGGGTTAATGATACCTATGATGTCTCTCTCGTTACAAGGAAAGGACTTTGCAACTTTAAAAAGTACCATGTGGATTTGGGTCATCATTACTTCAATATTTTCACATTAATCAAAAGAGTTGTCCCTTGTAGGCAACCTGGGAATCAGGTTAGCTCGCCTAGTCTTCAGACTACAAACAGTTCGTCACTGAGTCTACATTTGAAACCTATCTAGTTTGGGAGAGGTGAATTGTCTATACTTTCTATAACTCAAGGTCACTCCCATGAGTGAGGTATTGGACAAGGACTTTAATGGAAGGAGTTATCCTTAGTGATTTTCTTCAGAGGGGACTTAATTTTCAGGGCTTGGGTTGGCCACCTTCAATGGCCTGCTATTAACTTTGTGCTTTGGCACAGCAACCTAGATGGGAGCCAACTGAATATTACTCCAGTTCAAAGGCATCACATTTTCACTCAACATTCTCCAAACCATATCTCACTCACCAAATGCCCTGTAGCCACTACATGGAGAAAATAAATAAAGAGAAAGACTATCCTGATGCCTAAGCTCTTCTTTTGGGGGCGGGGTGGAGGGCAGAAAGTGAGATGCCTTTGGGAACCTTATGGCTAGGATGCTATTTAGCCAAATGGATGACTGCTGCAGCCTCCTAGCTACAATTTCTATTGGCTCTTATAGGACCACTGAATGTTACAACTTGAGTTAAAAAGACCTCTGAGTTAATTTAGTCCAGCTTCCTTCCTCCTTCCCCACCATGTGAGAGGTGGCTGTGGTCCTTGGCTTCCACGTCTTTGGCCAATAGTGGTGGTGTCATACCGATGTTCTTGACTGAGCCAAGGGCCTCATGCCAAAGTAGTGATGTATTTACCACCATTGCTCCAAAATGACTCCTAGGGTTTTATGTTAACTTGAAGCAATGCCACAATCACGTGGGTGATAGGGTTGGCACAGAGCCAGATCTGGGGCCATCCTCTGGCTGCCGCCACAGTCATTGTTTCTATCCCCACAAGCCAGGTGGCTACCTAGGCCACCCATAGGGAGGGTTAGTCCAGAGCACCAGTACCGATCATATTATATCCCTTTTCAGGCCTTCAGTTCAACTGTGCCAGAGGACAGAATTCCATTGTTGTAGGTTTTGTCCGTGAAGTCAAGTCAACAAGCATTTATTAAGGCACTATTCTAAGTGCTGGAGACACAATGAAAGGCAAAAACATAGTCCCTGCCCTCAAGGAGCTCACAGTGCTCCCTTGAGGAAGTGGAATACCTTGGAGAATCCTAGGATCATGGACATTTATTGATAGCATTCTAAGGCTAGAGCTAGAAGGGCTAGCAGAAGCCATCTTGTCTACCCCCTTCATTTTATAGATGAAGAAACTGAGGCAAAAAGAGGTTAAATGACTGGGGATCATAGGCTCATAGATCTAGAGATGGAAGGGACCCCAGAGGCCATTGTCCAACCCTGGGACCATTGCCAGTTATCTTGACTTTTGTCCTGTCATTAGACTCTGATGACTCTGAAGGAGAGAGTGAGGCTGATGACTGCACAACTCTGCCTCCCTTAAATCCGATTCATGAACAAGTCAAACCATCACACTCATGATGTCACTGGTTCTCTTCAAGAATGAAAGATGAGCAACAACAACAATCCAACCCCTCATTTTACAGAATGAGGCCCAGGGACATTTACCCAACGTCACACAGGTGACGTCAGAATCAGGATTTGAACTCAGGTGCTTTGGCTGCACAGCCAATGTTATTTCATCTGCACTGGTACTAGTGTAGTGTGCTCTCTCTCTCTCTCCCTCCCTCTCTCTCTCTCTCTCTCTCTCTCCCTCTGTCTCCCTCTCTCCCTCCCTACTCCCCCCTCTCTCTCCTAGTAGTTCCCTAATGATAATGTTATCTCTACCTTCTCATCATTTTTATAGCTTTGAAAGAGTTGAATAGTAGAATTCTTAGGAAAATGTTCTGCTTAGCATTCAGAGCCCTTGATAACTTATTCCCTTTGATCTTTCCAGTATTCTTACACCTTTATCTCCTCTATATACTCTTTGATTCAGTGGCATTGACCTCCTCACTGTTCCATGAACAAGATCCTCCCTCTCTCAACTCTGGACATTTTCTCTTACTGTCCCCCATGCCTGGAACACTTTCCTTCCTCTGCTCCAACTACTGACCTCCCTGGCTTCCTTTAAATCTTAACTAAGATCCCACCTTCTACAGGAAACCGTTCTTAACCTCTCAATTCCAATGTCTTCCTTCTATTAATTATTTCCTATTGATCCTGTATATAGTTTGCTTTGTATGTGTTTATTTGAATGTTATCTTCCCCATGAGATTGTGAACTCCTTAAGGATGGGGACTAGCTTGCCTCTTTTTGTATCCCCTTTTTGGACATGCTTAGCATATAATAAGCACTTACTACATGTTTATTAATTGATTGGAAACAGAGAGAAGATGCACCTAATGGATAGCAGACTTGAGTAAGGTTGCCAAATTGTTCAGTAGGAAGAGTAATAGGTCTGGAGTCACAGGACCTAGGTTTGAACCCTGGCTCTGGCACTTTCAACCTATATGTCTGGACCTCGGTCTCCTTATTTGCAAAGTAAGGAGGTTGAATTGGGTGATATTTGAATTCCCTTCCCTCTCCAGAGCTGTGATCCTCAGACCACCATAGTTTCCAAAGAGCTATAGGGAGGCAATATGGCAAAAGGTGCTTCCCAACTGACTGGGCTTTTAGGTTAGCTGAACTTAAAGCTCACACATTTGAATGCAGCCTTGAGTGAGGCAAATGTACCTTCCTTGGATGGCTCTATTTCTCTTCTGCCTCTTGGTATTGCATTCTTATAACCTGAAAACCCAGATCTTTATTCTTGTCAACTTTCTCTTCCTTTCTTCTCTCCCTCCCTTTCTTGTTATGACTTTCCAGTTTTAACCCTGTTTCCATCTCTGACCATGATGAGAATGAAAATTGTAGCAAAAATGGATATTTCCATGATTATATAGCTAGGAAGTGACTGGGGCCTTTGGCTTCTGGTCCAGACCAGGTAAGAGACCACTTCTGCAAGCTCTGAATGTCTGAATTTCTTGGAAATTCTTTATTCCTGGGACAAAAGAGGGTTTAGTTTGTATCATAGGAACCCCCCCCCTGCCCCGCCGCCCCAGTCATGGTTCTCTCCCCAGGGGCTAACCCATATATGTGTAAATAGAATAAACCCATTAGTGTTCTGGTAAATGTTTAATAACCAACTCTCCAGGAAAATGTATACATATACACTTTTAAATTTAATTTGTATTATTGTTTTCTGCATCACTTTCCCAAGTCTAGACAATCAACAGAACAATAAATCAAGCCCTGATTTGTAGTGTTTTCTGATTGCCAAGGTGGAGGGCTCTCACTGAGAATTTAACAAATGGCTTGAAGTTGGCTCCAGCACACCCTTGAAAACCCCAAGAGGGGCAGACAAGTTCACCCAGGAGGTCAGGAAACAGGAAACCCCTCTACCAGTTATAGATGTATCAGCACACAGAGTCTGAGACAACTCTACCCTCTTGTTCCCCAAAGACTGATGTAAAACCGTAGTTGGTCAGACTCCAAATCACCAGCAATCCTTAATGTTGCATTACATACCCTGCCTGCGATTATTTTCCCTTTCACCTCTCTTTCCCCCATTCCTCTCATCTGCTAGTACCGATGGATATTCCACTCAAATGCCATCTTTCCCCCACCCTTTGCCATCTCCCTTTGCTCTTCTGTGCTGGGGATTGATTGTCCTCATCCTTGTGAGACTGCTGCTCATAAACTGGTATTGAATGAGGAAGAAGCTAAGTAAAGAAAGTGGCCTGGCTATTTTTGTACTCTGGTTGTCATTAGCTTCAATAAATGATTGACAACGAGGGCTAGCTTTCCTTAGAACCTGAATTAACCCAGTCCACCATCTTTTTCTTGTCAAGTTTTTCCTCTTTGTAAACCACAGGGAAAGGTCTGAGTCAGAGACGAGCCCATATGGTGTGATGTTAGGTATGCTGAGTAAGGGTAAGCCCAGCAGAGCCCCCTCCAGGCATTCTCCAGATCTGTGGTTTTATCAAAGGGGTTGTGTTTTTCTGGATTCATTTTGTTTTCTCTTGATAAACTCTTCAGTGTGTGAAAAAAGCTATATTTCTGTTGTAGGTTTAAGCCCATGGTGATGATGAAGAGCAGCCTGCCTCATTTACTGTGTGCTCAGTTTGTTGGTAGACATTAGCAATAAATCAGTCAATTAACTAACATTTATTAAGTGCCTGCTATGTGCCAGGCACTGCTAAGTGTTAAGGACACAAAGAAAGAAAGGCACCGGACAGTCCCTGCTCTCAAGGAATTCACAGTCTGATGGGGGAAATAAAGTATAAACAACTACACACACATCCACACACACACATATCGTGTGTGTGTGTGTGTGTGTGTGTGTATGTGTGTATGATAAATTGTAGCTAATCCCCTGAGGGAGGGCAGAAGAATTCATTGAGACTGGGAAAGGCTTCCTACAAAAGGTGGGATTTTAGCTAGGACTTGAAGAAAGCCAGGAGGCAGAGAGGAGTAGAGAGAGTGTTACAAGCGTAAGTACATTTGAGACCCACATAGTCATCATCACCTGATTAAAAAACAACTTTCTTGATGTGCTGATAACCATAAAACCTGGAAAACTGAAGTTTATCCAAATTTCATATGTAGGATACATATAAAATAAATATAGGTGGTTTTGGAAGAGAAGGTGGTAGCAGTTGAGGGGATCATGAAAAGCAATGTAGAAGTGGGATCCCAGCCTGTAGGTCAGTGGAATCCTAGGCTAGAGGGAAATAAGGAATGTCAGAGGAAGAGCATAGGAGTGAGTGAATTCCAGGCATGAGGTGGTAGTCAGTTGTGTAGGCAGTGCAAAGACAGAGATGACAGATGGGATGTTATTTACAAGGACAGTTTGATTGGACCATGGGGTACCTGAAGGGGAGTAATATATAATAAGGTTGGAGAGGCAGACTGGGGCCAGGTTGTAAAAGGCTATAAATGTTGATCAGGAATTTATATTTGTTGCTTGAAGTCATAGGGAACTACTGTAGTTTATTGATTAAGGGAGTCATATGGTCAGGTCGGGCATGAAGTGATGAGAGTGTGAACTAGGGCTGTGTGAGTGGAGAGAAGGGGACAGATCTGAGAGATGGTGTGCAAGTAGAAATGATAAAATATGGTGACTGATTAAATAGATAAGGTGAGTAAGAATGAGGAGGTGACGATGCTAAGTCTGCAAACCGAGGTGACTAGAAGAATAAATATGCCTTTAACAGGGGTGGGGGGAGGGTTAGAGGAAAAGTATTTATAAAGCACCTACTGTGTGCCAGGCATTGTACTAAGAGCTTTACAGATCTTATTTCATTTGGCCTTTACAACAATCCTGTGAAGTAGGTGCTTATTATCCCCATTTTGCAGTTGAGGAAACTGAGATAAAGAGGTTAAGCAACTTGCTGAGGATCACACAGCCAGAAGTGTCTGAAATCAGATGTTAACTTCCTGACTCCAGGCCCAGCATTCTATCCACTGCCCCACTTAGCTGCCTTGAAACTGAGAGAAATAGGTTAATTTGGAAGAGGTGTGAGTTTGAGGGGGGAAATGATTTTTGTTTTGCTGTGCATGAAAGCACATATTGAGTTGTTATATAGTTGGAAATGTCCAATAAACAATTGATATAGGACTGCAGCTCAGGCAAGAGACTAGGGCTGGATATGTAAATCTAAGAGTGACCAATGTAGAGATGATAATGAAACCTGTGGGAGGTGGTGAGGTCAGCAAGTGAGAGTGCACAAGGGACTAGAAAAGGATACAAGATACCCAAAGTAAGGGGGTGTACATGGCTGATGATCCAGTAAAGGACACTGAGGAGTTCTCTCTTTTTGGATATATTTATCCCAATATGTTTCAATGACTCAAGAATTTCATTGGTGTGGTTTATACCATCCACCGATGCAGATTGCAACCCCTCTCTCCTGCAAGTTCTGTTGTAGCTGAAAAATCTGGTAAAGTATACACACAGTTTAGTGACTTCATATAATTACAAATTGCTTTCCAGATTTTCTTGACCAATTCACAGCTCTACCAACAGTGCATCAGTGTACCCTAATTCCTGCAATCTCTCCAAAATTTGTCATTTTCCTTTTTTTTTTTTAAAAATCAACTTCATTGATCTGATGGACGTGAGGTAGAACCTCAGTATTGCTTCAATTTGTATTTCTCTAATTTTTAATGATTTGGAACATTTTTATATAGCTATTGATAGCTTAGATTTCTTCCTTGAGAAACTGCCCATTCATATCCTTTGATTATTTATCATTTGGGGAATGCTCGTATTCTTACAAATTTTATCGCTTCTTCACGTATCTTAGAAATGAGACCTATATCAGAGAAACTTGCTACAAAGGCTTTTTTCTCCAGTTAACTGTTTCCATTTTAATCTTAGCTACATTGGATGTGTTTGTGCAAAACCTTTTAAGTTTTATGTATTCCAAATTGTGGGGAGAGATGTGAGACAGGAAGACAAATTCAATGTGACCTTTTCTATCTCTTGCTTGGTCATGAACTCTTTCTCTGTCAACAAATATTTATTTAACTTTTACTATTGACTTGGAACTGTCTGATATGCCAAAAAGTCGAGAAAAAAAGTCAGTTAGTCAGTCAGTCAATAAGCATTTATTATGTGCCTATTATGTGCCAGCCACTTTGCTAAATGCTAGAGATAGAAAAAGAGGCAAAAGACAGTCTGTGCCCTCGATCCATTAAGAAGATAACAAATAAACAAATATGAACAAACACACCATTGACAGGACCAAAAGGAAATCATTTAAAGTAAGAAGGCACTAGTTAACTCTAGTAGTTTCCTGTAGAAGAGGCAATTTTATTTGGGACTTGAAAGAAGCCAGGGAAGGTGGAAGGCAGAGATGCTGGGAGCTGAGATGGAGAGTCTTGTTCATGGAGCAGAAAGGAGGTCTGTGTCACTGGATGGAAGAGCATGTGAGGGGGGAGTAAGATGGAAGGAGAGCATTTACACATGAGGGATGGCCAGCACAAGGGCATGGAGATGAGTCATGTGTGAGGAGCGTCAAGAAAGCCAGTTTGGCTGACTCATACATATGTGGAGCAAAGGCAAGTGTAAGAAGACTGGAAAGGTGGGAAAGGGTTGTAAAGGGCTTTAGCCAACCCCCCAAAAAACTTTATGCCTGCTCTTAGGGGTAATGGGTAGACCGTGGAGTTCATTAAGTGAAAGGGTGACATAGGCAGAGCTTTGGCTGCTGGGTGAAGGGTTTATTGGAGTGGAGGCAAGGAGACCAGTATGGGGCTTTGGTAGTAGTCCGGAGGAGATGGTCTGGAGACCTGAACTAGGCTGTGGCCTACGTGAGTGGGGAGAAGGAGATATATAGAAGAGATGTTGTGAAGGTAGCAACAACAAGATTTGGCAATTGATGGTATATGTGGGATGAATTATGATAAATTAGGAATGACACTGAGGTTTTGAGACTAGGTAACTGGGAGATTGGCAGTCGTCTTGACAGTACTAGAAAAGTTGAAAAGAGAGGAGAGGTTGGGAGGAAAGATAAGGCATTCTTTTGGGGGCATGCCAAGTTTGAAATGCCTACAGGAAATTCATTTTGGATGATGAAATTCATTTAGTTGATGATAAAGACCTAGAGTTTAGGAGAGAGTCATGGGCTGGATATATAGATTTGGGAATCAGGTACATAGAGATGACAACTGAACCTGTGGAAGCTGATGAGATCGTTACATAAGATAGTATACAGGGAGAAAAGAAAAGGTCCTAGGACAGAGACTTGGGAGTTTTCTATGGTTAGTGTTTGACACATGGATAAAGATCTAGCAAAGGAGATTGAGAAGGGGCAATCAGACAGACTAGAGAAGAATCAGAGGAGAACAGTGTCATGAAAACCTAAAGAGGAAAGAGTATCCAGGAGGAGATGATTAGCTGTATCAAAGGCCGCAGAGATGTCAAGAATGATGAGGATTGAGAAAAGGCCATTAGATTTGGCAGGTAAGGGACCACTGGATTAAAAGGGGATAAAAAAATAGCTAGAATCTAAGGTAGTTTCTTAGACTTTCTTTTATACAATTGGGAAATTGATGAACAAATGTGGTAGATGAATGTAATGAAGTATTATTAAACTGTAAGAAATGATGAGATGATGAGAGTCAAAATGATGAGTCAATTCCAAAGAATCCTAGGTAGTATGAACTAATACAGCGTGAAGAGAGTAGAACCAGCAACAAGGAGTTGGCCTTGAATGCCAGACAAAAGATTTTATCTTGATGGTGTAGTTCTTGAATAGGCAAGTAACATGACTGAATATATGCATTAAGACTCATCAGAAATGTTTAGTGAAATTCTTGTACGTGCTGGAAGAGCTTTTTAAATTGAATACCACATCTGCTTTTTCAGAGATCACAAAATTAGCTTGAGAGATTTTATCTAGTCACTGTGTTTTACAGATGAGGAAGCCAAGGCCCAGAGGGGGGAAGACACCTGCTTGGAGTCATATAACAAATAATAGCAGAGCTAGGACTCAAACCCAGGCCACCTAAATCATGATTCCATGTTCTTTCTACTACATGTCAATTCTCCTTCACCTCCTAGTCCCGTCCCATCTCCAAAGACAGAAAGGAGTAACATACATTTTTTTTTACCAGACTTACACGGGATTAAAAAAATTTTGAAAAAGGGGCATTGGGATAACCTGCTGGAATTGATGGTGAAGTGGGAAGAATGCTGAATTTGAAGTCTGATGACCTAAGATTGAATCCTGTAACTTTGGACAAGTCGCTTAACTTTTGTATGTCTCAGTTTCTTCATCTGGAGGTTGTATTCAGTGATCTCTAAGATGTCTCCCAGCTCTCTGTCTTTGATGTTATGGTCCTCTTGGATGGCCTTCAATTTTCCCATCTTTAAAATGAAGTGTTTGGAGTAGATAAACTCCAAGGTCCCTTTCAGCTTTAAATATATGAGCCTTTGATTCTATGACCTCTCTGGGCCTCAGTTTCCTCATCTGTAAAATGAGGAGGCCACTTCCAATTCTAGATCTATGATCCCCATACTTGATTTCCCTTTGGTGTTTTGCTAGTGACTATTTGAAAACAACTTTCTCTTTAGCTCACAAAGTTAATGAATAAAGATTTCAGTTTGCCATGCACAGCAACTCTTTTTAATTTTAATTCTATTCTTGATCACTTCCCTCTGCAGTAGACATTACTACTTTCCTTTAGAAAAGTTTTTAATCATTGCTAAAGTTTTGTGAGAGCTTTGTCTAGACACTAACACCTATGAACCAATGATATATTCACAGTGCAATCTGTTCTTCTGCTGGTATCATGGACCACCTGCTATGCACCTTGGAATGGTCATAGAACAGCTTTTGGAACACATAGAGAAAAAACCTCCTCAATAATTCAGTCTCCATGAATTAAGAATCTGTAATAATTAGTTTTGTGCTACATGTAGGAGTGAGTATATTATAATGGATAGGAAGATCATCCTAGAGTCAGGAAAATCAAAACCTGCCTCAGATACAAACTGGCTGTTGTGACCTTGGGCAAGTCACTTGACTTCTCACTGTTCTAGGCAAATTCCTTAAGATCATAAGGACAAGGAAGGTGCAGATCTGCTTTAACTGAAGGAATTTCCATACTGGAAGTACACTGTGTCAAAGAAGTCAGATGCCTAAGTGAGAAGTGAGATAGGTGGGAGCATATTAAAACTACTTGGCTTCAGACAACGATCTAAGCAATTTAGAAGCATATTTAATTAATATAATAACTAGTCAATGTGCTAATTACAAGCTATTATAAATAATTAATATGCAAATGTCAAATCCTTTTGTTCATTAGAGTGAATCCCCAGGAGCCTCTACTCAGTGTGTTGTTTACCTAGTTAAATTACTGTCTTTTTAGAGAAAAGGGAAGTAGATAGTTGAGTATGGACTTTGGAATCAAGGGACTTGGGCTTAAATCCTGTTTTCTAATTTTAACTATGTTCTCATCATAGGAATTATTTAATTAATCTTCTATTGACTATCACATTCTCCACAATGATTATTCCAAAACTTTTACCACCCTTCAACCCCCAATGTTTTTTCCTTCATAGCAAAAATAAAATATCAGGGTCACTTGATATTTTATGTAAGGTATATACATGAACTACACCTTCCTTCCTCATTACTCCATTGGCAACTGTCTCCAAAGTTGCCAAACCCAATGGACTTTTCTCAATCCTCATTCTCCTTTATGCCTCTGTTGCATTTCACCCATTAATCACCCTCCTCCTGGGTGCTCTCTTCTCTCTAGGTTTTTGGAATAGCATTCTCCTTCTATTTATCTGATATTTCCTTCTTAGTCTCCTTTGCTGGATCTTCCCCCAAGTCACAGCAGTTAAACTAGGGGTGAATCCCAAGGCCCTGACCTGAACCCTCTTCTCTTCTTCCTCTATAATGTGTCATTTGGGGATCTTGTCCATTCCAGTGGATTCAATATCATCTCTATGAATATGATTCTCAGATATATGTATCCAGCACTAACCTCCCTTAAGACATCTATGTGACATCCAGTTGAAGTCCAATAGGCAGTTGGAGATGCAAGATTGGAGATCAGAAGAGAGGTTAGTGTTATCCACTCTTAGATGTCTTAAACTCTTCATGTCCAAAACAACTTCATTTGGTGATTTCATCACCTTCCATGGATTTAATTTCCATCTGTATGTGAACAATTTTCATTTTCTGTTCTTTTCTTCCAAATTCAGCTCCCTTTTGATTTATTTTATTTTTAAAATTTTTAACATTTTTTTCTTTTTAAATTTTGAGTTCCAAATTCTATCCTTCCCTCCCACACTCTTCCCCAACCACTGAGAAGGCAAGCAATTTGATATCAATTATACATGTGAAATCATATTATCCATATTCCAAAAAAAGTAAAGAAAGTGAGAAAAGTATACTTCAATTTGCACTCAGAGATTGTCAGTTGTCCCTCTGGAGGTGGATAAGCAATTTTTCATCATGAGTCCCTAGGAATTGTCTTTGATCATTTATTGATCAGAGTAGCCAAATCTTTCACCATTGATTATTGTTATAACATCACTGTTACTGCGCACAATGATTTCCTGGTCCTCCTCACTTCACTTTGCATCAGTTCATATAGGTATTGCCATGTTTTTCTGAAACCACCGCCATGGCACAACAGTCAATTCCCACAGCACCAAAGTACTCCATCACAATTATATGCCACAACTTGCTTAGCCATTTCCCAATTGATAAGCATATATACCTTTTTAAAAAAATCTTTTTGGAATATAGACTTACTAGTGGTATTGCTGGATCAAAGGGTATGTACTTTGGGCCTACTTTCAAATTGTTCTCCAGAATGGTTAGACTAGTTCATTACTCTACTAACTGTTCATTAGTGTACCTATTTTCCCTCATCCTTTACAGCATTTGTCATTTCTGATAGGTGTGAGGTGGTACTTAGAGTTGTTTTAATTTGCCTTTCTCTAATCAATAGTCATTTAGAGCATTTTTTCATATGACTGTAGATAGCTTTGATTTCTTCTTCTGAAAACTGACTGTTTATATCCTTTGACCACTCATCAATAGGGGAATTGCTTCTATTCTTATAAGTTTGACCCAGATCTGTACTCAATATATATTTGAGAAATGAAGCCTTTATCAGAGAAATTTAACATAACTTTAAAAATATTATTTCATCATTTATGGTACCTTTAAGCAAAATGTAATTTCCCTGATTATCCCTTTGAATTAGGTCTATTGTTTGCTTTGTCTGAAATCATGATTGCCACCCTGCCTTTTTTAAGTTCAACTGAAACATATTAGATTCTGCTTCAGGCTTTTATTTTAACTCTGTGTGTGTCTTTCTGTTTAAGTGTGTCTCTTATAAACAATATATTGTTTTATTCTGGTTTCTAATCCATTCTACTATCCATTTTATGAGTGAGTTCATCCCATTCACATTCACAGTTATGATTACTAATTGTGAATTGCCCTCCATTCCATTTTCTTCTCTTTCTTCTTCTTCTCTCTCTCTTTTTATCCTATCCCTCCTCAAAAGTTTATTTTGCTTCTAACCACTGCCTTCCTTAATTTGCCCTCCCTTTTATCACACCCCCCCCATCCAATCCCTGGTAGCCTTTTATCTCTTCCCTTGAGTTTACCACTTAACTTGCAAACAGTTGTCTCTGTTTGCCATCTCTGCTTCTTTATCACTCATTGACTCCTCAACCTCACACTTTGGCTTCTATCCTTAAGGCTCTAGGGAAGCCTATTTCTTCCAAGGTCATTAATGAACTTGTCGAGTTTGTTCCCTTCTCTTTACTTTTCCTGTTTTCTTACTTAAGACCTTTATTGTCTCTAATGGCTTTAATTATTAGCTCAGATAGTTGGCTACCAAATCCATATCTCCATTTCTTTCTGGGCTTGGTTTCTTATATAGTGATGATGGGAACCATGAGAAGAAGTGAGTCTATCGTTTCAGAATCCGTGATAGAAGAGAGGAAAATCAGGCTAAGACTGACACTCTAGATTTTTTCCAAGTCAATTTTAAAGGGCTAAGACAAATGATAGGATCCCAAGGATCATAATTCTCACAAAGTAATTCAGTGCAAGATAGATGAGAAAACTCCAGGAACACAATCCTGAAGATAGGTAAATGACAAAACCCATATTAAGAGACCAGAAAGAAGTGGATAAATAAGCAAAAGACACAGAGAAGGGGGGTGGAGCCAAGATGGCAGAGGAGAAGCAGCAACCCAGCTGAGCTTTCCCAACATTCCCCTTGAAACAACTTTAAAATGGTGCCACAATTCAATTTTTGGAGTGGTAAAGCCAACAAAATATCAAGGAAAGACAATTTTCCAGCCTAAGATGACTTAAGAGGTCAGCAGAAGAGGTTTGTGACACAAGGCTAGGGGCCAGCTCAGAGAGCATGGCAGTAGTACCATCCATAGGCCTTGGAGGTGGCCTTTACGGTGGCAGCAGCAGCAGCAGAAGAAGAAGGGCAGCAGCAGCAATTTCTGGGAGCTCCTAGCCCAGAAACGGTAAGGGTATTGGACAATTGGTCAGAAAGAGCTTATGACACCATTTCCTGCCACTGGATGCAGCCAGTGCTGACTGCTTGTTCTATTGTCCATATGAAGTTCTGGGTTACAGTTCCAGGGCAGAGAGAAGCACTGGTGGCCACAAGAGAGCATGGGCCCTGGTCACAGTTCCAAGGGAGAGAAGAGCATAGCACTTGTGGCTGCGTGAGAGCAGGGGACTGGTCACAGTCAAAGGACTGAAAGGAGTGCTAACACTTGCAGCTACAGAGAAATATAAGCCCTTCCTAGGTAATGACCAGAGTGCAGGAGAGAAGTGACCATACTTGTCCCAGAATCATACCACCTTGGAAGCACCAAAAATTTACAGACCCCCAGAACTAGCTTGGAAAACAGCAACATGAAAAAGCCTGAAGCTTGGGGCAGTACCACCCTATTCCAAAATGAGCAGAACTCAACTTTAACATAAATTTCAAAGTCAATCAATAGGCTAGAAAAATGAACAAACAACAAAAAAGAACTTGACCACAAAAGGCTAAAATGGTGTTAGGGAAAACCAAGACAGAAAGTCAGAAGGAAACAATAATGTGAAAAAAGCTACAAGGAAAGTTTCAAAGAAACATGATAATATGAACAAAGCCCAATGAGAATTCCTGGAAAGTTAAAGAAAGAGATAAGAGTGGTAGAGGAAAAATTGGGAAAAGAAATGAGAATGATGTAAGAAAATTGCAAGAAGAGAATTGATAACTTGGTAATAGAGGCACAAAAAATACTGAAGAAAACACCTTAGAAAACAGAATTGGCCAAAGGAAAAAGGGGTACAAAATCTCACTGAAGAAAATAATTCCTTACAAATTAGAATTGGGCAAGTAGAAGCTAATGACTTTATGAGACTTCAAGAAAGAATAAAACAAACTCAAAAGAATGAAAAAAAAATAGAAAATGTGAAAAATCTCATTGGAAAAACAATGGACCTGGAAAATAGATCAAGGAGAGATAATTTAAGAATTATTGTATTATCTGAAAGTCATGTGTATTGGGAATCAAGATAGGCTCTTAGCACTTATTCAACCAAGTGCCCTTGAAGAGTTTGGCCTTTGTTTCCTTGATTAAATTAGGAGTCTTTGATGACCTCCTTGCCTCAAGAGAAAGCCTAGTTTACACGGGTTTGAGTGACATGTTTGTGACATCAGAAGCTTTTAGACCACGTGGGGTTTATGTCGCATTTTTGTGATGATTTTAGGTCATGTGGCTGAGTCGCATGTGTGACTCACCTTTGACCCTGAACAAGATATATAAACCCAGAGGTTGGCTCTCTCTTTTGGAGCTCTGAGCCACAGCAGGAGTGGCACATGACTCTGAGCCAGCCTTGGTCGAGCTCCTGGCTGAACTTAGATGTTGATGGTTCCTTGGTAACTATGAATTGTATTTGGTCTGTTCATAAATGTATGTTTGTAATTTGTTTGTATTTGCTCTGAAGCTCAGGGTGCTGGCTTTTCCCCCTGAGCTGAGTGAATGATATTTGTATGTTGGATTAAAGTAAAATTGTTAACCCCTTAACATTGCTTTCCTTAGTAAAGCAGATTAAAAGAACTTGGGCTTGCAGTGTTCTGTGTGCTGGTCATTGTTGGCTTTACACAGCCACTAGCAGCTGCTAGCTGAATAGTTGCAACACCATGATCCAAAAAAGAGCCTAGATGTCATATTTCAAGAAATTATAAAGGAAAACTGCCCTGTTATCTTAGATCCAGAGTAAAATAGAAATTGAAAGAATCCACCTATCACCTCTTGAAAGAGGTGAAAACTCCAAATGAAAACTCCCAGGAATATTATAGCCAAATTCCAGAGCTCCCAAATCAAAGAGAAAATACTTCAAGCACTCATAAAGAAGTGAATTGAATATTGTGGAGCTACAGTTTGGATCACACAAGATTTAGCAGTTTTCACATTAAAGGAGCAGAGGGTTTGGAATATGATATTCCAGAAGGCAAAGGAGCTAGGATTACAACCGAGAATAACCTACTCATCAAAACTGAGTGTAATCCTCCAAGGGAAAAATCATAATAATTATAGATGACAATTATATAATGCTTGCTTTGGGGTTTGCAAAAAGCTTACATGTTTCTTCCTACACCTTATGATCCCCTCATACTCCACCACATATACTCTTTGATTCTTTCACATTAGCCTCCTTGCACTTCCCAGTATGAGGTGCCCCATTTCCCAACTCCAGGTATTTTTGGTGGCTGTCCCCCATGTCTGGAATGCTCTCTTTCTTCTTCTCTTCCCCCTCCCCCAGCTTCCTTCAAATCCCAGTTAAAATCCTACCTTCTCCAAGAAGCCTCTCATAATCCTTTGTTAATGCTAGTGCCTTCCCTCTGATATGACCTCCACTTTATCTTTCATAGATCTTGTTTGTACACAGTTGTTTGCATGTTGTCTTCCCCATTAAACTATGAGCTTCTTGAGAATAGGGATAGGTTTTTTTTTGGGGGGGGAGGCTTTTATTTGTATCCCCAGGGCATAGCACAGTGCTATGGCACATAACAGGTGCTTAATAAATGCTTGTTGACTTGATTTGAAATTCATGATCTCGTCTTATCCTCACAATCGACTCTGGAAGCTAGATGTTATTATCACCCCAGTTTTCCAGATGAGGAAATAAGGGCTGAGAGAGGGTAAGTGACATAGTCTGGACCACTCATTTGAATATCATTATTCATTTAAAATTCCTGTAGTGGAGAGACAGTCACTGGTTTATGAGACTGGCAGTGATGCTTAATTGATAACTAACTTTATAAAACATTTCCTTTAAACTTTAACTCCATTTCAGGGTGACTGCCCGCATTTAATCATTTCTAGTCTTGACAGCACCCAATAGACATAATATCACTTTGTCTTTTTAAGCAGAAAAACATAGGGGTCTCATGGAAATTCTTGACATTAGGAAATGTCAAGAGCTGGTCATGGTGAAAAGGTCAGTAGTTATAGGAAAACTGTTTTAAAGCATAAACCAAGGAGGTTTAAACATGGCTTGGTGCCCAGAATAACTTGGTCCCCCCCTTTTTGCATAAATATCCTGACCACTGAATAATTGAGTTGCAAACACCTTTATATACAGGAATTTTTATATTTGAAGTTAGCTTTTATGAACAAAACCCACCTTACCAACCAAAGCATTAGATTTTTGATTTGTTTTTATGATTTAAATAGGTTTTGTTGATTTATTTTGTCTTTATATTAATCATTTTAACCATTTTCCCTGCAGATACAATCTTCCCTAGGTACAAAGAAAAGCAATTAAGTAAGAACACTCAATAAAAAAATTGCATCAGTAATCACATCTGAAAAGGTATACAGCACCCTGTCCTAGGGTCTCTCCCCTACTGAAAGTTAACAGGATGCTTGTTTAGCTATCTGTTCTCTGGGCCCTTCCTTAATTGTACAGCTTTGCAATTTTATTTGGACCTTGGGGGCAAGGGGGAAACTAACAACTTTCAATCAGTCAGCATTTATTGAGTACCTACTAAGTGACAGGTACTATTCTAAGTACTAGATATATAAAGATGAAAGTGAAGTAGTTCCTGTCCTCAAGGAGTTTATATTCTAATGGGGAAAAAACATGCACGTATATGAGATGTTAAAAAAAAATCTCAGGACAGTTTTATGCCATAAATAATAAGACTTTTGGCACACCTTATATAGGTACATACAGAATCGTGGTTGTGGTTTGTCTTTTGTTCTTGAAGAGGACCCTGACATCAGGGAGATGACCACATGACTTACAATTGCTTTTGATTTGAGTGAAGGAGGGCTGTGCAAGGTCACCAGCCTCATTTTCTCCTCCAGAGCCATCTGGGTCTAGTGGCCAGGTATCAATTAGGACTACTGGAGATGGCCCAGGATGTAGTGGGAGACCTTGGTCCTTTTAAGCTAAGGTCCTTTCAGATTCTCACATTAGTGAGGCAATGCCCATTTAGTGAATAGGCCCCTTCCCTTGACATACAGAATATGTAGAAAAGAGAATATAAGTTTGTCTTGAGAGAGTACTAGGAGCTGAGAGGTGGGGGAGTGAGTGAGGAAAGACTTAATGTAGAAGATTTTGCAGAGTCTTGAAGGAAACCAGGGATTCATAGGGGTGGAGGTGATGAGGGTATGCAGTCTGGGTACGGGGGTCAGTTGGTGCCTTGGCATGGAGATGGGATATAGAGCACTGTGTGTGAAGAACAAGTAGGTAAATATGGTTGGATCACATAGTGCAAGGATGATGGCAATTTATAAGAAGATTGGAAGGGCAAGAAGGAGTTAGGTTGTGAAGACATTTATGTATTTGGCCATAGAGATAAAAGGGAGCCACTGAAGTTCATCGGGGGAGGGGGTACTCAGCTCTTCTTGACTCAAAATATTCTGGAGAATTCAACCAATAAATTGTATGGGAACTGACCAGATCATTATCACAGGCCTAACTGTTGCCCACAATCAACCACACATAATATTGATTCATAAAAACTCAAAAACATCCTTTAGGAAAAAGCAATCAATTTTTAAAATTGTTATTTATTTTTAACATTTGTTTTTTTAAAAATTGAGTTCTTAATTCTCTCCCTCCCTCCCTTCTCTTCCTTTTCTATTGAGAAGGCAAGCAATATATCAATTAAATGTGTAAAATCATACAAAACATATTTCTATATTAGTCATGTTGCCAAAAAGAAGGAAGAAAAATAAAGAAAGTGAAAAAAATTATACTTCACTTTGCACTCAGTTCACCAGTTCTCCTTCTGGAGGTGGATAGCATTTTTCATTTACAAGTACTTTGGAATTGTCTTGGATCATTGTTTTGATCAGATTAGCTGAGTCTTTCACAGTTGGTCATCATTACAACAAAGCTTCTGTTACTATGTACAATATTCTCCTGATTCTTCTCACTTCACTTTGTATCAGTTCACATATGTCTTTCTAAATTTTTCTTAAACCATTCCCCTCATCATTTCTTAAAGCATGATAGTATTCCATCACAATCATATACCACAACTTGTTCAGCCATTCCCCAGTTGATGGGCAACCCCTTGATTTCCAATTCTTTGCTACCAGAAAAAGAGCTGCTACAAATATTTTTGTACATATAGGTCCTTTTCCTTTTTCTTTGATCTCCTTGGGATCCAAAACTAGTAATGAGTTAAAGAGTATGCATAGTTTTATAGCCCTTTGGGCATAGTTCTAAATTGTTCTCCAGAATGGTTGGACCAGTTCACAACTCCACTAATAGTGCACTAATATCCCCCTTTTTTTTTCCTACATTCCTTCCAGCATCTGTCGTTTTCCTTTTTTGTCATCTTAGCCATTCTGATAGGGAGGTGGGTTGTTTTAGTTTGCATTTCTCTAATCAATAGTGATTTAGAGCATTTTTAAAAAATGACTATAGATAGCTTTGTTTCTTCTTCTGAAAATTACTTGTTCATATCCTTTGACCACTTATCAATTGGATAATGGCTCTTATTTTTACAAATTTGTCTTAGTTTACTATATATTTGAGAAAAGAGGCCTTAATGAGAGAAACTTGCAGTAAATTATCATATACCTCTACCCCAGTTTCCTGCTTTCCTTCTAATTTTGGCTGTATTAGTTTTGTTTGTACAAAAAAATAATTTTATGTAATCAAAATTATTCATTATACTTCCCATGACCCTCTCTGTCCCTAGTTTGGTCTTAAAATCTTCCTTTATCCATAGATCTGACAGGTAAAATTTTCCATCATCCTCTAATTTGCTTATAATGTCACCCTTTAAACCCAAATCATGTAGCCATTTTTATTTTTTCTTGGTATTTGGTGTGAGATGTTGGAGTAGGTCTTGTTTCTGCCAACTACTTTCCAGTTTTCTCAGCAATTTTTGTCGTAATGAGTTCATGCCCTAAAAGCTTGGATCTTTGGCTTTATCAAACACTAGATTACTATGGTCATTTGCTACTGTGTATTGTGTACCTAATCTTTAGAAAAAAACATTTAATCAATACCTTTAATTTTCCATCTACTACATTCAACAGTGTCTCTATCCTTTCCCTTTCCCAGAGAACAACAACAAAACAGTTTAATAAAATCAACCAATATATTGAAAAAGTGGACATTATATGCAGTGTTCAACACCCATAGTCCCCCACTTCTGTAAAGAAGCTCAGGAAGCATTTTTATTATATCTCTTTTTTGGGACCAAGCTTGACCATTATACTTTCAAGGCACTCAGTTTTGATTGTTTTGTTGTGGTTAAAGAATAAAAGATTTTAGTAGATGTTATCACAGTAAATATTGATAATATTCTAGCTGTGCTGAATTTAAAAATTTGCAGAGTATAGAGACCTAAGTAAGGACATCAAAATTAGGTGGGAATAAAAATGAGGTACCTATTATTCCTTCTCTCCAGTGTGCCTACAGAGGATTTTCCATCGGTCCATCCATTTATCCATCATTCCGTCTGTCCATCCATCAACAGGCATTTCTTAAATACCTACTATGTTTCAGACACTGTGCTAGGTGCAGGGGATACGACGGCAAAAGTGAAAGTGGTCCCTTCTCTTGGGGACCTCGCAGTCTAGTCAGCAGTGTGATGAGTAAGCTGCACGGGTGTTGTGCTTTAGGGTCGGGAAGGTGTTTTGCATCCATTATCCTTTTTGATCCTGTGAGACATCCTTCGTCTTATTTGACAGTTGAAGAAACTGAGCCAACAGGGAGGTAAAATGATGTGCCCAAGTCATTTCACACCCTAGTAAGATGACAGAGTCAAATTCTGGTTTTCTTCCGACTCTTATCAGAGCCTATTCCATTGTATCACAGCAGCTACCTTCTTGGAATGACTTGTCAAGTCTTCCTTTTGAAGTAGTGTGTAGGAAAACAACTTGGTCACCTCCTAATGTTTTTATTCAAACAGAAAAAGCAATTGTTTTCCCCATCTGTATAGCAGTCTACAGAACATTAAATCGAAAAGGACCACGGCAGTATAGGAACTTGGCCCAGAGCTTTTTCTTTCTGAACCCTACCGAGATGACAACAATATTCAACATGTATTTGTATATGTGTGTGTATGACATGTATCTGTTGCTTGGGAATCTGCAAGACAGTTTTGCAAACAACATCTCACTTTAGCCTTAAAACAACAGTATGGTAGAGACACTTTTTTGCCCATTTTATACATGAAAAGCCTAGGCTCAGAGAAGTTGATTTACTGCTCCAGGGTCAAACAGTAATAAAGGATTACAGGCAGCATTTGAACCTGGGTTTTTCCTGACTTCAAGCCCAATATTTGTTCTGCTCTGCTAAATAGATCGATGAGGCAGGTAGGATGAGGTGGGTGATGAGGATTGATGAGGACTTTGGAGTACAAAAGAGCCAAGTTAAAACCCTACTATTCATGCTTATTAGTTCTGTGATCACAGGCATGTCACTTAATCACTGAGCCTCAATTTCTCCACCTGTAACATTCAGATATCTACTCAGAGTTTGTGAAGATCAAGTGAGCTAACACATATGTATATATTAATATCACACATTCCTCTCAAAACATCCCTCCTAGAGTCCCCACTTTGAGAAAAATTAGAGGGTAGAATTCAAAGGCATAGCAATGGTGAAGAACTGGCCACATTTAGCAGTGTTTACTTTGCTACTGTAGAAAAGACCTTTTTGTCTAAACAGCCATGACCCCCTCCTGCTGCCCTCCCTTGGCTATTTGAAGCCTGTCTGAATGATTGATGGATTCCTTCCTCTTGGCTGACCTTTGAGAGGTAGCATGGTCATGAAAAAATGTGCTCTGCTTTAGTGATCTTTTATCTTGACCTGCCTGTTATTTCCCAGCTAGCAGAGGCAGAGGTTGGGGTTTATTTTTTGGTTGTTTCTAACCCATTTTGCTTAAGTCTGGTGTGATCATTCATTGACGTTATTCAATGAGGGAGAGTGAAGCAGTGGAAAATGTGTTGTCCAAATATCTGCACAAATTTTTTTCTAGTTTCACTTCTTACTAGTTGTGTGAGTCATGTCCTCTTTGAGTCTCGGTTTCTTCATCTTCAGGATGGTTATAATAGGACCTGAACTATGTATCTCTATTATAGGAAATCTACTGTAAGTCTTTCCAGGTTGTTAGGACGGAAATCACAGGAACTGTGCTTTCCTACTTATTATCCTTGGGCCATATATATCCTTGGACCTCAGTTACCTCATCTGCAAAATGAAGAGTTTGGACTAGATGACCTCTGCATTTCCTTCCAGCTCCAAATCTGTGATCCCATGATCCTGTGTGATGCTACTGTGTTCTCCAATGGCATAGTTTTTGAGAAATGCTTCCATGCTAACATATGACGTCAAAGTAAGATGCTTGTGGAGGAGCATGGTCTTAGTGCAAGGCTGCTTCTGCTATGTGAGGATGTTTTCTACCAACAGGAGGCTCATCACCAGCAGGGTGGCCAATTTGGCCATGACAGCCAACCAAACACGTAAAAATATAGAGCACTCCTTGGTCCTTATTGCCTCCATCTTCTTCTGAAGTGATGATAGCAGAGTGGTGCAGAAGAGACAGAAGGTATTAATAATCACCCAGAGTTTAGACTGTCAACATTAACTGTTGGTATCAAGTCAAATTAACATTTTTTTTTTACCGATACCTCCACACCATCACCTTCATCTTCCATTTTATTCCCACTCCCACTAACATAGAGAACTATCCTTTATAACAAAAAGAAGAAAGAAAAAACCAGTCCAGCAATATTAACCAATACATCAGTCAAGTGTGATGGTATATTCAATGTTCTACACATAGTCCCCCACCCCTACAAATTGAAGTAGCTAGGTGGTACAGTGGATAGAGTCATGGACTTAGAGTCAAGAAGATCCAAGGCCAAATCTGGCCTTAGACACTTACTACCTATGCCACCCTAGGAAACTCACTTACCCTTTTAGCACAATGTCCTCATCTGTAAAATAGGAATAATTATAACACCTACCTTGTAGAGTTGTGAGGATAAACTATTTGTGAAATGCTTTGGAAAACTTTAAAATGTCATATAAATGTTAGCTATCATTAATATTATTATTATTAGTAGTAGTAATAGTATTACATAAGGGATGAAGATACATTTTTATATCTTTAATTCAGGGCCTAGGTTGGTCAGTATTAAGTTTATCATTATTGCTATTTCCATTGACATTGTCGTTAATCACTATGTATATTGCTTTCTTAGTTCTGCTTATTTCTTTTTTTTTTTGCTTTTTCTTTTTTTATTTAAATTTATTTATTTAACATATTTGGTTTTCAGCATTGATTTTCACAACAGTTTGAATTACAAATTTTCTCCCCATTTCTACCCTCCCCCCCCACTCCAAGATGGCATATATACTGGTTGCCCTGTTCCCCAGTCAGCCCTCCCCTCTATCACCCCCCTCCCCTCTCATCCCCTTTTCCCTTCCTTTCTTGTAGGGCAAGATAAATTTCTACGCCCCATTGCCTGTGTATCTTATTTTTTAGTTGCATACAAAAACTTTTTTTGGTTTTGAACATCTGATTTTAAAACTTTGAGTTTCAAATTCTCTTCCCTCTTCCCTTCCCACCCACCCTCCCTAAGAAGCCGAGCAATTCAACCTAGGCCACACATGTATCATTATGTATAACCCTTCCACAATACTCATGTTGTGAAAGGCTAACTACATTTTGCTCCTTCCCAACCCATCCCGCTTTATTGAATTTTCTCCCTTGACCCTGTCCCCTTTCCAAAGTGTTTGTTTTGATTACCTCCACCCCCATCTGCCCTCCCCTCCATCATCCCCCTGCCTTTTATTTTTTTTTTTAATCTTCCTCCCTCTTCTTTCCTATGGGGTAAGATACCCAACTGAGTATGTATGGTATTCCCCCTCAGGCCAAATCTGATGAGAGCAAGGTTCACTCATTCCCCCCTCACCTGCCCTCTCCCCTCCTCCCATAGAACTGCTTCCTCTTGCCACCTTTATGCGAGATAATCCACCCCATTCTATCTCTCCCTATCTCCCTCTCTCAGTATGTTGCTCTCTCATCCCTTAATTTCATTTTATTTCTTTTAGATATCTTCCCTTCATCTTCAACTCACCCTGTGTCTGCTCTCTCTCTTTTACATATATATATAAACACACATATATATATACATACATACACGTACATACATATACACATAGATATATGCATACGTACACATTGACTTATATATATATATAAACATATATATATATATATATATATATATATATATATATGCATATTCCCTTCAACTACCCTAATACTGAGGTCTCATGAATCATACTCATCATCTTTCCATGTAGGAATGTAAACAAAACAGTTCAACTTTAGTAAGTCCCTTGCAATTTCCATTTCTTGATTACCTTTTCATGCTTCTCTTGATTCTTGTGTTTGAAAGTCAAATTTTCTATTCAGTTCTGGTCTTTTCACTGAGAAAGCTTGAAAGTCCTCTATTTTATTGAAACTCCATATTTTGCCTTGGAACATGATACTCAGTTTTGCTGGGTAGGTGATTCTAGGTTTTAATCCTAGCTCCATTGACCTCTGGAATATCGCATTCCAAGCCCTTCGATCTCTTAATGTAGAAGCTGCCAGATCTGGGGTTATTCTGATTGTGTTTCCACAATACTCAAATTGTTTCTTTCTGGCTGCTTGCAGTATTTTCTCCTTGATCTGGGAGCTCTGGAATTTGGCGACAATATTCCTAGGAGATTTCTTTTTGGGATCTATTTGAGGAGGCGATGGATGGATTCTTTCAATTTCTATTTTGCCCTGTGGCTCTAGAATATCAGGGCAGTTCTCCTTGATAATTTCTTGAAAGATGGTATCTAGGCTCTTTTTTTGATCATGGCTTTCAGGTAGTCCAACAATTTTTAAATTATCTCTCCTGGATCTATTTTCCAGGTCAGTGGTTTTTCCAAGGAGATATTTCACATTGTCTTCCATTTTTTCATTCCTTTGGTTCTGTTTTATAATATCCTGATTTCTCATAAAGTCACTAGCTTCCACTTGCTCCAATCTAATTTTTAAAGTAGTATTTTCTTCAGTGGTCTTTTGGACCTCCTTTTCCATTTGGCTAATTCTGCCTTTCAAGGCATTCTTCTCCTCACTGGCTTTTTGGAGCTCTTTTGCCATTTGAGTTAGTCTGTTTTTTAAGGTGTTTGTTTTCTTCAGTGTGTTTTTCAGTATTTTTTTGGGTCTCCTTTAGCAAGTCATTGACTTGTTTTTCATGGTTTTCTCGCATCCTTCTCATTTCTCTTTCCAATTTTTCCTCTACTTCTCTAACTTGCTTTTCCAAATCCTTTTTGAGTTCTTCTATGGCCTGAGACCAGTTCATGTTTTTCTTGGAGGCTTTTGTTGTAGGCTCTATGACTTTGTTGTCTTCTTTAGGCTGTATGTTTTGGTCTTCTTTGTCACCAAAGAAAGAATCCAAAGTCTGAGACTGAATCTGGGCGCGTTTTCGCTGCCTGGCCATATTCCCAACCAACTAACTTGACCCTTGAGTTTTTCAGTGGGGTATGACTGCTTGTAGACTAACGAGTTCTATGTTCTACGTTTGGGGGGGGAGGTGCCAGCTCTGTCAAGAGCCGCACTCCTCCTTCCCCAAGAACCCCCAGTCCAGACTGGGCTTAGATCTTCAGCAGGCTGTTGCACTCCTGCTCTGATCCGCCACTTAATTCCTCCCACCAGGTGGGCCTGGGGCCAGAAGCAGCAGCAACTGTAGCTGCCCCCGGGGCTGGAAGCCGAACTGCGAACTCCTTCCACTCCCGCAGCTTTTCCCACTAACCTTCTCCGCAGTCTTTGGTGTTTGTGGGTCGAGGGGTCTGGTAACTGCCGCAGCTCACATATTCAGGGCGCTAGGGCCCCCTCCGCCCAGCTTCTGTTCTGGATGGTCCACGTCGCTCAGGCTGGGCTCTGCTCCACTCTGTTCCCAGCTCCCAGCTCCCAGCTCCGTGTGGAATAGACCTCACCCAGAGACCATCCAGGGTGTCCTGGGCTGGAGCCCTGCTTCCCTCTGCTGTTCTGTGGGTTCTGCCATTCTAGAAGCCATTTTTATAGGTTTTTGGAGGGACTCGGGTACGGAGCTCACTCTAGTCCGTGCTTACCAGCCGCCATCTTGGCTCCTCCAGTTCTGCTTATTTCACTGCATCAGTTCATGTAAGTCTTCCCAAGCTTTTCTATATCTTCATATTCATCATTTCCTATTTCCATTACATTCATGCCCTTCAACATGTTCAATCATTCCCCAACTGATGAGCATCTAATTTATTTCTAGTTCTTTCTTACTACCAAAATTACTGCTATATTTTGCTGTACATGGAACCTTTCTCTTTAACATCTTTGAGTTATGTCTTTGTTTGCCTATCTATCTGTCTATCCAAACATCTAATTTATATCACTAGTGGTGAGATCTCTGGGTCAAATGATATGATGAAATAAAAGCCAAATTTTTAAAAGATAAGAAGATGCCAAATACTTTGACTTTATAGAGAGAGATGGTAGCTGGTTACTAGCAATACTGTTTTAAAAACTAGTGAAAAGCAGCGGATAGGAAAACAAGTCTTCAGAAATCTTGGTGCATGATCCAAGCAAGATTGCCCTGGGACATTTCATAGAGGAAACTGGGAAGAGGATAATAGCAGACATGAAATGAGATAAATTTCTCTCGTTTTAAATAACAGTAGAATCATCATATTTGCAATCAGTATCTGATAAGCTGCATAAGAAAGGGAAAAATGGCAGTCAAAAACATGAATTTGGAAATAGCTGACATTTCTGGAGCGCTTTAAGATTTACATGGTGTTTCAAATGCATTAAAATGTATTTGCCTGGTCTTGACAAAAACACTCTCTGCTGGAGAAAATTTCAAAATATAAATTCACTTTCAAGGTATCTCAAAAAACAGAAAAATTTCAAAGAATAGAAAAGATAATAGCTAGTAAGTATTTTTAAAAATGGTGACTGAGAAGATATAAATAACTACTAACACATATACATACTTCATCACCTCTATAAATCAAATGATATATTTGTAAAGTGCTTAGTACAGTGTCCAGCACATAGTAGGCACTTAATAAATGCTTCTTTCCTTCCTTCCAGACAACAGTCCACATAGATTGAGGGTATCCTTGATGAAAACCTGAGAAGGGTTTTGAAGCCTTTTGAAGATGTTTTTCCCACTCTTCTTCCCACCTTCATTCTTGGTCAATCTTCCCCTTCTCTTTTCATCTTTCTGTTCCTGCCTCTTCCTGAAGTAGTGTTTACTGCTGTCCTCCTTGGGCCTGTGATCTGTTTTTTTTCTTCTTTTTGGCAACTACCGTCAATGTGATATTTCTTCTGCTCCCTGACCTGGTTTTTGCAGCTGAGGTCCTGATGGTAGTCACCTTTGCTCCTTGTGATTCTGCCATTGCCTCCTGTCCTGGAGCCCGAAATGTAGTTCTTGTAATGGTGCCTTCTGATATTCTTCAAGGAGCTTAAGTGATCTTGGCTCCTTTCACTCTAGTGACCACTCTCAGCACTCTCATCTTCATCATCTTTATCACTGTTGTCCACATCAAGGTCACTGTCTGCATCTGAGTTCTCCTCTTCTCTCCCGAAACTCTGGTTTTGGGGATGTTTCTGCTAAGGGGGATAACCCCATGGCTTCTTCTCCTTTATTCTAGAGCTGGCTTCCCAAAGGCTGTATCTAGGCACTTGTTCTCCAACTGCTTGAGTATAAAATCTGCTGAGATCTTTGTCTTGGTTATACCCAGACAAGCCTCCAGGGCAGCTGTGCTGGCTCTCTGAATTTTCTTTTCCATTCTTTGACTCCTTTTTTTCTTATCTCAACAGCTTGTAGCAGGCAGTGGGTGTACTTGGACTTTCTATCCTTCATTGATTGTTAGGGATACCTTCCTTCCTTCTTCTGCCACATTTCACCGTGAATACTGCCATATTCACACACGGTAGCATCTTCTGCCAGCACCTTCTGAATTGCAAGCTGGGCCAGCTACATCCCTCGCTTCTTCAAGGCCGTCGCTCATGGAGGACTCCTCATCAGAGTCATTATCAAATACTGATGGCTTCTACAAAATAGATTTCTGCAAATGCTGGGATTTCTTGGGCAAGAAGAGCCCACGTGGCCTTCGAGGGGCTGCCATCTTATTACGGTCTGCCCTCCATGCCATCGCCGCAGAGTAAAGCTATTGCCGACTCCGACGCCCACAGATTCCACAGCACCCCCCACCCACCCCCTTCCAGGCTCCTTCTCTCTTCCTACCACTGACCTGAAGATTCAACACCTCCAAGATGCTTTTTTTTATTTTTAGAAAATAATAACTGTTTGGAAGTCTTTTTTTTTTAATGTCACAAAATTTCTGTTGAAAGTGTCAACCAGATCCTTCTTCCCAGGCGCTTGGCTGGACCCTGCTGTAATTGACTGGGGGGGGGGCAGGAAGGAAAGAGGGAGAACGTTGACCTTGCCTTGACCCCTCTGAGACTCAGATGGGTCAGCCTGCCTGTATCAAGAGCATCAGTCAGAGTGGGGGCCTGTGAAGTGCAGTAGCAGTGTCCTGGATGAGAAAACTCAAGAAAGGAGCCGTCAACCTTTTGCAAACGACTTTCTGTTGGAGGAAGTGCCCACAGAGATGAGTTCATGGATGTTTACAAACTGTGAAATGCCCTTTAAATGGAAGCTGTTATTTTTCTGGACATCCTTTGCTCCTCCTCCTTCCTTCTGTCTGCTTTTCGGTGTTCTGTTGCTCATTAGCACTTTCACCAGAACACTGGAAAGGGAAAAGAGGAAAAGAAACTCAATTTTCCTACTTGTTAACAGCTTTCATTTAAAAAGAAATAACCAAACCAAACCAATGAATGGAGCATGACGTTGTCAAAATTGACTAATTGAACTGCATTTTTTTTAAACCATGAATTTTAAGAGTATCCACCCTGTTCTGTTTTATTTGCTTTTTTAAACTGAAGGCATCTTTGATAGAGAGCTGCTCTCCAAGCAAAAGAGACCTAGCTTCAAATCTCACCTAGGATATATACTGTGTGACTAAGTCACTTAGTCATTCCATGTTCTAGGCAATTCTTTAAGACTTCGAGTGGCAGAGAAGATGCCAACTTCCAAGAGTAGAGGGAATTTCCTCACTTGGGGGCTTCCCATGGCAATGAAATCACAGACCTGTTCCTATTCCAATTCTCCTTGTTATGAAAGTCTTCATTATAGCCAGTTAGAATAATGACTTTCCATACTCAATTACTAATAAATAATTGCTCGTAGTTGCTGCAAAGCAGGATGTTGTCTTGCTCAGCCATGTAAAGTGCTGCATTTTTGCCATCTTTGTATCCTAAGTGCTTGGCACAGTGCCTGCACCTTTATAATAAGAGTTAAGTCAATGCTTATTGACTGATGGATTGATTCTTGAAGCAAATATAACACTGGTCTCCTTTTAGCTTTGAGTTTAATCTGAAGTATGCTCTTAATTAATAAACTTTTATGTTAACGAAGCTTAAAATACTAATTAACACCATTCCACAGGAGCAGGGCTTCAACTATATTCTCTCATCTTGTAGGGGGCATCTCTTTGCTGACAGACTCAAACTGCACAGCTAGGTGGTACAGTGGATAGGATGCCCGGCCTGGAGTCAGGAAGATCTGAATTCAAATCTAGTCTCAAACACTAGCTGTGTGACCCTGGGCAAGTCACTTAATCCTTTTTGCTTCAATTTCCTCATGAGTAAAATGAGCTGGCAAAGGAAATGGCAACCCACTCTGGTATCTTTGACAAGAAATCCCCATATGGGGTCAGGAAGACTCAGACACTGCTGAAGCCACTGAACACCACCACCATCTCAGTCTAGATACAGCTTAACTGAGTGGGGTTATATGCACCCTTTGGCCTTGGGACCTCATGGTCTAAAAGCATCTAAGAGGTTAACCAATACACAGAAATATAGGAGCAATGTTGGGGTGTCCCCATAACTACCCAAAGTTCTATTCAATCAGCAAGAACTATGGTCAGTGAACTTTAATAGCATCATAGATGTAGAACTAGAAGGGACCGTAAAGGCTGTTTAGTGATAATCCTTTTTTTATGAATGGGGAAAACGAGGCACAGACTAGTTAAGTGACTTGTCCAAGATCTCACTGGTATTGAACTCAAACCCTTCTACTCCAAAGCTAGCACTCTCTATTTACCATGGTGCATTTTTCTGGAATTCATTTTTTAAACAATAGACCTGTGATTTTTTGATGTACAAAACTCCCAGGGAGGAAACTCCCCTCATTGATGCAGATCAGTACCTGCTATGCATGTTAGAGAGAATCTCAGAGAATTGCCCAGGGAAATGAGACTTGCCTAGGTTTTGTATAGCCAGTATAGGTTAGAGAAGGGGACTGACACTGGTTCTTCCCTCTTCAAGACAAGACTCTCCTGGTGACTCTCCTCTGTTAATGAAGTTTAAGATGCTAATTAAACACCATTCCATAGGAACATCACTTCAGCTAGAAGTCAGCATCTCTTTGCTGACAGTCCTTGTCAATGTGGGAAAAATCTAGAAATCTTTTTTTCTCCCCCAAGGATAATCTTAGGTAACTCTAGATAAGTGAAGAGCTGAAAAGAGATGAAATAAGAAACAGTATAATATACCGGATAAAGCAATGAACCTGGAAGTCGGTAGATTGGAGTTCAAATCCTGCCTCAGACACTTACTATGTCTATGACTAGCCTTAACTAGAATCCTAAGTCTTTGCTCTATTGACTGCATTGTCCCTATTTTAATAATGAGACTAGGCACATTTAGCCAGAAGAGAAGACTGGTGGTGGGGGTTGGGGAGGTTAGATGCAAGAACTGTCTTCAAGTATTTCAAAGGTGTGATATGGAGGAAAGATTAAAGTTGCTCTGTTTGGTTCTGAAGGCAGAAATAGTAGCAATGGGCTGAAGTTGCAAATAGGCCATTTTAAGTTTGATATCAGGAAAAAACTTCCCAACAATTGGAGTTGTGCCAGAGTAAAATCAGCTGTCTCTAGAGATGGTAGTTTCCCCCTCCTTGGAGGTCTTCAAGCAGGAACAGGATGGCCACATGTCATGGGCTATAATGTCATAGTGGAATTCCTTTCACATATGGATTTGATTAGATGGTTGTAGAGGTCTCTCAGCTCTCAAATTTTGTGATTCTGTGTGTGGTATCTCCTTTGGGCTCATTCCCCCAACCCACACTCAAACTTTCACACACAGGTTGGGGTTTCCAGAGGGCAGCTGAACTACTGTTCCCTCAGTGTTACAGGATAACTTTAAGTGTTTGTGCTATCTAGCATAGTTATTCTTGAGCCCCTACTAGTGGGGCTATTAATCAACCAGTTGGTTTATTATCTTTTAGAAAAGGGATTTATGGGGGGGGGGGGAGGTGGAGCCTAGATGGCCGCATGAAAACAGCATCTTACAGGAGCTCTCTCACAAGGTCTGTCAGATCCCTATAAAAAAAGTGAATTTGAGCACATTTGAGAGAGTTAGAATCCTTGAGCAGTCTGAGTGGGGCAAATTTCCAAGCTGGGAGAGTCTGAAAGGCCAAAGGCACGAATCTGTAGGCTCGGAGTGTGGAGCTGCTCCAGACCAAAGTGGAAGCGGCCGGCCGGAAAACCCACGTAGGAGACAGGCTGGGAGAAAGCTGGGTGCCCGAAACAGATGGAGATCCCCAGGCCTCCCAACACAGGACGGCAGTCTGTGGAAGCAACAAGAGGCAGCACAATGCCACTGGCCGGGAAACGTTGACTCCCGAGGCTTACAGCCCAAAGGTATGAACTTCTGGGAGACATAATGGCCGGGTAAATGGCTCTAATCCCTCCCCCCCTCACCCAGAGAATTCCTCAGAAAAAAAAAGAATGCTGGAACAGAGGAGATAGAAGTGGGGCTTCAGTGGCCAAATAGTAGAAGTTCATTAGTCCCAGAGGGGCAGAGCTGGCAGGGGTCAACACCAGGAGTCCAGATGTAATCTTGCTCCCCTAGGGGAAGTACCCAGACCAGCTCAAATAATAAAGAGCTGAGAACATTGCTGAAGAGCAACAGTGCTGGAGAGCACCGCTAGGGAAAGAGACATCAGGGAGCCAGACCCCTCCCCCACACCTCAGGAAACTGAAGGCTATAATTTATAAAGACAACAACTAGACTCACAATCCCCAGAATAAGAAAGCTGGGACAGAGACCCCTGAGCCCCAAAGGCAGAAATTTGTTGTAAAGCCAGGAAAAGGCTAACCAACATGAAGAAGAATACAAAAAAAACCGACTTTTTTTATGGAGACAGGCATGATCAAAATACCAATTTGGAAGAGTACAGCAAGGACACTATAGACACATCTGATACCTCAAAAGGTAATGTGAACTGGTCTCCAGCCCAAAAAGCATTGCTGGAAGAGCTAAAGGAGGACTTTAAAAAACAAATTAGGGAGGTAAAAGAAAAAAATGGAAAAAATGGAAAAAAAATCCACTGATGCAATCAAGTCCCTAAAGAATAAGATTGGTGAAATGGCCATGGAGATTCAGAATCTAAATAGAGAAAATGACACCCTGAGAGGTAAAATAAACCAATTGGAAAAGGAGACTCAAAAGCAAAATGAAGACAGTAACTCATTAAAAATTAGAGTTGACAAAGTGGAAGCTAATGACTCTTTGAGGCATCAAGAAGTAGTAAAACAAAATGTAAAGAATGAAAAAATAGAAAAAAATGTGAAATATCTGATTGGGAAAACAACTGACCTGGAAAATAGATCCAGGAGAGACAATTTAAGAGTTATTGGTCTACCAGAAATCCATGATGAAAAAAAGAGCCTTGACAGTATCTTCGAAGAAATTATCAAAGACAACTGCCCAGAGGTCCTAGAACCAGAGGGCAAAATAGTCATTGAAAGAATTCACCGATCACCCCCTGAAAGAGATCCCAAACTGAAAACACCAAGAAATATTATAGCCAAATTTCAGAATTACAAAGTCAAGGAGAAAATACTGCAAGCAGCCAAAAAGAAACAGCTCATATATCGTGGAACTACAGTCAGGATCATGCAGGATCTCTCAGCTTCCACATTAAAAGACAGGAGAAATTGGAATATGATATTCCGAAGGGCAAAGGAGCTGGGACTGCAACCAAGGATCAACTACCCAGCAAAACTAAGCATAATTTTTCAGGCAAGGAGATGGATGTTCAATGAAATAAGGGAATTCCAGACCTTCCTGATGAAAAGGCCGGAACTCAATGGAAAATTTGATCTCCAAATATAAAACTCAAGAGAGACATAAAAAGGTAAACAGGGCGAAAAACCCGCACAAACCTTATTAATCAATAAGGGCAAATTATTTGCATCTTTATAAAGGATTATATCATCTTATGTATGTTTCATATATATATACATATATATGCCAGTCTCGAGAATAATACAGCTATTATTACAATTGAAAGGGATACACATAGATTGTGAATGCCTGTATAAAATAACTGATATAAGGATAAAAAACATAAGTAAGAGATGTAAAGGGAGGGCTATGAGAGAAGAAGTAAGGAGGTAGCAGAAAAGGGTAAATTACACCAAATGAAGAGGCACAAAAACATATTATAGTAGAGGAAAAGAAGGGAGGGAGAAGAGCCGTATCTGAGCTTTACTGTCATCTGATCTGGTTCAAGAAGGGAATAACATACCCTGATAAGTAAAGAAATCTAACTTGTCCTACAGGAAGTAGGAGGGGAAGGGAGAAAAAGGGAGGGGGTGGTCAGAAGGGAGGGGGGAAGTAGCAAGTGGGAAACAGTAAGATAAGGGAGGGGAATAAAGAGGGAGAGTAAACTGAGGAAGGCGGCGGTCAAAAGCAAAACTTTGTTGAGGAGGGGAAGGGGAAAGGGAGAAATAAAAGCATAAACAGGGGGAAATAGGATGGAGAAAAAGACACAGCTAGAAATCATAACGGTGAATATGAATGGGATGAACTCTCCCATAAAATGGAAGCAGATAGCAGAATGGATTAAAAACCATAATCCTACAATATGCTGTTTACAAGAAACACATTTGAAACAGGGGGATACACACAGGGTAAAGGTAAAAGGCTCGAGTAAAATATATTGCACCTCAGCTAAAGTAAAAAAAGCAGGTGTAGCAATCCTGATCTCAGACAAAGCGAAAGTAAAGATAGATTTAATTAAAAGAGATAAGGAAGGACATTACATCCTGCTACAAGGCACCATAAACAATGAAGCAATATCATTGTTTAACATATATGCACCAAGTGGTATGGCATACAAATTCTTAGAGGAGAGGTTAAGGGAGTTACAGGAAGAAATAGACAGCAAAACTTTCTGAACTTGATAAATCTAACCTCAGAATAAATAAGAAAGAAGTTAAGGAGGTAAACAGAATTTTAGAAAAGGCAGATATGATAGACCTCTGGAGAAAACTAAATGGGGATAAAAAGGAATATACTTTCTTCTCAATGGTACATGGCACATACTCAAAAATTGACCATGGCATAAAAACCTCACAATCCAGTGCAGAAAGGTAGGAGTGGTCAAAGCATACTTTTCAGATCATGATGCAAAAAGAATTATTTGTAACAAAGAACCATGGAAAAATAAGCTAAAAATTAATTGGAAACTAAATAGTCTAATTCTAAAGAATAAGTGGGCCAAAGAACAAATCAGAGAAACAATTAATAACTTCATTCAAGAGAATGACAATAATGAAGCAACATACCAAAACTTATGGGATGCAGCAAAAGCAGTTCTTAGGGGAAGTTTTATATCCCTAAATGCTTACATGAATAGAATAGGGAAAAAGGAGATCAATGATCTGGGCATATAGCTGAAAAAGCTATTTTTATAGCTTTTTATTGCTCTTTTTAGAGCAAATTGAAAATCCCCAATTAAATACCAAGTTAGAAATACTGAAAATCAAAGAAGAGATTAATAAAATTGAAACCAAGAAAACATTGAATTAATAAATAAAACAAAGAGCTGGTTTTATGAAAAAACCAATAAAATTGATAAAGCTTTGGTCAATTTGATTAAAAAAAAGAAAGAAGAAAATCAAATTACCAGTATCAAAATGAAAAGGGTGAGTTCACCTCTAATGAAGAGGAAATCAAAACAATAATTAGGAATTATTTTGCCCAATTATATGCCCTTAAATTTGACAACCTTAGAGATATGGATGAATATCTACAAAAACATAAATTGCCCGGGTTAACCCAAAAGGAAGTAAAATTTCTAAATAACCCCATCTCAGAAAAAGAAATTGAGCAAGCCATCAATGAACTCCCTAGGAAAAAACCTCCAGGGCCAGATGGTTTTACATGTGAATTCTATCAAACATTTAAAGAACAACTAATTCTTATACTTTGTAGACTATTTGGGAAAATAGGTGAAGAAGGAGTCCTACCACATTCTTTTTATGACACAAATATGGTACTAATACCCAAACCAGGTAGAGTCAAAACAGAGAAAGAAAATTATCGACCAATTTCCCTAATGAATATTGATGCAAAAATTTTAAATAAAATATTAGCAAAAAGATTGCAGCAACTTATCATGAGAATAATACACTTTGACCAGGTAGGATTTATTCCAGGAATGCAAGGCTGGTTCAATATTAGGAAAACGATTAGCATAGTTGACCATATCAACAACAAAACTAGCAGAAACCATATGATCATCTCAATAGACGCAGAAAAAGCCTTTGACAAAATACAACACCCATTCCTATTAAAAACACTAGAAAGCATAGGAATAAATGGAGCCTTCCTTAAAATTATAAATAGCATCTATCTAAAACCATCAACCAGCATTATTGGTAATGGGGATAAGCTAGATGCATTCCCAATAAGATCAGGGGTGAAACAAGGATGTCCATTATCACCCCTACTATTCAATTTGCTACTAGAAACGTTAGCTGTAACAATAAGAGAAGAAAAAGAAATTGATGGAATTAGGATAGGCAAAGAAAAAGCTAAATTATCACTGTTTGCAGATGATATGATGATCTGCTTAGAGAATCCTAGAGAATCAAGTAAAAAACTACTTGAAATAATAAACAACTTTAGCAAAGTTGCAGGATATAAAATAAACCTACATAAATCCTCAGCATTCCTATACATTACTAACAAAGCCCAACAGCAAGAGATAGAAAGAGAGATTCCACTCAAAGTTACTGTAGACACTATAAAATATTTGGGAGTCTATCTGCCAAGACAAACCCAGGGCCTATATGAACATAATTATGACACACTTTTCACACAAATAAAGTCAGGTCTAAATAAATGGAAAAATATCAGTTGCTCATGGTTAGGCTGAGCTAATATGATAAAAATGACAATTTTACCTAAATTAATATATCTATTCAATGCCATACCAATTGAACTACCAAAAATTATTTTACAGAGGTGGATAAAATAATAACAAAATTCATCTGAAGAGCAAGAGGTCTAGAATATCTAAGGTATTGATGAAAAGAAATGCTAGGGAAATTGGCCTAGCCATACAAGATATTAAACTGTACTATAGAGCAGCAGTCATCAAAACTACCTGATACTGGCTAAGAAACAGAGTTGTGGATCAGTGGAATAGGATAGGAACACAAGATGGAGAAGTCAACAACTATAGCAATCTACTCTTTGATAAACCCAAAGAGGCCAGCTTCTGGGCTAATAATTCACTATTTCACAAAAACTGTTGGGAAAATTGGAAAATGGTAGGGCAGAAACTGGGCATAGACCAATATCTTACACCATATACCAAAATAAAGTCAAAATGGGTTCATGATTTAGGAGTAAAGGCTGATACTTTAAGTAATTTGGGAGAGCAAGGAATAGTTTACTTATCAGATTTATGGAAAAAAAAAAGAATTCATGACCCAACAAGAGATAGAGAGCATTACAAAATGCAAAATGGATAATTTTGATTATGTTCAACTGAAATGTTTTTGTACAAAAAAAGCCAATGCAACAAAAATTAGGAGGGAAGCAGAAAATTGGGAGAAAATCTTTACAACTAGTGTCTCTGATAAAGGCCTCATTTCTAAAATATACAGGGAACTGAGTCAAATATATAGGAATACAAGTCATTCCCCAATTGAGAAATGGTCAAAGGATATGAACAGGCAGTTTTCAGATGAAGAAATTAAACATATCTATAGGCGTATGAAAAAATGCTCGAAATAACTTCTGATTAGAGAAATGCAAATCAAAACAACTCTTCGATACCACATCTCTCCTGTCAGCTTGGCTAAAATAACAAAACAGGAAAATGATAAATGCTGGAGAGGATGTGGGAAAATTGGAACATTGTTACATTGCTGGTGGAGTTGTGAACTGATCCAGCCATTTTGGAGAGCAATTTGGAACTATGCCCAAAGGGCTATAAAAATGTTCATACCCTTTGACCCAGCAATACCATTTCTAGGGTTGTATCCCAAAGAAATCACACAAGCGGGAAAAGGACCCATATGTACAAAAATATTTATAGTGGCTCTTTTTGTGGTAGCTAAGAATTGGAAATGAAAGGGATGCCCATCAATTGGGGAATGGCTGAACAAGCTGTGGTATATGAAGGTAATGGAATACTATTGTGCTATAAGAAATGGGGTTGACACGGACTTCATAACAACCTGTAAAAACCTACATGACATAATGCTGAGTGAGCGGAGCAGAGCCAGGAGAACATTATATACAACCACAGATATATGGATTCTGTGAGGACCAACCCTGACAGACTTAGCTCTTCTCAGCAACACAGGGTACATAGACAACTCCAAAGGACTCATGATGGAGAATGCTATCTACATCGAGAGAAAGAACTATGAAGTATGAATGCAGATTGAGGCACACTTCATGCTAGCCTTTTTTTCCCCTTTTTTTTCTTTTTCTCTCTTTTGTTTTTGTTTTTAGTTTTTTTTTTTGCTCCTGTTTCTTCTTTCTCATGATTCATTTCATTGATCACAGTTCTTCTCCATAACTTGACCAGTGTGTAAGTTAATTCAGTGCGAAGTTAAACGTGGAAGCTATATGAGATTCCATGCCATCTTGGGGAGGGAGTGGGGGAGGGAGGGAAGAAAATCTGGAACTCAAAATTATGTAGAACCGAGTGTCGTAAACTAAAAATAAAAAAAAAATGCTATTAAAAAAAAAGAAAAGAAAAGGGACTTATCGAAAAGGTGTAGCAAAAACAAATGGTACAGAACATTTTCCAAACTGAGGGTGCAGGAAAAGCATGCTTATGCACAAGGTACCTGGTCTAGGAGTACTTCCTGGCTCATGGTGCTGGAGTTCCTTTTCTACCTTTGTGGAATCCTCATGAAATTCCCTGCACTTGTAGCACTCTGCTAGGCTGATCTTCCATTACAGCACCAGGCTGCTCCACTGCTGCTGCCACTATTTCCTCAGTTTCTACTCAGGTAGCAGGGAAGGGGAAGACACCAGAACTGCACTGGCTCCTTGCTGGGACTGGCTTCTTTTCTTCTAGGCCACTCAGTGGCCACCTTGCACTCTTTTCAGACCTTACAATGTTTATAAGGTTGCTGCCTGTGCACATTCATCTCAAATTTGCTGATTGGTTATCTCTTGGTCGTTGTACCAACTCCAGTTGTGAGTAGGACCTCTGTTGAGATCTCAGAATCTCTTGAACTCATATTATTACTTGGAAACTCAAAATACTCCTTTTGCCTGAGATAGGAAAGAATATACAAAATAAACAGAGGTGGCATGTGCTCACAAACACACAACAGCAGGAAAGGAGACAGGACAGCAGCCCTTCACCTCACTCACAGAAGCTCAAAATCATCCTGCCTGCTCATGGTCACCAAGAAAGAGAGTGAGAAATCAATCAACAGGTTAAACTTTTTGTATGAATAGTTAGTTCCAGATCAGTCACCCCTGAGTCATTAATTCTTCTGGCTCCAGAGTCAATTAAAAGACTTTTAAAACATTATATGGTACCAACCCCTGAATCATTATGGAAAGAAACCAGTCCCAAAGTTCCATGTGTTGGACTAGAAGCAGGGAATAGCTACATGTACTCTAAGGAATGAAACTAGGCAGGGAAGACCTGTACATGTTTCAAGGACATTCATGCTCTGTGTAAAGTGCCTGTCAATGATTGACTAATTGAGAGAATCTGCAGCTATGCTTAAAGCTCAAGCACCATTTCTTAGAAGAAGCCTATCTTGATTCCCTCCCAGTTGCTAGCATCCTATTTCTGAAAATTGCTTTTTACGGTGTCCCAAAAGGCAATTGCACTAAGACTTTTGGGACACCCCATATATATTGTTTAAAATTTCTTATGCATATGATGTCCCCTTCCTTTCCCCGCCCCCTCCAATGTAAGCTTCTTGAGGGCTGGGGCTATTTTTCATTTTTATCTTCTTTTTTCGAGCACTTGGCATTATGCCTGGCACATTGTAGGTATTTAATAAACACATGTTAAATTTAATTGAATTGAGTCATTACTTCTTCTGTAGACTATTAACAAAAGTTTCCTAACTGATCTCACTACCTCCAGTCTCTCTTTTATCCAGGTTACCCTTTATATTGTGGCCAAAATGGTCTTCCTAATGCATCAGTTGGACGACAGATTCGTTTTAGCCTCTTGAGATGTTTTTGTATTCTGGTTCTGTGGTCCATCAAAGTAGCTATCATCTGCACATCTGATAGAGTGATGAAATTTGGTTGGTAGTATAATAATCATGAGAATGTTAATAGTTAGCATTTATATAGAGCTTTAAAATTTAGAAAGCATGTTTCAAATGTCATATCATGTAAGCCTCACAACAATCCTGGAAGGTAAGCGCTATTATTGCCCCCATTTTATTGATGGGGAAACCGAGGCAAACAGAAGTCAAGTGACATGCTAAGGGTCACACAGCTTGGAAGTGGAGGCTGGAATTGAACACAGGTCTTTCTGACTCCAAGTCCAGTGCTCCATCCACTGTATCAGCTAGCTGCCAAAGTAATGTAAAATCCTTGATTTTACATTAACTCATATAAACTCAAACAACTCATATAAAAATATCTGGGCATTTCTATACATTGCAGACTTAGCATGTGTCAATATTATGTCATGGTTGTCAAATAAAGTCATTGCACCTTGAATCCATCACACCTCTATCAGGAAGTGCTTTATCATCAGATCTCTAGAAATGAAGTTGGTCTTTGTATTGATCAGAATTCTTTCAAAATTATATGTTTTTACAATGTTATTGTTATTGTATAAATAGTCCTCTTGACACACATCATCTATATGCATATATGTATACATACATGTACAATTTATATATATATACAATATACAGTGTACATATACTATATATATATATATATATACACAATATACATATGCTATACATGTGTGTGTGTGTACATTGTGCTTGGCCAAGGTAAGTATCTGTTTTACTTGACTAGGCATATTTGTGACAAGGGGTCTTACTTTTCTTTTCTTTCTTTTTTTCCCTCCAAAGGTGAGGGAAAGTGGAAGATAAAGAAAATACTTTTGTTAATTAAAAAACAATAAAGACCCAAAAGTTCATGCAGTATCTGGCTCTATTAACAATCAAGACCATAGTGTCCAGAACAAGGGAGCTAACCGTCTTGCTGCCCTTTGTCCTGGTGAGGCTCATGTATGGAAGATTGCACAGAGTTCTTGATGCCACATTTTCAGAAAGACATTAACCAGCTGGAGCGCAACCAGAAAAAGGGCAACCAGAACCATGAAGAGACTGCTGCTGATCATGCCATACAAAGATTGGTTGAAAGGGTGGGAAGAAGTCTAACCTGAGTAAGAGAGGATGGGGGTGGGAGGATGGTCCTTTCATAGCTCTTTTTAAGTATTTGATTTAAACAAAAAAAAATTTTTTTTAAAGACTTAATCTCCCATCTTGCCTAGGCTGGAAGTGTAGGGGCTCTTCATGGTTCTTTTCTACCACTACTGGTTGGTAATGATTGCTTTGACCTGTTGTTTCCTACCTGGAATGGTTTGCCCCACCCTAGGCAGCTTGGTGGCTATGTTAAAGAAGCTCACCATATTGATGCCAAGCACCTGAGTGGCAGATCCCACTGCAGCTGAGCACTCCTGAGCCCAAGAGACCACCAGCCTCAGCCTCCTTGTCAGCTGGGATTAGAGGCATACAGCACCTTGGCCAGTTCTACTATTTGAAGGGCTGTCAGTTGGAGTTCTCTTTGGTGTTCAAGTGCCAGGCTGGGAGCAATGGGTTGAAGGAACCAAGGGGCAGACTTTGACCTGATGTAAGGAACAATTTTCTGAGAATCAGCGATGTCCAAATGAGAAATGCGCTGCCTTGGGGGGAATGAGCTCACTATCACCTGTTTGCAAGCAGAAGTTGGAAGATGTTTTGTCAGTGATGAGGCAGAGGGGTTTCCTGATCCTGATAGTTTGGATTAGATGACCTCTGAGATTCCTCCAGCTTGAAGATTCCATGATTCTCTATAAATGTTACCCAAGTAACCTCTTTTCAATTAAAATTTTTTTTATTGCCATCTTTGGTTTTTACATCACTTTTATTTATTTCCAATATTCTTCCTCCTGTCCTGCTCAGTGAGCTATTGCTTGGAACCAAAAATTTTTTACAAAGGGGTGTGTGAGTGGCATTTAAAAAGGTTCAAGAGACATAATTTCTGGGTAATCTAATAATTTTATCAATAGTGCCAGCATTTTAATAAAAGGAAGGTCATTTGGCTGTCTCTCAGACCAAAGACAATCATTGTGAGCTTAAGGCTTATATATTCTTTTGGAAGAGGAGTATTCAAAAGGTTGGCAATCATCTCTGATTGGTTAACAATTAATGAGAGAATGAGGGGTTGGATCTGAACTTTGATTGCATCATTTAGTTCTTAAGTCACTTCCCTGCTCTGGATGAACCCCCCACTCCCAAAGCCTTGGGGAATCTATTCAAAGAATTTATTCCCCACCCAAACCTGAGAAGAACACAATGTCTGCCCCACCTGAGTGGGGTTCTAGATAGAGGAGAAGGTTAGCTTAACCTTCAGAGACTGAACTTTGAAAATTAGGGCTTTAGAAAAAGAGGAGAACTCTGGATCTCCCCAAATTATTGGTTATTAATTATCACTTCCCTCAGAGGGAAGAGAAGGGAGAGTAAAAGCAACATATAAAAACTAATTATTGCATCATGGCTCTGCCACGTGCTACCTGTGTCACCTTGGGGAAGTGGTCTACCATCTTTAGGCCTCAGTTTACTCAATTGTAAAACAAAAGGGTTGGACTAATGATTTATAATGTCCTTTCCAGCTCTTCACCTATGAGACTATAATTCTGCCCATGTGACTTAGGCATTCCATTTTCCTCCTTTGAACTTTAGGTTTCTCAACTGTAAAATGAGGGGGATGGACAAGATGGCCTATGGGATTCCTTCCAGCTCTCCATCTATGAGTCCATGATAATAAAGAACAAATAGCTTAAAAGCTAAGATTATTGCGACTGGAAGCTGGAAGGTCTTTTCCCTCTCTTGACCTATGACCCTGTGATCCTTTGACCTGAGTCTCCCAATATATGCAATGTTCTGTACCCTTAGGTCCCCCTCCCAGCAAACACTTTGCATTTCATTAGGGTTTGTGATTAAGGATTTGGCAAAGTGATCTCCCCCCGCCCCCCCTGCCCATGACTACTTAGAGCAACTCCAATGAGGAGGAATGAACTTTTCTTCCAGCAAACTCTTGCCTTGAAGTGAGGTGACTTCTAGAAGACTTTCTTATATAAGCACGGAAGCAGGGAGCTTGATGAGAACTACAAGAGGTCACTCCAGTCCATTTTCTTACACTTCAATTTGCTAGCTTGTTGGACAATTTCCTTTGCCTTCAAGGTATGGTGTAAGCCCCTCCCTGTTTACTGAGAGGTACAAGGCCCAGCCAGCTGTCCCTAATAGGAACGAATTATCTGTGAATCATTAATGATTGGGAGCTGTGTAGTGTGTCAGTTTTGGACTGAGGGCAGAGTGGTAGTGACAGGTCTATTTATCTCAATTAAAGTGTAACTGAACCCATTGGAAACTTGATTTTTTGCACAGACTGTGCTGTGTTTTTGAAAGAAAAAAAAAGCTAGTTGTTTTCTAGAGGATGTTGGGATGACATTGGGAAGGCCAGGAAATGATTTTTTTTTCTTTTTTGGGGAAAGAAAGGAAATGGTGCAGTGATTAAACACAAGCTTTCTTTCCAGGGAATCCTGGGCAAGTTTTGTCCCAAGATGAGATGGTAGAGTAAGGTCAGAGCATAAACAAGGATCCCAAGGACAGGGGGTCACCCCTGCCAAAGCCATGAGTGATGCTCTTCTCCCATCTGCATTGAAAAAGCCTGTTTCCCAAGCTGGGTTTGGTGGGGGCCAGGGACTGGATAATAGGCAGTCTCTACTTGGGCAGAGGCCACTGTACATGGTAATTGAATCCCAAACTCCCCTCTGAAGAATATTCTTCTTGGGGACCAGGCCTGTTGTTGTAGGACCAGATTCACTCAGACCTAAAGATACCCTATTTAGCAATACCAAGGGACATGCTTTCAAACTCTTTCTGGAAGATTTTCGGGGAGAGCTTAAGCAGTTCCAGGGCCACCAATGGTTGACCCTAGAGTGGCCTCTGATTGAGCTTATAGCTATCCATCTGACCTGGACCCCTAGGTCTTCTATGGATTCTACTACAGGCATTTAGGTGGAGTCAGGAAGACCTGAGTTCAAATGTGACCTCAGATACATGCTAGCTGTGTGACCCTGGGCAAGTCACTTAACCTTTCTTTGCCTTAGTTTCATCATATGATAAATAGGGAGAACCATACCTCTTCATTCACAGGAGTTGTGGGGACCAAATGAGGTAGTATATGTATGGTACTTTGCAAACCTTAAAGTGTGTCTAGTGATTGTGTCTGCCTCAGTTTTCTCAATTGTAAGGAGGGGTTAATAACAACACCTACAATGGAGGATTGTTGGGAGTGTCAAATGAGTTAATATTTGTAAAAAGTGCTCACCCCAGTGCCTGGCACATAGTAGGTGCTATATAAATGTCAATGATGATGATAATGATGTTATCCTTGGGCCTCTGAGTTGACCAAAGGGCAAACCAGGTTTCTAGAGGTCATCTAAGTTGGGCAGATGAAAGGCAAGGTGGTGGAGTACATAGAAAGTTGGTTTCTGTGTCAGGAAGACTTTGGTTCAAGTCTTGTCTCTGACATGTACTAGTTTCAAGAACTGGAGCAAGTCATTTAAGCATGAAGTGCCCCAGATGTCTCTTCAAGACGCTCAGTTTCAGAGGAGGTAGCACTATGCATTCCTAGAGGCAATTTCCTCACCTGGGAGTTCCCTATACTAATGAGAGCACAAGTTCAGTCCCAACACAAAATAAACCAACTCTGACTTGGGGATGATTAAGGTTTAGCCCAGATTCCTAAGGTTGCCTCTAGACTAGGCACTTTGTCCTCATCTTGGACAGAATGAGATCACTCCTTATGAGTTGTGGAATGGGTCATGGTGTTCCAAAGTTGTTTGTCTTCATAACATAGCTCCTTACAGGTACTAAGGCAGATACATAGACTCCAAATTATAGATTAAAGCTGGGAAGGGACCTTAGAAGTCAAGTCCATTTTATAGATAAGAAAACAGAAGCACAGAACAATGAAGTGACTTTTCCAAGGTCATACATCTCTGAAGTATATCTGATATGGGATTTGAACATGATTCTTCTTGACTCCAAGTCTTGTGCTCTACCTCTTATGCAACACTACCTTTCATGTTGCCTTCTTCTTGGCTCCCTCACCATATAGCCATGCCCAACAAAGGCAACTCTGGCCTGAAATTCAAAAGACCAGGGTTTGATCCCCAATTTGACTAGTGGGTCACTCATTTAACTTCTTCAGACCTCACAGGGTTCAGACTTCATGTCTCCTAAGGTTCTTTTCCAGCTCCAACACACTATGATCCTATGTCTGTACATCTTTTCATAGAGAACAAAAAAATTAAAATCTCTTAAATTACAAATAAAAATAACTGAATTTATTATTTACCTTGGTAAAAATAGAAAATGGTTCACTTATATAATTTTGGAGGCATAAGGTCTGTTATACATCATCCAGTCCAAATTCTTAAATTTACTGATGGTCTGGAGAGAAGTGACTTAAAACAGACATCTGAGGAATAAGGACCTGGCTTCCAGTAATTGAAGCAGAATTTTTCAGTGATCTGTATGGAGTCTGATATGTTTTTTCTGATTAATTTTTATAAATTGGTGTTGTCTTATAACCCTTGGATTTCTGATAGAAGCCCCACTGAATCTACTGTATTTACAAAGAAAAAAAATTGATCAGAACTCAACTGACAAAACAGCCTATGTTTATGTGTGTACTATTCCTTATCTGTAGTCTCCCACCTTTCTGCTTTAGAAAATGGAAGTGCTTTTCGTGATCTGTTCTCCAGGAAGATAGTAATTCACATTTATGTGGTACATTAAGGTTTCTTGCAGTTTGCTCACAACAACCATGTGAGCGAAGTTGAGCAAGTATTATTTATCATTGTGTTACAGATGAGGAAACTGAGGCTCAAAATTGCTAAGTCAATTGCTCAAAGTTGGTGGGAGCCAAGATGGTGGCTGGAAAGCAGGGACTTGCGTAAGCTCCCTGCCAGGTCCCTCCAAAAACCTATAAAAATGGCTCTGAACAAATTCTAGAACTGCAGAACCCACAAAATAGCAGAGGGAAGCAGGGATCCAGCCCAGGACAGCCTGGATGGTTGCTGGAGCAGAGGAGAGTGGAGCCCAGTGTGGGCAGCAGCAGGACCAACCAGACCAGGAGCTGGGCGGAACGAGCCCTAGCACCCTGAATCAACGAGCTATGGCAGTTACCAGACTTCTCAACCCACAAACACCAAAGACAACAGAGAAGGTTAGTGGGAAAAGCTTCAGGGGACAGAGTGGAAGGAGTTTGCAGTTTGGCCACTGCCCCAGGGGCAGCAGGGGTGGTTCAGGTACAGAACTACAGCTGCAGTTGCTTCTGGCCCCAGGCCCACCTGGTGGGAGGAATTAAGTGGCAGATCAGAGCAGGAGTGCACAGCCTGCTTAAGATCCCAGTCAGGTCCTGGCTGGTGGGTCTTGGGGAAGGAGGAGTGCTGGTGTGGCAGAGCTGGCTGTATAGAAATAGCTCTGAAAACAACAGCACATCCCCTTAAGCTTGGAACAAAGTACTCTTTCCTCTACAAGCAGTCATACCGTGCCAAAAAACTCAAGGGTCGAGAAAGTTGGCTGGGAACATGACCAGGCAGTGAAAATGCTCTCAGATTCAGACTCAGACTTTGGAATCTTTCTTTGGTGACAAAGAAGACCAAAATATACAGCCTGAAGAAGTCAACAAAGTCAAAGAGCCTTCATCAAAAGCCTCCAAGAAAAACATGAACTGGGCTCAGGCCATGGCAGAGCTCAAAAAGGATTTGGAAAAGCAAGTTAGAGAAGTAGAGGAAAAATTGGGAGAGAAATGAGAATGATGCGAGAAAACCATGAAAAACAAGTCAGTGACTTGCTAAAGGAGACCCAAAAAAATACTGAAAAAAATAGTGAAGAAAACAACACCTTAAAAAAAAACAAACGATTGCTCAAAGTCACACAGCTAGAAAGTTTCAAAACTTGAATTTAAGCTTGGGTAACTCTGGGACTAGATTCAGGGCCATTTCTGTGCCAGTCAACCAGCAAGCATTTATTAAGTGTGCCACGTGCCACTTCTGTGCCAATCAACCAGCAAGCATTGATTAAGTGTTCCGTATGAAAAGACTATGAAGACAAAAGTTACACAATCTGTACTCTCAAGGAACTAATACTCTTGAAGACCTCACATTTTCTATTGTGCTGCTTCTAATATATACCAGTAGCTCTGGTACAAGTAGAGAATAAACGTACAAAAAAGATAGAGAGCAGCAAAGTGGCTCTAGGTTTGGAGGATTTGAGTTCAAATTCTATCTTTGACGGTTACAACCTATGTGATCTTGGGCTTGTCACTTCACCTCTCTGGGCTTCAGTTTGCACACCTGTAAAATTATGGGTTGGACTAGATGGCCTTTTCCAGGTCTAATTTCATGGTCTTATAATCCTAAATGCAATGACCTTCATAGAAGGGAGGGATCACTGGCATCTAGGGGAATCAGGGAAGCCTTCATGAGGTAGGTTACATCTGAGCTGAATTTTGAAAGATGTTTAGGATTTTAGCTGACATAGGTAGATCATAGGTTCATAGATTTAGGACTGGAAAGGGGCCTTAGAGATCAAGGCTAACCTTTTCGTTTTACAGGTAAACAAGCCTACAGAAGTCAAGTGATTTACTCAAGGTCACACAGCAATATCATATGATCATAGATTTAGAGCTGGAAGGAATACTAGAGTTCATTGAGTCAAAATCTTTCATTTTACAGGTGAGAAAACTGAGGATAAGAGAGGTTAAGTAATTTGCCTAGGGTCACAAAACTAGTGTCTGGCAAGATTTGGACCTAGGTCTTCTACTACCCTATCCTCAATGTTATACTGCCTTTCAAGGTACTGGGGGAGAACATTCTGAGCATTGGGGATGGCATAAGCAAAAGCCTGGAGGTGGGAAAGCTTGAGATTAGAGAAGAGTGAATTGGCTGGAATGTGAAAGGAAGTGGATGAGAATAAGGCTAGAAAGTTGGGTTGGGGCCAATTATTTGCAGTCTTGAATGCCAGGATCAGGAGTTTGCATTTTATTTAAATTTTTAATTATCACAGTTCTCCCATGGGGCTACTTGGAATGGAGGAATCTTTTCTCTTGACTCAGATAGTTTCCATGGGGGAAGGGGAAGAGGGAGATGGGCAGATATGAGTGTGGGGAGCTAAGTTACTCATAAGTAAAGTAGGGCTCTCGTTTTGAGGGAAGAGCAAAACTAAAAGAAATCTGGTACTTGTTGGTTTCTTGGGAATTCTGCATTGCAGATTCCTGCTAGCTGAACCCCAGAAGTATGATCTGAAGCATAGTGGGGGCTACTGGAAAAAATGCTGGGTTTGGAGACAAAAGATCTTTATGTCAGTCAGTCAACAAGCATTTATTAAGTCCTTACTACAAGCCAGGTGCTGTCCTAGGTTCTGGGGATACAAAGAAAGTTTCTGCCCTCAAGGAGTTTACATTCTAATGACAAAGTGTAAACGATTACCTTGATACAGAATAGATAAAGAGTAGAGGGGAGGTAATCTGGGGAGGTAAGGGGGAGCAGGGAAACTGGAAAAGTCTTCCTGGAATGAGGAAGTCAGGGCAGCTCAGAGGTGGCAAGGTGAGGGGGCAGAGCATTCCAGACACGGGGAATGGGGAGGGCATAGCCACAGAGAGGGGAAGTTTGAATCTCAACTCTGACACTTGGTTCAACCTGGGCAAACAATTTACCCTTTCTGGGCCTCAGTCTTCACATCAGTAAAAAGAGGGGGGGGGTGGATTAGATGATCCCTCAGGTTCTGTCCAGCTTCAAATCTGTGATCGGATGACCAGATGACCCCTAAATCCTTTCCATCCCTAAATTGATGATTCCCTCTAAGTAGAATGGAAGGCCCTTGAGGGCAGACTTAACTTTTGTCTCATGGATTACCTGTGTTTAGCATAGTTCCTGGCTCAGAGAGATAGGGGCTAGGGACCTAACCTATGATTTCGTTAGCATAGGGAACTCCCCAGTAAGGAAACTCTCTTTAACAGGGCAAGCTGGCACTTTCTCTGAAACCTAGGGGCTTCCAGCACAGAGAGGTTAAGTCCTTTCCCCAACGTCACATAGCTAATGGTGCCCAAGGTAGGTTCCTGGATTCAAGGCCAGCTCTCTCTCTGTCATGCCACCTTGCCTCTCTCCTGATACATAGAATATACTTAATAGATGTATTTTGGTTGATTGAATTTATGATCATGGCTATAGATCTTGAGGGGATTAGGCTAGGTGGTGCCATAATGCATAGAGGTCTGGGCTTGGTATCAGGAAGACTCATCTAGCCTCAGACACTCAATAGTAGTGTGACACTGGGAAAGTCACTTAACCTTGTTTGCCTCAGTTTCCTCATATGCACAATGAGCTGGAGAAGAACATGGCCAAGAAATTGCCAAGAAAATCCCAAATGGAGTCATGAAGAGTCAGACATGATTAAATGACTGAACAACAACATCAAAGATCTTGAGATCCTGGGCAAGTGACTTGACTGCTCTGGGCTTTAGTTTCCTCATCTGTAAAATGAGGGGCTTGGATTAAATGGAAGATTTCCACACACACCCCCCCTCCACTCTGTCTCTGTTTCTCTCCTCTGTCTGTCTCTTTCTCTGCCTCTCCATCTATGTCTTTCTCTTTATCTCTCTCTCTCTCTCTCTGTTTCTGTCTCTGTTTCTCTCTTCTCTGTCTCTCTCTCTGTCTCTCTCTCTGTCTCTCTGTCTCTGTCTCTGTCTCTGTCTCTGTTTCTCTCTTCTCTGTCTCTCTCTCTGTCTCTCTCTCTGTCTCTCTGTCTCTGTCTCTGTCTCTGTCTCTCTCTCTCTCTCTCTCTGTTTCTCTCTCCAGATCTGTCTCTAGATTTCTTTACTCTTCAATTTTCTCATCTGTCAAATGGAGATAAATAACCCTTGCAGTATTTTCACTGAGGTTATCCTGAGGACCAAGCAACAAAACGTATAGAAAGCGCTCTGCAAATCTCAAAGGACCTTAGAAGTATAAGCAGTTCTCCCCTGACCATCACTGCTCTCTTTTGTCAGGGCTGCAGAGAAGAAGCCCCGGCAAAGGCCACATCCAGGCCCAAGTCCTTGTAGAGAACAGCCCTGGAAGCTTTTTTTCTCCTTAATGCTTCACAACTTGGAAAAAGTTGCCAATTTCCCCCCTTTTTTTCATGGGAACTTATTGAACATAAGTTAATAAAAATGTTTTTCTCATTAACTCCAGGGTTTAATCATGTAGCATGACAAAGGAAATTAAAAAGAACAAGGAGGAAGAAAGATCCCTAATTCCCGGGCGGGCCAAGTCCCCCCAAGGGCTGGAGCTTTCTGTGAAGCTGTTTGCTTGGCTCGGGCTGACTCCAAGTTCAGTGTCCAGCACGAGGTTCTCCAAACTTTGGCTGGAGTGAGGCTTCTGGGGCCCAGACAGCTCCCCTCCCTCCTCCTGTCATTCCTTCCCTAGTCTGAATCCAAGGTCATCTTGAGGAGGAGTGGGGGACAGACAATGTCCTCCCTCTGACCATGTTTAGGCAGGTGAAATGTATTTGAGAGGCAGGTTGGGAAAGTGGGTAGAAAGAAGTTGGGGTTCAGACTCAGGAGGGCCTGGGCTCAAGTTGCATAATGGCCCTGGGACCCTAAAGCAGATGTTTATGAACCTTTCAGTGTTCTAGGAAACTCTCTAAATGGGGGTCCTTAATTTGTGGTCCAAGATGTATGTATGTATGTATGTATGCCTGTATGCATGCATGCATGTATATATGCATGTATATGTACACAGAGATACATACAACCACATGTGTATATGTGTATGTATGTAGATGTACATACATACACATGCATATATGTATATGTGTATTTTTACAACATATTTTGATAACTATATTTTTACATAATTGGTTTCCTTTGTAATCTTATGCCTTTAAAAACATTTTTCTGAGACAGGGTCTCTAAGTTTCACCAAACTGTCAAAGAAGTCTGAAACACAAACTCAGAACCCCTGTTCTGAGTCGCCAAGACACTACTGATCTGCTTTGGGGGAGGGAGCTCCCCCACCGGGAGATCTCTTCACTGACCTATTCATAGATCATAGGTTTAGAGCCATAAGTGATCTTAGTGGCTATCTAGTACAGCCTCCTTTTTTTTTTTTTTTTTTTTTTTACAGATGAGGAAACTGAGACCTAAGAAGGTCACAGGACCATAGATTTATACGTGGAAAGGACCTAAAAGGAGAACTTGTCCAGCCTTTCATTTGCAAGATGGGGAAACTGAGACTTAGAGGGATGAAGTGACTTGCCTGAGGTCACACCAGTAGTAAAAACCAGAAACAGGATTTGAACCCAGGTCCCTCACACTCTAAACCCATAATTCTTTTCCACTGAACCACACTTGCCTTTCCAAATCTCCCGTCTTGCTTTAGAAAAGAAAACAAACCAAACAAAGCAACAAAATCAGCTATTAGAATGAACAATAAGGGCTCCTTTGAAAAAGAAAAGATTTCACAAAAGAATAACAGGGAGCCTGTGGAGTTATGTGGAAACAGGAGGGTCCAATCCTAACCGAATTGTCTTGGGGGGCATTTTAGCCTGGCCTTAAATATGTGAGCTTTCCCCCACCCCCAACTTGGTAGAACTGCCCCCTTTCCTCCTTTGTAGGTGCTCAACTGAATTGAAATGGATTGACCTCCATAGACCGATCCTGGCTCTCTCGGCTCTCTCCGTGCTCTCCTCTGCTCGTCTCCCTCCTGCCCCATTTTTTTCTTTTCTTCTCCTTCTGGTTGCTTATGGGCTCTGCTTTCTGGAAACACCTAAAACCCCATTGCAAGTTGTTCTCTTTGGAGCGAGAAACAATTGAGGACACACAAGATTTCTTCAGCTACAGAAGGACATGGTCCATAGAAACCTAGGAAGTTTGGGATTCCCACTTCTGGTATTTACCTGGGTGGGCCTTGGGCTAGTTATTTGTTAAGCCTCTGCTTCCTCACATCTGTTAAGGAAGGAATCAGACTAGATCTGGGTTTGTAAACTTTTTTCGTTATGACTTCTTTGTCCCCTCATTGCACATGGTTTGGCTGTCAGGGGAAGCCTATGGACCCCTTCTTAGAACAATGTTTTTAAATGCATAAAATAAAATAGATAGGATTGCCAAGGAAACCAATTTTATGGAAATACAGTTCTCAAGATGATGAAAAAAATTCATGTCCTTTAGACTGTGAGCTCCTTGAAATTTGGGACTGTCTTTTGCCTTTCGTTGAATCCCCAGTGTGTCAATGCACACTGCCTGGCATACAGTTGGTGCTCAGTAAATACTTGTTGACTGCCAAGTCTTAGAAAGCATATATGTGGACATTCATGAGATCATAACCAAAAACCCTATCACATTGGAATATAAGCTCCTCGAGGGCAGAGACTATTCCATTTTTTGTCTTTGCATTCACAGTGCCCAGTCCAGTGCCTACCACAAAGGGAACACTTTCTAAATGCATACTGATTGATTGATATTATATCCCTTCTGACCTTTTTCTTCAAGTCTCCCCTACTCAAGAACCTCTTTCTTCAATGGCAGCTGAGGGTCAAAGTGGATAGAGCACTGGAATTGGAGTCAGAATGATCTGAGTTCAAATCTGACCCCAGACTCCTACTAGCTAATTGTTACCCTGAGCAAGTCATTTTAACCCATGCTTGCCTCAGGTGTAAAATGGAGCTGATAATAACACCTACCTTTCAGGGGTTCTGGGAAGTTCAAATGAGGTAATGTTTGTAAAGTACTTAGCATAGTGCCTTGTAGTTGGTGCCTAATAAATGCTTATTTTTTTCATATCTTCTTCCAGATTTTGTTGTGACTATTTTTATGGTTTTAGTCAGAGTGTCTATGGAAGTTTTCATTCTGTTTTCTTCACTCAACAGCATTCCACATGAATCTTCTTGTCTTTTTTTTTTGTATTCTTCATATTTGCCATTTCTAGGGCATATTATGCTACTATGCTATGATTTATTCAACCAATTCTTAATTGCTATGCATGTAGGTTATTTCTAATTTTTACTATTATGAATCAAGCACTTATGATTGTTTTTATATAGATAGCTTAAATTCACATACATCTGTGCATGACCAAATATCTGATTATTCCTGGAGAGCCAGTTTTTAGGAGGGGGACAGGGAAAGGCACTAGATCCCAGAATCCCAGAATGTGAACATTGGAAGGGAGGACTTTGGGGCAGTTAGGTGGCGCAGTGAACAGAGCACTGGCCCTGGAGTCAGGAGGATCTGAGTTCAAATGCGGCCTCAGACACTTGACATACTTACTGGCTGTGTGACCTTTGGCAAATCACTTACCCCCAATTGCCCTGCCTTCCCACCCTCCAAAAAAGAAAAAAAAAGGAAGGGGGGACTTTGAGTCCAACCCATATATGAAAAGTGTACTCAGAGGGAATAGTTCGTACTTATATCATAAAGTCATGGAATTAGAGTTCAAAGGGACCAGAGGTCCTCACTTTAAAGGCAATTTGCTTGGCAGTGTGGGGCATGGTGGGGTGGGACATGGAGAAGTCACATGGCTAGTAAGAGGCTCTTACAAGATTTGAACTCAGGTCTTCCTGACCTCTAGTCCATCACTCCATTCAGTGCCCATAGCCACTGCCTCTTAATCTCTACTATAAAATATCTCACAAAGGGTGGTTCTGGCTCTTCTTGAATATTTCCAAGGAAGGAGAGCCTACCATTTACCGAGGGAGCCCGTCTCACTTTTGGACAGCTATAACTATTAGAAAATTTTTCCCTACAATGAAGCCTAAATCTTCCCCTTTGCAACCTCCCTTCCTGTCTTCTCATTGCTCCTGGTTCTCCTCTCTGGGGCCAAACAGAAGAAGACTAACCCTTTGCCCTTAAAATGGACCCTCCAATACTGACGACAGCCATTGTTCCCCTCCCCCCAGTTTTCTCTAGGTTAGTTATCCCTACTTCCTTTAACCAATCCTTCTCTGATAGTTAAATACCTGAAGGGAATGCGAGAGACTCTGGCCTTGGGAAAGTGGGGCCAAATGAGAAGGAAAAACTTGGGATCGATTGAGATCAATTCTTGATTGTGACAAAGTACTACATTAGTTCACTTACTTGTAATAGTTCACATATATACATCTCTTTTCTTCCTTCCTTTCTTCCTTCCTTCCTTCCTTTCTTCCTTCCTTTCTTCCTTCCTTTCTTTCTTTCTTTTTTTCTTCCTTCCTTCCTTTCTTTTTCTTTCTTTCTTTCTTTCTTTCTTTCTTTCTTTCTTTCTTTCTTTCTTTCTTTCTTTCTTTCTTTCTTTCTTTCTTTCTTTCTCTTTTTTCCTTTCTTCCCTCTCTCCTTCTTTCCTTCCTTCCTTTCTTCCTTTCTTTCTATAGTGCCTAGAGTCAGGAAGACATGAGTTCAAATCCAGCCTCAGACACTTTCTAGCTATGTGGCCCTGGGTAAGTCACTTAATCTTCCTTAGTTTCCTTAACTGTAAAATGGGACTAGTAGTAGCACCTGTTATTATTGTGATAGGATTATTGTGAGGCTCAAATGAAATAATATTAATAAAATACTTACCACTGTCCTTGGTGCATAGTAGGCACTTAATAAAGGTTTCTTCCTTTTCTCTCTATCTCCTTCTCCTTCCTTTGTAAATAAAGGATATATGCCTTAGAGATTAAGTGAATTACTCGAGGTCAAAGGCCTTGGGAAAAAAAAGAGGACCCAGATCTTCTGAGAGCAAGTTTAACTTGACACCATGATGCCTCTAGCACTGATGACAAACTTCACCAGATTCACCAGTATTCCTAGGCCAGTGTTGACCCTGGACTCTGGTATGTGTCAGGTCCTATCTCTATTTTAGCTTCCTTCCTAGTTAATTGGGTAAGATAAAGATCTACTTCCCTGAGAAATTTGAAATAATAAACAGAGTTGTAGAAATTCAAAATGAAGCCAGTTGTCTTGGCTTAAGGTCATTAGAAAGGGAGGTGGTGCTGTGGGGAGGACACTGGGTAGGGAACAAAAACCTCAGAGGCAGAGTGTTGGGTTTCAGTCCTTCCTGAATAATTGACCTGAGACTATTTTTGAGAAGCTTGTAATGTGTTAAAAAGGAGGCATTACTGGGGCCAAATCCAGCTTCCTCTTCTTTATGGGCTGACTGTTATTGTCAGAGCTTCTCCTCTAGGAAGTGCTGCTAGTCACTGCCCATAAACACTCCAGTTTAGTCTGTATTCCTACTCAGCCTGGGCTAGTCACAGTGGAATGAACTGGTTTCTGCACACATAGAAACCATATAATCAGAGCCAAAACTAGGGAGGGGTGACTGGGGCTTTTACCTGGGGTACGTAATGATAATAATAGTAATATAGGGTGGCTAGGTGGCACAGTGGATAGAGTGCCAGGCCTGGAGTCAGAAAGACTCCTCTTCTTGAGTTCTTCTTCCTGAAGTCACTTCACCCTGTTTGCCTCAGTTTCCTCATTTATAAAATGAGCTGAAGAAAGAAATGGCAAACCACTCCAGTATCTTTGCCAAGAAAACCCCAAATGGGTCACCAAGAGTCAGATAAGACTAAAAGATGACTGAACAACAATAATAATATGCATTAATAGAGTATTTTAATGTTTGCAAAGTACTTAAAATTTTTTCCCTCATTTTATCCCTAAAACAAATTTGGGATTATTGTGCCTATTTTACAGATGAGGAATTGGAGGTAGATAGGGAGTGACTTGTGCAGGGTCACACAGTAAATGTATCAGGATGAATTTGAACTCAGGTCTTCCTGACTCCAAGTCCAGCACCATATCCATTGAGCCATTTCTCTGCCATCAAGGAACTCTACCCAACTTCTTCCAGGGCTGTTACACTGTCCCTGTTGGGACAGTTGTCCCTGTATGGCCTTGCCTGGCCCTGAGCCACCAACCCCAGGACCCTGTCCTAGAGTCAACCTTTCCCAGAACCATCGCTATACCTTACATCTGCTGCTGTCTCTGCTTTTCCTCCTAGGAGTTTGGGAGAGGGGGTGGACAGCAGGGCAATGAGAAGTAGGCCATTGAACATATGCAATCCTGGACCAGACTCTCTGGGAGACTGATGAGCCTCCTCTAAGCCAGTCAGTCAGCACACTATTCTCTAAGCACTTGCTATATGCCAGGTGCTAGGGCTGGAACCTGCTTAACGTGTAGTAGGGACTTGATAGGTGTTTATTGACTGACTGAAGACAATCTCTGCCCTTCAGGAGCTTGCACCTTAATGGAGAGATAGCATGCCAAATAACTCTGTACAAACACATTCTACACAGAATAAATTGGAAATAATCAATGGAAGGAAGACACTAGAATTAAGAGGCTTTTGGAAAGGCTTCCTATGGAAAGTGGGATGTTGCTGTTGTTTGTCCCTCATTCTCAAAGAAGACCATGACATCAGGAAGGTGATGCTATGACTTGCAAGTGAAATGGATTTAAGTGAGGGAGGGCTGTGTAAGGTCAACAGCCTCACTTTCTGCTCCAGAGCCATCTGGGTCCAGTGGCCAGATATAGATCAGGATGATTGGGGATGGCCCAGGATGCAGTGGGGAACCTTGGCCTTTTCAAGCTAAGGTCTAGCTGGGACTTGAAGGAAGCCAGGGGAGTCAGAAGCCAGAAATCATAGACATGAGCATTGCTTACATGAGGGACAGCCAGTGAAAATGCCCAGAGCTGAGGTATCGATTGTCTTGTGGGAGGATCAGCCAGGAAGCCAATGTCATCAGATTAAAGGAGAGGGGCAGTGTATAAAGTGTAAGAAGAATAGGTAAGTTGGGGCCTAGATCATGAAGGGCTTTGAATGCCAGAGGATTTTATATTTGATCCTGGAGGTAATAGGGAGCCATTGGAATTTATTGAATTGGGGGGGAGTTGGGGGTATAACATGGTCAGATCTGTGCTTTAGGGAGATTAATTTGCCAGCTGAACAGGGGATGTTTTGCCTTGTTATCTGCTGCTACCTAGGTCAATCCTTGGCACCCAGTAGGTGTTTAGTGTTGAATTGAATGGAATGGAATTCCTCTGTAGAAGGCCCACCCAACATACCGGAAGCCTTCCTCTGATTCTTTAAATATTTTCAGAGCAGCAGTGAAGCTCTCAGACTGCCCTTTTATTATCTCTCTCTCCAGACATGACTGGCTTACCTTTCTCTTCCCCAAATTATGCACATTCTTTCACATCCTGTAACTCTTTTGGGAGCTCCATTAGTATGAAGTTCCTTTTGGTGGCCTGACTTGACTCTATTTCTTGTCAGTCCATGATAGAGGATGTCTGTCAAATGAAGTTGTGATCCCCAATTTGGATGAAGCAGGCCCTGGTGATACCCTGAGCATCTAAGTGGATATATTCCCATGTTTATAATTGGGAGGGCTTGTTCTAAATTTAAATGAATGTAGTGACCCAAGTTTGAACTCAAGCTTGAGCAGTTCATTTAAACTATTAAAATAGAAAAATGTTCATGGTATTTGCCATGAGTTGCCAGTAGTCAATCCACAAAATACCACAGCTTAATTCATTAGAATGCTCAGAGTGAGACCTATTGGGGTGAATTAATTTCTTTTATTTACACTAATTTTTAAAAATCATAATTTAGAGCTGGAAGAGACCTAAGAGTTCCACTATTCCAAACTCTTCATTTTACAGATTGGAACCCTGAGAACTAAAGAGCTTAAGTGAGGTACCCCAAGTCATACTGCCAGTAAATGACAGTGCTAGGATTCAAACCCAGGCCTCTGACTCCAAATGCAGATTTCTTCCCACTTCACTGTCCCATTTCCCTACATCTTTGTATAATCAATTTGTCCATTTTTATTCCTTAGTAAGTAAATCATATTGATAATGATAGTAATTTTTTGTTGTTGATGGAGAAATTTTTCTGCACTTTGAGTTTGTCATTTGGAGCACTGATGGCCACCTCCTTCACAACCTCATAGACAAATGGGCCTGGCCAGGTTCCCACAGGAAATAAGCATCAGAACTGGGATTTGAATCCAGGTCTTGTGATTCCAGAGACACTGCTCTGTTATCCTGTGCTGTCAGGCAGGATCCTCCAAGATCTTAATGATTCTATTCATAAACATTCATCAAGTGAATCCTCTCAGGGGATACAAAGACAAACATCCCAAACAGTGTCTGCCCTAGAGGAATCAATCAATAAACAATTTTTAAGTGCCTACTATGTGCCAGGCACTGTGCTAAGCACTGGGCATACAAAAAGAGGCAAAAGGCAGTCCCTGCCCTCAAGGAGCTAACAATCTAATGAGGCTGACAACAAACAATCAATAAACATTCATGAAGTGCCTACTATGTGTCAGGCACTGTGCAAAGTACCCAGGATGTAGTAAGACACAGAAGACAGGCTGTCCTCAAGGAGCTTATAATCTAATAGGGGAGACGATGAGCAAACAAATATATACAAACAAGCTAAATATAGGGACAAATGGGAAATGATTAAGAGAGGGAAGGCATTGGAATTAAGAGGGGTTAGGGGAAGGCTTCCTGTAGAAGATGAGATTTTAGTTGGGACTTAAAGGAAGCCAGGGAAACTAATAAGTAGAGTTGAGGAGGGAGACCATTCCAGGCATGCAATACAGTCAGAGAAAATGCCTGGAGATGGAGGGTCTTGTATGTGGAACAGCCAGGAGGCCAGTGTCGCTGGATGGAAGAGCACGTAAAAGGGAGTACAGTATAAGATGACCGGAAAGGTAGGAGGGGGATCAGTTACAAAACAGGGGATTTTTTTATTTGACCCTGAAGATGATAGAGAGCTACTGGGGTTTACTGAGTAGGGAGTGTGACATGGTTAGATATGCGATTTAGAAAAATCATTTTAGGGGCTGAACAGACGACTGAGGCAGACAGATTCCCCCCAGCAGCTACTGCAATAGTCCAGGTGTAAGATGACGAGAATCAGCACCAGGGGCAGCGTCAGAGGAGAGAAGGGGGCATATTGTGACAGAGGTGAAATTGATGCAACAGCTTGGATATGGGGTGGGGGCAGTGAGAGAGAGTGAGGAGCTGAGGATGGAGTAACCATAGCATTTAGAGCTTCAAGTGCCCCCAGAATCTGTGATTCTATGATTCTTTAACACATTTATTTTGCAGGTATAGGAGCTGAGGGCCAGAGAAGTGAATTGTGTTGCCCAAGGTCACACAGCTAGCTAGTGTCAGAGCTGAGACTGGCCCCTGGAGTGTGCTTGGCCCTAGTCACTTATTTTTCTCTTCTCTGTGTACACATGGCTATCAATTTGGAGTCAGTTCCCCATCTGTTGTGGCATACACCTGGCTATAAGCAGCAGGTAATGCATATGACATCACCCTGAGAAAGACCAATCAATTCCAGGTTTTTGGAGCGTTAGCACATTTCCTAGGGTTGTGTATATTTTAAAATGGGCCTGAGTGAATTTGGTTGTCTTCATGACACAGATGTAGGCTGTGTGAATCTGGGAATTCATAGAGGCATGAAAAACATTCCATCCTGTCATTCTTGGTCCGTTTTAGGAAATGTACACATTCACTTGAATCCCCTGTCCAGCTGCTGATAGAAGGGGGAGGCTGCCAGACCACACAGGGTGGCAGGCAGCTGAATGAGGTAGGTGTGGGAGGAGCTGACGTCAGGCAAGGGGTGATGATAACCTTTTGGTGCTGTTATAATAAATAGGACGCTTCAAAGACATGTTTTGTGTTCAGGATTGATCTCAACTGCTCAGATTCCAAAGTGAAAGTTTACTGAGTGGAGGCAAGATGGGGGTCAATTGCACAGGGTGCGTGAGTCCCTCAGCCTTTGCTTATATTTCCAGTTTGGAGGAATCTTGAGGGGAAAAAAGGCCTCTTTTTCATTTGCTGTTGGACTGCTTGGGCCTGAGGAATGTGTTCAAGCAAGGTCCCTGGATGCTGGCTTAGTCAGCTCCATCCTTTTGGTTTCTGTGGTCTCACACTTACCAAAGGGTTCACCTGGGCTACTTGTAAAAGGTGCAACTGAGCTTACCTGAGTCTGTTAAACAAAGACTAAAGCTATTCAGAGAGGGCCCTACTAACATGTTCCTAAAATCCACAGATGCATCTAGATAGGGCTGGGGAAGGCTTGGCTCTTCTTGTAAGCCCTTCGAAGTTGAGATTATAGACCAACAGTTAGGATTAAAAAAAATTTACAAAACTTACTATTATTTTTGACTGGACCATCAAAAAGAAAAGGAGGAAACTGCTTTTACCTATGCTGATTGTACCTTCACTGCACTTTATAGTCTTAATAGAATTGCCTGGGGGCAAGGAGATGGTAAGTGACTTCCCCAGGGTCACATAGCCAGAATGTTTCAAAGGCAGGATTTGAACAGATGTCTGCTGGGCTGAAGACCAACTCTCTTTACGTTTCTATGTGTTGCCTCACTGGCTGCATTTAATTCAGTATCAATTTGTCAGACACAAATGGGGAAAAACACTTCAGATTTAAAGGATGGGATCGCCTTTGTCCAGTCCTCCATTACATATGAGGGTAGCTCTCTGTCTCTCTCACACACTCTATCTGTCTGTCTGTCTATCTATCTACCTATCTCCCTGTATGCCTCTCTCTCTCTCTCTCTCTCTCTCTTTCTACATGTATGCCTGTCTCTATCTATCTATCTATCTATCTATCTCCCTGTATGCCTCTCTCTCTCTCTCTCTCTCTCTCTCTCTCTCTCTCTCTCTCTCCCTGTATGCCTGTCTCTGTCTGTCTGTCTGTCTATCTATCTATCTCACTGTATCTCTGTCTATAGGTGCAGACCTGTGATTTCATTCCTGCAGAGAATTTGTGGCAAGAAAACTTCCTCTGCCTTTGTATATTAGTCAAAGTACTGTAAACATAAGAGTTTTAGTGAGTTGCCTGGGAGCACTGAGAGTTTAAGCCACTCACACAAGGTCACACAGCAGAGCCTAAATGACCGTTTGAAAGCTGAGCAACACTCTGGGCTGTAGCTGTCCTGGAGCTTGAGGGTATGAGATCTTGGAAGAGCAAGATGAGGAAGCAGAAGCCTCAAAGTCTTGGGGCCATGGGTCCCTCTGATTTTGGATTCTGCCTGCTATGTTAAAATCTTCTGTAGCAAATAAAGCCATTCACAGTCTACATTTCCAAGTTTGTTGTATATCACTCTGTGTTCAAGACAAACTGGCCTTCACCCTGTTCCCCTTGGTTATCATCCTATTTCTTGCCTCCATGCCTTTGCAAACCCTGTGCCCCATGCCTGGAATTCTTTCCTCACTTCCACATCATATAATTCTTCACATCTTTTGAAGTGGATTTCAAGGTCATCTTCCTGTTCATGTCCTGTCCTGATATTTCCACATGCCAGGGTCCTCCTCTGCAAGAAATTCTTTTGCATTCTCTTTGTATATATTTGGTATTTACGTATTTGTTCCTATGGCTTATTTCCAACAGAAGATAAGCTCTTTGACATCAGGGACTATTTTAATTTTATGTTGTATCTCTAGCACCTGGCATAGAATAAGCTGAATAAATACTTATGTAGTGGATTGGAGGACATTCCATGAGCATGAATGGGAATGGCCTACTGGAACCATTCCATGGAACATTCACAGATCTGTTAGTAAGCCCTGCCTGATCACTTCTAGTGACAGTCAGTCAGTCAATAAACATTTATTGAGCATCTTCTATGTGCCAGGAAATGTGCTAAGCGCTGGGGCTACAAAACAAGGCAAAAGAAACAGTCCCTGCCCACAAGGAGCTCACAATCTATTGAGGGGAGGCAAAATGGAAATGATGATCTATAAACACATTATATACAGGATAAATTGGAAATAATCAAAGAAGGAAGGCACTAGATAAGGGGCATCAGGAAGGATTTTGTATATGAGGTAAGATTTTAGTTGGGACTTGAAAAGAAGCCAGAGAAACCAAGAGGCAGAGATGAGGAGAGTATTCCAGGCATGGAGGACAGCCAGTGAAATTGTGCAGAGCTGAGAGAGGGGGTGTCTTGTTTGAAGACCAGCAAAGAGGCCAGTGTCACTGAATCACAGATGTATATGTGGCAGGGTAAAGGGGCTGTTGCTGTTCAGTCAATTCAGTCATGTTCAACTTTCTGTGACCCCATTTGGGGCTTTTTTGGCAAAAATCCTAGAGCAGTTTGCCATTTCTTTCTCCAGTTAATTTGATGAGGAAGATGAGGAAACTGAGGCAAACAGGCTTAAGTGACTTGCTCAGGATTACACAGTCAGTAAGTGTCTGAGGCTGAATTTGAACTCAGATCTTCCTGAATCTAGACCAGGTACTCTATCCATTGCACCACCTAGCTGCCTTAGGGGGTTAGGAGGTGGTATAAGATATAAGAACAATGGAAACATAAAGTGGAAAGGTTCATGTTATGAAGGATTCTGGTGTCTTGCTGAAGGGCATGTATGGCCAGAGACTTCTGGCTTTGTTCCTTAGTCCTTGGTGGGATGTGGGTGACATCAGAGGATTGGCCAGTAAATAGGAGGACCTACACACTCAGCAGATTTTTAGAAGAGTGAATTTTCTCTGTGCCCTGGAAGCTATGTAGACTTCTCATACCCGACAGCAAGGGCATGTGCCCGTTTCAATGGGCCTGACTGGATCTCAAAGCCTTAGCTGCCTCTTTTGCTTTGTGTGTTTTTTTTCCCCCTGAGAAGAGGTGATCAAACAGTGGTCCTGAGATGGGTGTTTCTGGCCTTGACAGCAACTGCCTGAGTTTGAAAGGACAGAGTTCACCAACTGGTTGCCCAGCAAGAGGCTTTCCTTGTGACTACTGTCTTAGACAAGTAGATAAGGTCTATTATTACTGATGGGCACAGGATCCCTGGGAGTGATAGCACCTCCAAAACCGCCAGTTCTACTCCCAGCCCAGCCATTAAAACTATCATCTGGGGAAGCAGTTCCTATGGAGAATGCCAATCATGCCCACCAAGCAACTGCCATACACAGGGCAGGCAAGCCAGCCTAGAGGAGGGAACACGACACCCTGAGGGGGAATCAATCAATCAATAAACATTTATTAATCACCTACTATGTGCCAGGCACTGTGCAAAGTGCTAGCCATACAAAAAGAGGCAAAAGACAGTCCCTGCCCTCAAGGAGCTTGCAATCTAATGGAGGAGAAAACATGCAAACAGACATATACAAAGGAAGCTATGCACAGGATAAATAGGAAATAATTAACAGAGAGAAGACACTAGAATTAAGACAGCAGACAGCATGTGCCAAGCAAATCAAATGACCACCACCACCTCTACGTCTATCTCTCCTCAAAATCTGATGGAGACAGTCCAGGGTCCCGAAGCCAAGAGCCTTGGGAAAAGCCATGCATTCAGCTCAGTGTCCTCAGTCATTATCCTAGGAAGCATAACATGTGTAGATGCCACCTGGTTACTACTCCTGCAGGTTCTCTAGCCACAGCTCATGACAATGCAGAAAAGAACGTTTCTACCTCCAAAGTCCTTGGCACGATCAAGTGGGTCTACACAAGAAACTGATGTCTTATCAGATACTGAAGAAGAAGCATTACCATCTGCTTTGCAGCTCCATCCTAAAGACCCAGGGATTTTCCCATATGACTTGTAGCTGAAACCTTCCTTAAGTGTTAGTCTCCTTCATTAGAATGAGTTACTTGAAAGCAGTGATGGTTGGACTTTTCTATTTGCATCCGTACATTTAACATAGTGCTTTGTGGTGGTGAGTGCTTAATAAATGTTTCATTCATTCTTTCATTCATTCATCCATCCATCCATCCATTCATTCATCCATTCATCCATTCATCCATCCATCCATCCATCCATCCATCCATTCATTCATTCATCCATTCATCCATCCATCCATTCATTCTTTCACTGTAAGGAAGAGATGAAAGGATTAAGGAAGTCTCAGTCCAGGCACAGGTGGTCAGGAGACCCAGACTTACAAGTTGTATAGACCACACAACTCAAAATAAAAATGAAATTTCTTTTTGCTGAGTCCTACGGAGTGTTTCATGTTTTAATGTTTTAAATATCAACCTTTTGAGAGAGTATAAAAGAAGTAAGAAGTTACTATTTCAGGTTTTAAGTATTTGTCAATGTATTCTTATGTCTTTGGTGTTTTAAATAGTTTTGAGGCATAAGAAATAAATACTATTCTATGCCTAATCTACTTTGTACACTGAGTATCTTTCTAGAAGGAATGCTGTAATCCCTTTGGGGACACCCTAGATATTCACTGTTCATAAGCTTTTACTTTATTGATTTCTTCCAGAGTTTTACTGGTATGGGGGCAAAATACACCCAAGAGCGGGAGAAACACCTGATTCCTTCTCTTTGGGGACAGGTCCTCTCCAGGCTAAATCTGGGTATATTTGAGTGCAGTCACATTGCCTGTCATGTAACAGCAAGAAATGATTAAACAAAACCAAATGACAGCAACCTCATTTGAAAGTATAAACACCATTCCATACCTGTAAGCCTCCATCCCTCTATAAATAGGAGGAAAGTATGTTTTGTCATCTGTTTGATAAGACTCAGATTAATCAACTGAAATTAATCAGAGTTCTGCCTCACATTAAATTTTCACTTGATCACAGTTTTTATAGAAAGTGGAAGGGATTGTAAACCAAGGAGAGCTTTTTGAGTTAAACTGAACATAGAGATGCTTTTAACTGAAAGGGTTGCTTTACATCTTGAAGGGAAGGGAAAGAAAGTCAGAAAGAAAGCTAAAATCTTTATACTTGACTGGGAGCCTCTTCTCCCTTCTCAGATTGGTCTGCCAGCTTCCAAGGGGGACTAAATTTGGAGGGAGGGTGGACTAAGAGGGGTTGAACTGAGGACACTTGGTCAGTAAGGAGAGTGGATGACTTTGGGAACTGGGCTCCTATAAAGACCATTTCTGGTTGCTAGACTCCATCAGAGACAAGGCAATATTTAAAAAGAAATTTTCCCTCTTCAATTTGAATGGAAAACCCTGAGTCATATACACAAGACATCCACTGTTTTCTATAGCTTCACTCTCAAGGGAAAAGAAGTCTTGAGGATGCCATGTAATTGGGAGTAATAGATAAACTTTGGGTCTTAAGGTTTTTAGGAACAGGCTGCATCTTGCTTCATAGAATCCTAGATTAAGAGCAGGAAGGGGCCATAGACGTCATCTAGGGCTAGGCCAACCCTCTCTCTTTATAGTTGTGGAAAATAAAGCACAGAGATATTTAGCGACTTACGCAAGTCATATTTAAGCAATAAGTGGCCAAGACAGGATTTGAACCTATGTTCTCTGACTCCACATCTAAGTCTCTTTCTATTGCATCTCAACATTGTGATCCAAACATACCTGGTTTTTTTTGCATGACTTTTATTTTATACAGAATATTTATTCTATATAACATATGGAATATATATCTATATATATAACATATATATGAATCTATCTATATAACATCCTTCATTCAAAGGTCCCGAGAGAATTGTGGGAAGGTGGTGGAATAAGGTAATTTAAAATATGCCTTAAAGAAGTGAATTTTAGAGCAGCAGAACTAATTAGAATTTGTGGCAAAGCAGTGGTCCAGCCTAAGACAATTGAGGAGGAAGTTAGAAAAGCTCTGACCACCTGTGACATTCTGGCTTGATTGAAGTGTAGAGGCCTCCAGGCAGATTTCACTGCATCAACCACTCAAAAGTCCTGGGGGCAGCTGGGAAGGTGCAGCCTCTGCTTTAGCTTTCACCCCATGGATGGTGTGGGGGTTGGGTGGCTGATGGGGAGGATTTTGGGCCTTCCTCTGGTGCTGGATGGAGGCTCAGGCTCCGACCAGGTCCTGCTAACCAGGTTGTGGCTGTGGGGGAAGAGAAGGGAGCACACTTGGTGAGTGAAGTCAGAGGGCCGGAGCCTTGCTGGTTGGGGTCACTCTCAGGAGAGGAGTGCCTGGTTTTAGTTCTGGGGCAGAGGCATGAGCAGACCCTCTGGGAGCCAAAGTATTTGCTGAGATAGCAGGGCTGGGGGTGAGGGTTGTGCCTCTGGGGAGAAGAGGAGTGCCTGAGGGCACCCATAGACCAAGGTGTGAGGCCCAGAAGCAGTGACCACACCTGGCCTTGGATTATAGACTACTGGAAGACCCAAGGAGTCAAAGGCTTCCAGATAAAGCCCACAAAACAATGGGGAGGGGGGGGTGGAATCTGAATCCTGAGACATTAAACCTCTCTAGCAGAGCAGGACCCAGGTTTATAGCCAAAAACAGTCTATTAAAAAATTAGTAAACAACAGAGAAAGAACCTGATCACACATAGCTACTATGGTGATAGAGAAGACCAGGGTTCAAACTGAGAAGGCAATGAAGCCAAAGCAGCTACTTGTAAAGCTTCAAAGAAAAATGCAAAATGATCACAAACCAAAGAAAAAGTTATTGGGAAAACTTAATAAGGACTCTAAAAATCAAATAAGAGAAGTTAAGGAAAAATTGGGAAAGGAAATAAAAATAATGCAAGAAAAGCAAGAGAATTTTGAAAAGAAAGTCAATTAATTGGAAAAAGAGGTCCAAAGAGTCACAGAAGAAAATAACTCCTTAAAAATTAGAATTGGGGCAGGGGGAGCTAATGACTTCATAAGACATCATGAAATAATAATCAAAAGGATGAAAAAATAGAAGAGAATGTGAAACATTTCATTAAAGAAACAATTGACCTGGAAAACAGATTGAGGAGAGATAATATAAGAATTGTTAGATCACCTGCAAGATATGACTTTTTTTTTTTTAAAAAAGAGTCTAGATACTATGCCTCAGAAAATTAAGGAAAATCATCCTGAAGTTCTAGAACTAGAAGGTAAAAGAGATATTGAAAAAAAATCCACTGATAACCACCTCAAAGAGATCCCAAAGTAACAACTCATAGAAACATTATAGCCAAGTTTCAAAGCTCCCAGGTTAAGGAGAAAATATCACAAGCAACTAGAAAGAAACAATTCACATATTGTGGAGTTACAGTAAGGACAACACAAGATTTAGCAGCTTTTATATTAAAAGACTGAAAGGTATGGAATTTAATATTCCAAAAAGCAAAGGAGCTGAGTTTGCAAACCACAATAATCTACCCAGCAAAGCTGAGTGTAATCCTGCAAGGAAGAAAATAGATATTTAAAGAACTAAAGAACTTACAGGTATTCTTGAGGAAAAGACCAGAACTGAACAGAAAATTTGACTTGGAAGAACCAGGAGAAACATAAGAAGGTAAACATAAAAGACTAATTATAAAGGATTTAATATGACTAAACTGTTTACTTCTTATATGAGAAAATGACATTTATAAGAATGTTATCTTAAGATGTTATTCTTAAGAATATTATTCTTAAGAATGTTATCATTACTTGGGTAGTTTGAAAGAGTATAAATAGATAGAAGGCTTGGGACTGAGTTGATTATGATGGGATGATCCTATAAAATAAATTTCACAGGAAGAAGTAAAATGGAGCAAATTATCTCATATAAAAGAGGTGTGGATAGACGAACTGTTATAGTGGAAGGGAGAATAGAGTAGAGGGTAGGTATCATGGTAACCTAATTCTCATAAGAACTGGGTTAAAGAGGGAATAAATATTCATTTTATGGATTATAAAAGTCTTAACTTACAGAGGAAGAGGAGGGCAAGAGGATAGGATGCGGGAGAGACTTTTAGAAGGGTATGTGGATTAGGGAGGCAAGGCAGAAGTAAATTATATTTCTGAGGAGTGAAAGGGTTAAAAAGAGTGAGAAAGGCAGGGAGGAAGAGAACGAGAGAGAGAGAGAGAGAGAGAGAGAGAGAGAGAGAGAGAGAGAGAGAGAGAGAGAGAGAGAGAGAGAGAGAGAGAGAAGGAGAGAGAGAGAGAGAGAGAGAGAGAGAGAAGGAGAGAGAGAGAGAGAGAGAGAGAGAGAGAGAAGGAGAGAGAGAGAGAGAGAGAGAGAGAGAGAGATGAGAGAGAGAGAGAATGAGAGAGAGAGAGAGAGAGAGAGAGGGAGAGAGAGAGAATGAGGAAAAATAGGGTGGAGGGAAATGGACAAATAGTAATTATAACATTGAATGTGAATGCGATGAACTCACTTGTAAAACTGAAATGGATAGCAGAACGGATCAAAATCCAGAACCCAACAATATGTTGTTTATAGTCAAAGGTCTCTTCTAAGCACTAACATTCTACAGGGTGTTCCTAAAGTTTGGACACATAGGCAAAAATGCGTGTTTTCAAGAAATGAAATGAATGAAATTTTCGACATTTTATTTAATTGGAATATTAACAAATAACATCTTCAACATGATTTCCATCATTTGTGATGCAAAGGTTGATGTGCTTTGTAAGATTCACATGAACTCGATGCAATAACTCCATATTGCTATTAAGTTTAGCACATTGACTCTTTATACATTCAATCAAGTGTGTTGCATCTGTGATTTTCAATGAGCACATCTTCTCCTTTAGCATACCCAAGAAAAAGAAGTCAAGGGGGCTAAGGTCGGTTAATATTTCAAATATTTCAAAATATACATTTTGCCTATGTGTCCAGACTTTAGGGACACCCTGTAAAAGAAGGTTCTACATCCTTCTTTCTAAGAGGTATCCTTTAGCTCAGATATTCTATATAGAATGTTCAGATTTTTTTAAGCATAGATTTTTATTCTTTTTTTAAGTTACAAATTCTGGAGAAGGGGGGAGAATTTGTAACTCAAAGTTTTTAAAAACAGACGTTCAAAAACAAAAAAAAAGTTTTTTGTATGCATCTAGAAAATAAGATACACAGGCAATGGGGAGTAGAAATTTAGCTTGCCCTACAAGAGGGGAAGGGAAAAGGGGATGGGAGGGGAGTGGGGTGACAGATGGGAGGGCTGACTGGGGAACAGGGCAACCAGAATATACGCCATCTTGGAGTGGGGGGGAGGGTAGAAATGGGGAGAAAATTTGTAATTCAAACTCTTGTGAAAACCAACCCTGAAAACTAAATATATTAAATAAATAAATTAAATTTAAATTCTCCCCCTCCCCCTATCCCTTATTTATTGAACAAACAAGAAAAACAAAACCCATTACAAATGAGTATAGTCATTTATTCTTACATTTCTGTTAACTCTAACATTGTATAGAGAATGTTCTAAAATTCCCCACTCTAGGGTCTTTACTTCAGTGTCCTCATTTTACAGCAGAGGAAACAGAGGCACAGATAGGTAAAGAAGTTCACTCATACACGTTCAACTAATCTGTGGGGGTACTTGAGAGTAGCAACCCAGTTCTGACTTTCAGCTCCATGCTCTTTCCATGAGCCTTCCAAGCTGGTTGGTGGTCCCACAAACCACATTTAAGAAGTAAATTCACCTCTCCTATTTATAAATCTGTGAAAAAAAATGGATTGCAATATCACACACACTCACCCAGAATGGTCTTGTTTGAGGGATGGAGTTGGGGAGAGGTGAATAGGTACCTCTCTCTGTCTCTGTCTGTCTTCCTCTTCCCCCCTACTCCCAACCCTGAGAGCAGACAGCTGCTTTAAGGAAAAACAAAAGGGGGTGGGGAGGCACCCTCCCAGAAGGTAATGGGCACAGTGAAAGTAAAAAGCCCCCATGATCCTTCTTCCTTTCAGAAAGGAGAGGTGCTATTAGTTACCTATCCTCATGTAGTAGTTTCTTACTCATGGTGACTTGATACAGTGTCTCCCAAGAGCCAGTCTGGGAGTACTCTATCAAGGGTTGACTCTTAGAACACTCCATTAATGTCTGGTGCAGCATGCTGGCAAGATTGTGGGGCACAGTGACCCCTAGGTTGTATGGTAGGATGCCTGAACCTTTGGATTCTTTGTGTATACGCATCCTTGGCACCTGCTAAAGGTGATGTGGTCTGTTAGGAATGTCATTCTCAATTCCCCAACATCTGAAGCTGTTGGAAGTCAGTCAACACAGTGAAATACCCCAGAATGCTTTAAACATTTTTTTTTTATTTTGCAAATCATCAGCAAATGTGCCTGGCTGGTTTATCCTCTTCTACTTCACGGCAAAGGATGAAGCTGGGTGGTTTGATAGAGACTGCTGAACTTGGGGTTAGAAAGAACAGAGTTTTGGTCCTGCTTCAGATGCTTACTAGCTAGCTGTGTGGCCCTGGACAAGCTGCTTAACTTCCATCTGCATCAGTTTCCTCATTTGTAAATTAAGGTTATTGTGAAGCTTAAATGGGATAAGTGATGTAAAGTTCTTTTCAAACCTTAAAAAGCTTGTTGTTGGTGGTCAGTCATTTTTCAGTTGTGTCCAATTCTCTGTGACCCTATTTAGTGTTTTCTTGGCAAATATACTGGAGTGGTTTGCCATTTCCTTCTCCAGCCCATTTTACAGATGAGGAAACTGAGGCAAACAGGGTTAAGTGACTTGCTCAGAGTCACCCAGCTAGTAAGCGTCCAAGGCCATATTTGAACTTGGGAAGATGAGTCTTCCTGACTACAGGCCTGGCACTGTGTTCACTATGGTGCCACCTAGCTGGTCTATAATGAGCTATATGATGCTTAATAATTATATCTATATGTAGCCTATATGTAATGATTAATAATGTAATGATTAATAATAATAAAATAAAATAAAATAAATAGTAATAATAAAAGGTCACATTACTGTTTGTTCTGGTTTCTTCTAGTTCTGTGAACATGGGATATAGGACTGAGATTAGGGAAGGCCTTCATTATGATGAGGGTTCTATGCCTGCCATAAAATGACTATATGGTCTCAAGCAATTCTTTTTTTATGTTTTTATGTTTAGGAATCTCTAGCTCACCTAAGCCAGAAGTACAGTGGCCACAGATTTGGGCTTGACTCTGCTTGTGGAAGCCTTGACCCACTCCAGTTTTGTCCTGGGTTGGTTCGTCCCTCTCTTGGCAGTCAGATCCTCCCTCCCCTTTCCCCTGCCATGTTGTTCCTGGGGTACTGGCTTTAGTGCAGATATCCAATGAGCTTTTGACTTACTGCAGTTCAGAACTCCCAAGCTTAAGTGATTTATTAGTATCAGCTTCCCCAGTAGTAGGAAATTACAGGCCTATGCTACCATATCTGGCTATCCTAGAATTCTAAATTCCAAGATTCTTTCTAATCCCTTCCAGCTCTAGTGTTGGGGTAAAAGGAATGGGTTGAGAGGAAGTACTTATTCATAGGTAGCTGAAAATTTGGCTTAAAAAACTTCCAAACGGGTAGATTTAGAGATGGAAGAAGACTTTGGATTCCCCCCTCCCTTTCTTTGTATCACCTGTATTTAACATGGTGCCTGGCACATAGTAGGTGCTTAATAAAAGATTCTCGACCTGACACATCTAGTGTAACCTTCTTATTTTAGAGAGGAGGAAACTGAACAAATTTTCTGTACAATGTAGATTCAGTCAAAAGGCCACACTTAAGGACCTAGAAGGCCACACGTAGCCTTAAGTCTGCAGGTTCCCCATCCCTGATGTAGTCCATTCCCATCATTTTACAGATGATGGAACTGAGGCCTATAGTTGTGTAGTGATTTACCTGAACTTCTGTACCTGGTGAGCGTTGGAGGCAGGGTCAGAGGATCTAGAACTTGAAGGCACCTGAAGAAATATCTAGTCTAACCCTCTTATTTTGCAGATGGGGAAACTGAAGTCCAGAGAGGGAAAGTGACTTAGCCAATGTCACAGTTAATAAGCCAAACAAGTAGGATTTGAACCAAGCCCCTCTGACTCCATGGCCAGTGCTCCTTCCTTTGTACCACATGTTACATGTGAAACCCCACTTTCTTTCCTTCTGAAAGCCAGAAAATAAAGAGGTATTTGAAGAGGAAAAAGGATGTGTTCTGAGCTTTGAAGGAACATCTTTCTCTTACTTAGCCTGTATGTTCCAAGGGTTAAAATCCATTTCTTTTCCTTCAAAAAACATTTCTCTGACCTCGATGACAATTTGAGGGAATGCTCCCCCAGAGCCACCTTCACCTCCCACCCCCAGGTTAATATGACTGCCCTTGGTGTGATCATCTTGCAGCATTTAACAAACACCATCTGGTCCCTCTCCATTACTCTACCTTTTTGACAGAGAGAGAAAGAGGTTTCAGAGGCCAACCGGTATCCACTGAAGCACACAAGTCCACGGAAGAGTCAAGAGCATAGCCCAAGGCCCATAACTCTTCATCTGAGACTCACTGAGAAATCTTCCTTCATCCCCTGTGCCATTTGGGAATCATTTCAAAGGCATTCCAGCCTTAGACTCATGCCAATATGCTGGTGATCAATTATTCTGTTCATCCCCCAGCAAATCCCCCAACTGATTTGCTGTCCCCTGGAGAGGAGACTTCCAAAGCTGACCTTAACTGCTCTGGCATTCCCTCTCCCCTCCCGGGGCCTACAAAAGAACAGCCCCTGGGGTTGAGTGATTTATGGCTTTCTCACACAGGTCATGCTTGAGCCCAGACAGATAGGGGAGATCTTTCTTTAATGAGAGAAATGCACCATTACTCGGTCATAAATTCAACTTAATGGCAATTTTAAGAGGGCAGTGTGCCCAGGCTTTTTTTGAAACACAAATCAAAAATCTCAAATTCCAGGCATATCAGTCTAGAAACTCTTTTTTGGCAACAATCTCCCCCTTTAAAATGTTTTATTTTTTATTTTAGGAAATTGGTTCCCCTTATTGCATCCTGGGTTGCTTAGTTAAGGTTCGTGGGCAAGGCAAAGTTGCTGTGACAGCAGAGAGGCATGAAGGTGGCATGCAGCTCAGGGTCCTCTTGCCAGTGGGAAGGGAGGACTTGACTTTAGTTGTCATAGAGGCACCAGCGAACTGCCACATAGACCAGATCCACAATGGAGCAGGAATAAAGGGAAGCTAGGTGGTAGAGGTGCTACAGAGATGCAGGAAGATCTGAGTTCAAATCCTGCCAGACACTAGCTTTGTAATCCTAGGCTTAACCTTGCTTAACTTTGTCACCACATCCTTGGTGCTATCAAATGGGTCAACATCAGAAACTGATAGGATTTTGTCAATAGAAATGACCATTAAAGCTGAGGCCTTACCATTTGCTTTGAGGCTGTACCCTAAGGATCATAGAACCTTTCCATCTCACTTGTAGCTGACACTTTGTGCGTGGTGAGCAGGGATTGTCTTTCTTATATTTGTATTTCTATTCCTGGTGCTTAGCACATTGTAAATGCTTCATAAATACTTTATACATTTGTTCTCAGCCTCGGTTTCTTCATATGTAAAAAGGGGATAATTATAACACCTACCTGCTGACTTGACTCCCTCCCTCCCTCTTTAACAGCTGCCTTCCCACCCTGCCATGCCTCCATCTGAGGGTTGCTTAACAAATTGGTCAAAAGTATCATTTCCTGTCAGACCCCATTGCCAACAACTTTACAACGCTTTTCAGATTCCCTTTATTGTCTTTTCCTTCTTTATTGTCTAATGTCATGTGTAATTAAATTAGAATATAAACAAGCAAGATCCTTGAAGGACAGTTAGTACAGTGTCTGTCACATAGTAAGCACTTAATAATTAATCTAGGTCTGTCTGTCCATTTAACCATCCATATCTATCTGTCTAATCATCTAGATCTATTTATCTATCTACCATCCAACCATCTATATCCATCTTTTTGTTTAACCATCCATATTTATCTATCTAATCATATGCATCTAACCATTTCTCTCTCTCTTGCTTTCTGTTTTTCTAATTCTATCCATTTATATCTATCTTTCTATCTAATCATTTATATTTATCTATCTAACCTTCTATATCTAACCATCTCTATCCTCCATCCATCCAACCATTCATAGTTTTCTATCTGTTTTTCTAACTTTATCTCACAGGCTTTGTTGTAGAGATCAAACAAGCTAAGTTTTAACATATGCTTTAAATATTTTAAAGCACCATGTGCATGTTCACTATTTATCCATCACCTCATCTACTACCAACCTCATGCTGAATCTTCTTTCATGCCCAAGGTATAGGGTATATTTGGCATCCTTGCTTATGGAGTTGAAGCTCATACCTTTTGGGTGTTGTGAGACTTGGAATTTGGTGGGAGAATTCACTGTTTCCTAGTTTTCAGTATCTTGCATCCGATACCTTCAAAGCTGTTGGAGCAGAGTGTGATGGGTTTCTGGGAATGGGTAGCTAGAATCCATCTTGAACCAAAGAATGTATTAAGTTCCCAAGATCTAGTTCACAGAGGGATAGTATTTGTGATTATTCTCTTCATAGAGGGAGCAGGACCTTCTCTGATATCACTTCTTATTTTGATGTGGAGGTCAGGCTGAACTCACCTGGTAGCTCAGAGTCTGGGGCAGAATCTCTTTCCTTAGGGTTTGGTTATCTCTGTTCACTCTTCATGGAATCATCAATCAATACTCATCCAACAGAGATCTATTAAACATCTACTGTGTACCAGGACCTTTGTTAAGTATTGTGGCAAAAATGAAACAACCCTTGCCCTAAAGGAGCTTACAGTCTATTGATCATAAAAGGCTGAGGGTGGACAGAAGTTCAGAGATGGACTGACCCAAGCTCCTCCTTATACAGATGAGAAAATTGATGTGTGTGTGTGTGTGTGTGTGTGTGTGTGTGTGTGTGTGTGTGTGTGTGTGTGTAGGATGGGTCAGAGAGTTTGGATCTAGTGATTTAGTTGGTGTAGGGAACTTTGGGTGAGGAAACTCCTTCTATCATTGCAGATCTTGTACCCTCTCCACTACTTGTAGCCCGAGAGAGTTGCCCGGGTGACTGAGAGGTTACATGACTTGCCCAGGGTCACATAGCCAGTGCGTGACAAAGGCAGGCCTTTCTGACCAAAGTTGCCTTTTTTTTTTGTTACTGCCTCTTGAGGCTTCTTCTTTGAGTTGAGGTTCATCGAGATTAAGTAAAATTCCCCATGATAAGTCAGTGAGTGGCAGATTCATTACTTGAGTCTCCTGAATCCTCTGCCCTGACCTTGCTGTTTTATCATGCTGTTTGTCTCTGGTGGCATCTCTCAGAGGTGGGCAGAACAGGGTGGTAGCAGGAACTCTGCCGGTCTCCAAGAATGGGTCTCTGTGTGTTGGTTCTCCTCTCAGGTCCAGTGTCTTCCCCCTCCCCCCCCAGGGGGCTCAGTTTGTCCAGTATGGAGAACTGCCATAGGTGGGTTTGGTGACCTGAGACTTTGGCTTCAGGGTACTGGGTTGGCTATGCTGGCCAGCGCCACCCTGAAAAGTTAGGGCCCCAGATAGTCAGGGCCCAAGCAGTCACCTGCCCCAGGGGCAGGAGATTGAAAAGTCCCAGAGTCCTTTTGATCCCCGGCCCAACTTATGCTCCCCTTACCCCCCATTCAGTAATTTCTGGGTCCAAGGCTGCCCTTCCTCTCTAAGGAGATCTATAGGGTATGGACAGCTCCTTCTGCTCAGTGAAGCTCAGGGAAGCCCAGTGAAAAAGGGACCTGTTCTGACTTTCTCAAGGAGAAGAGCTGAATTCTCTCTCTTTCTGTGCAACTCCATAAAAAAAGACTCCTTTTCTGTAAGGTTATGTTGGCTGGGCCTCTGACTGGTAGCCAAAAAACTCTGCCAAAATCATGTTACAGCCAAGTCTCAATTACCTGGAGGCCTTTTTCAAATCTCTGGCCTGGCTTCTCCTTGCCATTCACTGAGGGTAATCAGGATTATCACCTGCCAATATCCCAAAGACTTTTTTCATAGAAGAGAGAATAGCCTAATTCTGCTCAGCTCAGAAGGACAGAAGTAGGACTAGTAGTGAGAGTTACAGGGAAGAAGCTATCAACTCTAAGTCTGGAAGATTCCCTGTAACAGTTAGACCTACTCCCAAAATCTAATGGATGACTTTGTAAGGTAGCGAGTTCCCTATCACTGGAGATTTTCCGATACAAGCTAGATGCCCTCTTGTTGCGTATATTGTAAAGGAAATTCCTGCTTTTGGTGGAGATTGGCCTAGATATTCCAAGGTCACTTCCAATGTGAGATTATATGATTTTAAAAGCCATGATAATTCTGGGTAGGTCTCTATCAACAGTTGATTTCTGAGCAAGCAACGTAAAATAATATTAACCAAAACATAAAAGGTGAGTCCATCGATCACTCACTTAACCAGATTTATTATGTGCTTACTATATGCCAGGCACTGTGCTAAGAACTGGGGAAAATATGACAAAAATCAACTAATTAATCAATTAATAAGCATTTATCAACCAATTACTATGTTCTAGGAATTGTGGTAAGCACTCAAGATACTTTTACACTGTTTTATCTTTCTGTTTTTGTATCCCTGGCATGGCAGAATAATTTGCAAATAGTAAGTGCTTAATAAATGCTTTATTCATTGATTCAAATGGAAAGCAAAAAAACAGTCCCTGCCTTCAAGGAGCCTACATTCTAATGGAGCAGATAATCTGCGCCTAGATAAGCAGCTGCAACAATTTGCAGAGCAGATGGAAGCTGATTTTATAGGGGAAGGCACTAAAACCTTTGGAAAATAGTTGTTGTTCATCCTTCATTTTGAAGATTGCTTGTGAATTGGATTTAAGTGAGTCCAAGTTGCACAAAGTCATCAGCCTCACTTTCTCTTCCAATCATCGAAGTCCAGTGGCAGGACAAGTCAGGATGACTGGCTCAGGATGTAGTAGATGACCTTGGCATCTCCAGTGTCTAAGCATCTGCTTCAACTGCCTTCATGGCCCTTAGAACAAATTGTTCTTCTCTACTCTTTATGCAGGGGGAAATCTTCATTGCTTAGGGTAGACATTCCCCTAACTCAGAGATGGGTTTAAGCCGCTCTCCCACTCTGTGGCTGCCCAGAGTGTAGCATATAAAAGGAGGGACAACCAGAGTCCCTGGCTTGGTGTTTGGAGCTGGTCAACTACATTGCAGTTCCAAAGTTACTTGTGTTGGAAGGAGAAGGAGCAAGGGATCCAGGTGAGGACTTTTCATGGCAGTTCTTTGCAGCACCAGGAGCCTAATGGTCCTTGTTAGTTTTTCCTGGGTACCTCAGTGTGTCTATGTTAGGCTTCACCCTGAGAAAGTCTTACATGTTAGGATGCAATCTGCCTAAGTTCTTGGCATAGGGATGCCAAAGGATGGGCAATGATGACTGTTCCACAAGGTTAGTGATAGTTGCTGTCCTCTCCTGAGCCCTTTTTCATCATTTCCATTATGCTTTTTGCATAAGTGACTAAGGTTTTGGGATCCTGATAGAGCCCAGAATAAAAGTAGAAAGTCAGCATGCATGAGAGAGGGGATAATTGTTGCAGAAAAGACCAGAGAAGGGGGAATTTAGGGAACTGCCTATGAATGGCCTCAATCTTCTCAGGAAAATAGGGGGGTAAAGGTACAGAGGCTATACCATTAGGATATTAAACAATAAAGGCTGTCAAACAGTGTATAGAAGTGATGTCAAGGGTTTGAGAAGAGAGTCAAAGGCATATTTACTGTGATGTACAGGAAATTAATAAGACTAAAATAACAAGACTGCCCAGCAGCAGAGAGGAATGGGTTTGGATGCTCCCCCCACCAATAGTCTATACATTTAGTGAATGACTTTTACGATTTGCTGGCCAAAAGTCATCACTTGGTGGCCAACCTTCTGGTATTGAGTCTCTCCATCCTTGGCTAGGCTGGTCTTCAGATAACTCTCAGATGAGGAAACCCCTTCTACCAAGGAAGATAAAAATCTCTACAATTTATAAAGAACAAATGATGAAGTATTTATAAAGTATTTACTATACTCCAGGTACTGTGCTAAAGGCTTGGAATACAAATATGTACAAGCAATCAAGACATCCTCTGTCCTCAAGAAGCTCACATTCTTATGGGGGAAATTAATAATAAAGAAAACAAAAGTAGCTGTGTGCATGACAATGTAGCCAGGAAGTGATGTTAAGGCCTGGTTCCAGGCAAGATAAGATGAAAGTTCACCTATCAGGTCCAAGGATCCCAGGTTCTCATGGGAAGGGGAAGAGGTAGATTAGGAAGATGGCCCTAGTGTAGGTAGAATTGAAGCAATCTCTTTATAGTTTGCAATTGCTGTGAGAGTTGTTTATTAGTATCCTTTGATTGGAAAATGGCTCCTGGTCTTAAAATTTTTCATTAGTTCTCTATATATCTTGACTATAAAACTCTTATCTGAGATAGTTGATTCAAGGATTTTTTTCCCAGTGGAACATTTTCCCTTTTTCCTAGATAAATTGATTTTTTACATTATTGAAATAATTTATGTTGTCTTTTGTTATCCTCACCACAGCTATAAAAATCACTTTACCAAGATGGCTGCTGGAAAGCAGGGACTTGCGTGAGCTCCCCACCACGTCCCTCCAAAAACCTATAAAAAATGGCTCTGAACAAATTCTAGAACTGAAGAACCCACAAAATAGCAGAGGGAAGCAGGGATCCAGCCCAGGACAGCCTGGATGGTCACTGGATGAGGTCTATCGTGCACAGAGTGGAGGGGAGTGGGAGGCAGCAGGACCAGTCAGACCAGGAGCTGGGCAGAACAGGCCCTAGCGCCCTAAATCAGTGAGCTTTGGCAGTTATCAGACTTCTCAACCCACAAACACCAAAGACAACAGAGAAGGTTAGTGCGAAAAGCTGCAGAGGACAGAGTTTGCGGTTTGGCCACTGCCCCAGGGGCAGTGGGGGAGGTGCAGCTACAGAACTACAGCTGCAGTTACTTCCGACCCCAGGCCCACGTGGTGGGAGGAATTAAGTGGTGGATCAGAGCAGGAGTGAAGAGCCTACTGAAGATTTGTGTCAGGTCCGGGTTGGTAGTTCTTGAGGAAGGAGGAGTGCTGGGGTGGCAGAGCTGGCTATATAGAAATAGCTCTGAAATCAACAGCACATCCCCTCAAGCTTGGAACAAAGTACTCTTTGCTCTACAAGCAGTCATACCCTGATGAAAAACTCAAGTGCCAAGTAAGTTGGCTGGGAACATGGCCAGGCAGCAAAAATGCACCCAGATTCAGTCTCAGACTTTGGAATCTTTCTTTGGAGACAAAGAAGACCAAAACATACGGCCTGAAGAAGTCAACAAAGTGCAAGAGCCTACACCAAAAGCCTTCAAGAAAAACATGAACTGGTCTCAGGCCATGGAAGAGCTCAAAAAGGATTTGGAAAAGCAAGTTAAAGAAGTAGAGGAAAAATTGGGACGAGAAATGAGAATGTGCAAGAAAACCATGAAAAACAAGTCAATGACTTGCTAAAGGAGACCCCAAAAAATACTGAAAAAAATATTGAAGAAAACAACACTTTAAAAAATACACTAACTCAAATGGCAAAAGAGCTCCAAAAAGCCAATGAGGAGAAGAATGCCTTGAAAGGCAGAATTAGCCAAATGGAAAAGGAGGTCCAAAAGACCACTGAAGAAAATACTACCTTAAAAATGAGATTGGAGCAAGTGGAAGCTAGTGACTTGATGAGAAATCAAGATATCAAAAACAGAACCAAAGGAATGAAAAAATGGAAGACATGGTCAAATATCTCATTGGAAAAACCACTGACCTAGAAAATAGATCCAGGAGAGATAATTTAAAAATTATTGGACTACCTGAAAGCCATGATCAAAAAAAGAGCCTAGATATCATCTTTCAAGAAGTTATCAAGGAGAATTGCCCTGATATTCTAGAGCCAGAGGATAAAATAGAAATTGAAAGAATCCACCGATCACCTCCTCAAATAGATCCCAAAAAGAAAACTCCTAGGAACGTTGTCACCAAATTCCAGAGCTCCCAGGTCAAGGAGAAAATACTGCAGGCAGCTAGAAAGAAACAATTTGAATATTGTGGAAAAACAATCAGGATAATACAGGATCTGGCAGCTTCCACATTAAGGGACCGAAGGGCTTTGAATACGATATTCCGGAGGTCAATGGAGCTAGGATTAAAACCGAGAATCACCTACCCAGCAAAACTGAGTATCATGCTCCAAGGCAAAACATGGATTTTCAATAAAAAAGAGGACTTTCAAGCTTTCTCGGTGAAAAGAGCGGAGCTGAATAGAAAATTTGACTTTCAAACACAAGAATCAAGAGAAGCATGAAAAGGTAAACAAGAAAGAGAAATCATAAGGGACTTACTAAAGTTGAACTGTTTTGTTTACATTCCTACATAGAAAGATGATGTGTATGATTCATGAGACCTCAATATCATAGTAGCTGAAAGGAATATGCATATATATATATGTATGTATACATATGTGTGTGTCTATGTATGTATATATGTAGGTATATATATATATATACACACACAAAGGGCACAGGGTGAGTTGAATATGAAGGGATGATAAATAAAATCAATTTAAGGGGTAAGAGAGGAATATATTGAGAGAGGGAGAAAGGGAGAGATAGAATGGGGTAAATTATCTTGCATAAAAGTGGCAAGAAAAAGTGGTTCTGTAGGAAGTGAAAAGGGGGCAGGTGAGGGGGAATGAGTGAATCTTGCTCTCATCGGATTTGACCTGAGGAGGGAATACCATACACACTCAATTGGGTATCTTACCCCACAGCAAAGAAGGAGGAAGAAGGTGAAAAAGGGGGGATGATAGAAGGGATGGCAGACAGGGGGAGGAGGTAATCAGAAACAAACACTTTCGAAAAGGGACAGGGTCAAGGGAGAAAATTCAATAAAGGGGGATAGGTTAGGAAGAGTAAAACATAGTTAATCTTTCACAACATGAATATTGTGGAAGGGTTTTACATAATGATACGAGAGGGAGAGAGGGAGAGAATTTGGAACTCAAAGTATGGATGGACCCATACCAAAATCTTTTCTAACTTGGTAGGATCTGCCAGTTTGTGTTTGGTTGGCATGACCTTGAAAAAACCAAGGGTTACCTCTGTAGCACCATGAACCATTAGAGAGTAGGTTTTTAGTGGAAGAAGCTGTATATTATTTGATATTTTGATGCATCTGTGATGTTACCAATGCTGATTTTGACCCATCCATACCTTCTAATCCTCCAATTATTATTCAGGTCTTTTCATAGAGCATCTGTTCAATATGCTGGAGGTCTTAGTCTGCGTGTCTGAATCTTTGTGGATATCAGTACAATGTCCCAGCTATCTATCTGTCATCCCCAGCTATTACTACATGACTGACTTACCTCTTTTTACAGCCCTTTGGGTACTTGATAATGTCTTCATTCCTTTTACCCCTAGACCAGTGATTTCATGGGTTTGGGAGGAAATTGTCTCTACCAATGTACATCTTTACCTGTTTGGCAATATTCTCAGAAACTTGCTTCTACCACTTCGAAGTAAAATGATTTGGCCAGGGTCACACAGACAGTGTTTGTTAAAGGTAGAAATTGGAACCAGGTCTTCCCAGAGAGCAAGGGCTGTTGTTTCACTGTATTCACAGTATTTGGTACAATGCCTGGCACATAATGGGCATTTAATAAATACTGGTTTATTGATTCATTGAATGACTCATGTCCTTCCTGCCATCTATCTGCTAAGACACGCTCATAGCATATGTAGGTTATTTACAACTGCTGAAAGAAAGGGAGAATCTTTTCATCCATTCTCTGCTCTGGTAAGAAACAAAGAAAAACTACAACAAGCAAACTTCAGAATAAATGGGGCAAATGCCAAGTAGTTCTATCTATTCTTTAGATAAATACTATCCTCCAGCCAAACTATCTGGGCTTTCTTGATGAAAAAAAGAGTTTTTACAAAGACAAAAAATTCCCAAGATTCATTTAAAATTTTTCTCATGATGAAAGCCTTTTCTTTTATGGTTGTCCAAAGAGTCTGAGCTTCATTCAGGATTCTTCCCTCCCCCGCCCTAGACAGCAAAGGGATTTAAAAACATGTCGCAAGATTCTAATGAAATCTGCAGAGTAGAATTACATTCTTCTGTGTAACTTTAGGACACCAGGAGAAAAGATAACATAGTCTGTCTCGCTTTTTTGCAATTAGCTGCATGGTATTGATTTAATTGTACTGCTGCTTAATCAGTGGCTATGGTACAGATAATGGCACATAGTTAAAATAATTATGGGAATTAGATAAGATAATGCTTTGAATTTACATTATGTCTCCCTACTAAATGGCTCCAAACTCCCAAATGGACAGAATAAATCCATGTTGCCATTAACCACTTACTACACCTTGTCCTGGCAGTACAGCGGAATGAACACTCGTTCTGGAGTCAGAAAATCCCACCTATGACACTACTTTAACCTCTTTGGGCCTCAATTTCCTTGTCTTTAAAATGAGGGGGTGGGACTAAGTAGTCTCTAAGACCCTTCCTGTTCTAAATCTATGATCCTTATGAGCTCTCTGGGTCCCATTTTCCTCATTTGTAAAATGGTGTTGGACCAAGACTCCTTCAAAGTCCCTTGAGGTGGTAGATCTATGATCCTAGGAACAATTAGCTCTTGGGGCATTCCATACAGTAAGTGGTGTTGGCCCAATAGAAACATCTGCTGTGGTCCTGGAGAATGGGACAAAGATCAGGCACTGAAAGGTCATTCTATTGTAGTTCATTGGCATTTATTCAACAAATATTTAAGTGGATACTATGAGTATTGTCTCTCCCTATTCACTGTGTCCCTGTCTCCCTTACCCCCATTAGATTATGAGCTTCCTCCAATGAACAGGTCAACAAGTTATTCACTCAATCAGCCAGTCAGCCATTGACTGATTACTTTATTGATTACTACGTGTTAGGCACACGATAGTTGGATGATTGATTTATGGAGGCAGTGAGATACAATAAAGAGACCACTAGTTATGGAGTCAGAGGACCTGGGTTCAAATCCTGCCCCTGATGCTTACTTAGGCCTGTTACTTAATTTCCTTAGCACTCAATTTCTTTATCTGTAAAATGAGGAGGTCGAACTAAGTTTCCTTCCGTATCCAGACCAGTGACCTTATAATCCTAAAATCCTATCATTCTATAATCTAGACTCAAGGTTTTTAAAAATTTACTACCTGTTTGACTTTAGGTAAGTCACTTATTTTTTCTAGTTTAGTCTCCTCATTTGTAAAATGAGGATGCTGGACAAGATGGCCTCTGAGATCCCTTTGAATTCAAAATCTAGGACCTTATGATGATTGAGAAGAGAAGGATGGGGTATGTTTTGTGGGCTAGGTGTGATAGGAGTCTTCCAGCATTTGATAGGCATCATATGGAATAGATCTGTCTTGTGTGGCATAGAAGGCAGGACCAGATGCAACAGGTGGAAGTTTCCAAGTAGCGGATTTAATACTGGATGCGAAGTCCCATCAACTTCCCCTGCCTTCTCAACACCAGGAACCAAGAGATCAGCTCCCCTCTCCTGCTACCTTTCTTTCCCTTCCTTTTGGCTTTCATCCAAGCACCATCCCAGATTAGTAGGCACTCGGAACAGTGGCACTCACTTGAGGGACAGGGGCCGGATGAGACAACACACCGGAGCCCTTCACCACCACCACCGCTCTCCCTGTGGAGTGCAACATATCATTACAATCAGCTGAGCTTGTTCCTGGCTTTTTCAGCATCTGTAGTGGCAGCTGGTCCCTTTCCCTCTTTGTCAGGAAGTGCATTCAAGGGTATCCTGCTAGAAAGTTCCCCCAGCAAGCATTTCTTTAGATTGTGAAATTAACAAGCCAGGCTTGAGTTGGTGGCATCTGAAGCAAAGTGAGGGAGGGCAGAACCAAATAAGGTTGGGGAAGTTGTCCAAGGGCTCTCCTATACCCCAAGTGATCTTTAAGACCAGGAAACAAAAATAAACAATCATTTCCTAGGATATAGGCATCTCCAGCTTCTTAAAGATCCTGGTGTTAAGGAGAAAAACATCATAGGATCATTGATTTAGAGCAGCGAAGGACTTTAGATGCCATTAAGTCAAACTACCTCATTTTACAGTGAGGAAACTGAGGCAGAGAGGTGATGTGTCTTTCTGGGGGCGCGCAGCTAATAAGTGTCAGAAGTAAAATTTGACCCAAGGTTTTCCTGACTCTTGAGTCCTGATCCTTATCTACTAAATACCATAAACTGGCTTTTTTTTTGATAAACACCACCTTGATATTTCTGACCTCAAATCTGGACTTGCCAAGTGAATAGCTCTCAGACCTTAGGTTTGTCCTCATGTCTGCATGTCTGATGACTACAAGTCACCTTCATTAGGGTACCATAACCATCTTTGTAAATGCCAATATAAGAGGCAATATAGCACAGTGGAAAGAACACTGACACTGAAGTCAGGACCTTGGTCTTCTCTTCCTGTGTCACTCTTGCCCACATTTTCCCATAAACCCTCCACTGAAGGTCTACCCAATATACTGATGGTCTCTTCTTTCTTCTAGGTCCCCTGACATGATAGTGCTACCAATGTGGAGCACATAATTGTCCCTCAGTCTTATTATATGGCTGACCTCTCTGTCTCTGTCTCTCTCTCTCACCTTTTAGTCAGGTAGTTGCTTAATTAGTCAATGAATAAGATAATGAGGAATAGATATGAGTGGGTTTTTTAGTCTGTAATTGAATGAGAAAGAGGGGGAATGAATGATGATAACTGGTATTTGTTAGAAATATTTGAAAACTGTTGAGTTAATTAGAAAAAGTCTTATATGGGAGAAGCTTAGCTAGTGGGAAAACAGTTTTTTGAAGAACAAGTTTTTTTGGATGCATTTCACACACACACAAATACAAATACACACACACACACACACACACACACACACACACACACAGCTATTCACTCCCGGAGGCCCAAGTAATACCCTCCCCATTTCCTCTGATCTATCCTAGAAAGATTTTCTAAGTTCATTTATTTTGTCTTTATGTCATATGCAATCTAGTCAATAAGTCAATATTACAGCCAACAATGTTGCTAGCCTTCAACAGTATTTATCCGTGATTGAGACAGATGTGTTTCTTGGAGAAAGGCTAATTAAAATCTCAACTGTTCAGTAAATTATTGGTTCAGTTGTTCACACAGAGAAGCTGGTACATCATCTTTATTTACTTTTTCTCCCTAAGCTTGTTTTATCTGCAGCCAGAAGACTGGAATGAATGTTCTAGCTCCCACACTAACTAGCTCCATAATCAATCAACTATGAGTGTTTATTAGGCACTTACCAGATGCCTAATAAGTGATTATGGATTGCCAGGCACTGTGCTAAGTGATGGAAATACAAATACAAAAATGAGACAGCTCCTGCCCTCAACAGCACACATTCTATTAGAGGCAGTGAGGATGATTAAAATATTCACAAATAAATAAATAAATAAGTGACATATGCCAAATTAATTTATAGGTACTGAGAGGTGCCCCAATAACCAGGAGAATCAGAAAGGGCTTCTTGACGGTGTTAGAACTTGAACTGAGCTTTGAAAGAAGCTAGGGACTTAAGAGGCAGAGGAGAGGAGACTATGGATTCAGAATTGGAAGATGGCCTTGCAAAGTCTCAGAGGTGGGAGATGGAATGTTGGGTATGGAGGGCAACAAGGAGGCCAGTTTGGCTGGTATGTAGAGTGTATGGGGAGAGTAATATGTCACTGGCCCAGAAAGACGTGCAAGAGCCATATTGGTAAAGACTAGAAATGCCAAACTGAGGAGTTGTATTATCTTCAAGGCAATGGGGTATCACTGAGACTTCTTGAGTTGGGGAGGATTTCTTCATTGGCAAAGGGAAGTTTGATCTAGCAGATTGATAAAGCTGACAAAAATGGAAAATGACAAATGCTGGAGGGGCTGTGGGAAAACAGGCACACACATACATTATTTAATGTGGGAGATAATCCTGTTCCTGAAACAAGCAGTCCAGTTTGCCTGAAATGTGTGCGAAGGGGAACAATTTTTTTCTGGAAATGCAGACTGGAGCCACACCACAGAGAACTTTAAATGCCAAGCAGAAGAGTTTGTATTGAATCCTAGGATATGATGTGATAAACATTTATTCAGTGTCTACTATGTGCCAGGCACTGTGCTATGGGCTGGAGATACAAACAAGAAAAAGAAAGACAGTCCTCATCCTCTAGGAGCTTACAATCTACTGGGGAAAACAATACACAAAAGGAATCTGGGAGTGCCAGAGGCAACTGGGAGAGTGGCATAATGAAGAGGATGTTGTTGAGTTGTTTCAGTCACGTTCAACCCTTTCTGATTCTATTTTTTTTGGCAAAGATACTAGAGTAGTTTTCCATTTCCTTCTCCAGCTCATTTTACAGATGAGAAACAGAGGCACACAGAGTCAAGTGATTTGCCCAGGGTAACACAGTTTCTGAGGTTGGATTTGAACTCATAAAGAGTCCTCCTGATTCTAAGCCCGATTCTGTATCCACTGTGCCATCTAGTTGCCCAATGAGGATGATGGTGGAGTTGATACCAAGCAGAGCAGATGGCAGCAAATGAAAAGATGGCTGGATTTTTGAGCCCTCTTGAAAGGGAGGCTATGGAAGGAACTTTTTGCTCTATCCTCTAGCCCTCCAATCAGAGAAGCAGCAGCAACTAGGGATGCTGACAAGGTATGAGCAGAAAAGCTGAAACAATTTCCATGATGATATGTTTCCAGGTGAAGAGTTTTATCTGGTGATGAGGGGAGATGAAGATGATGGTGGAGGTGAAATCAAGTAGAGAAGCTGGTAGTAAATGAAATCTAAGGAGAAATAGGAAACCACTGCAGGTTCTTGGGTGGGGGACTGACAGGCTCAGACTGCATGGGCAAAACTTCTAGGAAGAGGCTTGTTCCCTTCATTTCACTACCTACTCACTCTTCAGTCCTTCACAATTTGAATTCTAGCCTCATCACTTTTCTGAACCACTATCAATAATTTCTTAATTGTCTAATTTTCTTTCAACATCCTTGCTGTTTTTGACCTTACTGACTAATCCAATAAACATTTATTAAGTGCCTACTAGGGGCCAGGCACTGTGCTAAGCACTGGAGATACAATTATTAGAAAGATAGTCCCTCCTCTCAAGGAAGTTACAATCTAATGGTGGGGGGAAAACACACAAAAGAGGCAGGAAAGTGGGGGGAGACACCAGTGGATACCTGGCATGGGGTGGGGCATCTTGTTCTGTTGGGTTAAAACCAAGCAGGGCAGCAGATGCAGAGTGGAGTGAGCCAAAGAGTCTAATCTCTGCCCTCTCTAAAGGAAAGCATTGGGAGGAGTTTGGTATTCTCTAGCCCTCCAATTAGAGAGGAAAAAAGGCTGAGGAAGGTGATGTCACTCAGGGCTTGAGTTAAGCCACTTGGAGGTGAGATTAGTGGTGATGAGCTTAACCTGGGAGGGCCATCTTGTTCCATGGAGTTGAAACCAGACAGAGCTGCAGATGGAGTGGAATGATTGACCTGCCCTTCATTTGAGATGCCCTCTTGATGCTTTCCTTCCTAAAAGCTATTTCTTTTGGACCTTCCCTATTTCATCATCTTCCTGACCCCTGAAAGTGGGTGCTCTCCAAGGTTCTAACTTCCTTTACTAAAGAGGTTCTTCACTCTTTGTGTGTGTGTGTGTGTGTGTGTGTGTGTGCGTGTGTGTGTGTGTGTGTGATGGGTGATGGTCCCCTTTGGTGGTCTATGGACCTTTTTCTCAGAATATTTTCAGATTCATTAAATAAAATACATAGGATTGGTGCCTGTGTGTGTGTGTGTGTGTGTGTGTGTGTGAGTATGAGATAAGCATTTATATCACACCTACTTTATGCCAGTCACTGTGCTAAGCGCTTTTACAAATATTTTCTCATTTGATTCTCACCATAACCTTGTGAGGGACATGCTGTTATTATTCCCATTTACAGTTGTGGAAACTGAGGCAGACAGGTTAAGTGTTAAGTGCCCAAGAGTAAGTGTCTGAGGCTGGACTTGAACTCAGATCTTGTTGACTTCAGGCCCAACGATCTTTCTACTTTGCCACCAGCTGCCTCATTACAAAGGAAACTGGTTATACTGAAATACAGTTACCAAAATATAAACATGTTCCTGGGCTTCAATTAAGAACCCCAACTCTATATTCTCTCTCATGAGGTTTATGGTTTCATTCACCATCTCTATGTAGCTGACTCTCAAATCTATATCTTCCACCATGACAGCAGAGAGGCCAGGAGCTCTGTTCTTAGAGGGTCCGGATGTCAATCCCACCTCTGACATCCTTTCTTGTGTGACTGTGGGCAAATCTTTTCACCTCCCTGGGCCTCAGTTTCCTTACTCATAAAATGAGGGGGTTGGACTAGAGGACCTTTGTGGTTCCTTCCAACTTGTTGTCCAGGATTCCATGGCTCCCCATGAGCTCTGGTCCTTGATTTCCAACTGCCAGCTGGCTGGCCATCTGGATTCTGCTAGGACCTCACACTCAGTCTGTCTAGAATTGAATTCATCCTCTTTCTCTTAAATCCTATCCTTCCTCTTAATTTCTCCATTCCTCATGAGCATACCACCGTTCTCTAGTTATCCAGCTTTGGAACCTCAGAGTCATGCTTGAGTCTTCTCCCTCTCTTAGTTTTCTAGCTAGGTAGTGAGGAGGATTGAGCGCTAGACTTGGAGTCGGGAAGACCTGAGTTTGAATCCTGTGGCAGACACTTATTGGCTTTGTAATCCTGGGCACTTAAGCTTTATTTGCCCGAGTTTCTATAAAATGAATTATAGCACCTACTTATTGCTTAACAACAGCTCTTCTCCGGGTTTTTGTGGAGATCAAATAAAATATTTGTAAAGTGCTCAGCAAACCTTAAAATGGTGACATTGTTGTTATTTTCCAAGCAGGTGGCAAGTCCAGTTGATTTGAGCTCCACAATATTGCTGCCTCTCAAGAAACAAAGGAGGGCTCAGTTATATTCATATACTATGCTTATGAAGGCAGGGATTTTGTTGTTGCTTAGTCCCTTAGTCACATATGACTCTGTGATCCCATTTGGGGTTTTCTTAGCAAAGATACTGAAGTGGTTTGCCTTTTTCTTCTCCAGCTCATTTTACAGATGAGGAAACTGAGGCAAAGAGGTTTAAATGATTTACTCAGGGTCACGCAGCCAATTAGTGTCTGAGGTAGGATTTGAACTCGGATCCTCTTGACTTCCGGGCCAGTGTTCTACTCATTGTACCCCCTCACTGCCCCAAGGCAGGGATATGAACCAAAATATGGTAGAAACTTTTTTAAAATAATAATCAAAACCATAAACTTTGGTTCATTTAAATGACCCATTCATTCCCTGTCCCACCTTGTCATCCTTCCTCTTATTTTCCATATCTTTATTAAGTCTTCATCATTGTCTTCAGCAAACATTAATTATCTTCTAGGCACCAGATATTGTTTTATGTGTTAGGCATATAAAGCAAAATTGAAGTACTCCCTGCCTTATTAGGGGAAACACTGAGTATGCACATAAATATGTGCAAAGTACAGATTGCCGGCTCACACAAAGGTCAGTCCTTCTTTTCCTCAATTAGACTCAATGACCTGCTCCTGACCTGACTGTTTGTGCCCAAGAGAAGATCCGAGTCCAGTTGCCTGTTTGCACTTCTTTGGCCAGTGCCCCATTTCAGGCTCTTATCACTTCTTCCAGTGATAGCCTCTTGCATGAATTTCCCTGTCTCTGCTATCTCTAGTACATTCTTCTGTATTTTAAAACATCATTCATTGGTGTGGGGAACTCCTCATGAAGAAATAAATGCCCTCCACCAATAAAGATAGGCATCTATAAATCCTTGCAATTTCTAGTCTTCAGGGTTGTCTGCAGGACTAAAGGGTTAATTAACTTGCCCAGGGTCACACTGCCAATATGTAATAGAGGCAGCACTTGAACCCAGGTCTTTGTGAATAGGAAGCCAGTTCTTTATTGAATTCACCATGGCTGCCCTTCACAGCCTAATAAGCTTCCAGGAATGACCATGTCCTTCCCTTGCTGAAAACACCTTCTGGAATGTCTGATTGCCTAGAGGATAAAATATTACCTCCCTAGCTTGGCAGTCAAGGCCCTTGATAATTTGGCTTCAACTTACCTTTTTCAGCCTTATTTCACAGGATTCCTCCTTAAGGACTCTCTGTTCCAGCCAAATCAGACCAGTCGCTGTTTCCAGAACATGATGTTCTATCTCATGCTTTCGTGCCTCAGGCAGGGCAAGCTGTCCCAAACGTCTGGAGTGTACTTCCTCCAGCTCCCTCCATCTCATCCCACTAGGGCCCCCACCCCCAAGGCTGAATTTAGGCGTCATGTCCTGAGTTCAAATCTGACTTCAGATACTTCACCTCTCCCGGTCTCAGTTTCCTCATCTGTAAAATAGGTATCATAATAGCATCTGCCTTTCAGGGTTGTTGTGGGCTTTTAAACCTTAAAGCTATTTTATTATTAAATGCTAGTTATTCTTATTGATAACTAATGATTAACAAGAACAAGCCTCCCCTGAGGCCCCCCCCCCCAGGGATTAGTGCCTTATTTCTCTTCCAGTCACCTTGTTTGACACTTATTTATGTTATATTCCACACAGACGCACATTAATCCCCATAGGACATAAACTCCCTAAGGGCAGGCACTGATGAATATTTTTACTTTGTGTTACGAGTGCCTAGTACAGTGCCTGACTCCTGCTAGATGCTTAAAGAAATGCTTGGTGGGTTGAATTGGATTGGATCGAAGGGGAGGAGAAAAACAGAATGATACCTCACAGAATAGGGGAGATCTTGCTACCCCAAGACCAAAGGAAGGACTTTTCCATGGGAAGGGCTCGTTTAAGAAGGTGGGAATAGAGCAGGTGGAGAAAGACTGGTAAGGAAAATGATCAGTGAATAAATGCATTTAGTAAGTAAACACTATATGCCAAACACTGTGGTCAGTACTAGGGATACGAAAAGAAAGGCGAGATGCCCCCTACCTTCCAGGAGTTTATATTCTAATAAAGTAGACACAACATCTCAAAGGGTGCACGTTTAAGGAAGAAGAAGTAAGCTGCATTCTTCTCTAAGAGCGTCCTTGGCAGGTCAGAGCCATCTCATCCTTCAGGACTTGGGAAGAGGAGAGAATGGGGAAAGATGCAGAGTTTAGGTGGGAAAGAGGTTAAGGAAGGATGTTAGGTGATGTCTAGATAATGCGTCAGAGGCTAGAAGATGATCCAGCCCCATCGACCATCCTCACATTTTCCAGCAACTTTACAACTATGGTAATTCCAAAGGAAACTTTACAACGATGAGCACAAAGTGCTCGATGATGGAATTAGCTGATGCTTACAGAGTTCTTAAACATTTTCAAGGCGTTTGTGCTTTATAACAACTCTGTGAGATGGGCACTGTTGGAGGATACTTATTCCCATTTTGCAGATGAAGAAACTGAGACTGTCACAAGAGGTAGATGACTTGATCATGGTCATATGGCTAATGAATGTCAGAGATAGGATTTGAATCCAGAACTTTCAACTGTAGCATGCTCTGTACTCCAACATGTAATCTTTTGATTTTCGAAGATTATACTAACTTGCTCCAATCTAATTTTTAAAGTAGTATTTTCTTCAGTGGTCTTTTGGACCTCCTTTTCCATTTGGCTAATTCTGCCTTTCAAGGAATTCTTCTCCTCATTGGCTTTTTGGAGCTCTTTTGCCATTTGAGTTAGTCTATTTTGTAAGGTGTTGTTTTCTTCAGTGTATTTTTCAGTATTTTTTTGGGTCTCCTTTAGCAAGTCATTGACTTGTTTTTCATGGTTTTCTCGCATCCTTCTTATTTCTCTTCCCAATTTTTCCTCTACTTCTCTAACTTGCTTTTCCAAATCCTTTTTGAGTTCTTCTATGGTCTGGGGCCAGTTCATGTTTTTCTTGGAGGCTTTGGTTGTAGGCTCTATGACTTTGCTGTCTTCTTTAGGCTGTATGTTTTGGTCTTCTTTGTCACCAAAGAAAGAATCCAAAGTCTGAGACTGAATCTGGGCGCATTTTCGCGTCCTGGCCATATTCCCAACCAACTAACTTGACCCTTGAGTTTTTCAGTGGGGTATGACTGCTTGTAGATTACAGAGTTCTATGTTCTACGTTTGGGGGGGAGGTGCCAGCTCTGTCAGAGCCGCACTCCTCCTTCCCCAAGGACCCCCAGTCCAGACTGGGCTCAGATCTTCGGCAGGCTGTGCACCCCTGCTGTGATCCGCCACTTAATTCCCCCCACCAGGTGGGCCTGGAGCAGGAAGTAACAACAGCTGTAGCTGCCCCACCTCCGCTGCCCCCGGGGCTGGAAGCCGAACCGCGAACTCCTTCCACTCCCGCAGCTTTTCCCACTAACCTTCTCCACAGTCTTTGGTGTTTGTGGGTCGAGGGGTCTGGTAACTGCTCACGTATTCAGGGCGCTAGGGCCCCCTCCGCCCGGCTTCTGGACTGGATCGTCCACGCCGCTCAGGCTGGGCTCTGCTCCACTCCGTTCCCAGCTCCCAGCTCCCAGCTCCCAGCTCCGTGTGGAATAGAGCTCACCCAGAGACTATCTGGGCTGTCCTGGGCTGGAGCCCTGCTTCCCTCTGCTGTTCTGTGGGTTCTGCCGTTCTAGAATTGGTTCAGAGCCATTTTTATAGGTTTTTGGAGGGACTCGGGTACGGAGCTCACTCCAGTCTGTGCTTACCAGCCGCCATCTTGGCTCCGCCCCCCCGAAGATTATATTAAAGGAGGAATATGAACCAATTACAAAGGCCCATAGGCTCCTTGATCTAGAACTAGAAAGAACCTTAAAAGGCATCAAATCCAACATATTCATTTTATAGATGAGAAAGTAGAGAGAGTGGTTAAGTGACTTAATCACTTAAGTGGTCAAGTGATTACATTAATGTTTAAGTGACTTGCCCAGGGTCACATAGTTATGGAAGAGTCAGAGGCTGAATTTCAATGCAGATCTTCCTAACTTTAAGTCAAACTCTCTATCCACCATTATAAGCTGCCTTCCCAAGTAAGTGAGACCTGGTACCTGTAATCTAGGAAGTATAATCCAGTATCTGAGGCAAGATTTGAACCAAGGTCCTTCCTGATTCCCACCAAACGTTAGTGTGAATTTCAACAATGAATTAGAGTCAAAACTTCTAACTTTTGTAGAAATTCTCTTCTTCTAAATGACCCATTCCCTGTCTTACCTCCTTGACCTGCCTCCTATTAATCCCCTTACTCTTTTGAGATTCTTTCCACACTTCCCATTCCTGGGGCCCTCTGAGTGGGATCTGAGACAAATACTGATGTGAGGTTGGATGGATTCAGTTTATTTCATTAAGCCCTCATTATCCAGGGCTCCTCCTTATCTGACTAATTCTTAAGTTATATGGAGATAGCCCAAGGACTCTTTCTGGGCCTGAATTCAATTTTCACATTGATCCCTTCATGCTGTACAAAGCTCCAAGCCTCCCTTCTTGGGGCCCCATTTCCTACCCCCAGCAAACAACCCGGTTCTTAATTACTTGCATCACTTTCTGCTGAAGACCTTTGGGTCTGCAGCTGTTTCACAGGAAGGGGCCTCCCATCTTTGTTATGGTACAGGGTTCTGATTAATGTGCTCTCGGCCTTTATGCATCATCTTTTAAAGGCCTTTCTGAAAGTTTTGCCTGGTACCTTAATTCTAGTGGAATGCAGACACAGTTCCGGGGATATCTGTGTTCTGAGGAAGAGAATGTTAACTCTTTTCTGACCAAAAGCTGGACTGCTGTCCTTTCTAACAACAAAAATCTAAGGCATTAACCTTTTTTTTGTCTTTAAATTTCTGGGCCCACATACCCAATGGACTCTACAACAAAGAAAAACTAACCAAGACAGTGATCTCATCTGAAAGTGTTGATACCATTTGGTTCCCATAGTCCCCCACCTCTTTCTCTCCTTTTTTGGGGGTGACTAGACCTGTGATTTTATAAGTTTGAAGAAACTTTTTATTAGCACTCGCTCTCCAACTTATGTAGTCTTAATGAGTGGATCTTAAAAAGTTAAGACTTGCCCAGGATCACACAGACAATATGGTTCAAGGACAGGACTTGAACCCAGCTGTTCCTGACTCTGAGATCAGTTCTCTATATACTCTACCATATACTACCTCTTTTGTTCACATGATTGTGGGAATCAAGACTAGACCTGAGATTTCATTAGTATAGAGATCTCTTAGATGAGGGATATCCCTCTACCAATGAAAGTAGACACCTTCTCTGTTTTTGGGTTGCCTTGAGCAATGAGAGGCAAGCAACCTACCCTGGGGCCATGCAACTATTATGTGCCAGAGACTGGCACTTCCTTCAGTCCAGGTCTTCCTGTTTCCATGATCAGCTCTCTATCTGCTACAACACTGCTTGTGTCTGCTGTTTGTTCAGTTACTTGGGATGTGACTTCCTTTTAGTGATATTTTCATTTACATTGTTGTAGCATTCCTAACAGTTTCCTGGTTCTTCCTACTTCATTGTGGATCCATTCATATAAGTCTTCCCATGTTTCTTTGATTTCCTCCATTTATCATTACTTATGATGTAGTGATATTTCATTATATTCAACCACCTTTCTTCCCCTGAACCTTTTTAAAATCATTCTCAGTCAGTATCTTATCTATTTAAAGAAGCCTCAGTTTAATTTCATTCTTGTGTATGAAACTTTCCTTACAAAAGAACCATAGACTCATTTAGAGCTAGAAAAGACTCTCAGAGGTTATCTGGTCCAACCCTTAACTGAAGCATGAATTCTGCCGCCACCTTTATTTTTCCCTAGTATCTATTGTGATATGATCAGTCAGTTAGTCAGCAATAAAAGGGTCTGCTACATGCTAGGTACTGTTCTAAGAGCTGGGGACACAAAGATAGGCAAAAACATAGTCCCTGTGCTCAAAGAACCTACAATTTAATACAGGAAACAACATGTGCATAACTAAGAAGATATAATATGCATACATGTACACACACGCACACATATATATGTACACATATATGTTAGATGGGAGGTAATAGTGCAGTGGAAAGAATGTTATATCTGGAGTCAGAAGACCTGCATTCAAAACTTGGCTTAGCTACTTTCTGCCTATATAATCTTGGGCTGATCACTCAATTTCTACAGGCCATAATTTCTTCATCTGTAAAGTAAGGGGGGGGTTGACTTAGATAAGGCCTTCTAGCTCCAAATCTATGCTCCTGAGGAAGCGGTCACCTGGCTTCAGCTTGAATACCTTGAGTGATGGAGAGCTCAGTTCGTTGTTATTCAGGTGCATTCTGCTCTTGGTGACCCCATTTGGGGTTTTCTTGGCAAAGACACTGGAATGTTTGCCATTTCCTTCTCCAGCTCATTTTACAGATGAGGAAACTGAGGCAACAGGGTTAAGTGACTTGTTTAGGGTCATAGAGCTAGTAAATCTGATGCTAGAGTTGAACTCAGGTTTTCCTGACTCAAGGGCTGGCACTCTATCCGTTGTACCACCTAGTTGCTCTGGGGAGTTCAGTATCTGTTCCATTTGTGTAGTGATCTCAGCGTTAAGAAGATCCTTCATATAATGAACTGTAACCGCAGCCTTAATGTTTCTACCCATTATTCCTAGTCCTAGCCTCTGGAGCCAAGTTAAGACTAGTTTCTTTTCTACATAAATGCCTTTCAAGTGTTTCAAAATTCAAAATTTCAGAATGTTTTTTGTTGTTCAGTCATGTCTGACTTTTTGTGACCCCACGGACCATAGCGCTTCAGGTCCTTCTAGCCTCCATTATCTCTTAAAGTCTGTCCAACTTCATGTTTGTTGTTTCCATGACACTATCTATCCACTGCATCTTTTGCCACCCCCTTTTCCTTTTGCCTTCAGTTTTTCCCAATATCAGGATCCCTGCTTCTCAGTATTGACCAAAGTATTTAAGCTTTAGCTTAAATAGTATTTGACCTTCCAGTTAATAGCTTGAATTAATTTAAGTATTTACTGATTTGATCTCCTTGCTGTTCAAGAGACTCTGAAAAGTCTTTTCCAGCACCACAATTCAAAACATTGACTCTTCGGGGTGTTCAGCTTTCTTTATAGTCCAGCTCTCATAGCCATATGTTGCTACTGGAAAAACTATAGCTTTGACTTTATGGACCTTTGTTGGCAAGGCAATGTTTCTGCTTTTTAGTTTATTGTCCTGATTTATCATAGCTTTCCTTCCAAGGAGTAAGTGTCTTTTAATTTCATGGCTACAGCTGCTGTCTACAGTGATCTTCGAGCCCAAGAACATAAAATCTGACACCACTTCCATTACTTCTCCCTCCATTTGCCAGGAAGTGATGGGACCAGTTGCCAAGATTTTAATTTTTTGATGTTAAGCTTCAAGCCAGCTTTTACCCTCTCCTCTTCCACCCTCATCAAGAGCTTCTTAATTCCTCTTCACTTTCTGCCATCAGAGTGGTATCGTTTGCATATCTGAGATGGTTGATATTTCTCCCAGCAACCTTAATTCTAGCCTTTGATCCATCCAGCCTGGCATTTCACATGAAATACTCAGTATATAAGTTAAATAAATAAGGTGACAATATACAGCCTTGTCATTCTGCTTTTCCAATATTAAACCAACCAGTTGTTCCATGCTTGATTCTAACTATTTCTACTTGGCCTGAATACAGGCTCATCAGGAGACAAGTAAGATGATCTGGTATTCCCGTCTCTGAGGACTTGTCACATTTTGTTGTGATCTGCACAAAGACTTTAGTGTAGTCAATGAAGCAGAAGTACATGTTTGTATGGAACTCCCTTGCTTTCTCCATAGTACAGTGAATGTTGGCAGTTTGGTCCCTAGTTCCTCTGTCTCTTCAAAAACCATCCTGCTCTTCCGGTAATTCTCAGTTCACATATTGCTGAAGCCTAGCTTATAGAATCTTAAGCATAACCTTGTTGGCATGTGAAATAAGTGCCATTGTTTAGTAATTTGAACATTCTTTGGCATTGCCCTTCTTTTGGATTGGGATATAAACTGATCTTTTCCAATCCAATATACACTGTTGTGTTTTCCAAATTTGTTGGTCAAGTGCAGCACTTTAACAGCATCATCTTGTAGGATTTTAAATAGCTCAGCTGGAATTCTAACACTTCATCTGGCCTTATTGTTAGCAAGGCTTTCCTTAGGAAGCCCATTTGACTTCATTCTCTAAGATGTCTGGCTCTAGATCAGTAACCAAACCATCATGGTTATTAGTAATGTTAAAAATCTTCCTTTTATAGTTCTTTTGTGTATTCTTGCCACCTCTTCTTAATCTTTTCTGCTTTTGTTAAATCCCTGCCATTTTTGTCTTTTGTCATGCCCATTTTTACATGAAACTTTCCTTTGCTATCTCTAATTTTCTTGTTATACTTATGTTTTCTTTTCTTGAGGCTATGCATTTTTGTTTTTCTTGGTCTCTTTCTTTGTGATATATTTATGAGTTTCCTTCCTGTCTCAGTCAACTTCTTTGTTTGTGTTTTTTGTTTTTTGGCAGGGCAATTGGGGTTAAGTGACTTGCCCAAGGTCATATAGCTAGTACATGTGTCAAGTGTCTGAGGCTGGATTTGAACTCAGGTCCTCCTGACTCCAGGGCCGGTGCTCTACTTACTGCGCCACCTAGCTGCCCCCTCAGTCAACTTCTCTTGGGCATGATTGAGCTTGTCAATGTCCCTCTTGAAAAGTAGCCAATGAGAATTGAACACAACTCTCCAGAAACAGTCTGAGCAGGGCGCAGTAGGAGGATTCTCTCATTCTTCCGGTCCTGGGTAGTGGGATTGTGTCACTATGATATCTGATCACTCTAGGTTGTTGGTGGCCATCTCACATGAGTCTGCAGCTAATTTAAAGATCCAAGTCATTTTCCCAGGAATCATTGTGTAGCCAGGTTTTCCCTGTCTTCTTATGAAGTTAATTTTTAAAAAAATGTTTGACTGGTGCCTCTTGTCTTTATAGAGTACTGGTCTTGAAGCTAAGAACATTTAGGGTCAAGTCCTGCCTCAGATATTTAGCCTTCTCTCTGTTGATATATCTCCAATATGTCTTGCATATATCTTGTTTGTATATAGTTATTTGCATGTTGTTTTCTCCATTAGACTATGAACTCTTTGAGACTGACACTGGGTAAGTCACTTAGCTATTCTCAGTCTCAATTTCCTTATCTGTAAAATGGGGGTTATAATAGCACCTACCTCACAAAACTGATGTTGTGATGATAAAAAAGAAGTAATATGCTGTAAAATACTTTGCAAAACTCAAAGGACTATACAGAATTTATTGTTATAATTATTACCACAGTACTTTCAATGCCCCCTCTCCTGTTGAACTTGCCCCAATTACAAACAAAACAATTAGGACAGCGATGGCATCTGATAATGTACTCAGCATCCTTCCCTAGAGGTAGTATACACAACTCTGTCATGAGAAGATTAGTATGCTTCATTACCTGTTCTCTGGGTTCTTCTTCTTCTCCTCCTCCTCTTTCTCCTCCTCCTCCTCCTCCTTCCTACCTAGTATTCAAGTTTTTTCTAATGAGCTTTTCATTTACATTGTTGTAATCATCATGCATATTGGTCTCTTGTTTTGGCTTTTTTTTTAAAATAAATTTCTTTATTTATTTTTGGTTTACCACACACGGTTCTACATAGTTTTGAGTTCCAGATTTTCTCCCTTCCCTCCCCCCTCCCTCCCCAAGACGGCATGGAGTCTGTTTTGGCTTTTTTGATTCATGTAAATCTTCCCATGCTTTGATGCATTCCTTATATCCATCATTTCTTACTATGAAACAATATTCCATTATATTCATATGTTGTAGCTTTTAAAAAAAAATCTATGTCACAATTGATGACACCCACTTTGATTCTACTTCTTCCCTACCACACAGAGTGCTGGTATGGATATCTTGATATATCTTGGACATTTGTTAATGTTTTTGAATTTCTTAGGTTATATTCCCAATAATGGAATTTCTGGGTCAAAGGCTATGGACAGTTTAGTCACTGTTCTTGTGTAATTCCAAATTAATGTCCAGGATGATTAGACTATTTCTTAGCTCTGCTGACAGGTTTTTAGTATGTCTATCTTCCCACAGCTCCTCCAATATTGACTCCCCATTTTCTGGTCATCTTCACCAACTTGTGATCTCGGACAAATGAGCATAGCCTCTTTCAGCTTCTTCGTGTACATGATAAGGGTCCTTACAGACTCAGAGGGTTGAGCCACAGTGGGTCGCTGCAGAGGTCAAATGAGATCATGGATACAAAGCACTTCACAAACCTTTCAAAGATTCAAAATGGAAAGAAAGCTAAACCTCCCTGATGAACTTGGAAGGAAGAAAACAAGCATTTTTTCAGCACCTACTATGTGCCAGGCACTAAACTTAGCACTTTACAAATATTATCTCATTTAATACAAATGTTATCTCATTTAATCAGAGTCCTGGGATCTGAGGTTAATCCCACCTCTGTCACCTGTGTGATCTTGGATAAGTCACTTGCTTTTGGGCCTCAGTTACCTCATCTGTAAAATGAAAGAGTGGCACTTGATCTCCTCCAAGTTCCCTTCTAGCTCTGATGATCTCAGAGCTGGAACGGACCTGGAAAGTGAGCCCAACCAATTTATTTTACAGTTGAGGAAACCAAGGACAAGAAAGGGGCAATAGCTTGCCCAAGGTTGCATAGGTAGTAAGTGATAGAGCCAAGATCTGAATGCTTAGTAACCCTCTGATGCCAAAGCCAATGGTTATTTTCTTCCATTACACCATCTTGGTGAATTAAATAATTGAAAAATCATTTATTAGGCACTTGGTATATGCCAGACACTGTTCTAAGTGCTGGTGATATGAATACTAGTAACCAAGATAGTGTCTGCCCTCAATATGCTTACATTCTAATGGGGAAGACAATATCTAAATATACTTAAAAGCTTAAAACTTCACTGAGATCCTGGGGGCACCCTGCATTCCCTCACAATAGTTTCACCTGGCACTCTTTGTTGAGATGATTAAAAAGGTTAGACAAGCATCACCTTCCTTGCAACCCACAATTTACTCTAAATCCCTCTGAAGTCTCATAGAAACACCGCTTGCTTGATGAGTTTTCATCTTCAATTGCTCAGCAGTGATAGTCCCTTTAGTACAAGGGTGATGATAACCAACATTTATTCAGCACTTTCAGATTTGCAAAGTGTTTTACAATAATGATTACAATACCACATACTAAAATTTGTGGGATGCAGCCAAAGAAGTACTTAGGGGAAACTTTATATCTCTAAATGCTTATATCAATAAAAGAGAGAAAGAGCAGATCAATGAATTGGGCATGCCACCAAAAAAACCCTAGAAAACCAACAATGAAGAAGAAATGAAAGCAATTATTAGGAATTATTTCACCCAATCATTTGCCAACAAAACTGACAATCTAATTGAAATGGATGAATATTAATAAAAATATAAATTACATACATTAACAGAACAGGAAATAGAATACTAAAATAACCCTGTCTTAGGAAAAGAAAATTGAGTAAGCCAAAAATGAACTCCCAAAGTAGAGAAAAACACCAGGACCAGATGGATTTATAAGCAGATTCTAGCAAACATTTAAAGAATGACTAATTCCAATACTACATAAACTGTCTGGAAAAAAATAGGCAAAGAAGGGATCCCATCAAATTCCTTCTATGACACAAATATGGTCTGGTTACCTAAACCAGGGTGAGTCAAAACAGAAAAAGAAAAGTACAGACCAATTTAATCTAATGAATATTAATGCAAAACTTTTAAATAAAGTATTAGCAAGGGGATTACAGCAATACATCACAAAGATTGTACTCTCTGACCAGGATGGATTTATACCAGGAGTGTAGGGCTGTTTCAATATTAGAAATACTATAAACATAACTTGTCATACTAATAGCAAAATAACAAAAATCATATGATTATTTCAATAGATGAAAAAAACACTTTTTAAAAATAAAGTTATTTTTTATTTTTAGTTTACAACATTCAGTTCCACAAGGTTTTGGGTTCCAAATTTTCTCTGCCTCCCTCTCCTCCCTGCTCCCCCCCAAGATGGCATGTAGTCCAATGTAGGTTCTACATATACTTTCACAATGAACTTATTTACATTATAGTCCAGTTGTAAAGAAGAATTACAACCAATGAAATGAATCATGAGAAAGGAGAAATGAAACCAAAAAAGAAGGGAAAAAAAGAGAGCAAATAGTTTTCCTCAATCTGCATTCAGACTCCATAATTCTTTCTCTGGATGTATGTAGCTTTTTCCATCATGAGTCTTTTGGAGCTGTCTTTGAACCTTGTATTGATGAGGGGAGTCAAGCACCTACTCCTTTTAAAAACACTGAAATACATAGGAATCAATGTGGCTTTCCTTAAATGATAAGTAGTGTCTATCTAACAGCCATGTACAAGCATTATCTTTAATGGGGATAAACTAGAAGCCTTTCCAATAAGATCAGGGGTGAAGCAAGGATGTCCATTATCACTGATACTATTCAATATAGAACTAGTAATGCTAGCTATAGCAATAAGTCAATATGTGGCTCACAGAGATATATTTCTATTTGAGTTTGATACTACTAGACTAAAATATTTCTAAGGACTCTTCCAATTCCACATCCTGTGATGATTTGGATAGAGTGTAAGCTCCTTAAGGGCAGATAGATTCATTTTTGTTTTCTGTGTCTCCAACTCTTCCACCTGGCCCATTGTAATCCCTTGAAAAATGATTGTTCATTAGTCCCACCTGGACCCACCCAGGAAGAGACTCATTGACCTCTACTACTGAGTCAACTTCAAGATGGGTGTGGTGAAGAACAAGAATTTGCCAGCAGGTTGCCTGGTAGATAATGTGCTAATTTGGAATCAGGAAAACCTGAATCCAAATCCCGCCTCACATACTTCCTAGCAGTGTGACCTTGGGTGAGTCATTTTATGGCTCAATTTCCTCATTTGTAAATTGTAGATAATAATAGTATTTATCACATGGGATTTTTGTATCAAATGAGATAATATGATTGAAGTGCTTTGAAAATCTTAAAGTGCTATAAAAATGTAGGTTATTATTGTTATAAGTATGGCAGAGAGAAAAGATTTATTGATTCATAGCTTTGGGACAGTGCTATCAGAGATTAGTCAATATTCTCAGGAGCATGGACAAGATTTGTTCACTTGGCATTCAGTGTAACTCTTTCTGATGTGATATCTGAGAAAGGCTTCTGCTAAATCCCAGTTCAGGACCATAGTCCCCAATTAGCAACAGGGAGATGTGTAGACAAGGGTGGAAGGAGAGAGCTTATCCAGTTTGTCTATTGCCCTGACTGCTGGGGCTGGCCTTTTTAATTGATCAGCTTCCTCATTTGCCTTCATGAGCAGTCACTGTTATAGCAGAAACCAAGAGATTTTAGTGATGAGCCCAGGCTAGGGCTTTTCCCATGCTACTTCTTCCTGTCTAAGGAATAAACCAAAGATGTTTTCACCATTTCATCTATTCAATAGGAGGTAGGGTCTCAATACATTCTCATTTGATCAGCATTGACCCCCAAACAGAACAGTCAAAATCAGAGTGAAGATTCCACTTTGGAGGCTGAATGTATCCTGTTTATCAGCAGTTACACCACAGACCGTGCTGAAGGCTACAATGTCCACATAGTCTAATTCCATTTCCTTTACCCTTAAGCTAACAACTTTTCTTCCTTCCACATTGAGAAGGAAGTGTGGTATAGTGGAAACTGGATTTGGAGTTGGAAGATCTGGGTTCCAATTCTATTTCTGATACTTCTCATCTTTGTGACCTTGGGCAAGTCATATAACTTGTGTGGGCTTCAGTTTCCACATCTGTAAAATAAGGGAGTCAGACTAGACAGTCTCTGAAGTCCTTTTCAGATCTAGATCTATAATCCCAGGTAACCTGGGACAGATTAAAGCTTTGTACAATGACTCTTCACCTTGCTTCAGTTTCCTTATCTGTAAAAGGAGGGAGTTGAACCAGACAGCTACTGAAGTATATTCCAGCTTCTAAGTCTGTGACCCATGAAGGATTTTTTCTTAGAAGGATCCAACAGTTTTGTCTTCCTTTCTGAGTTTCTCATTATTGTGGTTCAGTCTGGTGAACTCAGATCTGCTTTCAGAGAGGCAGCACAAAGCAATGGTGGCAGGAGTGTATTTGAAAGTTCATCAAACCCAGGCTTAGATTACCTGGGTCTGAGTCCCAGCTCAGCCACTCATTCACTGCGTGACCTCAGGAAAGTTTCCTGGCCTCTCTGAATCTTCATTTCCTCATCTGTGAAACAGAGGTAATTATCTTTCCTTTCCTTTCCTCCCAGGTTTGATAGTGCTAGTGTGACATATTATGATGGGCAAATGAAAAAAAAAAAGCCCAAGTTCCCAGTTGTCTTGTTCCATGTAGACATGTAGACTCAGTTAATCAGTCAACAGTAACTTATTAAGCATTTGCTATGTGCCAAGTCCTTGCCCTCAAGGGGCTTACATTCTTTCTATTTCAGAAACACACATAAATTCCTGTCAATTGCTACAGAATCAGGAGTGATGAACTAGAGAGGTACAAGCGGGTCAAGCAGAAGGCAGCTGGCTCAAGCTGACTCCCTACAGCTGATTGTTAAGCTTTCAGGGGGAGCATTTACACTTCAGAAATCAGAACTTGATTTATTATTTTGTTGATTGTCTAGCATGATAAAGAAAATGTTAATAACATAGATTAAATTTAAAAATGTCTCTTGCATATATTGTCCCCCCTCCTCACCCTCCAGAGAGCCAGTTGTTAAACATTCGCCACCATACTCTTGGGAATGAAGCATCTGAGTTTCTTCCTTTGTTAAAGGAGCATAACAATACTGTTTGATATGGATAGTCTTCTATGGATCTGAAAGTCAAAAGATATAATGCATAGAAAGTGTTTGGCAAATCATAAAACTATAAATATCAGCTTCATTTTTAAAAATAAGTTTTTATTGATAGCTTTTGCTTTTATATTACCTACATATCCTTCTCCCTCTCTCCAAGAGAGCCATTCCTTAAAGCAAAAATTAAACCAGAGACAACAAGGCGATTCAGCAAAACTTAGTGACCCAAAAGGAAGAATTTAGGACCAAAGAAGAGACAGAGAGCATTAGAAAATGCAAAATAGATAATTTTGATTATATAAAATTGAAAAGTTTTTGCACAAACAAAACCAATGCAACCAAAATTATAAGGAAGGCAGAACACTGGGAAAATTGTTTTTTTGCAACAAGTATCTCTGAAAAGGGCCTCATTTCTCAAATATATAGAGAAGTGAGTCAAATTTATAAAAATGCAAGTCATTCCCTAATTGAGAAATGGTCAAAATATATGAACAAGCAGTTTTCAGACAAAGAAATCAAGGCTATCTACAATCATATGAAAAATGCTCTAAATCACTATTGTTTAGAAAATTACAAATTAAAACAACTCTGAGGTACCACCTCACACCTATTAGATTGGCTACTGTGACAAAAAAGGAATATGTTGGATGTTGGAGGGGACGTGAGGAAATTGCAACACTAACGCGTTGTTGGTGGATTTATGGACTGATCCAACCTTTCTGGAGAGCAATTTGGAACTGTGCCCAAAGGGCTATAAAAATATGCATACATAAAAATGTGATCCAGCAATACAACTGCTTGGTCTATGTCCCCAAAACATCCCCCCAAAAAGGGAAAAAGACCTATTTGTACAAAAATTTTTCTAGCAGCTCTTTTTGTGGTGACTAAGAATTAGAAATCAAAGGGTTGCCCTTCAAATGGGGAATGGCTAAACAAGCTGTAGTATATGATTGCAATGGAATATTATTGTGCTATAAGAAATGACAAAGAGGATGATTTCAGAAAAGCCTGGAAAGATTTACCTGAACTGACGCATAGTGAAGTGACTAGAACCAGGAGAATGTTGTACACAGTGACAGCAATATTGTTTGATGAAGAACTGTATTCTCTGGAATACAATGATCTGAGACAATCCCAAAGGAATAATGATGAAACATATTATCTGTCTCCAGAGAAAGAACTGATATTGCTTGAATACAGATTGAAACATGCTATTTTCACTTTCATTCTTTTTCTCTTATTCAAGTCTTCTTGTACAAAATGATTAATATGGAAATGTTATACATAATTGCACATGTATAACCTATATCTGATTGCTTACTGTCTCAGGGAGAGGGGAGGGGAGGGAGAGATATAATTTGGAACTCAAAACTTTAAATAAAAATGTAAAAAAACCCAACACCTTAGTGATCCAATCCCATGATTCTAAAATGCCAGATGTGATGGTGAAGATGATGATGGTGGTGGTAGTGATGATGATGATGATTATCATCTATGATTTCATCCCATTAGAGAACACCTGGTAAGGAAATTCTCTTTGCCAGTGTAGATCAGTGTCTGCTCTGCTATTTAGAGTGCTAGAGTTGCCTGGGAAACTGAGTAGAGACACAGCCCAGGGTCATGTGGCCAAATGTGTCAAAGGTGGGACTTGACCCAGGCTTTCCTGATTCTGAGACTGGTTCTCTACCCAGTGTGCCATGACTGCCTCCGGCTAGTAGTAGTAGTAGTGGTAGTAGTAGTAGTAGTGGTAGTAGTAGTAGTGGTGGTGGTAGTAGTAGTAATAGTAGTCATGGTGGTAGTAGTAGTAATAATAATAATAATAAACAATACTAGCTATTTTCCTAAAGAGTCTATGCCTCAGAAAAGCTCTGACTTACGTCCATTGCAGTTAAGTCAGACACATCTTTCACCTAGGTTGTGAATGTCAGCAAAGTAGGAATGTCTCTCTGGCCTTTCTTTTGCCTACAAAATGTCAGACTAGTGGAAGGATGGGAAGGTGGTCTTTGTTGCTTCTGCTGGGACTGAAGGAGATCAGTCACAGCTTCAGATCTGGGAGATCTCTTGGGGGTCAAGCCCAATTCCATCATTTTATAGACTTGAGCCAGAAGAGGTTAAGTCACATAGCTAGTCAGTGTCTGAGGTGGGGTTTGAACCTCAGTCTTCCTGAATTCCTAAACTTCCTGAAGTGTAGCATTATTAACATTTACACTGTGCTGTCTTTTAGTATCCTCCCCATAAATGACAGCTGGGTTCTGAATTGGGACACTTGAGTGGATGAACAGGGCGTAGCCTGAGATCACAGCCACAGACCTTTTTTCGTTCAAGGAAACACATGGTTCTTTCTTTCCCCACTCTTTGGAAATGGGAAGGCTTAAGCCAATTCTTTGGAATCTTCCCCTATTCCTTTCCCACCTGTTTGCAGTTACTGTCACAAGGAGCATCATGTCTCTTTCTTCCGCAGCTGCAAAACGATTTTCCATCTAGGATGAAATGAGTTCTTTGCTGTGTCAGGGACACCTCAGGATGTTCGAAGTCCACTGTTCATTTCCCAATGTGTTTCTCTTCACAGTCTGTAGAATTTTTTGCTTGGTGATCTGGAAAGAGATCCTCATCAGCGTCTCGACTCTGTCTGCTGGTGAGACCACATTGGGACTCTGCCAGCCAACATTGGCCCATGAGTCTTTTACTGATCAGCCATCCTCTGCTTTAACAACTGTGATTTCTCTTTAGGAAAGTACATGCAATGGGGCAGCTAGGTGGCTCAGTGAGTAGAGCACTGTCCCTGGAGTCAGGAGGACCTGAGTTCAAATCCTGCCTCAGACACTTTACACACTAGTTGTGTGACCTTGGGCAAGTCACTTAAACCCAATTGCCTTGCCTTCCCCCCCCCCCCCCCCAAAAGAAAGAAAGTTCACGCAAAAGGGAATGGACTCAACTTAGACGGATTGATGTGGGATTTTCTGATATGGCCACACCTGTGGCCCTCTATGGAATCAGTCTTCTTTACTAGTCTGACACCTGAACTAGGGAAATGGCTGTTCCCAACATTTTACAATATGTGTGCATGTTGTAGAATATTCCTCTCTCAATTTTTTTGTGATGTCATTGGGCTTCTTCAAAGAAGGACCAACAACAGCATCTGTGTAGTTACAGGAATAATGTCGTCTCTATATGGAATCATAGAATGCTAGTGATAGAAGGAAACTTAGAAGATAGAATGTTGCAACAAAGAATTTCAAAGCCAGGAGATACGTCAGAACGAGATATTAGAGCTTAGAATGTCAGAGTTGGGAGGGATATTAGCACATGGAATGCCAGAACTGGAACATTCGAATTTAGAGCTATAAGGGACCTTTTTGCACACAATGTCAGAGCTGGGAAGATCTTTAGGCCCTAGAATGTTGGAACAGGGAGGGAGTTTAGAATATGGGATGGCAGAAGTAGGAGGGACCTTACACTATAGAAAGCAGAGCTAGGAATTTCAAATAGAGAATGCTAGAACCGGGAGGGACCATAGCATTGAGAGTGTCAGAGATGGAGTAGGGTGAAATTTAGAGATCATACTGTCACTTTTTAGACCAGGAAGCAGTGGTGTGAGTCTCTTGCTAGGGAGGTAGGACAGGGCAGGGCAGGGGAGGAGTTTGCTCCAGTCTACCATCTGTTAGCTTCTTATTGTAACTAATTTTTCTTGATAACTTGGTACTGAACTCTATTGTTTCTAAGCTGCCAGAGGACTGCAGGTGCTGTTAGAGCGTGCTAAATTTAGTCCTCTCTATATTCAGCATGCTGGAGCAGAGCTCCCATCACCCCACCCTAGTTATGTCTCTGGGTGTGCTCAGCAGTGCCTGAACAATCACATGTCCTGTCTAGACTTGTGAAACTTTGATTTGTTTCCTAGAGTCAATGAAAGGGGAAATTGCTTTTTCATGGATTCCACCTTTAAAAAAGTTTCTTTGGGTTTTCCATGATGGCAGGTTCTATTCCACTCCAGCACCTCCTTTCCCCCGGGCATTCTGCTGGGCTGGAATTGTCTCTTGGGAGCAGTTCCTGGTACATGAAACCTAGAATCCCAGAAGGCTATAAAATTCAATGACATGTGGATTTAATAATGTCGGGGGAAATGTTCAGTTAATCCTTGCTAGCGTGGGTGCACCTAGGATTCCAAAGAGTCAGATCCACAGAGCACTAAGAGGAAACAGAAAACTGGTAATTATCTGGTGAATTTGGACCATACAGAAAGCCAAACTCAGTGATTCAGGTCAGGAGCAAAACTAAATAGTGGCTTTGGTGGGGAGGCAGTTCCTCTCCATCCTCCCTGACAGTCCCTCTCCTTCTCCAACCCAGGACAGCAGCAGTGGGCAGGGAGCTGAAGGCATGGAGTCCCTCCCTGTTGGGAGAAAGTATTGAATCTGGCTTCAGAGAACTCTGAGTTCTGGCTCTGATGCTGTCTCTAGCTACTAGAGTCTCATTCTTAGCCCTTTCTATTTATTTGTATATATCTTGTTTTGACTTACATATTGTTTCCTCTGACCATGTAAGAAGGCAGGTAGCAGTTCATCTTTGTATTTTTATCCCTAGCACCTGCGTGGTATGTGGCATTATGGGTAGTCAGCAGACCTTGGAGTCAGGGCAACCTGGGTTCAATCCCCATCTTCTGATACATACAGGCTTTCTGACTCTGAATAAATCACTTAATCCCTTAGTGCTCTGGAGAACTCTCCAAGGCTCTAAGTTACAGAGAAAGTATAGACCTGTGCCGAAAGACGAAGCTTATTATTGAGAGCCCCTTATATCGATCAAATCACAGGTGCAGTTTAAAAAAAATCCCAGCATTTGGAACAATGTAGGTGCTTAATGAATGGGAGTTGCTGATTGATGCTTATCACAACTGGCAGGTTACTTCACCCCCTGAATCTCAGTTTGCTTATCTGTAGAATGGGAAGAAGGTTATTTATAATCCTTACCTCACAAGACTGTGATGAGGAAAGTATTTTGTAACAATAACAAAGGACTACGTGAATGTAAGTTATTATTACTTACATTTTTAACACCAATATTCTTCCTGCATGGCTATGAATTGTGGATCAGAAAAATAAAAATTACCAGTGAACCACAGAGAGAGAGAGAGAGAGAGAGAGAGAGAGAGAGAGAGAGAGAGAGAAAGAGAGAGAGAGAGAGATAGAGAGAGAAAGAGAGAGAGAGAGAGAGAGAAAGAGAGAGATAGAGAGAGAGAGTGAAAGAGAGAGACAGAGAGAGAGAGAGAGAGAGAGAGAGAGAGAAAAAGAGAAAGAGAGAGAGAAAGACAGATGGTGTCTTTATTCAGGCTGCACCAAATTGCCTTGGATGGCATATCTGAGAGAAATATGAGAGTAGAGTATAGTGGGTGAGGATAGTCACATCCTAACTGATGTCCCAGCCTCTAGTCCCTGGAAAAAGAAAGACTCTATGAAAAGTCTTCCCATATAGAAGAGCTGGCAATTTTTGTCAGGTCCTTATTCTCAAATTTGCTACCTTAGAGACTTCGGGGCCTTTTTCCTTGAGTGAGATCTGGAATTATCTCAGCTGAGTTCAGCCAAGAGTTATCTTTTTTCCTTTTTATTATATCTTTATTTTTATTTAATGTTTTAGTTTTCAGCATTGATTTCCACAAGATTTTGAGTTACAAATTTTCTACCCATTTCTACCCTCCCCCCATTCCAAGATGGCATATATTTTGATTGCCCAATTCCCCAGTCTGCCCTCCCTTCTATCACTCCATTCCCCCCCATCCCCTCTCCCCTTACTTTCTTGTAGGGCAGGATAGCTTTCTATGCCCTATTCCCTATATAACTTATTTCCCAGTTGCATGCATAAACAACTTTTTTTTGAGCATCTGCTTTTAAAACTTTGAGTTCCAAATTCTCTCCCTTCTTCCCTCCCTACCCAACCTCCCTAAGAAGGCCAGCAATTCAACATAGGCCACATGAGTATCATTATGTAAAACACTTCCACAATACTCATGTTGTAAAAGACTATGTTTCCCTCCATCTTATGCTGTCTCCCTTTATTCACTTTTCTCCCTTGATTCTGTCCCTTTTCAAAAGTGTTTGCTTTGGATTACCTCTTCCCCCATCTGCCCTCCCTTCTATCATCCCCCCTTTTTTATCCCCTTCCTCCTACTTTCCTGTGGGGTAAGATACCCAATTGAGTGTGTATGTTGTTCCCTCCTCAAGTGAAATCTGATGAGAGCAAGATTCACTCATTCCTCCTCACCTGCACCCTCTTCCCTTCCAACAAAACTGTTTTTTCTTGCCACTTTTATGTGAGATAATTTACCCCATTCTATCTCTCCCGTTCTCCGTCTCTCAATATATTCCCATCTCACCCTTTAATTTAATTTATTTTTTTTAGATATCATCCCTTCATATTCAACTCACTCTGTGCTCTCTGTCTATATATATGTATATTCCCTTCAACTCCCCCAATACTGAGAAAGGTCTCATAAATCACACACATCATCTTTCCATGTAGGAATGTAAACAACTTTAGTAAGTCCCTTATGATTTCTCTTTCTTGTTTACCTTTTCATGCTTCTCTTGATTCTTATTTTTGAAAGTCAAATTTTCTATTCAGCTCTGGTCTTCTCATTGAGAAAGCTTGAAAGTCCTCTATTTTATTGAAAATCCATATTTTGCCTTGGAGCATGATACTCAGTTTTGCTGGGTAGGTGATTCTTGGTTTTAATTCTAGCTTCTTTGACCTCTGGAATATCATATTCCAAGCCCTCGATCCCTTAATTTAGAAGCTGCTAGATTTTGTGTTTTGTGTTTGCTGATTGTGTTTCCATAATGATCAAATTGTTTCTTTCTGGCTGCTTGCAATATTTTCTCCTTGACCTGGGAACTCTGGAATTTGGTGACAAAATTGCTGAGTTTTCTTTTTGCGATCTTTTTCAAGAGGTGATTGGTGGATTCTTTCAATTTCTATTTGACCCTCTGGTTCTAGAGTATCAGGGCAGTTTTCCTTGGTAATTTCTTGAAAGATGATGTCTAGACTCTTTTTTTGATCATGGCTTTAAGGTAGTCCAATGATTTTTGAATTATCTCTCCTGGATCTATTCTCAGGTCAATGGTTTTTCCAATGAGACATTGTCTTCCATTTTTTCATTCCTTTGGTTCTGTTTTATACTATCTTGATTTCTCATAAAGTCACTAGCTTCTACTTGCTCCAATATAATTTTTAAGGTAGTATTTTCTTCAGTGGTCTTTTGGACCTCCTTTTCCATTTGGCTAATTCTGCCTGTGAAGGCCTTCTTCTCCTCATTGGCTTTTTAGAGCTCTTTTGACATTTGGGTTAGTCTATTTTTTAAGGTGTTATTTTCTTCAGTATTTTTTTGGGTCCCCTATAGCAAGTCGTTGACTTTTTTTCATGGTTTTCTTGCATCAGTGTCATTTCTCTTCCCAATTTTTCCTCTACTTCTCTAACTTGCTTTTCCAAATCCTTTTTGAGCTCTTCCATGGCCTGAGACCAAATTTTTCTTGGAGGCTTTTGATGTAGGCTCATTGACTTTGTTGACTTCTTCTGACTGTATGTTTTGATCTTCTTTGTCTCCAAAAAAAGATTCTAGATTCTGAGTCTGACTCTGTATCCTTTTTTGCTGCCTGGCCATGCTCCCAACCAACTACTTGACCTTTGAGCTATTTGTCAGGGTATGACTACTTGTAGAGTAGAAAGTGCTTTGTCCCAAGCTTTGGGGGCTGTGCTGCTGTTTTCAGAGTTACTTCTACTCCACTGTCACCACAAGCTCTGCCACAGCAGCACTCTTCCTCCCCCAAGAACTAGGATTGTGACCCAGATCCAAGCAGGGCACAGCAAGAGAACCTGCCTCTGTGACAGCAAAGCACTCTTTGCACTCCTGCTTGGATCTGCTGCTTGGTTCCTCCCATCGTGTGAGCCAGGGACTTGGGAAGCAGCTGATGCTGGAGCTCTGGAAGTAGCTGCAGGAGCTTCCTGCTGCTGCCACTGCCACTGCCACTGCTGTGCCACCTCCTCCACCCCCAGGGCTGGGGCCAGATGGCTTTCTAACCCAATTCAGCAGTTTTCCCACTAACCTGTTCCATGGTCTTTGGCATCTGTGGGTTGAGAAGTCTGGTAACTGCCACAGCTCAGTGATTCATGGCCCTAAGACCTGTTCTGGCTGACTCCCAGTCTGGTCCACCCTGGCTCAGCCCACGCTGGCCTGTGCTCCACTCCCAGCACCATGCAATAGACTTTTCCCAGCAACCATACCAGCTCTCCTGGACTGGAGACCTGCTTCCCTTTGCCATTTCGTGGGTTCCGCTGCTCTAGAATTTGTTCACAGCCATTTTGTACAGGTGTTTTTATAGGTGTTGGAGGGATTTGGGGGAGAGCTTAAGCAAGTCCTTGCTTTCCAGCTGCAATCTTGGCTCTGCTTCCTGAATTGGGTTATCTTGATCTCAATGGGGAAGCTCATTCACTCTGTGTATTGTCTAGTATACATTCTGTGTATTCTTTATCCAATTTCTGCTTTGTTATCAACTTGGATAAGTGGGTTTATTTGCTATTTGCTTGGTGTGTTCATTGTGAAGCTGGCATTTGGTAGGAAGGGGGTCAAGCCTTGGCTCTAGCTTGGGGATCTCATTTTCCTCTTAATGGGCAGCAGTCAGGAGTGCTGTCTATATGATTTCCAATCTTTCCTTCATACACATGATTTTCCTAAAGATTATCTCTCACCATATCACTACCCTACTCAAGAAGGAAGTCCTACTGACCTTTCTTAGCTTATTTAAGCACCTATTGTATGCTAGGCACTATGCCAAAGGCATGAAACAGTACTTTTCTTCTCAGAAAAATACAAGCTCCTTTGTTTGACATTTAAAGTCTTTCACTGTCTGGCCATAGCCTATCTTTCCAGGTTTATTACACATTTCTCTCCTTCATACGTTCTACATTCTAGCCAACCGTGTCCACTTGCCTTTTCTCATAAACAATCTTCTGTCTCTGTGCCTTTGTAGAAATTGCTCCCCCATCCTAGAACATGCTCCATCTTTATACTTGCTTTGTAGATTCTTCAGGCCTCACCTCCAGTGGTACCTCCTACAGGAATCCTTAGATGCCCATCAACTGGGAAATAGCTAAACAGATTGTGATCAATGCATGAAATGGAATTACCATGGCATAGAAGTGGTCAATGTGATGAATACAGAGAAACTTGGGAAGACTTATGCAAACAGATGCAAAATGGAGTGCCTTGAATGAAGCAAGTGTTTGTTTAATAGAGTTGAATTGGAAATAAGACCTAACCTGTGCCATTGAGGAGCACATGCTCTAATGGGGGAAATCAGTCAGCATTTGTTAAGTCCCTGCTATGTGCCAGGCACTGTGATAGGTCCTAGGACTGGTTCCATGATTTCAGTGATATGAAGAACTCTCAGATGAGGACACTAATCAGTTCACATCCATACCTTATCTAACTCATTTGCCCAGGGTCTCCCAGCCAGTATGTGTCAGAGACAGGTCTTGATCTCAGGTCTTCCTGGTGCCGAGGACAACTCTCTAGCCACTATACCACACTGCCTCTCCAGCAAAGAGAATACAGACACCAAAAGTAAATAGTCCTTACTCTCAAGGAGCTCATATCATATCAGAAATGGAATACCTAAATGGCTGAGACAAGATCAGTTCAACTGAACTGAAATCCACAGAGATTCAACTAAGCACCTACTGGTTTAAAGAGATAAAAATGAACCCCACCCCCCACTGCCCTCAAACATCTTGCATTCTGTGGGGGAAGGGGACAGAGTGGTGCGAAGGAGGACATGCTCATAGAAAATTCAAAATATAAAAAAAAAGAGTATCAGGAGAAGGGTGTTAGCAATTAAGGGATCAGGAAAAAAAACTTCTATATGAAATGTGCCAGAAAACAGAGAAAAATGAAAAAAAAACCCACAACAAAACCTCAACTAACACGAGGTAAGCTATTGGGCAAATCATCTGTCCCCCTTGAGACGCCATTTCCCCATCTGTGAGATGAGGGGTTTCCTAGAATTGAAGAATGCAAGAACTCCAAAGGTCCTTAGAGACCAAAACTAGCTTCTAACAATTGATTTGAACATAAATATTAAAACCCCAGAGATGCAACTTTCACTCAGACAGATTATTTCTTCAGTGTAAGGAGCTCCCATCAAGGAAACTCCCTCTGCTGATGCAGAACAGTTACTTTTTTTTGGCCTTTTTTTGAATCTGCAGCAAATTAACACAGTTCCTAGAACACAGAAGATGCTTAATAAATGTTTATTGACTTGACTCCTTCTATAAGTTATAGTCTGACACAATTTTGTGAGGCCCTAAGAGCTGAAGTAATTTACCCATGTTCACACAGATAGTATGTATCAATCGGCAAGCCAACAAGCATTTGTTAAGTGCCTATTATGTACCAGGCAACTAGGTGGCACAGTGGATAGAGTACTAGGCCTAGAATCAGGAAGATCTGAGTTCAAATGCTGCTTCAAACACTTACCAGCTGTGTGACCCTGGGCAAGTCACTTCACCCTGTTTGCCTCAGTTTCCCCATCTGTAAAATGAGCTAGAGAAGGAAATGGCAAACCACTACAGTACCTTTGCCAAGAAAACCCCACATGGGGTCACAAAGCTTCAGACATGACTGAAACGACTCAACAATAACACTATGTATCAGGCACCATGTTAAGCACTGGAAATAAAAATAGAAAGACTGTCCTTGCCCTCAAGACACTTAGATTCTGGTGAGGAAAAACAATATATAAAAGGAAGCTGAAAAGGTTTTAGTGGTAGGACTTGAACCCAGGTCTTCATAACAGTAAGGGTGGCCCTCTCTCTGGTACCATATGCCACCCCTTACACATAGAATATCCTGTTTACTTGGAAGCAATGGAGAGACCTATTTCAATGTGTATCCTTTAAAATCTGGAAGATGATACAATTTGAGCTTGTCACTTTGTCATCTATATGTCCTTTTACAACCCTGGGTGACAGTATGAGCTGGCATCACCCTCACTTCCGACTCAGTGCCCACATATTTTTCTGTTGTCTCACTGGTGGGGCCCTTTGGCCAAAATATTCGTTCATCTAAGTTAACTTCTCAGCAGAATGCCTAGCCCGAAGTTGGCACCTGCATTTATGTATCATCCTTTCTGTATTCAAAAGCTGTCTGAGTCTTATTTGATTAAGCATAAAAATAACTCTGTAAATGCCATTAGTGGCACTGATGAATATTCAGTGCCTCGTCCTATGCATTGGGATTCAGGGGAGCATTGCTGGACAGCCTGTGAGTCTTTCCTCCTGTAAGAACCTGATTGTGTTCTCTGGAGTCTGGAGGAATTATTTTCATATTGAGAATTTTAAGGGATTTATTTTTTCCATTTCCCATTCAACAGAAAGGAAACAGCTGGTAATTTTGTGAAGGCTTGTCCAGTTTTTAGTTGGCTATACTACAATCTCCTTTTGCTAATTTGGTTGAGTTGATTTTTTTCAAACTCTTCTTGTTAGAGCAGGTTATGATTAGAAGACAATAAATGACATTTCTTTCCCCAGAGTGGTGAACCTCAGGCCCCACTTTATTCTACTTTTTCTTCTAAAGTAGCAGCCCTTCTTTGATATTTTTCCTCTGTCCCATGTGATTTCTTCCACTCAGCAGTCCTTGAGTTAGATTGGGGCAAAGGTTTTTGTTAAGTGGTGCTCTTGACTTGTCTTCATTCATTCCACAAATATTTATTAAGCACCCACTATGTGCCAGGTAAAAGGCAATGTGGTGTACTGGATGTCAGTCTCACGTCAGTCTCGGACTTAGAAAAATCCAAGTTCAAATTGCATCCTGACTGTGTGATCTTGGGCAAATCATTTAACCTTTCAGTCCTTTGGCAGTTTTCTAAGACCCTAACTTATGGAGCAGGTGTCAATCTGCAGAGGGAGTTTCTTCACTGGGAGTTCTGTGTTCCAACAAAATCACGGGTCCCAACCAGGCACAGTGCCAGGTGCTGGAAATGCAGAGACAAAACAAAACAAAACAAGACAAAAACATTCCCTTCTCCTGAATGAGCTTTCATTCAATTGGGAAAAACAACACGAACATATATAAGAAAATAAAATTTGGGGTGAAGTCATTAGTAATTGTTTGTTGACTGATTTCTCAGGAAAGGCCTCTAGTAGAAGTTGACATTCAAATAGAGCTTTGAAGTAAAGGAAGAATTCCAAAAGTGGAGGTGAGGAAGATATGTGGAGACCTTCTATGCAAAGACTTGGGGATGGGAGATGGGATGTAGCATTCAGGGAACAGAAAGTAGGGGGATTTGGCTGACATGAAAAGTGCTTGAAAAGGAATTGGGTAGTAATGTATAATAAATAAGCTTGGAATGGGAGTCTGGCTCCATATTGTGGAGGGCCTGAAATGCTCAACAAAAGCACTTGAAGAAAGAAGGAACCACTGGAACGTTTTGAGTAGTGGACTACTGGATTGGCATTATATAGCTGTTTATGTTGCACAGAGTGAGACCAATTCTTTCTGCCCAGTTGTGAATGTCTTCTGAGTTTATTGGCTTTCCTTGATGACTAGAAAGCCAAGGGAAAATCTTTGTGACTCTGGTTTTCCATCTGGAGTGTGTGCTTGTAGGAGGGAAGAGTTCTTTTCCAAACCAGGAAGGGATAATTACAACACAAGGCAAACTTGCCCACTTATAGTTGGGGGAACTTAGTATTTCATCCCCTACCTTCATGCTTTTGCAAACATGCCTGTCCCTCACACCTAGAATGTTCACTTCTGCCTCTTAACATCCTAGGCTTCCTTCAAAGCCCATTTTAAGGGCCATGATCTACATGAGTCCTTTCCTGATTCCCCAGTTGTTAGTGTTGCCTCTCCACCTAATTTGGTATATACTTATCTGTCAGTGCATGCCATCTCCCCTACCCCAGCGGAATGTAAACTGCTTGGGGGAAGGGGGTATTTTTGTTTGCCTTTTTATGCACAGTCCCTCACACAGTGATATGTACCTCATTGGTATTTAATAATTGCATGCTGGATTGGATAGGAAGTTCCCTTCCATTCTTGTTGGAGGGGTGTGTGTGTGTGTGTGTGTGCGTGTGTGTGTGTGTGTGTGTAATGGGGGACAGCTTGGACCAGATGACTGCTAAGGTTTCCTACAAGGCTTAGGGTTAGAGTTATATTAGGAAGGCAGAATTTATGATTTCAAAGAGAATCTCATATGTGCCTAAAAGGTCCGGAACCGCAGGATATAAGGAATTCACTAGGCAGAAGGCAGGAGAACTAAAGCATGTATTTACACTCCACAATAACAAGCCCACAAACCAGCATCCCCATTTTGATATTTTCATCAAAAGCTTCCAGGCCCAATAAGTCCGCCTTATAAGGGTAACCAGGAGGCCACAGAGAAGCGAGATGGTATAAGGCAAAATCATATACATGCTTCCCCTTTACGGTAAGAAGATTACCCACTAGCCTCTAGTCAGCTCTGCTACCGGCAGCTCAGCTTCGGCTGTAGGCGTCTCTGGCTCCAACTGGAAAAGGAAAGGAGGATCTTCAAGCTGTCCTCTCCCCTCTTATAGAGTTTTTGACATCATCAAGCGCCGCCTGAACGACCAGGGCCAATTGGTTCTTGACTTGGCCCTTCCCCCTAGCGTAGACCACATTAACACACTTCCCCTCAGCCAGCCCCACGACTCATCACACAGGAAGCTCTGGTCCTGCCCCGGAAGAGCAAGCCCCAGCATCCAGGGAAGCTCAACGAGGCAAGCTGAGTCATTCAAAGAAAACAAAGTCCATTCTGGCTACAAGAGTCAGCACCAGAGGCTCTGTCCTTTCTGTATTTGACATCTCATTTTATCTTGCACATGATGGAGAAATATTAAAACAGCTGCAGTCATGGCTCCAGTCATATGGTTAACCAGGTTTAATAAATTGTTCATTGGTGGGAAGTAAATTATTCCTCTTCAGGGACCCTGACAGCTGTTGAGATTAATCAGTGACTTTCCCTAGTGTTCTAAACAGCCCTCTGCTACCTGAAAAGAAACTAATCACATCCCATCAAGGGACTCTTTGCCCCCACTGTTCTGAAAACCAGAGCATGGAGGCAGATTGGGCTGTAGGAAGTATCTCCTTTATTGGAATGAGATTGAGTCATTCAACTGATGGCAGCTAATGTAATTTCCTTCTACCATGGTGGCCAATGGGAGAGATATCATAGCCCTCTTTGGAAACTGTCACCTGTTTCTCTGTCTCCTCTTCCAGTCTATCCAGTCACACATCTCCTATCAAGTCATCTCTTTGCTCAAAAATCACCAAAGTCTATCCATTGGCTATTGAGAAGAAATCATACTGCTTAGGCTGGCATTTGAGGTCCCATCTAACTGAAAAATAACCTATAATTTTAATCTTATCTTCTATTTCTGCCTTACTGGGATGCTGTCAAATTGTGCTATGTCATAGTGTCCCTTTGGCACTGTTGGTATTTTCCCACTTCAGCAAATTTGCTCATCCTGTCCCCCTGATTGAAAGACTCTCTTTATTGCCACCTATCAAATCCAATCAATCTTTCAAAGCCTAGCTCTAATGCCAAATTCCAGGTGGCACAGTGATTACAGCACTAGATTTGGGCTCAGGAAGACCTGGGTTTGAGTCCTGCCTCAGACACTAGCTGTGTGACCCTGGGAAAATCACTTCAACTCTCTCAGCCTCAGTTTCTACATCTGTAAAATGGGGATTAATAATGACACCTACTTCCCAAGGTTGTTGTGAGAATCACAGGAGACAACATGTATAAAGTGCTTTACAAATCTTAAAGCTCTCGGTAAGTCCTAGCTCTTCTTCCTAAAGAATTTCCTGACCCCTCTTCTCATAATAGGATGGCTAGGTGGTGTAATAGATAGAGTTCTGGGCCTAAAGTTAGGAAAACTTACCTTCCTGAGTTCAAATCTGGCCTCAGACTAGCTAACTAGCCCACAAGTCATTTAGTTCTGTTTGCCTCAGTTTCCTCATCTGTAAAATGAGCTGGAGAAGTTAAGTGCCAAACTACTCCAGTATCTTTGCCAAGAAACCCCCAAATAGGGTCACAAAGAATTGGACATGACTGAAACAACTGAACAACAACAGCTCCTCATGATGTCCGATAAATTGGTAGCTCCCATTTACAGAACTCTTTAGGGCTTACTAATTTTTTTGTATCTGTATCTACACACACACACACACACACACACACACACACACACACACACACGAATACCTCACTTGATCTTCGCAATAGCCCTGAGAAATGAGTTCTACAACCATTATTATCTATATTTTACAGATCATTCGCTTATGGATTTAGAGGTAGAAGGAATGTTAGAGGTTATTGGTTCTCACTTCCTCATTTTACAGATATGGAATCCAATATTTACATTGGTGAAGTGATTTGCCCAGGGTCACACAATTAGTAAATGTTTGAAACAGGATTCTACCCCAGTTCCCTTCTGACTCCAGATCAATTGCTCTAGCCTCTATGCTACCCAGGTGCATGGTGGTTGGAATTAGATGGCTTCTGAGGTTCCTTCCAGTTCAAGATCTCCTTACTATCAGAAGTAACTTCACTTTATAGGCCACAGTTTCCTCTTCTATAAAATGAGTGGGGCTGATTCTAATGAACTCTAAAGTCCCTCTTAGCTTTAGACTTGTGATCCTATTATGCCAAATCACTTCACCTCTCTGTACTTCAGTTTCTTCATTTGCAAAGTAAAGGGGTGTTTGATGGACTAGACCCAATGACATCCAAAGTCCCTTCAGATCTAAATCAATGATTCTATGATATAAGCACTATTCAAAGGTACAGTGAACAAATGGAAGTTACAGTGTAGTCCTTGCTGTCCCCAAGGGCTCTCTAGTCTAGCATTGATGACAGGATTAGCCTACATGAAAAATCAATCAACCTGGAGAAGCAATAGATCACTAGTAGGAAGAAGTGGTATAGATAGTGGAGAGAATGATACTTGTGAGGTGGAGTGACCAGAGAAGGAGGAGATGTGATGGGAGCTAGTCTTGAGGGAGAAGGAAGATCTGGATGGTTGAAGAGGTGAGGGGAAGGTTTTGGGGGGCAGGGAGGAGTAGGAGAGAAAAGTTTGAGATATGTATGATCTATTCAATGAACAGTGGGGACATTAATGTGGTTGTAATGGGGAATTTACATGCAGAATCCAGTTTGTCTTTTATATTTTAGGTAAATGTGTGTGTTGCTGAATGTCTTGGAAAGGAGGAATGCCCAAATAAGCCACTGAGTAATTGTTTGTGTAATCAAATGGAATCTTGAATTGAATAGAAATGGTGTCATGTAGGATGAATTAGAAGGATGCAGAGGTCAGAGTTAGAAACAACACTTGGCAGCTTTCTGCAAGAATCCAAGCAGAGAATGATAAGGACCTGAAGGACATTGGGGGAGGTAGGGATAGAAAGGGAGGGATGACCCCAAAGAAAGATGAAAAGGGACAATACATACAAAAATATTTATAGCAGCTCTTTTTGAGGTAGCAAAGAATTGGAAAGTAAGGTGGGGCAACAATTAGGGAAGGGTTGAACAAGTTCTGGTGTATGAATGTGATGGAATACCATTTTGGTATAAGAAATGATGAAAGGGAAGGTTTCAGAGAAACCTGGGAAGACTTATATGAACTGAGGCAAACTGAAATTGGCAGAATCAGGAGATTAATTTAGATAGTAACAGCAATATTGTAATGATTGGTTGGTTGTTGTCCTTTGTTCTTCAAGAGGATTAAAATGACACCACTATGCTAGGGTCAAGTTTCAATGTGTCTGACTGTGAGTGATCAAGCCAATATGAGCTCAGAATGCTCTGCCACAGGTTGGGCACAAATAGTCCATGTGAACATTTGGAGTGGATTCTCTAAATTTGTGCATCCTGCATTTCCTTTGAGCTGTTTCAATTCTGCTTTGCTCATAGAGCACAGCACCTCCTCTGATGTGGGCATGCCATGCTAGGCATGTGCCAATGTCTCCCATGTCACACAATTAATTCCAAAGTTCTTAAGAGAGACCTTGAGAATGTCCTTGTATCGTTTCTTCTGACCACCATGTGAATACTTGTCTTGCATGATTCTCCATAAAATAGTCTTTTTGGCAAGCTTACAGTTTGCATTTGAACAACATGGCTAGCCCATTGGAGTCATGGTCTCTGAAGCAGAGTTTGAAAGCTTTGCATTTAGTTGAAGTAAGGACCTCAGGGTCTGGTATCTTTTCCTGCCAGGTGATCTTCAGAATCTTCCAAAGACAGTTCAAATGGAAGTGATTCAGTTTCCTGGCATGGTGCTGGCATGTGGTCCAGGTTTCACAGGCCTACAATGAGGTCAGCACCACAGCTCTGGAGACCTTCAGTTTGGTAGTCAGTCTAATACCTTTTCTCTCCCATACTTTCCTTCAGAGCCTCCCAAACACTGAGCTGGTTCTGGCAATGCATGCATCAATCTTATTATCAACGTGTACATCCCTTGAAAGTACACTACCAAGGTAAGTGAACTTATCCACAGCATTCAAAACTTCTCCATTTGCTGTAACTGATGGTTCCACAAAGTATGGATGGTGAGGTGGTTGTTGATGGAGCACCTGTGTTAGGAACTTTGATCAACACAATGACCCACCACGATTCTAAGGGACTTTTGATAAAACATGATACACTCTCTCTCTCTCTCTCTCTCTCTCTCTCTCTCTCTCTCTCTCTCTCTCTCACACACACACACACACACACACAGAAGGAGAGAGAAGGAAAGGGAAAGGGAGAAAGAGAGGGAGAGGGAGAGAGAGAGGGAGAGGGAGAGGTGGCAGATCCAGAGTGGAGATTGAAGCACATTTTCTTCTGTTCCTTTTTCTCCTTGGAATATGACTAATGAAGTAATTTGTTTTCATATTTATAATGATTTTTTTACCTTGCTCTCTCAATGGGTGCTTGGGGTGGGGGGAGACTAAACAAGTTATGGTATATGAATATGATAGAATGCTATTGTGCTGTAAGAAATGATGGAGGGCATGATTTCAGAAAAATCTGGGAATATTTGTGTGAACAGAGAGAGGAGGGGAGGGAGAAGATTTGGAACTGCAAATAAAACAAGACTGAATAGAAAAAGAAAGGAAGGGAATGAAGTAAGATGCATTATAAAGGAAGATTCCACAGGACTTGCTGAGAACATATCGGGGCAATGATGGAGAAAAAGGAAGCAGAAGTCCCTCCAGCATTTTAGTTGTGATGACTGGGAGAAGGGTGATATTAACAAAAAAAAGATAAATAAAGAAGGGAAGCTGGTTGCTTTTGGGGGTGTCTGTGTGGAGGAGAACAGGGTTAATTTGGTTTTAGACATGTTTAAGGTGACAGCAGCCCATCCAGGTTGAAATGCCCGGGTGGCAATAGTATAACTGGAGTTCATGGAGAAAGAATGACATTTTGTGAATCTCTTAATAATAGCTGACATTTACTGAATGCTTTAAAGTTTATAAATTGCTTTATATGCTCGATCTCATTTGATCCTTACACTTAGGCTATATTTTTGACAGAATCTGTGATTTCACTTGTGTAAGCAATTCCAGTGAGGAAATGTCCTTTACAGAAACAGATCAACCCTTGTTTCTGCAATTTATAGTCTTAGAGAGTGGCCTGGGGCATTGAAAGATTAAGTGACTTCCACAGTCATTTAATTTTGTTTAAAAACTAACTGGAACCCACGCTACTCTGATGGTATGTTTTACTCTGTGCTTCCTTTTTAGATTCTTTGATTATTCTCACTTTATAGATGTGAAAAATGAGGCTCAGGAAAATTAAAAGTGACTTGACCAGGGTGATATAGCTAATAAATATCTGGGATAGGATTCAAGTCTAAAGTTTCCTGACTACCAGTTCAGTACCTAATTTACTTCTTGCTTATATAGAAATAGTATTGGCATACATATTTTTTCTTTTTCCCGGTTGATTACATTCTCATGTGTGGTTTGAAATCCTATTGGCTCCAAATCTGTATTTGTTTTGGGCTGCTTAGAGCATAGTGCTAATGAGTCCCAGGTCATGGTTTGATCACCATATGGGCCTGGCGAGTTTCATGCAGAGAGAAATCCTGCTCCACAGGTCATAGACTTTGCCCTGAATCCCATTCACTAGTCTTGAAAATATGTACATTAATCCTAAGGGGACTGAATGAGAAAGTGTGAATAGTTGAGCTTAATTCATCATGGCTACTGTAAAAAAAATAGCCAGCTTGGGTCAGTTGAATTGTCAACATATATGAAAGAGATTCTCTCATTGACTTGTATGGGGAATTACATAAGAACCAGCAGATAAGGGGCAGATACCTCATAGTCCAAGGTAAATTTTTTTCTGAGAGGGCAGCATCTGCCTGGGTGACTTATTGCTGTAGGAATCCATGTCATCTTATCGTCATGGACCTGTGATCCTTCCAATGCCCCGAGATCACTTTGGAGGGAGCATCATGAGTCTGATCAAGTACTGACACTAGGGTCAGAAGAAATGGTGTGACGTTAAATTCTACCTCAAATGCTTACCACCTATGTGACCTTTGATGAGTTACTTGACCTCCCCAGGCCTTGGTTTCTTATGTAAAATGAGAGTTGGACCAGAGAGTCTTTGTGGTCTCTCCCAGCTTCTAAAGCAGTGACGGTGCCTTATTTTCTTTATCTGTAAAAGGAAGGGGCTGAACCACATGGCTTTTGATGTCACTTCTATTTCTAAGTCTACAACTATGACATTTCTGGACTTCAGTTTCATATCTGTAAATTGAAGGGATTAGACTCAAAGACTTCTGAGAGTCCTTCCAATTGTAAATCTATGATCCCATGAAATTTCTCAGGCAACATTTTGGTCCTTACCAGGGTCAAATCTTTCTTTGGATGTGTTGTCTTAGAGCAGATTTATCTACATTTCTGTTTCCAGTGATTGTTTCAGCTTTTTCAGAATTTCCTTCATAGGTTGAATCAAAGAACATTTAAAAGCCAGATGTTACCAACCATCATCCTTTATTAGACCTCACAGAGTTATAAAGTCTCCATACAAATACATTAGATAGGTGCTCTCTAATTGCCATCCTTCCCAGGATTTTCATACAGTAGACCATGAAGTTGGCAATGTATTTCCATATAAAGTAAAACCCAAGGGTATGTTAACCTTTGTATCTACTGAATGACAGAACCCTTTGGGGTTGGTAGACTTATGTGATCATTGGGCAGTGAGAAGCACGAACCTCTAGACCTGCATCTCTCTTTAAAAGTATTGATTCATTACTATTAATAGATCTAAACTTCAGTAGCTCAAGAAAACAATGACTGGTTGGTCTTATATAATTTTCCAGGAAATAGGATTCTTTGTGATCACCTTTTAGAGTTTTCCATTTTAGCAAGAAAAGTTCTTCATGTGGACATGAATGAGAAATCCTTATGTGGACTTTTCCCAGGAGCATAAGAGGGCTCAGAGAAGATCAGAGTTTAACCAATGACACTTTTGTGGTGCTCTGGTCTTCTCCTGCATCACAACAGTGACACACATGATGGGAAACAGTGCTCATCATTGAGTGCTGGCATTCTAACACGGGTGGGCATCAGGACAAGAATGAGGATATATGCTGAATGGTTCTCAATACCTCTGACTGCCAAGGAGATCCCATTGATTATGTTTATCTTGGTGGTTTGAGTGCTTTTCAGGAGATAACCACCATGACTTTAGCTGTCTAAATTCACACATAGAATGTGTCATTTCAAGCTGTGAATAGGGGTGTAGCAAATAGAGTATACAAGGTACTTGGCTTTGCTGTATTTGGGTAGATGTTTTTCTAAATCTCTAACAATAGAGTTTAAAACTAGAAGAAGGCTAGAGTTGTTTTTACCTCATTTTACCTTGTCATTCCCAATGTTTTTCACTTCCCTCCTTCCATCCCATCCTTCCTTCCTTCCTTCCTTCCTTCCTTCCTTCCTTCCTTCCTCCCTCCCTCCCTCCCTCCCTTCCTTCCTCCATTCCTTCCTCCCTCCCTTCCCTGCATCCATCTCCCTTTCTTGCTCAGCCTGGAAATGCAGTAGTCTTTCACATGCAGCAGGTCTCTCAGACCCACTGCTGATTGACACAGAGGCTTTGATCAGCTCTATTTTTATCTTGGTCCAGTTTGTTCCTCTTTAAGGAGCCTGGCAGTTCTCTGCTTCCTGGGGCTCATCATATTGGTTCCCAACTCAATGTGGACCTTTGATTGGCTTTAGTCATACTGTAGCTCAGAACTCCCAAACTCAAGCAATCCAGCAGCCTCAACTTTTCCTAGTAGCAGGGATCACATGCTTGTGTCACCACACTTGGCATGTTGTCTTAATGTCTTTTCAATGTGGAACCAGAATGTTTTATTAAAACAGGAGATCTCAGCACTTGAAAAAGAGCCCCGTTCTCGTTCACCACATATATGCATGTGAGTCTCTGTGGATATGTAATTTGTCACATATGACGTAATCCTCTGCTGGGGTCTTGTGTCGAGAATTGCCAGTGCTCCACGCTAAGCATTATCCATTGTTGGATCACATTGGATTGTGGTCTGATAGCTCTTGACACTTTATTATTCCTATTTATGTGGCATAGTTTGCATAGATTTGGTTGCCTATTGTCAATGGCATGCTTTCCTTTCAACAGGTGGTTGATTTGGGTTCATGTATAATTGGAGTTCTCGTTTGGCTTAACTGTCATCCTTGATTGTTGAGAACACATAGGCAAGCACTTAAAAGTCTGTTGATCAATTGATGTTATAGCTGAATTCTTAAGGAATGACACATTACGCCAGTGTTATCCAAAACAGACTGATTAATCAAACATGATTAATTTTAATGTAATTACTAAAGAAAAGGAAGATAATATCACTTTATTATGACTCTCTAGCCGTACATTTTCCAAATATGCTTATTACAACAGTAAATGAAAGATAATGATTCAGTTAGTTACATTTTTAGAAGTCATCAGGATCAATATTCCTTCACCATAAATGAACTGAATAATAATTTCAAATACAATCAGGATTAATTTCTTGAAAAATATGCTTTTTTTTTAGCTAAGACATATCATAATGAACTACCGATTGCCATTTTCAGGTTACAAAGTAGCAGGGAAGGTATGGGTTCAGTGCCAGGGGGTCTGTTTAGCACATTTGGCCTTATAAAAGTGATAAAAATATAATGAAGCAAAATGCTAGATAGAACCATAGTCCTCATACTTCATTAACTCTCTTTATCCAAAGAGGATCTTGTATAGTGCTTGGAGCCCTTGTGTAAACTGGATACATGGTAAATGACATTGGAAAACTTTTGCTAATCTTACTCTGAATAGGAGTTATAATGAGATATAGCAAAAAATGGCTGGTAAATAGGTTGGGTTTGAGAGGCACTCCTGCTGGGTGATTAGCAGCAGATGTATTTATTTTAAGAGTGACCAGAGATGGCAGAGCAAAATAAGATGAAAAGAAAGATTAATAGAATCAAGCTGTCAGGTGGGTCTTGGGAAGAGATAGTTCCTAACTTCAAGGTCAGTGCATTTTGGGCCAAAGACAAATAATTATTTTCATATATGATTTGGGCCTACACAACCAAAAGACATTCTGGGTCAAACAATGATGGACTGCCATACACAAAGTGGCAGATGGGATTCAGTTGACATCCTCTAACAAAGACTTAAGGTCTTTAGTTTCTTTTATTATCAGGGAATGGGGACATTTGCTCTTCTGTCTTCCTCTTGTCATAACACAGGGAGAGTATTTTAAAAAAGTAGATTCTCTTTCCCTTTGCAGAAAGAACATAATAAGGACCAAGGAAGAATGGAAGGAGAGCATCCGCTCACGCTTGTGACTCGTTTGTAGTAATGTATGAAAAAGGAGCAGATACAAAGAAAAGGTTCAGCTGGTGATTCAAACTGGTCCCTTCCAGCTCAACACTTCTAGAATCATCTGCCCCTACCTTTCCAAATACCACCAACATGTTAACTGGAAGGGAAAAAAAAGACAATAGAAAAAGAAACAGATGGAAACCAAATCCAATCCTCTGTGCTTTCAAAATGAGGTTTCTTGGTTATCTTGTTCACTGTCAGATGGAAATCTTTCTACTCTGCATGATATGCCAGAACACCATCCATTCTTCCCATCATTTCTTTGGGGTGGGGGGGGTAGGAATCACAAAGAAAAGACTGATATTTGTCAGGTTCTAACTTTGGAAAGGAAAGCTTCTTTTTAAAAAAGTAAAATAATGACAAGCAAAGTGTATACTATAGGATTAAATATTAGCATTGGTAAAAGCAAACAAACAAACAAACAAGAACACAAACCTTAACAGCTTTCCTTTTAGCTTTTTCTTAATGAAATCACATCATTTGTGGTCAGTTTCACTGAGGCATGATCTGGGCTTTGTCACTATAGGTATGTGTGTGGTTGGTAGGGTGAGGAGGATGGAAGAAATGTAATGGCTGAAATTTGATATCAATGGTGCTGAACAGATTTGCCAGTGGGAAGACTGGGAAGAAGGTGTGGCACTTTTTGAGCTTGCTTTGGGTGGGAAGCAGTGTTCTCATAGAGAGCCAACCATAGCAAGTACCTCTCAAATAAATTAGTACAATTCCTTTAATACTAAAAAATAAATGCAAACTATCTTAAATAGACTGATTATTACTTCATTAAGTCAAACATACATTTTTTCCTAACTAGCCTATTGTTTCAAAGACTATTTGGGTTTTAACTTATTACCCCTTATTCCAAAAAAAGGAAAAAAATGACAGAAAGAAGAACTGAGTCATTTTTGCACGTTAAGATAATCATAAAGACAATATAAAGTTTAAAAAAAAACTTCACAGATTGTTAGCCATATCTTTCAACTCTTTCTCATAAGTTGTCCTCTTTTTTACCTTTATCAGTAGATAACCTATGTCTCACATTGGAAATGCTATATGGCATGGCTCCTTGCAAAGATAAAAAACTTTGCTTTCTATATGAGTAAGGGCTAAATGCTCACTGAGATGTTTAAATGAAGGGTGAACATCTTCCATGAATGAGGAAGTGCTGAAGAATGTCATAGGGAGAAAGGGGAGAAAATATTCTTAGCAGTGACTGCACATCCCCACCCACACCCCTCATTTGCTCCTTTCTTTTGACTTTCTGCCCTGGGAGCAGACAACAGGGCAACCAACCCTTGACTGCACCTCTATTTGAGCTCTGCCATTCACTTAGAAATGCTGTCCTTCACTTATGTTTGTGCCTTGAACCAAGGTATTCAGTTCCATTAATATCCTCATGAGTTTTCCAAGTTCAAGAGCTTACAAAGTCATGGAGGGCCTATGCTGACCTTAATGTCCAACTTCTACCCCTGCCCCCAAGTTAACCATTTGGAGGCTTTGCTACTTGTGAGTGAGTAAAAAAAAAGGTGAAAGGTGATGGCTAGACCTAATTCTATTTCAATAAGCCTTACATCTATAGAATCATTGGTTTTTTTCAATACTTTAAAAAAATATTTCTATGCTTTCTTTTGTGTTTTAGTCAAGTACTTTCTTAAACAAACAATAGCACCACTTTGGCATTGCTGGCCAAATCCGTAAACAGGAAAGCAAGATGGACTGCTATATACTCCTCTAGAAGCCTCCTAGGAAATGTATTTGTTCATGATGGAGACCCTCGAGCCATCTGGCATAGGGGACTTCCTACATACCAACAAACTAACCCCTCAAGGGCAGGGGCAGTTTGGAAATGGCTCCTGCCTAGGATTTTATTTTATTTTTAAAAAATTTTCAGAAACTGATCAGGAATTTGATTTCTGCTCAGAATGCCACCATGCCACCATGAATCCTCTAGCATGTATTCTAGACTGGTAAGTGTAAGTAGTTTTTCTGTATCCACGGGAGAGGGAAATTTTGATGGGAAAGAGGACCACACCTAGTCTGTTTGCTACCAAGCTTGACTGTTCATCAGAATCCCTTCTTTTGATAATGGTTAAAGGATGGGATTGTAGTAAAATATGAGCTCCTTCCAGGCAGGAGCAGTCCTATTTTTTGTGGTTGTATTATCAGCACCTAGGAGAGTGCCTTGTGCATCACAGGCCCTTAATAAGAACTTGTTGATTTGTCATAGACCATAGCAGTCATCTAGTTCAATCTTATTATATAGATGCAGAAATTGAGACCCAAAGACACACAAGTAGTAATTGGCAGAGTTGGGATTTAAACCCAGAGCTTTTATTGCACTGCACTGACCAAAGCAGTGGGCTCTTTTGCTTTGGACAATCTCTTCTTGTGGTGGTGATAATTCTTTTCCTTTTCCAGTATAAAATTAGTAGAGAAAACAAAGAGACCAGTAGCTGGGGTCTAGCTAACATCCAGAGTATCCTGCACCATTCTGGGTCAGGGGGCCCAGGAAAGGCCCCTTGGAAGTTATGCTGGAGGCTGGGGAATTTAAACTAATGCCACTACTAAAAGAGCTACCAGGGTAGCCTCTTTAGGAAGGGAGTGTTGGCCAGCTACAGTGTCTATCACTACTTTCTCAATGGCCAAGATTAATCTTTTTTGCAGCCTCTTGTGCAGGCGAGGACAGTTTTGAATACAAAACTCAACAAAAGCTTCTTGACTGGAAATAGATTGACACTATCCACAATACAAAATGACATTGTATTAGATATGTAGTATGGTTTCTTTTTGCATGTGTGTCTTTGTCTCTCCAATCCCTGGCACACAAATAGGTGCATAATAAATGCTTATTGACTGATATGTACATGCTGTCTCCCCTTAAAGAATGTAAGCTCCATGAAAGTAGAGATTATTTTATTTTTGTTGTGATGTCGTTGTTTTTGTATCACTAGCAACAAGCATGGTGCCTGGCACATAGTAGGAGCTTAATTTATTTTTGTTAATCAATTGATTGATTTAAGAAAGTATTTTGAATCTGTTGCCAAGGAATTAAAAAAAAACTGTCATTCCTCCTTTTTCCCTTTTTTCTCTTTACAGCTTCCCATTCCTAAAAGCACATATTGTAGACTATTTTTAAAAAGAAAACTTTCTAAATCAACAGATTGAGTAGATAAAGTATTGATTCTTATCCTAATATCAGCTCAAGAGGTGACTATTTTTGCTTCTAGTTATCTAACTCTAAATGGGGAGGGCAGTATTTTTCTGTTCTTTAACACAACACTTGGTATTTGACAACTGACCTTTACAAAGTATTTGCAAAGTGCTTTACTATACATGATCTCCTTTGATTTGAAATACCTCCCCCCCACCCCCATTAGGGAGGGTATATTGACACTAAGGGACTCAGAGATTGAAAAGCTCTCTTCCCATTTTCCATTGAAGTGACCCAGTGAGCTGAGGAGCCAGAATGTTCTCTTTCTTACAGTATTATGTGACCGTACTAAGTGCATAAAGGAGAGATGGGCCCCTCAAATGAAAAAGAGTAAGATTCGTAAGAAAGGCCCGAGAGCTCAGTGCTTTTCATGGAAGTGGAGGAAAAAGATGTGAAGGTCAGCTAGTTCATGTGCTTAATCATTGAGGACATTCTTACACTGGGGAGTGGGGTAGACTCAGGAAACTTTGAAGATCTCTTCTGACTCTGAGATTGGATGAGTCTCGGAATATTTACAAAGCCCCATTAGTGCTAGAGAGGCAGCATGACAAGACTTTTCACATTATGACATTTTTTTCTCTTCCTCCCCCACCTCAAACAGAAGTTAATTTTTTAAAGAGCATAGTGCCTGGCACACAGTAGGAGATTTATAAATGCTTGCTGATTGAGATTTCCTTGGGAATAAAGATTTGATTCTACTAAATTAACATCTGGTTTCTTAGCCCCCTGTTTAATGTCTCTGTTATATACAATCAAAGAGTTTTTAGAGATTGGGGAAAAGGACCAGTGGAGAGATGCTTGAGTGCAACTTAGGGAAACAAACAGCTGACTGTGGGACCAGGGCCTAACACCACCAAATCAATGTGCTTCAGAGCAGCCTTGAATGTCATAGCCACATTCTTAAGGATCCCTAGGGCTTAAAATGGGGAAAGCAGACTAAAATGAGCCTCTGTGGGACTGTTCTCAGTGTCCACTTTCATAAGAAAGAAGTTCTGTGGCACCCCAGAAAGTGTAGGATATTAATGATAGATTCCTGGACAGAATTTTTCCCATGGAACAAAATTTCAAAGAAATGCTTTAGAATTTGCTAGGTACCAAATTTGGTGAAAAGTAGTTGAATTTAAAAAAATACATATATAGTGATGCATTAGTCAGAGGTTAGATGAAAATTTATTCAAGGCGGTAGTTCTGTGATTATTTTAGTAGACACTGCTTAAATATTTTGAACCATGGGATACATGGACCTATAAGGAAGGAGCAAATTAAAATTTTCAGAAATCTAGATGATCATTTCATGCACCAGGAGAGGTATTTACTAAATGGAGGCTGTTTGCCTGAAAGAATCATTGTATCCTGAAAATTTAAGCCATGTCTTCCTCTTTACTGGTAGAAATCAGGCTGAATCTGTCTTTTTCTCCGTCTTTTCCTCTTCTCTCTTTTTCTACTTGTGTGTGGAAATCAAAATGCATAATTCTATCCAGTCCTCAAATATAATGCATCCCATGTGCTTTGAAATATTTCTGAGAAGCCTGGTGAGCTATTAACATGTTGATGTTTAGAGTAATTTGTGAATGCATCCTATGGTTATGATATTGATTCCTTTCACTCCAGCAATTCATTTTTGTGTGGTAGAATCTAGACCCTTTTCTTATTAATCCTCACACCACTCCTGTGAGGTAGGTAGATGACAAGAACTCTCCCCATTTTGCAGATGAGGAAACTGAGGCACAGAGTGGTGAAGTGACTTGGCCAAGGTCACACAGTGTGGAGTCCACAGCAGAGTTTGAGGATGGGGTGAGAAAGGGATAATTTTGTCCCCAAAATTAAGGAAGGAAAGGGAGGACTTCTAACTCCCAGCCCTTGACACTATTTGCTGGATTGTTTTCTTTTAATACTCTCTCATTGAGAAAGAGGTAATCATTCTTGGTATCTTTAGCTCTATTTTTGAAAGAAATTTCTTTTTTTGTGGAGGGGGAGAGGAAGCATGCTGTTTGCTTTCCATCAAAACCAGATGGATTTTTCAATTCCTTTTCCCTTTCTTCATCTCTCCTTCATTTTGCTTTCACCAGTTACGGTTTTGGCCAGACTCCTTCATATAACGAACTACAAAATAGCACCATTGTACTAGAAAACAGAGTTGTACGTACGATTTGATAATATTCTGTATTAATGATACGCTAAACTTTACATACTGCTTTTACATGGGAAAAAAGAAAAGTAAGAAATTACCTCGATTGCAGAAGGAGCCACTGAGCGCTCGCTTTTAGACTGGGGTCTGCAACAGAATTTGTTTCGCAAATTGTGCCTACTTGCTTGTGGAGGAAGAGGTGGGCGGCGTAGGGGGTGAGGAAAGAAACCTTTGTCTTTAAACTAAATGGATCCAACCCATATTTGGTCCAAGTGCCACAGATGGGAAGCTGTGTGTGTTTGCAAATCTCGTGGTGTTACTTTCCTGCTGGGGGTCGGCTACTGAGAGTGTTTGCTTTGTGCGAATGGGAAGGGAAGGGAGAAGACAAACAACTGTTATCTGACACCATTAAAACAAACAGCCCTGTTGTTTGTTAAAGAAGTGCAAATAAAAATTAAACACGGGCACACACACACACACACACACACACACACACACACACACACACACTTAGACAAGGCTGGTGAATGTGTTGCTCTCCCAGCCAAGGGTTCATAGATCGATTCTGAGCAACTGCATCTATGGAGGCCCATGGACTTGTGGGCTTTCGAGAAGGAAGGGAATATATTTTGTTTTGCTTTTGTATAGGATAGTATAGAGAAGTTACAGAATCAGAGAGCAACATAGCAGCTCTGGGAAGATGTTTAGCAAGGAGTTGACACTAGTCTTTTAAAGAGGTTTAACATTGGAATGTTTGCTCAATCCATCCCCCTCCCCCCACCCCCACCCCCCTGGGAGAATGCTCATTGTTTTGCCTTTTCATCAAGCTTATTAAAACAACCGGTGTGTTTTGTTTTTGTTTTCAAAGTCTTCCAATGTTGAACAAATAACTTATTTACAGAGAAGGATCCTGCAGAGGTGGCATGTTCATTCTTCGCCCTTGGATGGTAGTTCTTACATTCTGTAGTTCCTGCTTCCTGAGCTCCCTCTGCTTGCGTTCTTCAAATGTATTTCCTGAAAATGAACAAAAATAATCAGTCTCAACCAGCAGATGGGACTTCATGAGTGCATATGATATCACTGTTTGTGGAAACCAATTATGTCTTTTCGCTATTCAGATGCTTCTTTTGCTGTCATGATGGGTCTATATATAAGAGGCTGAGAGCTAAAGATTAGGCCTTTTGGACTGGTCTGTGGATAGGGAGTAGCTCTGTAATTTCATTGTTATAGAGAACCTGCAGGTGAGAGAATTCCCTCTACTAATAAGGGTCAGCACCTCCTCTGCAATTTAGTCTTTGAAAGTTGCCTACAGAAGTAGTATTCAAACATCTTTGGTCTTAGGATCCCTCTATACTCTTAAAAATTATAGAGGACTCCAAAGAAGGGGTCAACATGGGTTATAGCTATCAATATTTACTATATTAGAAATTACAATGTCTCAGCATTATCATAAAATAGTTTGAACATTATGGGCCCTCTTGGACCCTACAGGCCCCTGGACAACATTTTGAGAACAAGTGACCTAGAGCATTGAGCAGCTAAGTGACTTATTTGCCCAGGGTCATACAGCTGAGGCAGAACTTGAACCCATACCTTTGTTGCCCCAAGACTGACTCTCTATTCACTATGCCACATAGATCCTAGCCTTCTCCAATATATCAATAATATTGAATTCAATTCAACAAACGTTTATTTAATGCTCATTATGTATTAGGCATTGGGGATATAAAACCGGAAGACAGTTTCTATCCTCGAGTAGGAAATTTGCCTTCCATTCTCTCTCTCTCTCTCTCTTTTCTCTCTCTTCTCTCTGTCTCTTTCTCTCTCTCCTTCTCTCTCCTACTCTCCTGCTTTCTCTCCCTCTCTCTGTCTCTCCTCTCTCTTTTACTCTATCTCTTTCTCTTTCATCTCTCTTTGTCTGTTTCTCTCTTTTTCTCTCTCTTTTCTGTCTATCTATCTATCTATCTATCTGTCTATCTATCTATGTATCTAATGTATGTACATTGTTATTTGCATGTTGTCTCCTCCATTAAAAAGTGAGCTCCTTGAGGGCAGAGACTGTATTTTTGCCAGTGTTTAGCAAGTGCCAGACACATTCTAAGCACTTAATAAATATTTCTTGACTGACTACTGGCAGATACAAGAACATAAATAGAAACAAAAAATTTATAAAGCAATTATAAGGAAGGAAAAGGCTAGTAACTGGGAAATATCTCATGTAGGAGGTGGTACCTGGGTTGAGTTTTCAAGGAAGTTTGGAATTCTGCATGGCCAAGATGAGGAGGGAGTGTGTTCTAGGCTTGTGGACCACTTCCCACTGCTAAATATGCCCCTGGGATAATCTTATTCCACACCCCAATGGGGGATGTTTTCTTTGGGCTTTTACAGAGAAGTTTTTTTATTTAGGAGAGAGAGGTGCTAAGACTCATAAATGTTATAGTGGTTCTTAATCTGGGATCCATGAAGTTATTTTTTAAAAAAATGATAATTATACTTCAATATAATTGGTTTCCTTTGTAATTGGGTGTATTTTACTTTATGCATTTAAAAGCATGGTTCTAAGAAGGGGTCTGTAGATTTACCAGATTGTGAAAGGGGTCTAGGACACACATACAAAATGGTTAAGAACCTCTGATCTCTTGACCTCTTTTACCTACATTTCCTGACCAAAGAATACACTAATGAAATGATGAAATGACAGGTTTGATCCCTATCCCCTATGTCTATAATAACGAGATGCAGGGTGGCACAGGAGGTAGAGAGTCAGCCATAGAGTAAGAAAGACATGAGCTCAAGACGTGGGTCTAAGACACATCATGCCTGTATGACCCAGGCAAGTCCTTTAAACTCTCACTTTTGCTGGCAAATCACTAGGATTATAACTTGGAGAACAGGTGCTAATCTGTCTCGGTAGAGGGAATTCCAACACAATCACAGGCCTAGTTCAATCCTCTTCCCCCAGTTTGAATAGATAATCACAAAATTTAGGCACCGGAAAGATCCTTTAAAGTCAGGTAGTTCAACCCCCTATGTGAAGCATGAGAACCTTCTACCATAATCTTATCATTTTACACATAGTAGCACTTAATAAATGTTTTCTATTTCATTCCACTCTTCTCTGCTCCATTATGTTCTATACAAGTGGCCATCCAACTTTCTATTTGAAGGTCTCCAGTGAGTGCATACTCATAATTTCACAGGGCAGTCTATTAATTTCTTTTATAGTTGTTTTTAATGGTTAAGAAGTTCTTTACATTGATCCTATATTTATGTCCCTTTAAATGTCACCTACTGGTCCATGCTCTGGGACCTAGGAGAATATGACAAATTGCTTTTCCCTAGAACAGCTCTTGAAACATTTGAAGATAGTGATGACTTTTCTTTAATGGCCCTGAATGGCACCTGAAATTATTATTATTATTATTAAGGGAAAACCGAACGTCCAAGCTGGGAAAGCCATTCTAGATAACAGTCCCACACTTTCATTTTATGGTTGAGGAAAGTGAGCCCCAAAGAGGTGAAATGGAACTTGACATCTGTGGGAAACTCCATCTAGCAGCTCAACAATGCGAGAATCCCAGCAGCCACCTTATGGGGTTAGCCTGCCCTGATTCTTTGCATGTCCCCTGAAAAATGGTCTGGGAGTGGGTAATACAGTGGCTAGGAATTTGGGGAGAATGGAGAAAGAGAAGAAATCATTTGATCAGAATATTTAGAATCAGCCTCAGGCTCCCAGACATTGATAGAAAGCATGTAAAGGAAAGAGCTTCGCCTTTGATCTTGTCAGTTGAAGTATGTTGTGAAGATGTAAGGATTTCCACCCCACCCCCCCAAATGATGTAAGAGCATCAATATAGTAGCATATTGAGAGAAACAGATGAGAGGAAGGAGGGAGAGACAGATAGAGAAGGGAGGAAAATGGAGGGGAAAAGAAGGAGGGAAGGCGGGAGGGAAAGAGAGAGAGAGAGAGAGAGAGAGAGAGAGAGAGAGAGAGAGAGAGAGAGAGAGAGAGAGAGAGAGAGAGAAAGAGAGAGAGAGACTGTAACTGTATAATGATAACTACTGACAAGGGTCTTTTCTTCCTATACCTCCCTTTACCATACCTTCCAGAAAGAGTTTTCTATGAGGTGAAAAAAAGGACATAAGATTCCTTGATGTAGTAGAAAAAGCCAGGTAAGCTAGGTTCAGATCACTGAACTACTAGGTTCAGATCTCCTCCTTACTACGTGTGTGGTCAATCTTTCTATGCCTTAGTTTCCTTTTCTGAAAAAGGAAGAGGTTAGACCTGGTGACCCCTAAAGTCCTTTTCAGATTTGAATCTTGTGACCAGCTCAGTGACTGATTCCTATAACAGTCTAATCAATATTAGGCATAGGATCAGTCAGTCACTAAGTACTTATTAAACACTTATTAAACACTTACTGCACACCACTGCACTGCACACCACTTACTGCACACACACACTGTACTAGGTGCTTAAGATACAAATACGGAAATGAAAGAGTTTTTGTTTTGCGGGGCTTACATTCTAAGAAGGCAGCAGTATGCACATATCTAAACAAAATGGTCATTTTGGGAAGGTGGGTAGAAGGAGGAGGCCCTCTCAGCTGGGGATACTGAGGAAGGCTTCATGTAGAGGCTGGTCCTTTAGCTGAGCTTTAAAGGTAACTAGGGATCCTAAAGCATGGCAGTGAGGAGGGATTGCATTCCAGAGTTGAAGTAATAGTTTGAGAGAGATAGGGAGAGATAGAAAGAGATACAGAGACAGAGAGATACACACACACAGGAGAGGCAGAGAATAGAGAGAGAGAGAGACAGATGGAGAGACAGAGAGACATAGAGACCCAGATACATACACGTAGAGGGGAGAGAGAGAGGGAGGGAGGGAGGGAGAGAGAGAGAAAGGAAGGGGAGAGAAATAGAGGGAGAATAAGACAGAGATACATAAACAGAAGGGAGAGAGAGAGAGAGAGAGTGAGAGAGAGTGAGACAGAAAGAGAAAGACAGAGGAGAGAGAGAGAGAGACAGAGAGAGAGAGAGAGAGAGAGAGAGAGAGAGAGAGAGAGAGAGAGAGAGAGAGAGAGAGAGAGAGAAAGAGGAGAGAGAGAGGAGAGAGTTGTCCAGGGTCACAGAGCTAATAAATATCTGAGGCAGAAAGACTGCACATCTTCCAGTCTCCAAGGCTGGTGGTCTCATCACTGTGCCACCTAACAGGCCTTTAGCTAGGAACCAGAAGATGATTTTCCTCTGCTCTTAAAAAGGGTGTTAGTTTTAATTCTGAATGGGTACAAATTGATAGAGATTAATTTAGCCGCTTCTCTTCTCTGAGGTCAAGCAGAGGCATAGACAACAGCTCAGCTGAGCATAGTGAACTTCTTCCCAAGTTGCACAGTCCCCTCCTTCTCTCCCCGCTCTCCACTGCCACAAACATACATGGCTGTGACCATTCAAAACCAGCTGGAATGTCTGCTTTGCATTTGGCTCCATTCCCAAAGTCTCGCACATGCTTTCTTTGTTACAGACAATGGGAATGATAAAACAAAAGCACTTAGGGACTGTGGTCTCAGTTGCATCTTTTGCTTGGTTCATTGTCTTGATTTAATTACCCAGGGTAGTCTTGACAAGGAGTGGCAAGCATTGGCCATGTGGGCAACCATGATGGTGCCCACTTTTTAATCCCATTTTGCTGGGTACTGAAACAATTCCCAATTCGGCAAAAATTGTCCCAAATTTCTTTAAACTTGTCAATGTCATTAGGTATTTAAAAAGGAAAACAGCAGTGAGTTTTAAAAAAAAGCAATATCTCTTAATGATACGAGGGAATGGGTGACCATTTAGGCCAAATTGGGAAGGACAACAGAAGCTATCTAGTCCAACAGTTTGTGACCAAAAATCCCCTCTATGATACTGGCTCTGGAATCAGAGGGCCTAGTTCAAAAGCCTGCCTCTAATGTTTGCCACCTATGTGACCTTAGACAAGTTACTTAACCAATCTGGGCCTCAGTTTCCTCATTTGCAAAATGAAAGGGTTAAAATAGATGGCCTCTGAGGTTTCTTTTAGGGCAGCTAAGAGGCACAGTAGACAGAATGCTGGGCCTGGAGTCAGGAAGATTCAAATTCTTGAGTTCAAATGTAGCCTCAGATACTTACTAGCTGTGTGATCCTGGTCAAGTCACTTTACCCTGTTTACCTCAGTTTCCTCAACTGTAAAATGAGCTGGAGAAGGAAATGGCAAACCACTGCAGTCTCTTTGCCAAGAAAACCCCAAAGAGTCAGACACGACTGAAATGACTGACCAATAATAGAGGTTTCTTTTAGCTCTTCATCTAGGAACATATGTGTCCCTTTACATCCCTGGGCCTCAGTTTTCTTATCTGTAAAATGAAAGGGTTGGACTTTGAGGTCCCTTTCAGCTTTAGGTGGATGATCTAATGACCTCAGAATCCTAAATCACTTAACTTTCCTGGACTTCAGTTAGTCAGTCAATAAATCTATCAATCAAGCCACAAGTATTTGTTGGGCTCTTACTGGTCCCTACACTAGGTACTGGGGATAGAAAGGCAATTACAGAATGGGATGTTTCATAACCAGGCTACATCAATTGGGGCTTTGTCTCAGGCCACTCCAGTTTGGAGGGTGCTCACAACACTTATGTTCCTTCTGCACTGTAGAAGCAACTGAACTGAATTCAACCTATTTGGCAAGAATAGTGAATTAAAACAAGAAGCAACTACATGATAGATACCTTCTCCTCTTCCCACCCTGCTCTATCTCCTCCCTCCCCAGAACAGCCTCAGGCTTACCCAAAGTTCTTTCCCCTACCTACTGACTTTATCTTAAAAAACTGATCTGATGGTAGCCCCACTCAGCTACCATCATTGCTATTGATGGCTCTGTGTAGCACAGGCAGCCTGATACAGACAGTGATTGATAGCTCCCAAACCCAGAAATTGAAGAGACCTCTTCATTTGTTCCCCTTGACTACCACTGTTAGTTTTTGCCTCAGAGACACACCACACTTGTCGAATGTAAAGACCCAGGGCAGCATGATAACAGGGCCTCTACTATTCTGAGGGGAAGCAGTGATGTTTCCACTGAGCAAATGTTTCCAGCACTGCCCATTCAGAACAAGTCAAGTATTGTAGGACACACTATCTTGGCAATAGATAGTACGCTTGAGCATTGGGGGAAATGCCGTCCAGCCATGCTAAGCATTAGCACATTCTTGTCCAATAGCAAGTACCATCTTGGCTTTGACCTCTTCCCCAGAAAGACCAATAAGAAAAGGGGGTCACTGAAATCTTGAGGGTTAAGCAATTGCCCTAGTCGGTCACCTGTTAGGAGCAATTTGTGGCAGCAGTATCAGTTATTTGGTTTTGTGTGTGTATGTGAGTGTGAGTGTGCGTGTGCGTGTGTGTGTAGGAGTGACTTAGTGGGCTTGGTATCAGATCTGATATCCCTGTCCCCTGGGAATCACAAGTCTAAATTCCAGGAGGGTTAAGTCAGCTTTTCATCTCTGGGAATCAGGCATATTGAGTGTCAGGCAAATTATACATCTGTTTGGACCTTTAAGATCAAGTTCCTGTCCACTTTACTAGAGACCATATGAGACAAAATGCCAGTAAATATCTGAGCTGTTTGACAAAGATAAAGAGTCGTGGTTGTCCCAAGGTGCTTATATGGGGCACAGCTGTAAACAGAATCTGGTGTCATTCTATGCCAGTGGTAACAACCCCAAACCAAGTCTGTTGAACCTGCTGTTAAGTGATGAATGGCACTGCACCCATTCGGTAGGCTTAAGGGCTAGCAACCTCAAATTCTTCCTGGTCACCATAGGTTGTGCCCTTTCAAGAGTATCAGTGTTCAAAGGAAGTGGGTGGGGGTGGTGGGAAGAGGCAAAGGACCAAATTCTTGGCAAGTTATAGGCTGGCTCAGTGTGTGAACCACTTGAAAAATGTATCCAGTCTCTTGGTTAATAAATGGGCTAGCTGTTAAAACAGTAATGACAACAACAAAACCCCAAACTAGTCCAAAGAGTATTGGATTTGACCACAAAGGATGTGGGTTTGACTTGTACCCCTGCCAACTACTGCCTGTGGAAACTTGGGCAAGTCACATCTCTCTGGGCCTCAGTTTCCTTATTTGTAAAATGAGTGAGCTGGAATGGATGGCCTTTAATGATCTCTCTAGCTCATTCTAAAGAAGCTCTTAGCCACTTCTCTGTCTTGCTCTGTCTCACCAAGGCAAATTTAGGCTCAACATGAGAGACTTCCCAAGATGTTTGAGGTATCCATAAATGGAATGTACTGCCTTGTCAAATTGGTCTGTTAAGTACCAGAACTGGTTGATTTGGTCACAGCAGAGGCTAGGCATAAGTAGATTTGTTCCATCCCCAACTGGGAGACAGTGTAGTATTATGGAAAGATCATGGATGTTGAATTAGAAAACCTGAATTCATAGTTCAGCTCTGCTGCTGGCTGTGAACTGTGTGACCTTAGTCACTGCCTTTTTTCTGGGTTCCAGTTTCCTTGTCTGCAAAAACGAAAGTGGTTGGACTAGATAGGTGGTTGCTAAGATTTTTTCCAGCTCTGCCACTCTGTGCTCTTAAGTATCTTCCCAGTTCTGACGTTCTCTATGGCAAGACCATTCTCAGCTCTTACCTTGTCCTAAGAATTCTCTCAGCCCTGACATTCCACATACCTTCCAGCTATAAACCTACAGTCCTGACTATGCTATCCCATCAGAGCTCTGACTTCATCCATGTGCCCTTATCTCTGAGGGCTCAGCTGAGTTTCCAGGGTAAGAGATCATGACCACTGAGTTAGGAGGATGGGGTGAAGTGGGAGGGAAGAAATGCCAGTGTTGCTTTGCCATGCTGGCGGAGGGCTCGCCCAGAGTTTCATGTTCTTGCGGGATGCCATGAAGCCTTGAGGAGCCTGGCTGTTTAGACTGTTGATTTTAAGAGCTTCTTGTTTACTTAGCTGTTTGTATATGTGTTAGATTTTTGACGTAAAAAGTTGAAAGACACTGTCTTGCTCTGACTGAGTTATTTTTGGAAGTACAGAATGGGCTGGAGTTCTTGGTCGTGGCATTTCTAGAAGGGAAAATGCCAGATTTTGGCAGCTTCACTGAGATGTACTAAATATACCCCATCAGATGGTGTTCAGAATATTCATACCTAAAAACTAGATTTTCTTTTTGCCTTTTAGTTCCTATCACGTGAAGTTACTTTTGATGCCAGGAATATAGATTACTAAGATTACAGTAGCATTCCAAAGGAGCAGGTAAATTCCAGTCTTTTATCACTTGCTGTCTTTTTGATATCTAATGCCTCAGTATTCTCATCTATAAAAACATAAGTGGTAGACCAAATGACCTCTAAGACCTCTTTCAGCTCTGTGTTTATGATTCTGCAAACATCTCTGGGTCTCAGCTTCCTTACCTGTAAAATGAAGGGGACAGATGAGGTGCTATTTCCACCTGGAAATTATGCTTGTACGATTTGCCCCACAGGGTTGTGGTAAGGGCCAAATGAGATTATAACAGCTAGTGCTTCCCTAAGCCCACCCATTCTCCTCACTCTTTTTTTAGAAACTGATTTATGATTTTACTTATGTGGGGAACTTCTACTGTGGAAATTCTCTCCACTGATGCGGATCAGTAGCGACCCTATAATTTATATACTCTTGGAGAGCTGGTAGGCATATTGAGAAACTGCAGAGTCACATATTGCCCAACATGTCAGACCACTTGAACCCATGCCTTTCTGGCTTTGAGGTTGGCTTTTGATCCATACTGCCTTTACAAAACTTTCAGGTTGGCAAAGCAGTTTATGTACATTTGATCTTTTGAGCCTCATAACTACCCCAAAAAGTGTATACTATATGCATTATAGGCCTCATTTGGCAGATGAATAAACTAGTTTAAAGATTCCCCTCTCTCCAAATGTTGGGGGGAGATTTGAACCCATATCTTAGTCCATCACCCTTTCTATTATGTCACATTGGTTCTCAAATGAGACCATGAAATAATGTTTATGAAGAGCTGGTAGAAATGGCAGCTGTTTGACTTTGTCTTTTACCAGTAAACCTTCTCTGTTATTTCATCACCATTTGGAAGTTGCCCTGGGTTCCCAAAAGCCACACCAGCAGAGGGCAAGCTCTGGCAGACACTCCCAGATGGAATGGCTTCAAATAGTGTCCAGGGACCAGCTGAGTTTAGCTCAGACAGTTTCAAAACCAGCTTGGCTGCAGAGGAATGACATTTTTGGCCACAACAACTTTTGATGACCTTCTCTTCATCCTTTTCCTATTACTGCTTTTACCTGACATTGATACGTCACCTCTGCCTCTTAGAATTCTTTGTATCTAGCATTTGGGCAGCTAAGTGACACAAAGGATAGAGTGCTGGACTTGGAATCAGGAACACTCATCTTCCTGAGCTGAAATCCAGTCTCAGACATTTACTAGCTCTGTAACCTTAAGCAAGTCATTTAACCCTGTTTGCCTCAATTTCCTCATTTGTAAAATGAGCTGGAGAAGGAAATGGCAAACCACTTTTCAGTATCTTTGCCCAGAAAACCCCAAATGGGGTCGTGAAGGGTTGGACATGACTGAAAAATGACGAAACAACAAACAACAAAATCTAGCATTTACATAGGAGTAAGTAATTGCCTTCAAAATCCTGTTTAAACTCTCCTTCTACATGAGGCCTGATTCCCTATGGCTGCTGGTATCCTTCCAATCAAATGTTTACCTTGTACTTCTTTTCATACATACATTTATATACAGACCTTCTTCTCTATTAGAATGTAAAGTCCTTGAGGGCAGGCAGTGTTTAATTTTTGTATGCACATTCAGCTCTTAGCTCAGTTCCTGGACTAGGTGTTTAATAAATGCTTGTGAGCCGATGGATTGATTAAGTGTATATTGTCTATATTTCCTCATTGGATCCTCACAACAGCCCTATGAGATAAGTACCATTTTCCAGAGGAAAGAAACCAATGCTCAGAATGGGTGTGACTTGCCTGGGGTTACCTAGTTAAGCTTCTGAGGTAGGGTTGGAATCCACATCTGCCTGCCTCCAAGTCCAAGATATAAAAGGGGTTGCCCTAAGCATTGATGTTGGAAGGACCTACACCCACAAAATCACAAATACTTGAACTTCTCAGAACCATGTGGTTCTGTGATTAGCTCGCAGGGTGCCAGCATCTTCCAATGACTCTTTGTGATGAATCATGCATATATATTCCAATGCTGCATTTTGAAATTGCTTTCTCAGCATGTGAGAGATATTGGGAGTTTGAAAAGCAGTTTGGAACTTTTACATGGAATGAAAGAGGGCCCTGACGAGTAAATGCTATTTGCTTTCATTTGAAGTTGATAGGACCTTCAACACAGACAACTATTCAACTGTATCTGGGCTTTTCCCACACAGAACATTCATGCTTATACAGCGTGTCCCTAAAGTCTGGACACATAGGCAAAAATGCATATTTTCAAGAAATGAAATGAATGAAATTTTTAACACTTTATTTAACTGGAATATTAATAAATAACATCTTCAATATGATTTCCATCACTTGTGATGCAAAGGTTGATGTGCACACATGATTGAACGCATAAAGAGTGAATGTTCTAAAATTGACGGCAGTGTGGAGTTATTGTATCGAGGTCACGTGAATCTTGCAAAGCGCTTCAACCTTTGCATCGCAAATGATGGAAATCATGTTGAAGATGTTATTTGTTAATATTCCAATTAAATAAAATGTTGTTGAAAATTTCATTCATTTCATTTCTTGAAAATATGCATTTTTGCCCATGTGTCCAGACTTTAGGAACACCCTGTACGCTACTCTCTACAACATGCTCGGAAACCTTCGCTGTCTTCCTGGTATCATTTTGAGTTAAAGAGCAAATACTATCACTGCCACTTTGTAGGTCAAGGAATTATGGGCAACCAGGAATAATAGTAGCACCTTGTATGTACATAAGGGTTTATATTTCTCAAAGAATACTCCTGGGTATCTACAGAGTGCTGCACACAGAGGAAACCTGGAATTATGGGTAGAAGACTGAGCTTGACATTGGGAAGACCTTGGTTCATAGGATGTCATAGACTGAGAGCCAGAAAGGACCTTAGAGGTCATTGAGTCCCTCATTTTTCAGATCAAGAAACAGAGGCCCATAGGGGCTAAGTGTTTTGCCCAATATCACATCAGAGGTGGAATTTGAACCCAGGTCCTCTGACTCTGGAGTCATTACTCTTAGTCTCCATTCACATCTTGCCTCTGATACTTACTAGCCACTTGACCCTGGGCAAGTTACTTAACCTCTATCTACCCAGGAACTCCTCATGACTTATTTACAAAGTCGCACAGACAGGAGTTGGGATCCTCATTGGTGGGGGAAGTCTCCATGTTGGGAATTCCCTAAGCTGATCAATGATCTTTCACATATTAGTTCTACATAAATGTTTCTTGAAGGAATGAGTGACCTGTCCCCAGGTGCCATGTTGGATGCCATGGTCTATGATTCTCTTCATTTGATCACTCTCTCACCATAGTGCTGACAGGAGTCCTCAAGCCAACAATGGTAGACTGCTTAGGTATTGTTAGCCATCCCTAAACCTGTCAACTTCCTCTGTCTGTAATCCTGCAGAATTCAGGTCCAGTCACAATTGTTATCTCCAGCTGTGAAAATAGAACATCCTATTTTGACAGACTGTGGGGCCGCCTGGCCTTTAGTTGTTTAACCTCTTGATGTGGGCTGGGCCCAAGGCTCTGTGCTAACTAACATTAGTGCATTTTGAAAAGAGAGCCACAAAATCTCTGGCATCTGAAAATCCAGCCTGTGAAGGCTTTTGACTTTTGGCCAGCTGGGGGTCAGGGAGGTCACATTTCCTGGTTTCTTGCTGGAACCTTTAGAGCTATTTTACCAGCAAGAAAAGCTGCTTTTGTGGTCAGCAACTTGCTCATCCTGCTGAATATTGGACTTTTCCATCCTCTGCTCTGTGAGGCCTGGATGCCCCAGAGCCAGTGCCAGCAACATGACCCCATGTCTCAGAGGCAGGCCTTGCATTCGCATTCTCATTATGCCAGGTTAACTGGCTTCTTCTGGACACTGGTCAGTACTTCTCCCAGGGACCTTCCAAGAGCTTAATAGGAATGCTGGGTTTTAAAGCATAATCTTTCTCACTGGAGAGCAAGCAGTTGGCCTGCCAGTGATAATTAAAGAAGTATAGAAAGAAAGGCCATATCACTCAGCCCCTAAAAATAATAACCACAGACATTTCTATAGTGCTTTAAAGTTTGCCACATGCTTTATGTACAATCCATTCAGCATGCCATAGTGGTTAGAGAGCTGGCCTCAGAGTCAGGAATACCTGGGTTCATACTTCTGACACATATTTGCTTTGGGGCCATTGGTAAGCCAGAATCCAAGGCAACTTGCTAAGATTTTAAGTGAGAGCCAGACTCTGAAACTGTATCAGTGGATGGAATTTCCATAGTTGGGACTTCCCTGCTCTAATGAAATCACAAGTCTTTTCTACCACCAGTTAGAGATGTCAGTCATTTACCAAGGATGAAGGGTGTTGGATAGGCAGTCTAAGTACTGCATTGCAAATCACAAATAATTGAGAGACCTAGAAGGTCCCAGCACCTTGGTGTCCCCTTGCAACTCTAGCTAAGACCTGAGTCACAGAGTTACAGAGCTTCTACAGAAGTAAAAGTAGCTTCCTCATCTATTGGTTCTCCATACTAATGGCATTCCAAGACAGGTCCCTATTCCTATGTTTACAAACATAATTTAATTTTGATTCATAGTAACCCTGTGAAGTCATTAATACAGTTTCCAAGCCCCATTCTCATATGAAGGAAGTGAGGAGGAGAGAACAGAAACGGGTAGACAGCTACTATGTGTCAGAGGTGAGATTTGAACCGGGATCTTTCTGACTCCCATTCCAATGCTCTATCCAGGCTGACAGGCTACATTTCAATGCTGCTTGATATTTCATTCACATCTAGACTCCAGGCCTGTTGAGAAAACTCAGGGACCATTCAATACCTTCAGGCCAAGGGGGATTTTTGAATATGGTCTATGGATGAATTTCCTTCATTATTTACTGAACTCACAGAGCTGTGACATATGGCAGATAGAGAAGCTACTTGTTGGAGTGGAATGAACTTTGGACTCAGTCAGAAGAACTGGGGGGGCAGGAGCTAAAAGCTCAGAGTCTGACATTTATTAGAACAATTATTATCACTCCCACTTTGCAAGTTAAGGAATTGCGGGCATATGATAGCCTTGGGCAACAAAGTAGCCTGGGGCTACAGGAAAAATCCTGACTCTGAGACTCAGCTCTTTTATCTGTAAAATGGGGATGATTCCTACCTCATAGGGTTGTTTTAAAGAGAGAAGTAGGGAGATCTTATAGCATTATAGAATTGTGACCTAGGGGTGGGAATTGAGTTAAAACCCAATATACTCCTCTCTTTAGGAAGATATTAGACCAAGACTGAATGGCTAATTATCAGTTCTAGAAAACTACTTGAGGAGTCTTAGACACTGAATGATAACCAAAGATGAAGAACTGCCTTCATCTTGAGAAGCATCTTGGAATAGGGTTTGGCAAGCTGGGAGACCAGGCTTCACGTCCTCCCTCAGGTTGTATGACTTCAGATAAATCATTTCATCTCTGAGCGCTTGAGGCAACAATCTTAGACCACAAATGGTGGAGAAGGTGCCATTCTTCATGGCCTTTTCTCAATTGGGTGTTCCCTGCGCCAATGAAAACCACAGATGCAGTCCCTACCCTTATTGCTTCACCTTGAGACACAGGTCAGGTTTGTTTCTAGAGGATTATAAAGAAGTCAGACCTAAGAGATGTTTCTCCAAGGGCAGTGAGTGTTCTCCACAGCCTATGAACATATGAGGGAAATGGAGAAAGATTTTGTCAAATGTTTTATGGATTGCTTTGGTCAAATTCAAAGCATAAAACTTGTCCCTAATGGAGGATAGCCTTCCACTCTGAAAGGACTTAACTAATGTAGCCATTCATTACCTTTCCATTGTTTTCCATGTACCATTTGAAAATAGACTACATCCTTTACCTGCCATTCAATCTCTACCCCACCTTTCTAGATTAAAAACTGGTGGTTAATTCTGAATCACTGAGGAGTGAGAGTGAGTAGGAAGATACCCAAAACATCATAAAGGTATGTGTACCCTTGAGGAACACACTTCCCTCAGTTGAGGGGGTAACCCAGATGCCCTCTGAGGCTCCTGCCAGCCCTAAATCTCTGATCCTATGATCATAAATGCAAACCACCTCCATAGTATTTTGGTCCAGTAGAAAAACTGCTTAATTTGAAGTCAAAGGACCTGGGTTTGAATCCTGACTTCAAGTCCTGCTTTTGACACATACAGACTGTGTGACCCTGGACAAATCACCTAACATTTTAACTTCCTAAGGCCATCAGTTGCAGAGGAAGTACCAACCTGCATTATAGAAGGAGATCCCTATAAAATCACAGGTCTATTCTCTTTCCCTTATCCCTATCTCCATTCCTACTATAAGGCACAACTACTGCCTTAGCACTGTCCCTTAATACCTGGGTGACCTTGGTCAAAGTCACTTCAGCCCTTTGGGCCCTAAACTCCTCATCTGTGACATGAATGATTTGGCCCAGGGGACACAGAAAGGTCATTCCAGCTTTCCATCTGATCCTACAATCTCAAGAAAGGCTGGTCCCATGATCTTATCAGCAGTTTCTGAAACACCTGATTGAATTGGCAGAATTGGTCGGAGTTGTGTCTTTTCAGTGGCTCAGACCTACCTCCCCAGTGTTGACCTACTTCTAGCAACTCATTCGCTGGGCTAAGGGAAGCCTGAGAATGTAGGAGGCAGAGGAAGATTCCCAGACCTCAGGCAGACACTCGAGGACAGAGAGGCTGATCCCAGCCTTGCAAGGAAGTCAGTTCCCTGCCCTCCCCCCTCCCCCCTCCAGTGCTTATCCTGGCTTCTTTTTCCAGAGAAGTTCAGATATTTATTGGTCCAAGGGGAATCATTACTCACCTCAGCTACTTCTTAGTTCATACAACACTCCTCTCTCTCTCTCTCTCTCTCTCTCTCTCTCTCTCTCTCTCTCTCTCTCTCTCTCTCTCTCTATCTTTCTTTGTGTCTCTTTCTCATCTCTTTTTCTCTCTGTCTTTCTCTCTGTCTCTTTCTGTCTCTCTCTTACACATCCTATCTCTCTGTCTCTCTCTCTTTTTCTCTGTCTCATCTCTTTCTCTCTGTCTTTCTCTTTCTGTCTCTGTCTCTCTCTGTCTCTGCCTCTCTCTCAACACACATTCTCTCTCTCTCTGTCTCTCTCTCTTTCTCTCTGTCTCTGTCTCTCTTGATTTCTCTGTATCTCCCTCTCTGTGTCTCTCTCATCTCTTTCTGTCTCTCTCTGTTTTTCTGTCTCTGTCCATCTGTCTGTCTGTCTGTCTCTCTCTCTCTCTCTCTCACTCTCTCTCTCTCTCTCTCTCTCTCTCTCTCTCTCTCTCGTCAATAGATGTTGTCACTGACTTTAAAAGGAATCAGTAACAGGACTCCTCCCCACTCCCCCAACTACACAGAGGTGAATTACTATGGCAAGGAATTCTGAAGAAGAGATTCCAAGCCTTGTAAAGGGGAATTTCTGCAGTATGCAAACCCAATAAATCTTTCCCCATTTACCACAGGTGTCCATATGAGATTCTGTAGGCCATCTCAGGCCATTTCTGATTTTCCTTTGTATCCTTAGCCATCTAGCACATAATGAGTGCTTAATAAATGCTTGTTGATGGAGTGATCTCTATTCTGAGATTGGGCATCCATAAACTGTATGTCATCACTCTAACACAAGGTAACACCCCCCTCTCCACAAAGTCACTCCAGGCTACTTATCTTTCATTCCCTAGTGGATGCTCATTGAGTTGATAGGAAACCTGCCAAATTCACGTCCTAAAAGAAGCTTGGTGGTGCAGTGCCTGAATTAAAATCTAGCTTCAGACACTTACTAGCTGTATAACTCTGGATGAGTCGTTTAACCTCAGTTTGTCTCAGTTTCTTTATCTGCAAAATGGAGATAATAATAATACCTACCTTCCAGGTTGTTGTGAGAATCAAATGGAATTATAATTGTAAAGTACTTAGCACAGTATCAGACGCATGGTAAGCGCTATATAGCTGTTAGGTATTATTTAAGGCAGGTAGGTGGTGTGGTGGATAGACTACTAGGCCTGGAGTCAAGAAGACCTGAGTTCAAATCTGGCCTCAGATACTTACCAGCTATGTGATTCCAAGCAAGTCACTTATATCCCATTTGTCTCAGTTTCACTGTCTGTAAAATGGGGGATCATAATAGTTCCTATCTTCCAGGACTGTTGTGAGGATCCAATGAGATAATGATTATAAAAGTTCTCAGCAAAGTGCCTGGCACATAATAAGCACCAAATAAATGTTGGCTATTATTGTTTTCTTGAAGTTAGGAAGGGAGGGGGAAGAAAGGAAGTTACTTAGGGGGAAGGCTATCTCTTGAATCCAGGTCTTCCTTTGACATAGGCTAGTTTTTTGACTCTGGGAAAGTCCCTTAATCTCTTAATGTTCTACACAACTCTCTAAGACTATACATTGCCAGTCTGCTTTGGTAGACAGTTTCCTCACCTGGGAATTCCCTCTACCTGTAATGAAATTACAAATCCTGTCCTTATTCCCTATTATCTATCCCTATTTTTTTCATGCTTCCATCCTAATGGTTGGAGGAAGGAGGTAGTTTTGTTTGTTTTCAAGACATGTTAGAAAGGAGGTTAAATAGTTGGGAAATGCACTGATTGGTAGCCCATAGAGACTGAAGTCCCAGAAGCAGTGGGGAGCCCGGAAATATCCCACATGTCTATTTATTTTGGTCTTTTCCACATAAAACTTGTAAGAGCTGGAGACTGCTCCAACCAAAGCTTCCCCAGGCTCCACAAGATTGGATCCATTGTCCCATCCTGAGAACAATGAAAATACAGATCACATGTGATTTTAAGTGATGTCGAGAAATGATCATTTCTCTGAGAACTCAGTCTAAAACTCTGGAATCACAGTAGATAATTCATCATATGAGATTGTGGAGCTTTGACTGGAATAATAATTAAATGTGTCTTATTGATCATGGATTTAGAGCTGGCAGGGACCTCAGAGGTCATATAGTCTAATCATTTTACAGATAACGAAATTGAGGACCTGAGGAATCATAGGATAAAAGCATCATCGAATCATAGACCTAAAGTTAGAAGAGACTGTACAATTGCCCAGACACGGGGTTCTTTACCTTCTGTGTGTCCTGGACCCCTCTGGCAAGTCAGTCAGGCAGAGACTATGGACCCCTTCTAAGAATAATATCTTTAAACGCATAAAATAGGATTTGAAGACAATTATTAAAATATTAAAAAGTAAGTCCAGGTACCCCAAATTAAGATGTTCTGATTGAATCAAACCTGTCACTTTGGAGATAAGAAAACTGAGAACTATGAGGTCATAGATTTATAGGATCAGAGGAATATAGATGAAGAGTTACTGGGGAATTTAGAGATTATTTAGTCTAATCCCCTAACTTTACAGATGAGGAAACTGAGTCCTAGAGAGGTCATGGGATCATGGAATCGTAAATCATAGGTTAGAAGGGACCTAAAGGTCATCTAGTCTAACTCCCTCAGAGAGTCTCAGAGTGGGGCAGTGATTTGCCTAAGGTCACACACTCAATTTGTGTCAGAGACAGGACTCAAATTCAGGTCTTTCCCCAAGGATAGCCTCCATCCATCAGTTCATCTTTGTATCTCCATCCCATTGCCAATCCTGGTGCCTAGCACAACATCTGGAATACAAATGGTGCCCAACCACTATTTTTGGAATACTATAAATTGATTTTTCAATGACTTTTAAAACAGACTCACAATTTCTTTTTAAAGTCCATGGTGAGCCATACTCTTCTGTGGATCAGTTTCATTTCTATTTTCAACAGTTCTCTTGTGTGAAGGGATTCTAGTTGGATAGAACCTGCTGTCTAATACTCACTTGGGGCAGTGGGTACTGAAAATGGGTGAGAAATCAAAAAGCCAGGGATTATGAGAACAGGGCTGAACTTGGTTGACCCAAAGTCCTTCATCTTCTCTCCTCAACTTTGCTATCATCTTAACAGAAAGGGAAAGGGATTATTATGTTTTGCTCATATCATTTCTTTGCCCATGGTTCTCCAGATCTTCCTCTCTACCTATAGGGATGACACCAGCTTCTCAACCCTAAGTTTTCATACTAGAGAAAAGGAAACAGAAGGAACTGCTCCAAAACTTCATGAGGACAGAGAATGTCTTGTTTATTTTGGTATAATACCCAGTGCCTGGCACAACCTACATGGAGCAGGTGCTTTCCTCTAGTTCATATTATCCATTGGTCGACATGCTGGGCATTTGGGCCATTCGTTCTGGGATTAACTGAAGCTCACCATGGAAAGATGGTTTTTGTATTTTTTTCAACCAATGAGTAACTAGACCTGAAGAGATTTCTTGAACTTTAAAGGTCTTTTGCTAAAAAGGTGTTTACTCTCATTCCTTTTTGATTTCTAGGATCATAGATTTAGAGCTGGAAGAGACCTCAGATGTTATCTTGTATATTCTTCCTCATTTTGCAGATAAGAGAATTGAGGATAAGTGACCTTTCCCAATAAATGTTACCTTTCCCAAGGTCACAAAGGAAGTGTGAGAGATGGAATTTGAACTCAGGGTCTCTGACTGTTCTTTTTGCTCTTGGTACCAGTATTTTAATGGTGTCATTGTATGGTTGTCGGTCATGGAACATAGTATCATAGATATAATGCTGCTGTAAGGGACTTTGGAGACCATTTAGTCCAGGGATTCTTAACCTGGAGAGGGGGGTGTCCATTGACTTGTTTAACTTTGAGCATTTTAATGACTATATTTCTATAAAATTGGTTTCCTTCAAAATCCTATGGATTTAATTTAACGTATTGAAAACATGGCAGCTGGGTGGCACAGGGGATAGAGTGCTGGACTTGGAATCAGGAAGACTCATTTTCATTAGTTCAAATCTGGTCTCAGATACTTACTAGCTGTGTGACCCTGGGCAAGTCACTGAACCCTGTTTGCCTCAGTTTTCTTATCAGTAAAAATGAGCTGAAGAAGGAGGTGGTAAACCACTTCAGTATCTTTGTCAAGAAAACCCCAAATGGGGTTGCAAAGAGTTGAACATGACAGGAACAACTGAACAACAACAAATTGAAAACATTATTCCGAGGTGTCCATGGGTTTCACCAGACCACCAAAAGGGTCCATGACACACAAGCTAAGAACCATCTAGTCCACCCCCCCCATTATACAGACAAGGAAATCGAGGCCAAGAGAAGTTACGTGACTTTCCTGATGTCACAAAAGTAGTATGTAGCAGAGTCAGGATTTGAACCCAGGTCTTCTGACTCTAAAGCCAACAGTCTCCCCGCTGTGCCTTGCTGCCTTAAGAGTGAAGAACAGACTATTATTGCATTCCCATCAAGTGTAAGTTAGGGTTAGGGAGGAAATGATCTTAAATCTAGAGTTGGAAGTCAACTCAGAGGCTGTCTAGTCCAACCTCTTCTTTTTACAGATGAAGAAATGAAGGCCAAGAGGAGTCAAATGATGTGCTCAAAGTCACACAAGAAGTAAGTGTCAGAGACAGGATTTGAACCCAAGTCCTTTGACTCCAAAGCCAGAGTTCTTTGCACTGTACCAGGGTGCCTTCTTGAATGTTTACAAGCTCATAGAATCATAGCTTTAAAGTTGGAAAGGACCAACCCTGTCACCCTATGGAAAAGTAGACACGGAGAGAGGTGAAATAGTTTAGGTTCATGGACTTAGAGCAAGAAGGGCCCTCAGGGGTCATTTATTTCAATTCCCTCATTTTACAGGCAAAGAAACTGAAGCCCAGAGAGGGGCAGTAACTTGCAGGCCATGTAGCTAGGAAGTAGCAGAATATGGGCTCGAACTCAGGTCTTGATTCCAAATCTGGTGTTCTTTTCACTCAGGTTTCAGGTGATAGCTAAGAGGATTGCCTTGTTGTCATTTACCCAATGCCTTCATCATCGAGTCTGAGCTTGGAGTTGACTTTGGCACTAAATCAATAGCCAGAGAAGAGAATGGAGGGCAGAAGCCAGACATTTTAGGGTATCTTTGGATTGAGAATGAACCAGTCGCCTTCTATTTGAGGGAGATCCTGAGTGGCTTTCTTTAATGGCAAGAACACTTCAAGGCAATAGCTCCATCCTGTGGTATTAAAATGACCAGAACTGAGTGTAAGGACTGTACTTTGTAACTGCCTGAGTTTCTTCAAAGGAGTATGTATCCTAGGGGCAAGGGAAGAGGAAACTTGAGTTTCTTCTGATTATAAGGTCATCCCTTGATTCGCCTTCATCTGCTTTGAGAGTTATAGGACAAAAATTTGTTTTAATGGTAGCTGCAGGGATTGATTGATTTCATCCAATTCTTTCATTCACTTCCTTTCCTTGGTCGTGCCTGGGAATCTTTGCATCCCCATTCAAGGAATTCTGGGCCTTCAGTGAACCACAGGAGCTTGGTAAGGGGGTGTCTAAAGCAGGAGGCCATAGAAGAAGTCTGCTTTTTCTTGAAGTAACTTGCCCAAGGTCATTGCGATGGCGGCAGAATTAAGATTTGAACTTAGTCCTCTGATTCTAAATTCTCCTCTCACTCTGTCATGCTACTTTCCTGTAATACTGTTGTCTTGGTATTTTGGAGGCTAGGGAGAGGGGTAGGGGCTAGATCGAGATTTCATTGGTATTAGGAACTCCAGGGTGAGGAAATTCCTTCTACCAATTCAGGTTATCACTTCCTCTGCAAGTTATGGTCTTAGAGTTGACTAGAACACTGATAAATTATGTGACTTGTCCAGGGTTACTCAGACAGTATGTGTCAAAGGCAAGATTTGCACTCACATCTTCCTGACTCCAAGTCAACTTTCTATCTATGGTGACACACTGCCTCTCAATTTCATTTTTGAACTTTTAAGTAAACCTTGATATAAATTTCCCATTGCTTTGATCATGCTCTTCAGAGAAGATACAACTTAGAACTCTCTCTCTCTCTCTCTCTCTCTCTCTCTCTCTCTCTCTCTCTCTCTCTCTCTCTCTCAAATCTTCCAGGATTTAAGACCCAGAATCTATTATTTGTGTGTGTGCGTGTGTGTGTGTGTGTGCTGTGTATTTCAAGATGAGACCAGAAGGCCCCAGGACATTGCTTCTCCCCTAATTTCACCCCAGTTTAAAGTACAAAAGAGGCAGGCTATGTCATTGGTCATTGGACCAAATCATGCCTTAGACAGGGGGTTGGGCTCTTGAAGCTTTTCCAATCCTGAGATCCCGTAATTCTCTAAACTGTTCCCATTCCCCTCTGGAGGAGTTTGACCCTCAACAGGATTGGGAAATGAAGCATGTGGCAAAAAGGACCTATGAGTGTTCATAGGTGGTTCTGTTCAAATGCTTGCTAATTTTTAACTCCGCTTTTGAGTGCGCATGTAATAATGGAAGCAAGTTTGCTAACGCACAACTTTGGAAACGTTCCTGAAAAGGACTTTCAAAAAGCCCTCCTTCTAGTTCCTTTTCATTCTTAGGTCATTATTACAGCTGTGCTTCACCTGCCTACTTTTTCTATTTCTAGTCTTTTTCCTTCTTGTATCTGCCTTTGGATTTGCTCTGACATATTTCCCTTCTCTCCAAATAATTGGTATTTTCCATGTCTTGTTCTACCCAAGGTTTCTTTTTTTTCTCATTTCGTTAAAAGTGCCAAATATTGCCACAACACTTTTCTTCTTTTTTTCTACAATGTTTCCTGATTTTCTGTTTCTTTCTCATAGTCCTTGCCTCTGTCTGTTTATTCCTTCTCTCCATTTTCCTGTTTTTTCCTCTGTGTTCAGTCTTTCTATCTCCAGTCTCCCTCCTCTGCTTTTTCTTCTTTCCTCTGCTCTGCTGTCTCTCTTCTCTTCCCTTATTCTGCTCCCCTCCTGGGTGTTTCTCTGGCCCACCTTTCCTCCTCCTCTCAGCCTTCGTTCTCTTGTTGGTGGATGGGGGCTGATACTGCAAATATCACAAAAATAATTTCATTCAGAATAGATGGTTCCTGTGGTGTTCTTGATGACAGTGCTTCTGGGCCAGCCTATGGTCACTGAGCTTCATAGGTTGGGAAACTGAGTCTAGGGACGGTGTTCTGTAATTGCCTGTGGTCCCAACACAGGTAAGCAAAAGCAAAAAGCATTTTTCCTGTCTACCCCTTTATTCTCTAATTTAGCACCGGGATTTTGGAGCTCATGATCCTGAGAAAACTGTGACCCTCCCATCAGATTGTGTTCAGTTTGAGTCTCCTATTTATGTTGTAAAGCATTAGGTCAATTGAGATAAGAAGGGAAAGGAAATAGACATCTCTTATCCTCTCCCCATTTCTGAAAAATTCATAAGCATATTCATGTAGTGAGCACTGTTTGATCACGTGGTCCCAGGTTTATTCAGGAACCAGTATTATATTACATACTTGCAGTATGAGACCTTCCCTCTGTGCAGCCGGACAAGACACTTACACAAGAGGGGGAAAGGGGGATTCGATTTAGAACCCACTTGGCTACCCCTGAATTCCTAACTCTCTCTTTGGGCTTTGAATGCTGGGAGCTTTACATACTGATGGTGGCCAAGGACTGGTCACATGGGTCACAGTGATCTATACCTATGGTCAAATTAAGTTTTTGCAGAATGATGCCAGAATGATGCCAATATGTGTTGGCTATTTTTTTAAAACAAGAAATCTTGAGGAGATCCAAAAGAGATCCCTTTGCTTCATCCTGGCCTTTCTTTCTCTTCTTCTTTTCTTCATTCTCAGCTCTTTCCCTGAAACTAACTATGTTTTCTCTTACCCTTACACACATCTCAGCCCAAAAGATAAATGATTTAAATTTTACCACATTGTTTTCATTCCAGAAACAAGTCTTATAAGACTTGCTTGCAGCCCATATCCCTGAAAGAAAATCCTTCCATGGTTCTATCATGGTAGGCATTTCCTTTAAGCAAAGCAGAAATTTTGATTTGGCATCTCTGTATGAGAGGCAAGGTGGCAGAATGGGTAGAAAGCTGACCTTGGAGCCAGGAAGACCTGGGTTCAAGTCATACCTCTAACATGTATAGGCTGTGTGACCCTGGTCAAGTCACTTAGCCTTTAGGGCAGTGGTGTCAAACTCGAATACAAACAGGGCCACTAAATCATACATAAAGCTGCCTCTGGGCTGCATATCGACTTAGAAAACCACATATTAACATTATCTGTGTTCTATTGTATTTTTGTTTATTATTATTAAATATTTACCAGTTGCATTTTAATCTGGTTCCTGACACTCTGGAGTCCTGGGGGTAAGACACCTCTGCTTTAAGAAAGTCTCTGCCACTGTAACTTGCAGAGGTAGTGCTGACTTGCATTGGTAGAGAGTTCCCTATGCAAATGAAGCCACAGGTCCAATCCCTACTCCTATGATCTATTTCAGTATAAACTCAGAGAATTCCTCTTCCAGAATGGTTTGCCTTTCTAGATCAGAATGTTCATGATCTCTAATAATGGTTCTTTGATACTTAGCACTGGTTTGAAGTTAAAATCATTAAAAAAGAATGATTAAAGTAGGGGCATGATTTAAAAAGCTATACCTAGCACATAATAGGTTAATAATAATAATCAATATTAATAGGAGGGTAAGATACTTGTTAAACCATTTTCTTTTCTTTTCCTTTTTGGAGGCAATCAAGGTTAAGTGACTTGCCCAGGGTCACACAACTAGTAAGTGTTTTGAGTCTGAATTTGAACTCAGGTCCTCCTGACTCTAGGGCCAGTGGTACTTTATTCACTGTGCTGCCTAGTTGCCTTTAAATCATTCTCCATAATTAATACTGGTTAATTAATGATTATATTTTTAAAAGGTACATGATTTGAAAATTGTACTGAATACACAGTCAGTTAATAATTAATTTATGTTATTAATTAATAATACTTTTCCTGGGGGGATAAAATACTAGTTTAACCATTTTCCTTAATTAATAATGATTAGTTAAGGATTGCAATGTTTTAAAAAAGGTACATGATTTGAAAGTATCTAGCACACAGTAATTGTTATGAATTAATAATAATTTTCTGGGGGATAAAACACTTTAACCATTTTCCATATTTAATAAGGCTTAATTAATGATTGCAATACTTTTTAAAAAGATACATGATTCAAAAGTACCTGGCATACAGTTAATAATTAATATTATTAATTAATAATAATTCTTAGAAGAAATATGATACATCCTCTATAATTATTTAATTGATCATTATAATGATTTAATTAACATTATTAATGAATACTTATTTTCCTGGGGGGGGTAAAATGCTCAGTTTACCACACTCTAGAATTGCTAATTACTAATTAATGATTATGATGATTGTAAAAGGTACATGATTAATTAAGAAGACATGCCTGGCACCGAGTAGATGCTTAACAAATTCTCGTTGATTGATTGATTAGGTGGACAAGGTAGAGAATGAAGCCTAAAGCTTACGGGGCTGACAATCCGCTGGGGAATTAAGGGCTCTGATGGGGCCGGTATTTCTGAAATATTCTGCTAGGGATGACATGGTACCCTTGACTGAAGCGGACCTGTAAAGGCCGCCATGTTCCTCTCATCCTAACCTACCTTTTGGGCTTTAGGCATATCGGTGTGGCGTTGGGCACGCACCGAGCGAGCTGACTTGGCTGGCTTAATTGGCGCACAGTACATCTCTAGCCGCCTCAGATCACAGCTCCGGAAGCAGCATTCATCCACGATCCCTGTGTGGTGTAAACGCCGACTGCTAGAGCCATACCCAGTGGGCTTGCCTGGATAAGACAAAGAAGAGAATGGTGTAGCCTTAGAACAGAATACGTTTCAGCTTAAGGTAAAAAAAAAAATTATAACAATGAACATTTCTATAGCATCTTAAGGTTTGCAAAGCACCTTCATTTTACCCTCCCAACAGCCTGTGAGATCAGTGCTATTCTTAGCCCAACTTTACAGATGGAGAAACTGAGGTTGAGGGGGTGAAATGACTTGCCAAGAGTCATCCTGCTAGTAAGTGTCTGAGGCAGGAATGAAAGTCAGACCTTCTTTGAGACAAACTACAATGTTTTCAGCCTTAATTCCTAATTTCTCTTGTTACTTATTTAATTTAGCTCAAAAGAGCAGTTATTCTACATTTAATTTAGGAAGCGAGAATTTTGGTCCATCTATCTGCTAATTCACTTAACAAACATTTACTGGGTATCAAGGTGGAGCTGTCCAAAGTCCATCATGCATCATCCTCATTAGGAAGTCATAATGAGATTCTTTAAAAAAAATGGTGACCTATGATTTTATAGGTGTAGGAGCTCCCAGTGTGGAAATTCTCTTCACTGATACAGATTGGCAACTTCTCTGTTTTAGAGATTTGCTGAGAAATTCAGTGACTTGCTCACAGTCATACAGCTGATTAAGGATAAGGGGCAGGATTATAAACAGGCCTTCCTTCAACACAGTTACAGCTTTCTAATCAAAGGACCTGCCTTCAGATCCCACCATGGTCACTTACTACTCTTATCAACTTGGGTAATTTACTTAACTTCTCCAGGCTTCAGTCTTTTCTTTGTAAAATAAATAGGTTGGACTAGATGACTTCTAAAAGCCATTCATTGCCCGATCTATGATCCCCTATTTATTATTCCCTGCTGCCTTGAGTTCGGTGATAGTTTCCCCCACCCTAGAGAAGTTAAGGCACTTGCTGGTTTTGTCCCTTTGTCTCAGTCCCCATCACCACCTGCCTCTTTGCTCAGATGGCTAATTGTCTCTGACAACTCCAGAACCAAAATATTTCCCATAGTTAAGATGGGGGACAAGACAGGTTGGCTGTGGGGTTCAGGAGAGCTGGGCAATTGTAACTCAGCCTGGCTGTGTTTGTGGTATCCCTGGGAGAGTGATACTACTTTCTTTCTGAGAGCAAATCTGGGAGGTGGCCCCCGCTCCAATGTCGGGGAAGGGCAGGGCAGCTGGCCCTCCTCTCTGTCTCCGTGGTTTTCTTTGCTGGTGTTAGATCCACTCTGTCTCGTTACTTTAGCAGGCAGCTTTACCCTCAGCTGAGAATCAACTGGCCCCCTGAGCTCTGTAAACAATGTTTTTTGTTTTGTTTTGTTTTATAATTTTTTCCAGAGACCGTAAATTGGAGGAGAGGGGAAAACAAGCTCACGTGGTCCTCAGCCATTCACAGAGGACATCCATAGGCTTTTTTTTCTTTGCTGAGTTACTGGACATTTCAGGAGGCCAAAGGAGTCAGGCCGCCAAGAATAGATGCTAAACTCTGGTTTCCTTTCAGAAAAGATGAAAACGTGGAGGAGAATACAGGAAGTTTTTCTCTCCCACTGCCCTAGAATGCATAAAGGGCAATAGTTGCTGGGGACTGGAGGGCTGGGGAAATAAACCCTCTTTACAAGATGTGACAAGGAGTTTGATCAAGGGAGATCTGGCAATACAGGGTGGGACCCAGAAGCTTTCTAGCTTGGCCACTGCAGTGGAAGCATTTTCTTTAGGATCATAGATTTAGTCCTAGAAGTGATCTTAATTAACATTCATCTAACCCACTCCTTTCATCTTTCATCTGGGGAGATGGAGGCCCAGAGAATGGCAATGACTTGCCCAAGGACACATAGCCACACACACATGGTAGAATGGAGCACTGCAGGGGGAGTGACACAGAGTCCATGTGCCACTGGCTTGGTGCTTTTTTTTTTTTTTTCAGAGCTGACATATATGCCTGAACTTCCTTACAGTAGGGGAAGTCACCAACTCTTCTCAGTGGTCATTACCTCTTCCTAATGGTATTATCAACCTTTTATAACTGAGGACGTGGAGTCTCAGAAAAATTGTGACTCCCACAATCACACAGCCCCAGTGAGTTTTGGTGATGGGACAACATAAAGCTTGGTCCCTTGGGCAAATATGGCAGTCGTCTGTATGTTGGGAGGGGATGTGTATGATGGCTTTGAATCTCTTCTAATTTAATGAGTTTGGAGACCCTACCAGTTTGCAGTAAAGACTCACTATAAACTTCTTCTCAGTGGTTGGTAGGGAGTCGTTTGGATGGAAGGTCTGGATTCCACATTTAGGTTTCCAGCCTCATCTCTTTTCACCCCTCCAGGGCTTATACAAGGAGACTTGTTGCTGTAGGCTAAAACAGGAAAGCCAGTGCAAAGGCTGTGGAACAAAATGCTGAAGCTTCTGCCTTAAAAGAAACTGGTTTCTCAAATGGCCCCTAAATCTGAGCCTCTGCAGTTAATGACTGATTTTCAGAAGAGATGATCCTGGTTGTATCTGGTTTTAAAAGACCCCTTTCCATCCTTCCTGCTGGTAACGTTGCTGTATCTCTATTATTAGGCGTAACATTGACAAGAGTACCTTTGTAGGGCATTTTTTCTAGTGCGGTCCCTTCAAACCAGCCATTAGAGAGTCTCTCATTTCTATACTTAGCCACAACAGCAAGTGAACATTTCTGTAGCATTCTCTACGTCCCAGGCACTGTCCTAGGTAGGCTCTTTACAATTGTTAACTCATTTGATCCTCACAACAACCCTGGGAGGTAGGTGCTATTATCACCCCCATTTTACATATGAGGAAACTGAGGCAAACAGGGGTTAAATGACTTGCCCAGGGTCCCACAGCTAGTTAGTGTCTGAGACTGTATTTGGACTCAGGTCTTCTTGACTCCTGGCCCAGTGCTTTATTCATTGTACCACCTTGTTGCTAAGTCATGAGAAACAATATATCATAGTGGATAGAGAGATGACCTTAGAGCCAGGAAGAACTGGGTTCAAGCCGCATCTCTGACCTATACTGAACCCTGCCTGGCAAGTTACTTAACCTCAATGACTTGAGAGGGTGCCAGATTGCATCAGGAGAGGTAGGTTCCTCCCCTAGGAGTTCCCCTTCAATGAAATCAGAGGCTCAGGGTCCTTACTTAGCTAACTAACTCAGCTTCTTCAGGCCACTGCCATCATTGTGGGTGTCAGGCTAGTTATGGACAGAAATACAGACCTGGTGATCTGTTCAAAAGGAAAATGGGCTTCTTTGGGAAGAAGGGGGTTCCCTGGAATGGATCCCTTGGAGCATAGGCTGCTCCCTTGCCCAGACTCTGTGATCTCGCTAAACCGACCTTCTTGCTGACCCTCACACAACACTTCATTTATCATCTCTGTTCGTTTTCACTGGCTGTTCCTGATGCCTGGAATGCACTCCCTCCTCGTCTCTGTCTCTTCAATGCTTCTGTTTCCTGCACAACTCAGCTCTACCACTACCTTGTACACACAACCCTTCTCAGCACACCTGTTCCCCTAGATGCTAGTGTCTTCCCATCTCAGGCTACCCTCCATCTACTTGGAACACATCTTGTGTATTCTCATTTATGTTTATGTTGTCTCCCTCATTAGACTGTAAACTTCTTGAGGGCAGTGACTGTTTTTGCTTTTTCTTTGTATCCCAAGTGCTTAGCACATTGTAACTGCTTAATAAATGCCTCTTAATTGAAAAAAAAAAGTCTTTCCTGATTCCCCAATTGCTGGTGCTTCCCTCCTTCATAGACCCTGCAAACTGCCTGGCATTTATTTTGTATATGCTTTTGTGTGTTGTCCCAAAGTCTTCAGTTTTAAGCTATTAAAGTTTAAAAGCATTCTGAGGCTACTGAAACCCTAAAGGTTTGTTTCACAACAACCCCTATGTGTACATTTTATAGCCCCCAAAAGAATGGGAGGTACTTGATGGAAGGGATTGTTTCATTTTTGTCTTGGACTATGCTCAGGATCTAGTGTGGTACTTGGCCCCTAGGAGGCACTTAACAAACGCTTGCTGATGGATCAATAGAATAGAACGGATTTGTTTTCATTTAGACAATGAATTGGTTGGTCACTGAGATTCCCTCCAAATCTGAATATCCATCCTAATGATGGTAAAGATGAAGAGAACTGAATTTAGAATGACAGAATCTAGGTTTCAGTTCGATCTATGTCATGGAATACCTGGGGGATCTTGGTTTGCTTCCCTAGACCTCATTTTCTTTATTTGCGAAATGAAGGGGTTAGTCTAGCTGGCCTCCGAGGTCTCTTCCACCTCTAGTTCTGAGACCGAGACCCTTCTTAGGAGAGCTATGTCAGTCAGTATGGACTGATTTAATATATACACATCCGTGGCAGGAAGGAGCAGCAGGTCTCCCTTCCTTGGGAGACCCTTCCCATCATGGTTATTGTTCGGGACCACAGTAAAGCCAACAGGCCTGAGAGGAGAGGGCATGGCTCATCCATTTGCCCCCAGTGAAGAACTCTAACTTGGGTAGAGAAATTGTATGGGACAATTCTGTGGAATCCCTGCTAACAGGCAGTGGGATGGGGCTTTCACTTGTCAGTAGCTAGGGAGTCCTGAACAGGGGCATAAGGGAAGGTGATCACAGTCATGTCTATTGACTTATTCTTTCATTCCTTCAAACGCTAATGAAGTATGTGCTATTTTTCTGTGCCAGACTCTGTGTTAAGTACTGAGACTAAGAAAGAAAAAGCAAAAATAGACCTTGCCCTCAAAGAGCTTACAGTCTAATGAGGGAAAGAGACGTATACAAGACGTACACTTCCTTCTGGAGTGTGCCTTTTCTGACTCTACGCTGCTCTTCCTAGCTTTGATCTCCTGGTAGGAACTCCATATTCCTGGGTCCAATTTAGCTATTTGGATTTAGTTGCCCCATTAATTCTGACTAGATCTGGCACAATATCACTCTCACAGATCATGATGTGGACCATGCCCTCTTTCCTGGAGTGGATTCTTCCCCTGGTGCCATGTTGAAGGCCTCTTAATTTACAGTACTTCCTAGGGAGCAGTGGTTTAGCAAATATCACAATGAGGGTTTTGAAAATAATGTGCTACATCTGTGCAGAAAATGAGATGTTCTCAAATGATTTTCTTCTCCTCCTCTCATCTCCTCCTCTTATCTCCTCTCACCTCCTCTCCTCTTCTTTTCTTCTTTTTCCTCCTTTGTCTTCTATCTACTTCAGATAAAGCATTTTTCTTTCTCTGTATTGATCATTTTCCCCAGAAAACTAACCGTACTAATGTTATCCAAAAAGCTGAAAATGAATTTCAATTTCATTGTTCCTTTGATTGTCTGTCTAAAAGATGAAATGAATTACAGTGTTGGGTTCTTAGCTTATAGGTATTGGTGTTAACAGTATTTTAGTTTTAGTCTATAGACATAATGGTGAAAATGGATAGAGTGCTGGGCTTGTCATTAGGAAGATCTGGATTCAAATTCCAGATCTGCTCCTTCTTATTTGTGTAACTTTGGGCAAGTCACTTAACCTCCGTAGAATTCCATGCTCCCATTGTAAAATGAGGAAGTTGGACCAGATGACCCGTGAGGTGTCTTCCAGCTCTAAATCAACAATTCTGGGAAGCATGAGACACGTGAAAATCTCTTTTGCTGGAGAGTTCCCAGGCCAGGATTTCCCCATACTGACCAGACCAAAGCTCCTTCCCAGACTTCATGTATGCATACATGGAATGGCAAACAGTTGGTACAAACTGGCGAACTCACCAGAAGTTGCTCTCTTGCCTCAGTCCAAAATGTTTCTATCTTTAGGCTAAAATCAAAGGAGACTGCATGTCCCACTAAGCTCAGACACGTGTCCCCCCCACCTCAATCATATTACAAAATGTCTCTCACCAGTGAGCAAGAACCAATAACATTGAGTTCAGCAGGTGATGATTGGGTATACAAATGGATATTCCCCCATTCTCATTTTCTGCAATATCATATTTTATCTAGTATGGTCTTGACTTTTTGGCCATATGACATACCCCTCCCCCTCCCATTTTCTTCATCTATCACGGTAATTTGAATAAATTATTTTAAAACTTTTGAAATTCCTCTGCTCCCTTTCTACTCTCTCTTCTCTATTATTGCACTAACAGCAAACATTTTTTAAGACAAAAGGAAAAAAGCCCACTAGCTTTTAGCTGAGGATCACAACAAAAACAGGCTTAGGTTACTCTTGATCACTGGCCTCATGTTCAAGTACATGTGGTCCCAGGGTACAGCCCAGACACAGAGGGACCTGTACTCTTATTTTCAGACTTTTATGGGTACTGTTTAGTCTTACATTATTACCATTTCTGAATATATTTCCTCTACCCCACCATGGTAAAAAAGAGTTACACAAGGAGTTACAACACAAGTAATCACATCTGATGGTGTATGCCACATTCCACCCCTAGAGTCCCTCACCTCCTTCCCAACATCATGTGTTCTTTGAGAGCACAGTTAGTAATTGGCTGCCTTTTGGAGTTGTTTTCATTGACATTATTGGAAAACTACATTTAGTCTGGGTGACCCTGAGATTTGTCAAGGAGACAGAGCAACGTTGCAGACACAAAATGGGAAAGGTGTCCATGAATCATTTGGGCACTTGCAGAAGTCTACCTTCTTTACTGTTTTCGTATTATTTTATAGAACACTAGACAGACAAAGTAATGAATAGAAACAACCAAAGTATTTGGGGGAGAAGTATTATACAATGGTTGGAATTTATGTACGCTTGGTCCCAGAGTAGCTAAGTTACTCTCTCCCCTTTCCCCCTTCCCCTTTGCCTTCTCGCTGGTAAAATAAGGGATTCGAGGTAGAGGATTCCCAAGTTCCTTTTAACAAAATTCAATTCAGCAAATGTTTGAGTACCTACTATGCACAGAGCGCAATGCAGGGCAATAGGGATATAAATCCATTCATGATGGATTTATTAAGCTTCTACTAGGCATAAAGTGCGGCATCTAGGTGGCGCACTGTCTAGATACCTGAGTTCAAATCCAGCCTTAGAAACCTCTTAGTTGTGTGATCTTGGGCAAGTCACTGAAGAAGGAAATGGCAAACTACTTCAGTATCACTGCCGAGAAAAAACCTATAGATAGAGGTTCATGGGGTCTTAAAGAGCCAGACATGACTGAAATGATTGACCAACAACAATAGTGTGTAAGGCACTATGTTGGTGTTCGAGAGGGAATTGATAAAAGGTTTAGTTGAGATAATGCAGAGTTATGGCCATGGGGCCCCTAGGGGTCCCTGAGACCCTTTTTGGGGGTCCACAGGGTCAAAACTTATTTTCATAATAATACTAAGGCATTTCAATTTCTAATAAAGTAAATTTTGATAGAGATAATTCACATAAAGAAAAACTCTTTGGAGCATCCTCAAGAATTTTTAATCATGTAACAGGATCCTAAGATAAACATTTTGAGAATTACAGGTCTAGGAAACACCTGATGGTCATACTCCTGTGACCAAGCCAGACCTTCTCAGCACTGTAGCACCTTCTCAGCAACTTAGAGTCAGGAAAGTAGCCCATGGTATTGAAGGGATGTGTGACTTAGGTAGAGTCACACAGCCTGTATGCATCAAAGCATCCTTTCTTCCTTATACTTAGGCCTTTATGGATCCCAGACCAACTCTCTAACCACTGTGCAATGCTGCCTCTCTGTGAGTTGGTAGAGATACAAGAACAAAAAAAATGAAATAACCCCTGCCTTTAAGAAGCTTATATTCTCTTGGGGGGGAAAACAGCATACACAAAGATAAGTAAATAAAAAGTATAGAGAAAACAATACAAATCCATTTCCAGGGAGTGAGATCACTGACATCTGGGGTGAATTCACAAAGGCACAAAGGCCTGGTGTTCGTGCTACTAGAGTTGTGATTCGAGAGAAGCTTGGGATTCTTCAAGGTAGATGGAGGTGGAGATGGGGAAGGGAGCCCCTTCTAGACCTAGTAGAGAGCTTGTACAAAGTCTTAGAGGTGGGAGATTTTGTAGGAGAGACACATAGAAAACTTGAGGAGCTTGTAGTTTATCCTCTGGGCATTTGGAGAGTTCCTTGTGACCCTATGAGTATTAAGACACACTCTTTTGGAACCAAGAACCAAAGAGCCAAACACCCCTTCACAATGGAAGCATATCCTTCACTAGTTTGGTCTTAAATATTGATTATCTCTGCTTGTTGTTGGGGGCAGTGCATTAGATGGAGAATGCCTGTGGTTGCCCTCTCCAGTCATGATGACATCATTCCAAAAGTCCCATTCTCTTGCCTTGTCAGGATGAGACACAGTGTTGTGCAGGTGTATAGATTTGAAATTGAGGCATCTCTGCTCAAAGCCCAGCTCTGTCCCTTGTGGCCTTTGTGAGTTGAGCAAAATAGTTAGCTTTTCTGGGCCTCAGTTTGTTTATCTGTAAAATGGGTGGAGATAAATTCTGACTTCTGAGATCTAATTCTCTGATTTTTTGATCTTATTATCCTTTTTTGAACCTTAGTTTCCTCATATAAAATATGAGGAGGTTGGACCGAATGGCCTCAAGGGTCCTTTCTAATTTAAATCTAGGATCCTATGAACAAAGTCCTTGTAATTACTCACACTTTAGAATGAAGCTTGTGGAGATAAGCACATTATCCACAGAATCCCTCTTACTGGTATTTATTGGTGTCCTTGGGATTCTTTCCCTCCCTCCCTCCCTTCCTTCCTCCCTCCCTCCTTTCCTTCCTTCCTTCCTTCCTTCCATCCAGTCTGCTCTCTAGGGATTTCCTGACATAAATCAAGGATTATTTAGTAGGATATCTGACCACTATTTTAACTCATCCTTCGAACACACCACGAGCAGACGTAGTGTTTAGTCACAAAGCACAGCTCTTTTCATGATTGTTGGCCAATGCACAGAATTCCAATGGTTAAACAGCTGGCTTCTATAATAACAGCACTTCCCTTTAAATAATTCAGGGCCAGTGAAGTAATTCAACACTCTCCAGAGCTAACTCACTAGTTACAAGGATGGGAGGCAGAATTGTGGCATCATCAAACCCACAGTAATTCATTCTGCCTGGGTCCATCATCATCAAACTGTTTTCCTTTGGCCTGGAGCAAAGAGGGATATGGAGATCTCACCTGTGGTAATCGCTAACAAAGCAATCTTGGTTGAGCAAGGGCACCTTCACTAAGATGCTGTGTAAGCTATGGATAGATTTAGGTTTCAGCCATATCGATGGAAGTATAGTGGGGACATAGGGCCTGGAGTTAAAATTCCTTTGAAATCTTCTCTCTACCCAATTGGACAGCCTTTCCTTAAAAAAATCTCAGCAGTGAAAAGGAATTCTTTGGGAAGTCACTTATCCTTTGATGAATTTTCTCATCTATAAAAGAGAGTACTGGACTAAATCCCCTCGAAGTTCCCCTCCAGCCCCAGATCTGTGATCCTATGATCCCATGGCATGGACTCTGACTCGTAGAGCAATGGATTTGGAATGAGATGCTATGGGACAAAGTGTTGTCTCTACCACTTACTGCCTGTTGGACTGGGAGCTAGTCACTTGTCTCCTTGAATTTTCACTTTATTTCTATAAAATGATGCATCAGACTTATGCTACTGACTCTTAAGCATTGTTGTGAGAAAGTTTTTTGTAAATATGACCTGTTGCAATGATTAATATGCCTTTAACATCTGGAGTTTTGGAAAGATGAAGAATTGGCTTGAATTTATAAGCTTCTAAGTGATCATTTTAAAAGTCCATGCCCATTAATAGTTTCCAAACAGGATAAATTCTGTCCAAACCTCCATGCTTTAAACTAACCATCTTAGAAAACAAGACATAAAAGTCAGATCTGCACACTAGGCTTTGAGGAGAAATCGCCAAGAAATTCATAATCACCAATATCAATGGAGGCGATCAATGGTACTCTCCTTGTGAAGCCCAGGGCTTTGTCCTTGTCTCTATGCTGTTTGACCTTTTCATCAGTGTCTTGGATGAAGGTGTAGGTTCGATTTGTAGATAAAACAATGCTGGGGAGAATAACAAGTGCGTTGGATGCCAGAGTAAGAATCCAAAAATATCTCAACAGGCTTGAATGGTTGCATCCCTTCAATAAGGGATGGCTCTCTGGGCTGGGAGAGGAGAAAGAAGTGAATGCAAGGGGAATTTTAGGTGATGTAAAAAATGATTTTAATGGGATTCATTGGCCCTATAGTTTGAGTTAAAATGATTAACTCTGACCTCTCTCTCTCTCTCTCTCTCTCTCTCTCTCTCTCTCTCTCTCTCTCTCTATCTCTCTCTCACACACACACACACATGCATCTCTCTGTCTCTGTCTCTCTACCTCCTTCTCCCTCTCTCTGTCTGTCTCTTTCTCTCTTTCTCCCCCTTTTCTCTCTCCTTCTCTTTCTCCTTCTTCCTCCCTACCTTTCCTCTATTCCTCTCTCATTCTGTCTTCCCCTACTCTCTCTCTCATCTCTTTGTCTCTTTCTCTCTCCCTCCCTCCTTCTCTCTCTCTCTCCTCTCCCCCCTTTCTCCCTCCTTCTCTCTCTCCCCCTTCTTCCTCCTTCCTTACCACCTTTCCTCTGTTCCTCTCTCTCTCTCTCTCTCTCTCTCTCTCTCTCTCTCTCTCTCTCTCTCTCTCTCTCTATCTCTTTCTCTTTCCCACACACTCCCGCTCCCTCCCTCCCTCCCCACTAACCCTACCCTCCCATCTTCTAAGCTAAAAAGTGAAAGACCTCACTGTTTTCTAAGAACTGAGAGTCCTGAACTCAGCTAAGGGCATTGTGATTTGGTTCCTGAAAATCTATCAACTTTAGATATTGATTTAACCCTTGGCCCATGTTAATTTTTAATTGGAGAGAATATTTGCCAAGGCAGCAGTGCCTCTTAATTGGATGAGGATATATTTTGCCCCCCTAGGAATCAACACTGTCTCTCCCAGCTGCTGAACCTTCAAATCCACAGAGCAACTACTCTTGTTTCCCAATCAGGTCAAGGCAAAGTTTCTGTCTTGCAGAATTTTAAACGACTGGATCAGAGACTCACGGAGTTGGAAGGGACCTCAGAGGGTCTAATCCCTACCTGACTAAGAATCCTCTCTAAAATATTGCCAGTAGCACTTGCATTGTCTCTGCCAAAAGCTTTCAATGAAGGAGAACACACCACCTTCTGAAATAACCTATTCCATTTTTGGATTGCTCACTTTGCTAGGCAGTTTTCCCTTTCATGGACCCTGTTTCCTCGGCATCTTCTACCCATTCCTTCCAGTTCTTGCCTCCTACGGCCAACCAGAACAAATTTACTCCCTCTTCCATTAAATAGTCCTTCAGAGACTTGAAAATAACGAGCACCATCTTCTCTAAATCTTTTCTTTGCCAGGCTCAGTGCTACTTATTTCTTCCAACCAATCCTTGTACAGCATGGTTTTCAGTTTGCTCATCAACCAGCTCTGCCTTGTGCCACTGACTAAAGCCCCTTGCCTTAGACAAGGGCACACAGGTTCCATATAAGGGAATGATGACTGATCACAAAGTATGTGTTATCACAATGAGGAAGGCTATGAGGCTGGTACAAGGAAGCTGGTGCCAGCAGCCTGGGGGCTTCCTCTCTGTCTTCAAACAGAAGAAAGAAGGCATGAGCAGGACCTCTGAGTTGGTGTTTTAGGTTCATGCTGCTTCCGCCACTGTTTGTCCATGAATGAGGGAAAACAAGAGCCAGGCAAGACTTTTTGCAGTGGAATTGGAGCATCCACTGGTGTTTCTGGGTGCCTTTCTCTGCGCATACATGTTTGTCTTCCTCTGTCTTGTCTGGGTTCCTTGGGAAGTACTGTGTGCCAAACCATGCTATAAGCAGCCTGAGGTCTTGGGCACACTCCCCAAGCCTTCCATTTCCCCTTGGGCATGTCTTTGTCAGAGGTCAAGGAATTCTGAAATCGGAGGTTGGGAGACCACTCCCTAAAGCCTTTCTCAATCTCTTGGGTATGTCTTTATTATGGAACAAGGGATTCTTCTACCAGTAATTGAGGGACTACTCCCTAAACCCTGCCCTATTCTCTTAGAGAGGAAGGGATTCTACCACTGGATTGCTGAGACCCTCACAGAATGGATAAGTCAAGGCTGGACAGACTCATTTCAAATCACCAAACATTTACTCAGCCTCTATTGTGTACTAGGCATCTTGTCACAACATGACTCTGCAGAATTGGTCCTTGCCTCACATACCCTCACTGGGTTGCCATTGACTTAACACCTCACTTCTCTTGGGAGGGCCTGCCTCAGTCAAGTGTGGTGGAAGACTCCTCCCGCCTATGTTTCCAAAGTCTGTGGTAATGGTACAGAGAGCAAGGCCTTGGGCTGGATTAACTGGGGCTTCTGGAGCGGAAATATTATCATTTTAGGATCCTTTGGAGAAATAGGCTAACAAAAAGAGTGGGAGGCAACGTGATGTATTGCTTTAGACCAATACAATGCCCTGGAGGGCGAGAACCTTGCCAGGACAGCACAATTTACAAGCCTAGGTCAGATTCCAGGGCTTGAAAGTGATAGATACTGCCAACAAAATTATACTTTGGCAACAGAAATGCTTTGCTGGACAGAAATTCAGTTCTAAGAAGATGGCTTGGCTTATCAAGGTCTGAGATAAGATAATTAGATGCCAAGAGATCATTGTTACATTTTAATTCTTTCAGTAGAGCATGGAATATAAGGTAGCTACTAATTTTTTTTTTAAAAACCCCACTCTCTATTCTATAGAATATACTGTGAAGATTTACTTGGTTAAACAGAAAACATAATATGGTTGTTATCGATGTAAATTGGATGCCACTGGATTCGCTAATCATGCCAGACTAAATTTGATTCAGAGGTGATGTGGCATAGCAGGTAGAAAACCAGACCCTGAGTCAGGAAGCTGAGTTCAAGTTCTGACACATATTAGGTAGGTGATCACAGCATTTATTAAGTGCTTACTTTGTACTAGATACCTGTGTTCAGCACTGGAGATTCAGAGAAAAAGCAAAAACAGCCCTTGCACTCAAGGAATTTATATTCTAACGGAGGAAACAACATGTAAATGCTTGGGTATATACTGAGTAGGACAAAGGTGATCTTGATCTATAGACATATTACTGAGATCATTAGTGAAGGGAGTTTCCACCCCGGAAATTCCAATTCTAGTTAAATCACAGGTGTCACTCATCCCCTCCCAATTGTACTCGATTAATTCCAGTGCCTTCTCTCTGCTATTTTTATTTTTTTCTTCTTTTTTTATTTTTAGTTTACAACACTAGGTTCTACATAATTTTGAGTTCCAGATTTTCTTCCCCCCTCCCCCACCTTGCTCCCCAAGATGGCATGGAATCCTATATATCTTCTACGTATAACTTTGCATTGAACTTATTTACAGAATAGTCAAGTTGTGAAGAAGAATTATGACCAGTGGAATGACTCATGAGAAAGAAGAAACAGAACCAAAAAAACCTGCTATTTTCCTATCCTCTATATAACTTGCTTTTTATATATTTGTTAACATGTTGTCTCCTCCATTAGACTGTAAGCCCATTGAGGGTAGGGACTGACTCTTGTCTCTTTCTCTATTCCAGTGCTTAGCACAGTACCTGACACATAACAGGCATTTAATAAATGTTCATTGATTGGTTGGATCATCTCTGCTCCTTTTTGCTTTTGCTTCCTCTCAAATTAAGCACTGGTTAAAATGATTCATTCTGTAGCCCTTGAGACATTAGATCTCACTTCCCTCTTTTGGTACGATGCCAATAGACCCTATTTGAATGGCACCACACCTGAGACATCTGTTAATCGCCCACTCTCCACTAAATATACCTTGGAGGAAACTTTGGTAGAAGTGGTAGAAAGATCTCTCATTTTGGAACTATAAGAAGAGCGCTGGAATTTCGACTTTGCAACTTTGTGACCTTGGGCAAATCACTTTTCTCTGGGACTGTTTCCTCTGCTACAAAATGAGGAAGTTGGTGCAGATGATCGCTACAATGCCATCTGTCTCTAAATCTTACTGTCTTTATTCTTTCTTCTCTTGTTCTTTCCTCCCCCCCATGTGGTTTCTTTTCTCTTCCCCTTTTGAATGCTTACAGAATCTTCTTCCTTTAATTCTGTTGTCACAAGCTCTGTTGTGAAACCTCCCCTGATCTCCCCAGATGAAAATGTTATGTCTCTCCTCAAATTTTCCACTATAGGGAGGCAGAGGAGCAAAGTGGAAAGACAAAAGATATGGGTTCAAATCCTGCTCTCCTGATCACTACCCCTGTGGCCCTGGGCAAACTATTTAATGTCAGTAGGCATTGGTTTCCTCATGTATAAAATGTGGTAGTAGAAGGAGTGGACTCGATGGCCCCTCAGGTCTTTTGTAGCTTGAGATCTATGATGCCCTTTGCCTGATATTCTCCTTTGACTCTATCATGCCTTACATTGAATTATACTTTTTTGTATAAACCTCATCTCTCCCCACTAGAATATAAGCCCTTTGTGGGAAAGGACTGGATCATTTCTTTATAATCTTTGCATTTCCAAGGCGTAGCATGGTACCTTGTATATCCATACACAATACACAAAGACATAATTGATTTGTATACGAGGTACCATGCTATATAGCATCCCCTCCCTACCCCCCCCCCCACCCCCGCACAGAGCCAGAGTTGTACTAACTTGGAATTTTTGAGTGGTGCCTGGGGAGCACTGAGAGGTTAGGTGATTTGCCCAGGGTTGCCCAGCCAGTGAGCAGTAGATGCGGGATTTGAATCCAGGCCTTTCTGACACCAAGGTCAGTTCATACTACATGTCTTTATAAGTAGTAAGTGCTTTCATACATGTTTCTTGCCTTGCAATGTTTGTTGAATTGGGAATACCAATTCAAAGTTTGTCAATGACTTCCATTATCCTTAATATACCCACTATTGAAGCTTAGGACTAAAAAGGTGATTGGTCATCACTGCAATGAATACCCTCTTCTTACAGTCATAGAGCACATGAATGTCAGGAGCTGGAATTGATCTTAGTAGCCATCTAGTCTAGTCCTTTATAGGAGAAAGAATTCCTGAAGTGAGATTGACCAGACCATTTTTTCCTCTTAACCCATTATCTGTGGCAAAGATCAAGTATGAGCTGAGATGAGAGAGAGAGAGAGAGAGAGAGAGAGAGAGAGAGAGAGAGAGAGAGAGAGAGAAGGAGAAGGAGATGTTGAGGAAGCTCGTATCCGAACCGCTCTTATCTCACTTTGGCAGAAGAGAGACTGTGACGAGAATTGGTAAGCTGATTCTGGCTCCAGACTCAAGATTAGAGCCACAACACCAATGTCATTGTCTATAATTACACTTGTTATTATTAGTTTACCCTTTCTGCATCTGGGAAGAAAAGCACCAGAGCCTGAACATAAGGCAGTAGTGAATAGGAGGGAACGCCCGTCTTCTGGTGCCACAAAGCAAAAAATGCGCCAAGTGTGTATTAAAACACATTTTCTTTATTTGCAGCTGCTCTCAAAAGTCTATCGTTTGCCTGTTCTTTGTGACTTGGCTCCAGCACAGCCTCTTGGGGCCCCCTCTCCATCTCGGCCTCCTTATCCTCCACTCTGTTGTATACCTGGAGGCTTTCCCAGGGGTGGGGTAGGACATGGTCAAGAAGGCAGGTGAGGGAGTGATGGCTGCCAGGGACTTTTTTTTTTACTCATTGGAGAGGGATAGTGTCTGGAAGTAGGGAACCCAGTGGGCGAGGTATCCAGATCCCGCACCAACAAGCTCATTTGCCGGGAAGCTGAAGAGAAGGCAGATCTTGGCACAACTAGAGCAGAGGAAGTAGCTGGATTTATTGACAGATTGAACATGGGGAGAAACAGGAAGGGAGGAATCAGAGATAATTACGGTTTTACATAATGTCGATACTGCATCTTGTGCACTTGTTATCGTGTTTTGGTTTTCTAGTTTGGCTGTTCTTTTTCCATTTATCTGTAGCGAGGCTACAATTAAAATATGTTCCTACTGATGATGACGATGACCATAGCCCATGTCTAGGGAGCAAAGGGGATAACCCCAAACAACCAGGAAGCTCAGCAATGAGGAAAATCTTCTGATGAAGGCAAGAAGTCCCTCTTTTTCACAGATCATTGATTTAGAGGAAGGAACTTAGAGGTCACCTTGACTAAACCCCCTATTTGGCAGATGAGAACTCTGAGGCCCAGAGCAGTTAAGGGACTTGCTCAGGATGACACAGTTGAAACAGGAGCAAGATAAATGATTAGAGAAGGATGCTAAGATCATAGTTTTAGAAGTGGAGGGGCCCTTCAAGGACATCTATTCCAGTCTTCTCATTTTACATTGGGGAAACTGAGGCCTAGAGAGAGTAAAGGATTTGTCCAAAATCATACAGACAGGAAGTGACAGTGCCAGGGTATAGCTTTGGACCCATGACTTCAGGTTCTGGGGTCTTTCCTCTACATCAGAGGTATCACACTGTGGTCTGGTGTATGTGTGTGTGTGTGTGTGTGTGTGTGTGTGTGTGTGTGGTGGGGAGGGCAGCAACATTCTTGAGTGTGGAGGAACCAGATTAAAATATAACTGGGAAATATTTAACAAAATGAATAAAAATACAACAGAACATAGGTGACATTAGTATGTTATTTTCTAAGTTAATATGCAGTCTGAAGGGAAATTTATATTCCTAGTGGCTCCTGTTTCTAATTGAGTCTTATGCCACTGTCTTCTACACCATACTCTATAGACATTTCTCAACATACTTTGTTAATTAATCTTCATGGTTGAAAATGAATGATGGAGGAAAAAAATGATGATGATGTAGCCTACTCAAGGTTAGATTAGGACCCATCATTTTCCTCCAGGGCTACAATGAATCCAACTATGATCTTTCTTTCATCGGTCTCTTGCTTATGTTTCCAGTCTCCCCAACCACATCTCCTCCACCATGAATAACGTGCATGCCTGGTTGGTCATTCAGACAGCCCTCTGCTTGCAGTGACAATTGGTAAATGTTCTGCATCAGGGGCACAGAAGGGATAATTCAGGACAAAGCAGGTAGAGAGAGAAGAAAGGCAGGCCCAACATACAAGGTTAAGTTTAGGTACTCACTATTATTTAATGGGATGAAGAAGAAAAATCCTTTAAGGAGAGATAGGAAAGAAACTGAAGGAAGGCTGTATTTTGATAACTTGTCTCTAGAAGATTTTGAAGATATTCATCTACACCATTTTCAGCAATGTGGAGGGTTGGAAAATGTGTGGAAAAATCCTTTCTGTGTCTCTGTTAATTAAACATTACTTTTCTGGCATTAAAGGTCACAGGATCACAAAATTTTAGAAGGCACCCTAGCAGCCATCCATATCTGGAAAGGAATCCTCACTGCAACAGTGCTAACAAGTGGTTGTCCAGCCTTTGACTGGAGACCTCCAGTGAGAGGAGACCTACAACCTCTTGAGGGAATCCATTTGCCCTTTACATATCTCAAATTGCTAGGATGTTTTCCCTACTACTGAATACAAATTTGCTTTGTTGTAACTTCTCAGTGCTCTTGGCTCTTCATTTTGGGGCCAAACAGAGCAAACAGAACCCCCTTTTCCCATGACTGTCCTTCAAATTCCTCCTTGACTCTTCTCCCATATTCTTTCAGCTCTTCTTTGTATCACATGGCCTGAAGTCCTTTCACCATGCTAGCTGCTCAACGAATCACTATCCTTAAACTATGGCAGTTAAGATTTAAGAAACATCTCTAAAATATGGCAAAGCGTCTTTTCTCACTGGTAGGATCCCCCCTCCCCCCCACATTAAAGTGTTTGATTTCTTTAGCCCTCTATAGGCCAAAGTTCAGTCTAGTGATTTCCCTATGACAACGTCTATAATCACAGGGTGAGAATGGGGCCAGATCTCTGGATTCTTCATCCACTATTCAATTTACCAAATGAGGGAGGGTCTATCATTTTCCGGCAGAAATACAATGAATCCAACTCTGATTTTCCATTGAATGGTCTCTTGCTTATGTTGTCAGCCTCTCCACTCGTATCTTTTTCACTAAGCACAATATGCATGCCTGATTGGCCAGTCAGACAATTGTCTGCTTGTAGTGGCAATCAGTAAATGTTCTAAAGGTGGAGAGAATGTAAGTTTGTTGAAAGTTAGGACTATTTATTGTTTTGTCTTTCATCAGATGTAGGTGCTTAATCAACCACTGCCTAGCAAGTGCCTAGCACATAGTAGATTCTTAACAAATGCCTATTGAATGACTGGATAGAAAAATCTCTAGTGCCTACCAAGCGACTGAATTATAGTAGGCACTTAACAAACGCTTGTTGAATGGAGGGAAAGAATGAGTCCTCTTATTGGCACATAGTAGGTATTTGATGCTTATTGATTGTTGGTGGGTGAGGGTATACCACTAAGCTGTGATGTTTCGGGCTATTCCTCCTCTCATTTTTCTTTAATTTCTCAAACACAGGGTCTATGAAGTTTTGGAGTTAAGATTTTTCATCATTTTCCCTAAGGCTGGATTGCTTAGGTGACTGAGAGACTATGATAAGCTTCCCTTGAACTAGTATACCTAGAATTTCCATCCACTTTTGGATCACAGTAGAAACCCCAGGGTTAGTTGGCAATGTTTGTCACCAATCTCTTTGGCAGTCAGCAGGGCCTTTTTTTTAAGCTGGTTGTTTTTTTTCCAGTGGGCTCATTCTTTGAATTGAACAAGAATTTAAGAGAGAGGTGTGGTTTGTTGAAACTAGTCCTTGAGCTGAATCTAGTTTTCATCCTTATTTCATCTGGGACAGATAGTGGGCCTATGCTTATCAGCAGCTTTTCGATCAGCATTGTGAGCTATCCAGAAAGTCTATGACTTCCGCCTTCCCCCTCCCTTAAAAAAATCTAAATTTAATAAGAAAAAAATCTGGTTTTTTTTCAAAGCTTAGCTTGTGATGTTGGCTTGGGGATCAACTTACTTTTTTTCCCTTCTCACACACTCCAGTGTGTCGTGAATGACCACATCTCTCTGCTCTGAAATCCCATCTGAGGCAATAGCTTCTTGTCTTATTCTCGTCAATCACTTCTGTGAATTTCCTGACTTTCTGAGAACTCCAGAAGGCTGTTCTTGGAGGCCCCTTTCCCTTCAGCACAGAAGCCAGCCAAGTTTTGCGAATCTGTCAGTCTATTTGGGAGCCTGCCACATGGTCCCTAACGTGACCCGTGGACAAGGTTTCTCTGGTGATTTAGTGATATTGAGTTAGAGAAAGTGTTGGCTGGACTGTTTCCGTGCCCACCACACTTGTCTTTTATTGTTATTTCTTTGGCTGGGCTCTGGGTGGAGAATTTGGAGGGGATGAGTAGGGGTAATACTAACGTACCAAGCTATTCCTTGGCTTTGGCCAGCAGGAGAGACATTCATGGGCCTTACAGACGACAGAGGCCATGGAGATCATTGAATTCAACCTTCTCATTTTATGGTTGAGGAAACTGAGGTCTGGAGAGGTCATAAATTAAAAAACCAGTCAACTAATAAGTATTGGGGAGGCAGTATGGTATAGTGGATGGTGCTTGGGTTGCAGTCAGGAAGACTTGGTTGAGATAATATATGTAAAATATTTTGCAAACCTTAAAGTGATACATAAATGCTATTATTATTAATCACCAAATCTCACTTCAGATACTAGCCATGTGACCCCATGCAAATTACATAACCTGTTGGGCCTCAGTTTCTTCATCTGTAAAAAGAAGGGGTTGAACTAGATGACCTCAAAAGTGTCCTCCAGTCTTTCAATCTATGATCTATAATTTATTATGTACCTACTATATGCCAAGAATTGTATTAAGTGTTGAGGATAAAAAGATAAAAAAGAAATAGTTCCTGACCTCCAAGGGCTTTTATATACATACATACATGCATACATACACACGTGTATACATATATACATACCTTTATGTATATATGCGTACATATGTTATATATTATACATAATGATATTTTATATTATCATATTCTATTATACAGAATATCTACCAGCTAATTATTTTAGGGGGGATCAGGAAAGACTTCATCTAGAAAATGGTACCTGAGCTGAGTTTTGAAGGGAACCAGGGATCACAGATTTTTGAGCTAGACTGGATTTGAGAAATGATAGGATCATAGATTTAAAGCTGAAAGGGACATCTAAAGCCTGCTAGTCTGGTCTCTTTTATTTCTTTATTTTTTTATAGCTGAGGAAATTGAGAGCCAGAGATGTTAAATGTTTTGCCCAGGGTCACATAGACAGTAGCTATCAGAGGCAACATTGGAACTCAGATCCTTTTACTCTAGAATCAGTGCTATTTCCCTTGTAGGTACCTTGCTTCCTCCCAGATAAAATAATTTAAGCTCTTCATTTGTACAGAAACTGAGGCCCAGGAAGGCAAAGTGATTAACCCAAACTCACAAAAGAGAAAACAGTAGATGTAAGATTCTAATCTAGGTCCCCTGGGTTCAAATTCAATACTCTTTCTCTTACATCACACCTGCCTCTCATGTTAAATTCTCATGGCTCATCTACAGCTTTGCCATGGGACAGTTCTTTGTCTCCTCCCAACAGTTACCTTGTGTACATGTTAACTCCCCTGATAGAATTTAAGCTCTTTGAGGGTAGGGAATGTTTCACTTCTTCCATTTTACCACCTAGCATGGTGCCCAACAGGCCCTTCATAAAGCTTGGTTGGTTAATTGATTGAGAGATTGATTCTCCCCTCAGTCATTCTGTACAGTAGATGCTCTCTTTGCACATGCTGGAAGCACAATATTTAAACCTATTGGGTTGTTAATGAAAAAATCTATTGGTTGAGTGTTCTACTCTCAACTTTGTCTAAGGATAGACATATCTCTAAGGGATGGGCACACACACAAGATTTAGGTCAGTGACTAAAGTTGGCACTGAAGTCTTGCCAGCAAGTTCCATAATAAGAAGTCTGGCCAGGCAGCAGAGAAGGAAAATGGCCCTAGACAATAAGAAGTTTGATGAGAGAATATCAATGAAGCAACCCAGGCCAACCCTCTCTCCAAAACAGGTTGTGATGGTGAGTGGAAGTCCATTAATATTGACTTTAGAATAGAAGGATGGTGGGGTTGGTGAAGTGGAAAGAACACTGGCTTTAGAGTCAGGGGATCTGGATTTAAACCCTTCCCTGACTTAGGGTAAATCATTTAACCTTGATGGCAGGCTATTTGCTCTTCTGGAAAAAAAAGAGGGAGTAGGTCCCTGACAGCTCTGGCTCTAAGATCCTATGATGTTTCTGGAGTTATTTGAGTTTACTTCCAATAGTTCGGTGATCCCACCCTTTCCTATTTGTATCTCTAGCAGTCAGTACAGAGCCTGAGACATCCCAAGTATTTAATAAATAACTTTTCATTCATTGATTCATTCATACATTCATCTGTTCATTCACTTTCATTCAGTTTCTGGTTTCCTTTTTCTTTTAAATTATTGCCAGCAGAAACAGAACCTTCCAGAAGGTCACTTGTGAAGAATTACTCTTCCTTTGCTTCTCTGTTACCTAAAATTTTCTGCAGTTATAATGAACTCTGCCCTCACCAGCCTATTTTCCACATTTGTTCTATGCTCTTCCATAAATCTCTAGAATTTTTCAGAACATCTGGGCCTTCTTTCACCATATCTTTTTCTTTCTTCCTTCCTTTCTTCCTTTCTTCCTTCCTTCCTTCCTTCCTTCCTTCCTTCCTTCCTTCCTTCCTTCCTTTCTTTCTTTCTTTCTTTCTTTCTTTCTTTCTTTCTTTCTTTCTTTCTTTCTGTCTGTCTTTCTTTCTTTCTTTCTTTCTTTCTTTCTTTCTTTCTTTCTTTCTTTCTTTCTTTCTTTCTTTCTTTCTGTTCCCTGACACTTGACAGGCCACAAATCACTCAGAATTTCTCTATCCAGCCCATTGATGTCTTAATGCTCCCTTGTTAATACATTACATTCCTCTATCTTTTTTGGCTTTTCCTGCATCTCCCATCTGTGTTCCCCATTTGTGGTGTCACCCACAGGGCCTTGCTTAGCTTTGCCCTGGGCTTGGATCTATTCAATAGGCTCTCTCAGAGTGTCAGGAGGTTTTATGCAAATTATGCTACCTGGTTTGAAGCTCAGTCAAGGGCTTTAAACATAGCTCAGAAATAGTAGTGCAGACAACACCTTCTTGAAAACAAGAACACTTGAGAAATCCAAAGCAGAGAGGATGCTGATTAGCTGGTGAGAGGGAAGGAGCTATAATAAGGCCACAGGAGATAACCAGAGGAAGTTGAGAATGTTGCCTTTGGATATGAGAGCTACCTCAGAGACTGGAATTGAAAAGCCCTCCCTTCTCCCTCCCTCCTTTCCAGCCTTACTTCCCTTCATGTACTCAATCCTCTAGTCAAAGGAATAGCTAGTGTTATATGACCTTGACATCACAAGCCATTCCCCTTGCCAATGCACCCCATCCTTGTCTCTATCTCTAGGGTCATCTAAAGTGTCACCTCCTCCAAGAAGCTTCCCATAATAGAGAAGAAGACTGTAGAAGAAATAAGATAGGAGAGGGACTGAGGTACTTACTAGGCACCTATGGGAGTTTATTGGGTGAAGGTGACAGTCAGATTTAAGTTCTAGGAAAATTGCTTTGGCAGCTGAATAGAGGTTGGATTGGAGTGGGGAAAGACTTGAAGCAGAAAGAGCAATTAGAAGCCTCCTGTATTTGAGGGCCTGAACTAAGTGGGTTGCTATATGAGTGGAGAAGGGACATAGAGGAGAGATGTTGTGGAGGTAGAAATGACAAGACCTTGAAATTGTTTGAATATGGCAACTGAGGGAGAATGAGAGGTTGGGGATGACATCAGAGATCGCTAGTTTTCTCTCTTTCTTCAAAATATCTTGTATATACTTTTGAGTAGGTATGTCTCATCCTCCTATTAGAAGGCAAGCTCCTGGAAGTCAGGGGCTGTTTGGGCATTGCCTTCATATCCCCAGTGCCTAGCAAAGCATGCAAAATATTGTAGGCATTTAATAAATATTACAAATATTTCATTAAATTGGTGAAGGATTGCTTGATTGTTTGCAACATTTGCACATATTTCTTTGGAATTTAGCTTTAAATAAAATTGAAGTAGGGTTGGGTCTAATCCTGTGGTTTTATTAATGTAGAGAGTTCTCTTGTGAGGAAACTCCCGCTACTAACGCAGATTGGCAACTGTTCTGCAATTTGTACATTTTAGAGCATTTCCTAGGGACCCTGAGAGTCATTTTCTCTGCCTATGTGAGCCTGAGAAGGTGGGACTTCAACCCAGGTCATTCTGAGACCAGTTCTGAACACACTATACCATACTTCCTTTCTTAGCAAAATTAAGAGGCAGCTAGCTAAGTGACAAATGGATAGAGAATTGGTCCTGGAGTAAGGGAGACTTGAGTGCAAATCTAACCTAAGGGATAATGATACTCTAGCTGGCCTTCTTCCATTAAGGCCCTCGGTGAGAGACATTCATATGTCAGGCCTTCAGCATCACATCTTCAGCAGTATACACTGTATACAGAGCCCTCTGCTTGGTGCTCTAGGGAGCCAGAACCAAAGGAAATGGAAGACCTGGCCACTGCCCTTAGAGAGAACACATTGTGCACATGTTGCACCATCGATCAAGGCTGGGTTTGGGGTGGTCCCTTCTTCCCCAGCCAAATAAACCATGGATCTTTCCAGATCATGATTGGACAGCCTGCTTTGGACCACAGCCAGAACATCCTGTTTGGATTAAAGGTCTCTCTTTCACATATATACTCCCAGGAATTTAAATGACAAAGCAGAGAATGACAGTGGGACCTAGTAAAGGCAGATTGTAAACAGGAGTCAGTCACGATGGTTATTCATAGGAACATAGAGGGGCAGCTAGGTGGTGCAGTGAGTAGAGCACCGGCCCTGGAGTCAGGAGGACCTGAATTCAAATCCGGCCTCAGACACTTGACACACTTACTTGCTGTGTGACCTTGGGCAAGTCACTTAACCCCAATTGCCCTGCCTTCCACCCTCCAAAAACATACAAAAAACCCAAACATAGGAACATACGGCTTAGAGATAGAAAGGATCTTAGATTTCATCTAGTCTAATTTTACAGATATTTATAGATAATTTTATGGATGAGAAAATAAAGGCTCAGAGAACCTAGGTTATTTTCTGATGGTCACTCAGATAGTGAATAGTAAAGATTTGTGGTTTGAAACCAAAGCCTCACAGACAGTATTCTTTTTACTATATTCAATTATAAATAGAAACTGTTCCTGTTGAAAATGAGCATTGCACAGGATGTAGTGTGTGTAACCAAGAACTAGGTGTGATTTTCTGGAGTTGACTAAGGAGAAGAGAAAACCAAAGAAAATGAAATTGGCAAAAACAGTGACTGTTCCTCTACTTCCAAGTTACCATGTGGCTGCCTTGATCCATTTAGTGGTCTTCTAACACAGATCCACAATAGAGAAAATAGCTCTTACCTTGAGCTATTTTTTTTTTAAAGCAGGTAACACACCTGTGAATTTGCCTGAATCCATGACAGCGGTGGGAGGGAGGGGGACACTGAGAGTTCTCCATCCCAGTCACATGTATGCTACCTATTCTAGCTGGCTAATATCCAACATTAACCCATGCAATTGGATCCAATGTAACAAAAACATAAGAAATCCTTCTCTCTAACATGTGAGCAGCCTCAAGTTTCTGAGTTAACAGGGAAAGAGAGTTAGGAAATTGAAGCATAGGATCATTTGCTCGGAACATTAGACCCCTTTTGGCTAACACTGGCCATTACCCAAATCTTGAATATTATCTGTCACACATAAATAGACATGTGCTTATACTGTTACATATTTTGCTAGTGAGCATAAATTCCATACAAACTTCAAACAAATCATAAACTCTATTTTAGCAAAGGGGAATTTTAGCAAGGAGGATAATTGAAAGTTTAAACTACCTTGACACAGGACGATCGATCTGAAGCAGACCTCAGAGGCCCACCACTCTCACTTTCCAAATGACGAGATGGAGATGAAATGATTTGCCCAAAGTCACAAAGCGATAAGCATCAGAGACAAGATAGGAACTCAAGTCCTCTGACTCCGGAGTCAGCACCACACTGCTTCCTGATTTAGGGATCATGTATTCTTGCTGCACTTATGTTTCTTGGTGAACTGATGGGGAATTGTGTCCTATGATGTGGAAGCCTGTACATTACAGGGGTACAATGGCACTGGTGAATGGTGGGGGTGGATAGGAAGCCCATCTATACTCACTTATGACTCCAGGAGCTTATTCTCTACTTCTACAACACTGTAGGGTAGGGGTGGTATACAACCTTGCAGCTAAAAGCTAAAAGCCAGAGACATTTAGTCAGCTCCAACTTCACTTCACACTCTCATTACCTCTCCATTGGAGAATTGCAATAGCACCCAGAATGGTCTCCCTATTTCCAATTTCTCCCTTCTCCAAACTATCCTCCATACAACTGCCAAATTGATACTCAATAAACGCTGATCTTAACATGTCACTCTTAATCAAACATCTTCAATGACTCCCTATTTCTCTAGGTGGGAAAAAAAGCAAAATTCTCCACCTGGCATATAAAATACTCCACGTTATAGTACATTCTCCCACCTACCTTTCTTGTTTTATTTCTTATACTCTCCTTCATTCACTCTTTGTTCTGATCCAACTGGCTTTTTATTTTCCTTCTATGTACCTTCACACAAACTATCCCTCATGCCTAGAATGCCCTCTCTCCTCATCTCTACGTCTGGGAGCCCCTGGCTTCCTTTGAAGCACAGCTTAGATGAAACCTTCTCTTCAAGGCCTTTCATCCTCCCTCTTTCTGTCCTCTCTGTCTTTGTTTTCTCTATCTCTCCTCTCGGTCTGTCTCTGTGTCTCTTTCTTCTGTCTATGTCTCTCTTTTTCTGTCTTTCCTCTCCATTTGTCTCTAACTTTCTCCTCCCTAGCTCTACCTCAATCTCTATCTCTCTCTTTGCCTCTGTCTCTCACTATCTTTCCCCCTAGAATGATGAACCATAATTATTATTATGGTTCATATTACGGTATATATAGAGAATTCCTGGTGAAGAGACGTACTCTACCAAATCAGGTGAGCAGTTGCATTTTGTAGTCTTAGAGATAAATGGCTTGTCCAAGCTCTTACAGCTGAGACCGGTTTGAGGCGGGCCCTGAACTCGGGTCGTCCTGACGTCCGTCCCAGCCCCCCCCCCCCCCGTTATCCCGTCCAGGTGTCTAGATACTTAATTTGCTAATTGAACTGAATTGAATTTAGGGTTCCCTCGGGCCTCAAACCCAAATGTGACTCAGAGTTCACGCTTCGTGTTTCCTCGGGTTTCAAGTACCCAAAGTAGACATATTATCACACAAGTATGTAGCTGCTGTGTCTATAAGCTCTTATCCTGAGCCGTAAAAGAGATTAAGGAAACTTAAGGAATCAATCTACCCCGCGTTGATTTTGAGATAATAATCAAATGACAATGTGAAGCACTTAGAATAGTGCTTGACACATAGTAGGCGCTTAAAAACATCCCTTCTTCCTCTCCTTGAGAGGAAAAATTCTGAATAAGACATTTAATTCAGTTCATCAAACATTTATCAAATACCCGCTACTTGATGGGCCTAAGGGTCTTTCCTCAAGGAGCTTATGTTCTACACACAAGGGTAAATACAAGGTAATCCAAGGAGGGAAGGACCATTAATGACTGTAGAGATCAGGGAAGACTTCCCAGAGTAGGGGGCACCTGAACCGAGTCTTGAAGGAAGATTGGGATTCTGCAAGATGGGGATGAGAAAGGAGTGCAAAAATGGATTTTCATCATTTCTGACCCTGCTTAACGAAAGTGGTAGAGTGGAAGAGCATCGGTCTTAGGGTCAGAGGATCTGGATTCAAATCTCATCTCTGTCACTGCTTGTCTTGCCTTGGGTAAGTCACTTTCCTATTCTGGGCCTCAGTTTCTTCATCTGTAAATTGAAAGAACTGCACTAGATGACCATTTAGCCCCCTCTAGCTCTAGATCTATAATCCTATTATCCTAGCAGGGCATCACTTCGCTTTTCTGGGCCTCAGTTTCCCCATACGTAAACTAAACGGGTTGGACCAGACAGTTCCAAAAGTCCCTTTGAACTCTAAATTTACCATCCTTTGATTCTTTATTTGCCTTATTACAGTTAACAAGGTGAGAATCTTTAGTGAAAATCTTTAAGAGAAAATGGTTTTGTATTAGCATGCATTGGATGCTGACATCTCCAATGAAACGGAACCTGCCCAAAGCAGAATCATTTGTCATATTTGGATAGTAGCAAGCTAAATGTTCTAGTCCATTGCTTTTCAATGTGATCCTCAGATTCTGATTCATTAGAATGGACACATGGACTATATAGTTTTGTTCATGGTAGTCTTGAGGCCTTGCACATAGGAACCAATCCCAAAGAGATTGTGGAACTGAATTAAATTCAGTTGAATTGAACATCTCCATGGGGATCATAAGTTCTTGCACAGCTGCAGCCATAGCACATACTTTTGTTTGTGATCCCCATGGTGCCTAGCATACTGTTGGCCACATATTAAAGGTATAAATGTCCCATAAATTGGTTGATTTATTTGATTGACAAGAGCCTCCAGATAAGAGAGGTTTAGATACATCTCACAGATGGAGAAGCAGATGGACTAATTCTTTTTTTTTTTTTGCTTTTTGGCAGGGCAATTGGGGTTAAGTGACTTGCCCAAGGTCACACAGCTAGTACATGTGTCAAGTGTCTGAGGCCAGATTTGAACTCAGGTCCTCCTGACTCCAGGGCCAGTGCTCTACTCACTGTGCCACCTAGCTGCCCCATGGACTAATTCTTAATAATGAGAATTCAATGCCTGGCATCCTAGGTTTTCCCTTTATTTTACTTGGCTTAGGGATGGCAGAGTCTGAAAAGGAACTTGTCATACTGAGGTGTTTTGTTGACATAGACACTGTGGGGCAAGGAAAAGAACCCTTGATTTGGAGATGGAGGACCTGGATTTGAATTGTTCATACAAAACAAGTCATTTTGTGTTTCTGGACCTCAGAAACAGAGAATCTCACTATTAGTTCTGTTGGTCCAGAATTTGTTTTGAGGCACTATATTATAGTTGTTTGGAGGTGAATAGGGAACAGTTCAGGTGATTTCCTGCCTTACTCCACCATCTTGGCTCCCAGAAGTCAGAATCTTACAATTAAAAAGAACCTCAGAGACCATCTAGACCAAAACCCTCTCTGTCATATTTGAGAAGTCTTTGCTTTTGAGATCACCAATGAGAGGAAAATCCTTTACTTCTGAAGTAACCCATTACATGGTTCAAATTGTTAGAATTGTTTCCTTATATCCAGCCTAAATTTACTTTTGCAAATTTTACCCATGATTCCTTGTTCAGCCCACTGGGGCCAAGCAGAAGTCCAACCGCCTTTCATTTGATAGCCTTATAAATACTTGAAGACAGCTGTCAAGTCTCTTTTTAAGAATTCTTTAAAACAGGCCAATGCAATGCCCCCCGCAACTTCCCCTGACTATTTCTAAGCAAGTCACCAAAAGATAAAAGAGAATCATCCTTCACCTAATTCTCACATGGCAGGGTCATGAAAAGATTGAAATGATGTCTGGCATCCTGAACTGAGGAAGGGAGGGTCTGTGTAACCTGGAAGTTGTTCAATTTTTAAAAGAAGAGTAATTTATTATTTGTGAATCATGAGACTCTTAATCATACAAATGGTCTTGGCTAAAGTTATGATTAGCCAAATGGAGGATAATGTACAAATGTACAAATACACAAATGTACAAATCCAACTGTTTCAGTATCTAAGCACTAAGAAGGGAGCAAATTAAGGGGCATCTCATTCCTAAGCCCTGCTCAAGTGTGTGTGTGTGTGTGTGTGTGTGTGTGTGTGTGTGTGTGTATGATATTAACTGTTTTAAATCAAAGCATGTCCCGTGGGACAGGAAATGCAGGTTGCAAACCAGGGGAAGGAGCCGCTGTGGCCCGTGTTTGGTTTTTCAATAATGCTTTTCAGCCTGTGTTTACGTTCTTCTTTAAAGAAGAAGGTAGTTAGTTGTTAATAATCCTTTCTTCAGTTATTTCCTTTCTGCTGCCTTGCTATGTTAGTTATTTCTGAGCTTGTCTTCTTGGGCAGACTATTTCTGGGAAAGATCGGAAGCAGAATGATCTCATTCACTAATTGGAAAGCTAATTGGGTAAGTCCCCAAGGCTCAAAGCAGACTCACTATGTGGGTATCTCTGGGCTGGAGCAGCCACACCCACCCTGCCAGGACCTTTTTTGCTCCTACTTGCTACCATGATGGGTAGAGTTCTTTATAAATTGCACCACTGGAATGTCCTAGTAGCCAGTCAATTGCTCGCTCTGTAGGATTTACCGAGCACCCACTGTGGGCTGAGTACTCAGCGGAGCACTGTGGCAGAGGACCATGGGAACAGATGGCATGAGACGTAACCTCAAAGAACATGCTCATCAGGACCAACACGAACAACCACACCAACAATCTCCATCGGGCTGGCCCTCCACATTGGCATAGTAGATAACCGCCCACAGATACCCCCTGAACTAACTTCTATTGCTATAGTGCCTGAAATTCCTACCATTCCTATGAGTTAAGACATTGAAAGTCCCATCCCTCCCCTACCTCCCAGTAGAATGTAAGATCCTCGAGGACAGAAACTTTTCCTTTCTGTCTTTATATCATAAATGCTCAGCACAGTGCCTGGAACACAGTCGATTTCTAATAAACACTCGATGAACTGGATTGTATCAACCATTAACACTCTAGCACAAATTGCTCCACAATGATGTCGTTGGTTTTTCTATGGTGCTTTGCCTATACCATTTCTTTTTATTTTCACAGCAGCCTTGTGAGGTGGGGGGCTAAGTGTTATCACCATCTCCATTTTACAGACAAGGTCAAGGAGGGATAGACACTTGCTATGGCCACACAACCAGCAAGTGTCTCTGGGAATGATAAGACGAGACACACAGGAGAAATCTAGGCGATACAAAACCAAAAGATAACGGCTAGTATTTATATAGAACTTTAAGGTTTACAAAGATTTTTTTTTACAAATATTATTTCATTGAAGTGTCACACCAACCCTGAAAGAAGTTAACTTGCTTAGGGCCACTCAGCCAGTGAATTTCTGAAGGGAGAATTTGAACTCAGGTCTTCCTGACTTCAGGTCCAGCATTATTACCCGCTATACCACCGAGCTGCAATAAAAATCTATAAGGGGACAATTCTAACAGTTTGAACCATGAAATGAGCAGGGGATTCCTCCCTCATTGGCCATCTCAGAAAAAATTTCCATGAGAAATTCCTCCCTGAATTTTACTTCTAGGGTGGGGGAAGAGCTCAGAGATATTGCTGGGGTCCTAGGGTCAGCCCAGGAGCACATGGGGGGTGGTGTTCCCAAAAGATTATTCCTAGGTATGGTAGCACTTAGGGACCTTATCTATTACTGACAGGATGAAATGGAGAGCATGGCTTATGGCTTTGCAGTTCACACCAAGGTGGAAAGAAGTCACTTTGTTCATTTCAAGAAATTGACATTAGGGATAAAAAGAACTGCAATGGGCAAAGATTGCTCTGACGTGAGTCCCACCTGGGGGAAGAAGAAGCCTACTTAGTATTATCAACCTAGAATTTGAATCGATGTTAGAAACCGTCTCATCCAACTCTTTCATTTTTATAGTTGAGGAAACCTTATTCAGGGAGATTAAGTCAATCACCCAGCCTCACACTGGTAGTACTCAAGAGAGGCAGGTTTTGAACCAACAAAACTGGTTCTAATTAATTAATTGATTAATTTATTAATCAATTCCTCTTAATTCCAAGGCTGATTCTCCTTACATTGTACCACCTGGGGGCCGTGCTTTTCCCCAATCTCAACGTGAGAGAATTAGGTAGAACTACTATGACCATATATTATGGTGTATTATCATCAATATGAATTGTGAAACTAGGAGGCAAACCTTTCATCATACCTGGCATTGGTGAGGGTACTAAAGGAGGAATGTGGATTTCAGCTGTTAGTTTGAAGAAAAGGGAAAAGATCCAGAAAAAGCTAGAATGAATACCAGCCTGGAGAATGGGATTCACGAAGAAAGGTTACAGAATGTTAGGCATTCATTCTAGGAAATAAGAGTGCTCAGGGAAGTTAATGACTGGCTTCAGGTAGACAAAAGGTTGCTTCAACACTGACCAGTTTTCTCCATGTCCACAGAAGATTGGCCAAGGTGAAGGCCTCAGGCTGTTTCGGGACAGCGGCCAGTTAGACATGAGGAAGAATTTCTGGACTCAAGGAAGATGCAAAAATCTTCATCTCTAGGGAAATCTTTAAAAATTCGAACTCCGTTTTTTCTCAATTTACTTAATCTCTCTAAGTCTCAGTTTCCTAAACGATAAGAATGAAAGAGTTGGATGAGATGGTTTCTAACATCACTTCAGAATCTAGGTCAATAATAATAGTAAGTAGGTTTCTTTTTTTCCCTCTTGGGTAGGACCTCATGTCATGCCAATCTTTTCTCCTGGATGGCTTTGGGCAGGAATTCTTGACCTCTTTTTGTACTTTTAGCAGTCTGGTGAAGCTTAGGCACCTCCAAATCTGCATAAAATAATATTACGAAGGAAACAAATTATATTGAAATAAAGATATCTATATATGTTTGATCTATGTATCATGTAACTAACCATTTGTCTGTCTCTCTGTTCACCTGTCTATCTATCCATCTATCTATCCATCTGTCTATCCATCCATTCATCCATCCATCTATCTATCTATCTATCCATCCATCTACTCATCTGTCTATTCATCTATCTGTCTATCAGTCTGTCTGTCTGTCTATCTATCTTCTTCCCAACCAAGTTCACGGACCCCCTGAAATCTATCCACAGACTATTTAGGGGTTCATGGAGCCCAGGTTAAATACCCTTGGCTTAAGGATAGAGGGAAATGTTTAGTATGGAGGACTGAATGAGTGACTTGGAGTCAGGAAGATTCCCACCTTAGCTATTCAGCTCAAATTCCACTTTTAAGCTCTATGATTCTGTACAAGTCACTTTAACTCTCTGTACCTCAGTTTCCTCATCAATAAATAAGGAGGTTGGACTTTTTTGATGGTCTCTTCCAGCTCAAAATCTTTGACCCCATGACCCCTTGGGGGTAATTTCTGACTGTGTGCTCAACATCCGGGTTCCTAGGTTTCTTCCATCCCACATAATAAGAGAGGATATCTCATTGGGAAAGATCTACATTTTTTTCTTATGAATGGCGAGCAAGTTGGTTTGTTGCTCCAGCTGCTAGCTCAGCCCTAGAGAGAAGACATGAGCTTTTGTCCTGTCGGACCATTTGGAGCTCCAGGGCATGTGTGGGGGTCCTAGGACCAAAGCCAGAGATACTGTGGATTTCCTTATGAATCAGAAAACCAGAGCCTGCCAGTAACTAAAAGGATCTAAGGGGGCATCTAGTCTAACCCCTTCATTTTACTAACACAGAAGTTAAGACCCAGAGAGGTTAATGGTGACTAGCCCAAGGTCACACAGCTAATTAGTAGCAGATCCAGGGCAGACCATAGAACCCCTCTTGACCCCTCATCCGGGGTTCTATTACACCACACTGCCTCCTCACTAAGTAATGTGTTTTTTTCACTGGAGATGGGGGAAGACACATTTTGAAAACACAGATGTATGACTGAAAGTACACTTTGGGGATTTGGGATGTGGGTGGGAAAACAAATGGGAATAGAACAGGGATTTCAGTGATGAGGAAGAGGTGGTTGGTATTTAGGCTGTGTGGAAAAGGACTGTTGTTTTCAAGTACAAACGAAATGCTGGGTGAATGGCTTACTGGAATAAACTTAAAGGCATAGGGTGTTAGGGACTCAATTTGGGGTGTAACTGGGTAGAACTCCCTAAATCCCTCCCCCCTTTAAGAATAGCAACAATAGGAAGAGACTCACTGGGTAACTCAAATATCAAAAGAGATCCACAGAAGACATCTTAGATGCCATCACAGCCAACATCCATTTTACAGATGAGGAAACAGACTCAGAAAGGTACCATGGCTTGCCTAAGGTCACAAGAATATTAAGTGGGAGACTAGGATCCTAACTGGTCTTCGGACTGAAAACTTAATCCTCTTTGTCCTGCTCTGCTTCTATCTCTAGCCCTGATGTGGCTTCTGACCTCCAGCAGGGGTGGGGGGGGGGTGTTGGAGTCAGATTGAACTGTCTTCTGAAAGCCAGAGTCAATTGTAAAATTTTCAGTGTGAGTATTTATGCTTTGGAAATCAGCAAATGCTACAAATTCATTGTGTGGCTGATTTCTAAACTTAAAAAAGTGATGGCAAAATGTGAAGAATGAAGATGAAACTTTAAATATGTGGTAAGCACATGCCGCCCCCACCCCAGCAGAGAGACTATTGTTAAACGTTTACCAACAAGCCCTGCTTTTTGACCTCATCTGTAACAATTCAATCTGTACGGATGCCTTGCCATCATGTCCAATTCAACATATCTCAGTTTAAGTTTTCCCTTTAAATCTTTTCTTCAAATCTATTGGGATTTCCTTGGAGGTTAAGTAACTTGATCAAGGTCACATGACTTACGAGAGGCAGAGCTCGGATTCAAACCAAGGGCTTTTGTTCAGTTGTTTCAGTCATGTCTAACTCTTGGTAACCCTATTTGGGGTTTTCTTGGCAAAGACACTGGAATGGTTTGCTGTTTCCTTCTCCAGCTTATTTTACAGATGAGGAAACTGAGGCAGACAGGATTAAGTGATTTGCCCAGGGTCACACACAGCTAGTAAGTGTCTGAGGACAGAATTGAACACAGGAAGATGAGTCTCCTTGGTTCCAGGCATGGTACCCTATCCACTACACCACATCAAACTCCAAATACAGTTCTCTTTACACTATGCCATACTCCCTCTCTACTGTTCTTTCAAATCTGACTTCATTATCTACTCTGACAACTCCAGATCACAGGAAGTCATATTTTCTGACCACCCTTCAGACTTCCCACACAGATGTCTTGTTTGTAGAATTTGGCATCTAGCATTTTAACTCCTTGGCCATTTTAAAGACATTCATATTTTGCTATCAACCAAGAATAAAAGTCCATTGGTAGCAGGGACAGTTGTTGAGCGGTGTCTAGACAAGAGCAACCCTTCCCTCTCACCCCCTTTTCAGGTTCTCTTTCTGCATTGTTTTTCCAATTAGAATGCAAGCTCCTTAAGAAGAGAAACTGTATTGCTTGTATTTGTAGTCATGGAACTTAGCACAATAGTTGGCACATTGTAAAGGTTTAATAAATTCTATCTGTCTGTCTATCTGTCTCTCTCTCTCTCTTTCTCTCTTTCTCTCTATCTCAAATAAAGATTAGTTTGGTTCCAGGTGAGTGAGTTTCTTGCTTTCTTACTCATAGTTCTGGGCTTGATTTCCCATCACCCTTTGTTAGTTTCCTTCTCTAAGAGGGACCTGGGTGACAGCTCGGGGAGTGATGTTGTGGGGTGGGGGGGTGGCCCAAGAATGCCAGAGCTGTGTTGGAGTGTGCTGGAGCTCAACTTTTTTTTTTGGTGTAAAGGGAGACAAAGGGGTGATCTTGTTAAAATCCATCCCCCAGTCTATCCAATGACCATTCAATGCAGTTCTGATCAGAAGTATAGGGAGCATTACACACAGTCCAGCCTGGATGAGGAAGATTATTGTTATTCCTCCCCAAGGTGATCTCACTTTATTAGGTCACATGGTAGACTCCATGAAAAGGTGAGTACTTTGAATTCTAAAACACTGCTCCAATCCTATAAAGCGTCGGCTTCTCTCCTTGCAGTCTGGTCCTATCTAACCTCCATGTGCAAGACTTACATCATGCACTGTCACATACTCAGTCTTCTAGTCAAAGTGCTGTCCTGGCTGTTCGTGCACCTAACATTCATCTCCTGCCTTTTTATAGGCTCTCGATTCACCCCGCCCCCCTTCTCCTGTCCTTTCTCCTCACCTCTCTCTTGTAATCCCTAGATCCCTTCACCTCCTCCATAAAGTCTTTCCTGATCCTCCCACTCCCCCAAATCACTGTGTATTTACTTATCTACAAACATATTTTATTCCCCTCCCCCCTATAGAATGTAAACTCCTTGAAGGCAGACACTAATTTTTTTTGGTATCCTTAGCACCCAATAGTACCTCACCTTTTATTCTTTCCTCCTCCAACTGAAATACATATTCCTTGTGGTCAGAGATCATAGGAAGAATGATCAAGAGATGGAAGGGCTCTCAGAGACCATACAGTCCAACCATGTTCACTTTACATGTGAGGAAGTTGAGGCTCAGAGGAGTGTGATCTGTCCAAGGTCACACAAGTAGTAACAGAAGTGGGGGCTGAGTGTAGGTCCCTTGATTCTAGTCAGTGCTCTTTCTCTAGGATCATGATGCCTCCAAACTCCCAAGTAATTATCAAACAACCAGATCGCTTAATGGTGGATAGTGTTAGTCAGATACAATGGTAAGAGCATAGTTCTGTTGACCAGAACATTTGTGGTTAAGTTCTACTTAATAAGTGATTACTGAATTGAATTAAATATTGTATTCCCCTAGTAAAATAGAAACTTCTTCAGAGCAGGAACTCTCATTTTGGGGGGATGGGGGAGATGTGCTCTGTTTTGCCTCCACCTAACATAGTACCTTGCATACAGTAAGGGGTTAATAAATGCTCATTAATCTTAGTTGACTCTCCGGAGGTGATCTGAATGTTTAGTAATGGCTCTTAGAATTTGCAGAAAGAAAAAGAGGGCAAGTGAGGATAAAGAAATTCTCTAACACATCTGGCTAATGTATCAGGTGTATAATTGTTCAGTAAACAGTCATTTGTTGAAATGTTTTTGTGCCTAAGTTGCTTTGATGCTTGGAGCTGAATTCATCATATGGGTAGGAAGGGTGATCATTGAGATGGGGTTATTTGAAGGGTACCAGGAAATCTCTCCCTGAACTCTCTCTTTCCCTGTCCTTGATGCTTGGTCATTGATGCCTGAAATACCACCATTAGAGGTCGTGAAGGCATTTCCCCCAGTTAAAATGCAAATGTGCTGCCCCTTAACCCTTCTTACCTATGAATGCTTTAGTATGCTCCCAGGGAAAGAATTGAGCTGATTCTTTCCAGTTGATCCACCCCAGCAGCTCAGAGGTTCTGAGAATGGACAGTCAGAGGGGACTAGCCAAGCCTGAACCTAATTTTCCACATGAGGAAACTGAGACCCAAAGATGTTAAGTAAATTGCACTAAGTTACACAGGTGGGATCCAGCATAGTTGGGAGCTGAACTCAGAAATTCTGATCCTAAATCTTGTGCTTTGTCCTCAGAAAGGATTAATTATACAGCAGGTTAATTGTAAGGTGGGGTGGGGGAGGGGTGATATAAAGGCAAAAGCAGACTTGGGTGAGAGAGCGAGGAGAGGAGGTGCCCAGGAAAAAGTTGGTGTACTTCACCATTGGGCCTAGACCCCACCAGCGGAGATCTGGGGGCTTGTTCTCTCCTTTTGTGTATATGAGAGTGGGGTGTGTCTGGACCGCAGGCCCTCTTGTCCCTCCTTCAGTTACCCTTCTAGCCTTCCCCCTCCCAACTGTTTACCCAGGTATCACATGTGGCCGTAGGAGAAAGACCAACAAAGGGCAACAGGAAATGGGGGGGGAGAGAGAGAGAGAGGGAGAGAGAGAGAGAGAGAGAGAGAGAGAGAGAGAGAGAGAGACAGAGAGACAGAGAGACAGAGAGACAGAGACAGTGAGACAGAGACAGAGAGACAGAGGGAAACAGAGACACAGAAACAAAGACACAGAGACAGAGAGACAGAGATAGAGATGGAGATAAATTAAGCCCTTTTGATGTGCCTGGAGACTATTTGGGTGGGGGAAGCTTCTGGGAGTAGAAACACCCTCCATGGATGCAAATTGGCAACATCTGTAAATTCTGGTCTTAGAGATCTTAATTTCTGGGGACAGTGAGTGAGAGGTACCTTTTCCACCATCACAAAGCTCATGCCCAGGTCTTCCTGATTTCAAGGTCAGTTCTCTATCCTCTATTCCACTCTTATGTGAAGTATAAGTTCATGATGCATGAGTAGGATGAGTAATAGTGGTGCCACCTTGGAGACCTTTGCTCAGGTTGCTAGACACTGAGACAGCTTAGCTAGTGAGAGTGGAATGGAACACTTCTCTCCCAAGCCCCCAGCTCCCTCTCACAACAACTTCACCTTCCAAGTTTGGATCACAGTGCAGGAGGGAGAAAAGGACTTTGCTTCTGGGGGAAGGGGGATGAGGGAGCACTTTGTCTTTGGAAGAAAAAAAGTAGATGGGACACTCTGCCTCTGGAAGCAAAGAGAAGGGAGGAGGAAAAGGGAGCACTCTGCCACTGGGAAGGGGAAAAAAGACCATTGTGTTTCTGGAATGGGGAAGAGGGTCTCTGGAAGGGAAGAGCAGGAGTATTCTGCCTGTGGAAGGAGCACTCTCTTCTGGGAGGAGGGCAAAGCAGGAGCACTCTACCAATTGTAGTAGGGAGAACAAGCACATTCTGCTTCTGAAGGAGGGAGAAGAGGACCCCTCCCTTTTCCAGGAACTTCCTGGGTAAAGTGCCAATGAAGCACAAATCTTTTGGCACCAGACCATGCTTCTCTCAGGTTGTCTTCTTGTGACAAAGTCTCCAGGAGGGAGGAATGTGATTTCACCTCTCTGGGAGTCAGCTAAGGGCAGCCAGCCCTCACGAAAGCGATCATGTTCTTTGCCATCTACTTTTGTCTGGTAAACAAGAGGTGAAGTGGTGGTGGGGCAGGGTGCTGAGATGGGACTGGTTCCTGATGACTCCTGAAGGCCATGATAGAACCAGTAGGCAAAATTCACAGGATCACAGATTGAGAACTAGAAGGCATTTCAGAGGTCACCTAGTCTATCCCCCAACCCTGCCCCCAGCCCCCCATTTAACAGATGAAGAAACTAAGGCCACAGTTGTCAAGCAGCAGCCTGACAGCTCTCATGTAGTAAGTAATATAGTCAGGACTTGAACCCACATCCTCTGACTCCGAACCCAAAAGCTCCTTACTCCTGTACCAAGCTGCCTCATCAATACAGAGCCAGGAAAATGAGACTAATGGCTAACCTTTCCACAGAACTCTAAGGCTTTTCAAATGGTTCACATATATCATCTCACTGGATCCTTACAATAACCCTGGGAGGTGGGTGCTGCTATTACTCCCACTTTATAGATGAGAAAACTGAGGCCTGTGGAGGGGAAATGACCTAGAAGATCATAGATTTAGAGCTAGAAGGGCTCTCAGAAGTCATCGTGTCCAGCTCCCTGCCTCCATTCTCTCCTCTCTCCAATCCAGCCTCCACACAATGGCCAAAGCGCTGTTTCCTCTAGGATCAAATACAAATTCCTTTGATTAGCATTTGAAGCCCTTCATGGCTTAGCTCAAATATTCTTTTCTAGCCTATGATCTGGAGAAACTAGTCTTCCTCCTGTTCCTTACATGTGACCATCTTCTGCCTCCATGATTTTGCACAGGCTGTGCCCCATGCCTGGAGTGCTCTCCCTCCTCACATCTATCTCTGAGAATCTCTAATTTCCTTCCAAATTTAGTTCAAGTGCTTCTACACGGTCCATTTTTTACTTTTCCAAGATGGCTTCCCCACCACAACTGACCATGTTAATTTTGTTTATATTTGTTTATGCATATCCCTAGGCCAGAGGATAGAAGTACCTTGAGAAAAGGGACTGATTAATTTGATTTTGTATCTCTAGTGCCTAATACTGGGTAGATGCTCAATAAATGCTCATTGATTGACTGATTATTGATTACAAAGTTGATCCTTAAACGCTTCTATTACTTCCTAAATGTGGGTACTCCCTCCACTGGTGCAGATTGCAACCCATCCTCTTTAATTCTCTGTGATTCTTGCCCTTACCCTTCCATAAATCCTCAACAGAGGACCTACTCGATGTACCAGAGAACTGTGCAATCTGTGATACTCTTTCTTATGTTTAGCCCCAATCTACCTCCCTCTACTTTCCACTCACTGGTCCCTTTTAGGGCCAAGGAAAATATAATCTAATCCTATGATCTCCTAAGAGGTGTTTCCCCCAAAAGTTGGGTGTCAATCAAACTGTTTGGGTTTAAAACATGCTGAAGGACCTTGATATTTCAGCTGGAGAATTCTTCTGTAATTGTCCTTGTAAATGTGCTTATGGCACAAAGAGATTGCCGAGGGTCATACAGTCTACTTTTCACATGCTGAGTTTTCTGCTGAGACATAGCAAGGTGGTGAACTGAGCTAGGGATGAGAAGACCCAAGTTCTAGCCTTGATTCAGCCAGGTATCATGTGACCCTACCCAAAGAAGGTGAACTCTCTGAGCCCCCTCCTCCACAAAATGAGAAGGTTGGACTGGACAGTTCTGGATACTCCTTCCAGCTCTGTAATTCTTTCTGGGGTAGAGTCAGAGTCAGAGATGCTTTTCCAAAACTTAAAATTCTTCCCTTCATCAGTCTTTGAGAGTTGGTGTAGTTTAATACAGAAATTCTCAAAGTATGGTTGATGAACTCCTGGGGCACCCTAAGACCCTTTCAGGGGGTCCTTTAGGTCAAAACTATTTTCATAATAATGTTAAGATGTTATTGGCCTATTAAAACACCCCTCCCTTTTCAACTACATGTCTGTGTGAGGCTGGGTTTTCTTCATATATTTCAACCAAAACAGATTGAGTGTAGAAGCAGATATGAGAATCCAGCTGTCTTCTATTAAGCTAAACATTGAAGAGATTTAAAAAAATATGTAAAACAATGCCACCCTTCTTGTGAATTTTTTTTGTTATGGAAGATAGTTATTTTTCCTATATATGTATAATCTTTATGTTTACATTTAAATATAAAAAATTATTTGGAAATATTTTAAAAATTATCAGCTTTAATTTATAATATGATAAATATCAACAGATTTAGTCCACCTAAATGGAAACTCTTTATTAATTTTTAAGATTGTAAAGGGATCCCAAGACCACAAAGTTTGAAAACCACTGGTCTAATGGACTTGGAGTCAGCAGACACCTAGCTGCTTGTCCTGGAGGGCCATTGGTGAATTACGGTCTGACATCCTGAGAAGCATCAGGAATATGATACAAAGGCTCGGTCAGTTTCAGTAACAGACAAAAAATAGATGATTCAACAGTATATATTCAGTATTGGCTCTGAACCAGGGACTGTGCAAAGACAAAATGGAACAGTTCTTGACCTCAAGGGGCTTCCACTCTCTCAGGAGAGAAATGCCCAAATAAGGATATACTCTCTCCTCATCTGTCTCTGAGAATGCCTAATTTTTTCAAAGCTAAGAATAACAATGGTTCCCATTTATAGAATGCTTTAAGTCTTGAAAAGTTCCTTACAAATATTATCTCATTTATCCTCACAACAATCCTGGGAAATAAGTTCCATTATTTATTATTATCCCCATTTTACAGATGAGGAAACTAAGGTGAGTTTAGGAAACCATCTTTAGGAAACTAAAGAGAGTTTAGGTGACTTACTCAGGATCACACAGCTAGTAAGTAGCTGGGGTCATATTTGAACTCAGGGTCTTCTTTAAAGTGAGGTGTGGGGAGGAAGAGGAAGAGGCATGAAAAAATGAAACAGTTCTTGCCCTCAAAGAGCTTACATTTGATTCAGGGATATATATACTCTTACGTGGTGTGTGTGTGTGTGTGTGTGTGTGTGTGTGTGTGTGTGTGTATTGAGATTGGATCTGTGCTTTTATTGGTCTAGGGAAGTACCAGGTGAAAAAGCTCCCCTGTTAATGTAGATGAGTACTTTTTCTGTCATTTCTAGTCTTAGAGAATTGCTTATGGCAGGGACAGATTGCCTCCGGTCATGTAGTCTGTACATATCAGAGGCAGAACTTGAGCCCTGGGCTTCATGTAATGGAATGGACTGAGGGCATGCTCAGTAAAGACTTCACATGGAAAAGGATGCTTAAGCTGAATCTTGATGGAAACTAGGTGTTCTCCGAGGCTGAGGCAAGGAGGAAGAATTTTCTTATAAGCATGGGGGCAAGGAGCAATCGAACACTCTGCACTAACTCTTATGTGTCAGGCTCTGTGCTGGGAACTAGAAAATACAAAGGAAGAAACCAGCATGATGCCTGAGGATGCGGTCATGGATAGAATGCTGGGCGCTGAATTAGAATCTACCTGCTGACTTTGGTTAGGTGTGTGACCCTGGACCAGTGGCTTCAGCTCTGAGTCTCCCTATCTGTAGAATGAGGCTAGCTATCTTTGTCCTTCTGTCCCACCCAGGTGGGGAGGCCCACATGAGCTCATATACGTAAGTAAAGGGCTTTTGGAAGCCTTAAAGCCCCATAGAAACGCTGGCTCTCACTAGCCCTTCTTTCTCCAAGTTCCATGCTTTCTTCACTTTCCTCTGAATTTTCCCTGCTCCATCTGAGTTCAGAGCCAAATGTGATTTGCATTTCCACAGCTATCACAGAAAGTGTCCCATTAGCAGAGCAAGGGAGCCCCACACAAGTAGCTGAGTCGGCAGTTTTAGCTCCTAGAGCAACCAACTGCGTTTCCCTTTGGGCCTTGACTTTCTGACTTTGTTTGTGAGAGTTCTTTGCTGGGCCTGTTCCTAGAAGCTCTCAACCAGGAATGGGAAAAGACCAACTCCATGACATTCTCCTTGAAGATGGAGCTTCAAGTCACTTAAGTGACATTAAACTTGCTTTGGGGGAATAATAGGGGAAGGCAGGTTGTTTCATCAGTGTTGGGAACTTCCAGTGTGGAAACTTCCTCCCCTACTTCAGATAGGCAATCCTATAATTTATAGTATTAGAATTGCCCGAGACACGGAGAAAATTAAGTCAGCTGCCCAGAGCCACTTATCTAGTATGTATCAGAGGCAAGTTTTGAACCCAGGTCTTCCTGACTCTGCTATTTGTGATATCATACTGCCAGTCATGACAGTAAGTTAGAAGGAATTGAATCTCTGGGAAGCTTCAAAGCCTCTTTTGCTTGTGTGTGTGGAGGCAGTCGGGGTTAAATGATTTGCCCAGCATCACACAGCTAGTAAATGTCTGAGGTCAGACTTGAACTCAGGTCCTCCTGACTCCAGGCTCTATCCACTGCATCACTAAGTTGCACCCTCCCTTCCTTCCCCTCCCACTTTATTCTTGAAGGCCACTGTTTTCCCTTCAATTTGAACAGGATGGTAGCTGTTTTCTGTGTCAAGAAGACAGAGTTGGATCCAATGAGCCAGCCTCTCTCTCTCTCTCTCTCTCTCTCTCTCTCTCTCTCCCTCTCTCTGTCTCTCTCCCTTCCTTCCTTCCTTCCTTTCTTCCTTCCTTCCTTCCTTCCTTCCTTCCTTCCTTCCTTCCTTCCTTCCTTCCTTTTTTTAATCTCTTTCAGTGAAATAAGCCTCCTGGACTTAACCCAGAGCCAGTCCTTCTTGTTTTCACTGCCTCCCATCACATTTGGGTGCTGCTAGCCAGGCCTGGGTGTCCTATCCTTCTAGTAATTCTGTTTGGATCCTGATTCTAGCAAGCCCCTAAAACTTGGAGAGGTTGTCATATGTAGGGACTTGGCCTCTTCAGTAGCCAGGATTGGGGGTGGCGGTGGGGTGTCAGGAAAGCGGCAAATACCCATGTGATACCCATGAAATCCCACTGTTTGGAGTCTCAGACTCAAAGAATTTGAGAGAAGGAAAACAGCCACCATCTCGCCCAGTCCATACTAGATAAGAATCCCAACTATAACAAACCCAACAAGAGCTCATCCAGTTTCCCTTGAATACCTCTCATAAGGGGGAACTCACTACCTCTTGAGGCAGTCCATTTTACAAGTTCTAATTGTCAGCAAGTTTTTCCTGATATAGGTCCTCTTTTCAAGATCTACCCACTGCTTGAATGGCCCCACCTCTGAGGTTGAATGGAATCTATCAAATTTCTCCTTCATGTGCCAGCCCTTGGAATACTTGAAGATAGCTATCATGTCCTCACTGACCCTTTCCTACTCTTTTTTTAAATTTTTATTTTTTGAGGCAATTTGGGTTAAGTGACTTGCCCAGGATCACACAGACAGTAAGTGTCTCAGGCCACATTTGAACTCAGTTCCATCTGACTCCAGGACCAGGGCTCTATCCACCGCACCACCTAGCTGCCTTGACCCTTCTCTACTCCAAGCTAAACATACACCAATCAAGTCAGGAGATCTTTGTGATGTTGGGCAAATCACTTCACAATTCTGGGCTTCTTTTGCTTCATCTGTACAATGAGATTCGGCTACATGTCTTCTAAGGTGCCTGCTAGTTCAGAACCCCATGATTATAAGAACACCCTAAATAAACAGAGATTCAAAGCAACAATGTGGAAGAAGAAATGAGTAAAGAAAATGGCACCAGGGAAATGGAGATCAGAATGTGGGTCAACAAAGTGATGGTAAATGGGAGGCAGCATCTCGGAATAGAGTCATGGGTGGGGTGGGGAGATGGGGGGGTCCTAAGAGACTTGCTCTGTCTGGAACCTCAGGGGTATAATATCAGCTATGGTGCCCAGGAAGCTCTGTTATATAGTGTGCATTCCAGAAAAAGGGAAAAACAGGAGGCAGAGCTTGGTAGAGAAGAGATCTCAGTAAGAGACAAAGAAATGGGAGCTTGGGGTAATGCTCCATAATCTCCAGATTATTCCAGATCCAGATAAGGAAGACTCTGCTTGTTTCTGTGCCCACTTCTTTCCTTCTTTCAACCAGTCATCTGACAGATGCTGTCCTCCCCTCACACCCTATCCTCAGCCTTTGTTTGTGTAGGTCTGGAATGACTTCCCAATTCCACCTTACTTTTGGGAATACTCAACATTATTTAAGGGCCAGTCAGGAAGACATGAGTTCAAATCTAGCTTTGTATAATTACTATCTGGGCAAGTCACTTAACCTCTGTCTGATTTACTTTCCTCATCTGTTAGATAGGGATAACAATAGCACTTACCTCCCAGGGTTGTTGTGAAGGTAAAAGTAGATGATATTCGTAAAGCACTTTGCAAACCTAAAAGTGCCATACAAATACAAGCCTGGCCTCTAATGAGAGAGGGCATTCCCTTTTCTCACTCACTTGGACTTTTTATGCCTCTGCCTCAGCCCTCTGGCAATGTTTCTCTTAAAGTTTGCCTTTAGGTTCATAGTCAAGGTCTCCTCAAAGTGGGGAGAAGAAAGATACTCAATGTAGAATTTCAATCAGGTATGGGACAGGTATTTATTTCCTACTCTCAGAAGAAATGCTTAATGCAACGACTCACAAGCCTACATTGACAGAAAGACTTAAAGAAGAGGCAATAATATATTTTTCTGAGAGGTTGATACTTAAACCTCACCTAAACAGAAGCCATTTTGGGGAACTATGGAGCAGGCATTTTACATTTATGATACATTGATTCATTACCTGAGGGTACTTATCTCCCGTGGTTATCCTGAGACTCAGATGAAATGGTCTATTAAAGGAGGATAAGGATGAGACTTGTGATTTCACCAGCCTAGAGAATTCCTTCTACTAATAAATGCAAGTCAGTAGCTTCTTTGCCTAGGATCCTGAGAGTGCCTCACAGAGTCAGTATGTATCAGAAGCAAACTCGAGCCCAGCTCTTCCTGGTTAGCTCTGTAGAGATCCACTGCCCCTCTCCAATGTTTTCAAAGCGCTTTGCAAATTCTAGAGTGATATCGGAATGCCAGTGAGTTATGATTAGGAGGAGAGGATGATGCCTAGAATAAGCCTTCAAAAAGAACTCCCTGGGGAACTCTCGCTTGGAAGGAGAGAGCCTGAGCAAGGCTAGTATAAAGGGGTTGGGTCCTTGGGACTTGTCAGAGCAATTCAGTCCTGAAGATCATCTAAGTGGAAAAGCAATTAAGGACAGAGATCTCTTTTGGAAAGCAGCCCCTACTTTGCTAAGCACTCTAGCCTGAAAAAAAAAATGTGCTGGGTTAGGAACACCTGTGAAAACCTGTGAAAATCTGACTTCAATGTGAAGAAAATAATTTTAATTAAATCAGTTGTTTCTGAGTCTCCCACTGGAAACTGAGGGTTAGAGATATAGGTCTGGGGGACTCTTTTTCCTCTTTCTGACCAACCCTGGCCCTTGAGCCTAAGAATCTGGCCCAAGGCTTCTAAGAAAAGAAGGCTCAGTTCATAGGTTTTGAGTTGTAAAGGACCTCAGAGGCCGTCTTGTCTACCCATTCCCCCATTTTACAAATGAGAAAACTGAAGTCCATAAAAGTTATAGGATCCTAGATCTAGGAGGGACCTCAGAGGTCATCTAGCACAATCCCATTTTACAAATGAGGAAACTGGGGAGGGGGTTTGGGTCCAAGGTCATAAGTAGTAAATATTAGAGGTGGAATTTGAACCCAGGTCTTTTGACTGCATTGTTCTTTTTACTGCACCTTACTGTCACTTATTGTCAGACCAGCTATGGGGAACATGGATTATAGAGTAGAGAGATTGGAAATGAGAAGTTGGATTAGGAAGTTATTGCAATGATCTAGGTGAGAGGTGATGTAGCCTTTGGCCATGGAGCAGTGTTAGACTTGGGGACATGGAAGACCCAAGTTCAAATCTTGCCTAGATACTTACTAGCAATGTGACCATGAGTTAGTCACTTAACTAGTCTCAGTTTCCTTATCTGTTAAATGCGAATGATAATAGCACCAACCTCCCAGGGTTGTGAAGATCAAATAGAAAAATTTGTAAAGCACTTTGCCAATCTTCAAGTGCTAAATGCTAGCTATTATTTTACAGGAGAGGAAACTGAGGCCCAGACAGGCCATAGAATAATAGATTTGGAGCTGGAAGAGGATCTTAGAGATCTTGTCCAGGCTCCTCATTTCACAGAGGCAGAAACTGAGCTCTTGAGAGAGGCACAGTGACTTGCCCATGGTCACAATGGTAATTAAGACACTTATTAGGTTGGTTTGTGACTGTAAGCAAATCACTTCCCCCTTTTGGCTTTCATTTTCCTCCTTTTCAGAAGGAGGAGCTGGAGCAGATCATCCCTAAAGCCCCCCATGAGCTCTGTGATTCTCTGAAGACAGCTTCTTAATTTAAACCTCTCTGCAGTATCAACCCCCCCCCAGCAAAGCAGGATTTTCAAGCCTAAACTCCAGAAGGTGCTATTGATAGGAATTCCCTTCTTTCCTTGAAGCCTTCCTTTCCCCCTCTCAAAGGATACATAGCCACCTTTCCCAATTGCAAACTTGGCCCTGTTTCTCCAGGCTGATCCTCCTTAAGCAATCATTTGAAGGGATAATGCTGAGGAAATGATGAAAGCTGTTTCCATTTTAATAGTCTAAGGCATGAGTCATAAAATGAGGCTCTAGTGTGGGGAGAGAAAGGAGAGGGGAAGAAAGAAAGGGAGAGGAAAAGGAAGATTCAGAAGCATGAGGGATGAGGGAATAGAGGGAGGGAGAAAGGTGACAGAGGGAAGAAAGGGAGCAAAGGAAGAGTGAGAAGGAAGAGGAGAAGTGAGGAAGAGAGGAAAGGGAGAGAAAAATATGGGAAGGAAGGAAGAAGGAAGAAGGAAATGGAGCAAGGGAAGAGAGAGAAGGAAGGGGGAGAAATGAGGGAGAGAGGAAAGAGAGAGAAAAATGAGGGGGATGTGGGAAGGAAGGAGGAAAGAAGGAGTAAAAGAAGCAAAGAAGGAAATGAGGATGAGGAAGGAAAGAAGGAAAGGGAGATAGAAATGGGAGAGAAAGAAGGCAGAGGGAGGGAGGGAAGAACAGGATGTGAGACTGGAAAGAAGAAAGGATAGGAATAGAGTTTTGTTTGACATGATTTCCATCCCTCAGTCCCCCATTAGTGAGGTGACAGTAGGTATTTAAAGTCATACCCACAGTAATTCTAGTAACTTGTTCTTGTAGATGAGCTCCATACATGTTCCTGTGAACCTATGCTCGGAACTGAAAAGATATTAGGCTGCCGGCCCAAGGGCAAAGGCTCATTCCTTTTTCTACTGATTAACTAGTCAATCAAGCATTTATGAAGAGCTGATTAGGTACTACCAAGGACAACAAATGATCACATATACACTCATATCCCTCTCATCTGGCAAACTGAGAGCTTCCTTGAAGACCAGCACATAGATTTTTGGAATGTCTTTGTATCCCTAACACCTAGTCCATTACCTTGACTTGGGGAAATCTAGACCTGTGATTGTATTGGTACAGAGGACTCCCAGGGAAAAACTCTCTCTACCAATACAGATCACCATCTGCTCTGTAACACAGGGTCATGGAGAGTTGCCATGGTGATGGGTGGTAAAGGGATTTATTTGCCCAGACACACACAACTATTATGTGTTAGAGGTAGTCCTTGAACCCAGATCTACCAAGGGCAGTTGTCAGGAGGTGCTAACAGAGGTAACATCCAAGCCAATGTAGGTTAAGGTCAGAAAAGCCAAAAGGCAGGCCTTGTACATAGTACGGCACTTAATATATGCCTGCTGGACTGGGGATGCAGTTGATTGGCATTGTATTAGTCCCAATGTGAAATACAGAGAAAAGATTCAGTCCTTGCCTCTAAGAAGCTTATGATTCAGTTTGGGGACATGGTTCCCACCGACAAAGAGTTTACAATTTTTTAAAAAAGCAATAGTTTTTTTTTAAAAAAGGATCTACAGGGGAATTGTTTAAACTACCTGAGAGAAAACCCTTTAGGAGTTGCCATTTCTATCCAGACAGCTAATGTATTCATCTCAAATCATTCATGTATTTTTAAGCTAGTCTTCCAAAGGACTTGCTTGAACATAAACTATGTCATGTTAGGGCTACAAGATATCTTTTACTAGGCAACACTTATTAATTTAGTCATTAAGCTCTGCCACTTCCCTCTGTGACTTTGGGCAAATTATGAGCAGCCCCTCTCTGGCCCTCTGGTCTCCTTTAAGGGAAAACGAAAGGGTTGGACTAGATGACCCCTAAGGTCTCTTCCGACTCCAGATTTATGATCCTAGTTGGACTTGGAGTCAGGAAGATCTGACTTCCAATTCCGCATCGGAAACTTGCAAACTATGTGGCCGCAAACAAGTCACTTAACCTTTATAGACTGCAATTTCCTCATCTTGAAAATAGACATAGTAATATCTATAGTACCTACCTAGCCAGGGGGCTGTAAGTCTCAAAAGAGATCATAGGATCATAGATCTAGACCTGAAAGCATCCTTGGAGACCATGTAATCCAACCTCCTCAATTTTGGCAGATGAGGAAACTGAGGCCCAGAGAAGAAAAGAGATTTGTAAACCTAAGACCTTTTACTCTAGAACCATCTTCTCCCTTGTACCACAGAGCCTTCTGTTAACATATGTAAAACTAATTTTAAAGCATTACAGAAAATATCAGTAATTATTACTGTTATGTGAAAATTATGCAACTACATTTCTTTTTCTAAAAAATCTTTTCTCCAGACATTTCTCTAGTTCAAAATGGATCTTCCTCAATTAGTGAAGTCTTACTGTTAACAATAAGAAATTTTTTTTAAAAAATACCATGGATGAACACAGTTCCTTTCTTTCAAGTGGCTGAAACCGTTTCACATCGTGTTATCTCACCCCATTCTTAACGCCATCTTTGTGAAACTACTATAACAGATACATTTGACAGATGACCACAGAAAAGCGCATTGTCTTGCTCAATGTTCCCCACCAGGTCAGCAGCTGGGCCAGGTTCCTGAAATGAGGAGCCTGACTCATAATCTCATTGTGTCTCCACTGTATTCAACTCCTCTGTATAGATGTTTCCCCAGAAACTGTTGTTTTCAACCTGGGTGACTGGCACGTATGAAATCACTTAGCTCAGTAATGAGAAGCAATTGCTAGTATAGAGAATCAAAGATTGATTCTGGTCCTTGGCATGGGCCTTGCTCTAGCTCCCTTATGGATTCTAAGGAAAGTTTTACTCCATCCTAAACCCAGTCCAAGGGTGATTTAGAGCACCTTCTGACAGCTTTGGGAAGGAGACAGGCCAGACACATGCAAACCCAAGAAATCCAATCATTTGCATGTACCCCTTCCCCCTTCTCTTTTATGACCTTATTTGAACTCTAACAAAAATGCCTATCATGGGGCCCATGGCATTGATAGTTCAGTTACTGGAAGGATGCTACCCAAAAGGACACTCCCTAGTGGTTGCCATGGGAATTGAAGGCATTCTGCCTCAAAGAAGCCCACTCAACTCTAGAGAGTTGACTTTAGAAGATTTAACCCTATGTCTGTGACAGAAAAGGCACACGATACAAATGCACACACTGCAAAGCCAGAATTTCGGGTGCTAGCTGAGCTTGGCAGGGCATCTGAGTCCTGGAATGAAGAAGTCAAGAAGTCAACTAGCATACATTAAGTACCTACTATGCCAGAAACTGTGCTAACCTCTGGGATTAAAAGAAAGGTGAAAACAGCATTTCAGAATTCTCGAGCAACATCATTTCTGACTCTTGGCATTAGCCAAGGTGGCCACCAATGTTAAGGGGTAAGGGAGGGAGGGCATTGGATTCAGATAAAGAACAATTATCTTCTCTTTTTTCTCTCTGTCTTATGAATGTACTCTGTGGCAGGAGATCTAGGCATGCCCTAGGTTATTCTTTGGTTTGATTGAAGAATGATCACTAGCAAGGAAAGACAAGATAAAACTCAACCGTCATCCAGATGACCATGGTGGCCTTTCCAATAGGTCACTAAGCAGAGACTAAAGTCCTTTAGGATTATAGGATCCAGAGCTAGAAGAAGCTTACAACTTGCTTTTTTACAGATGAGAAAACTGAGTCTGAGAATGGTTGAGTGCCTTGCCTATGGTAATAAGCAGTGTAGTGCAATGGAAAGAACTTGATTTAGAATCAAAGCATCTGAGTACAAAATTTAGGCTCTTCTATTGACTGCGTCTAACACTTCACGTGAGGCATTTACGCTTCTCTGGGCCTCAGTTTCCTCATCTGTAAGTTGAGGAGGTTGGACTAGATTGCACTGGAACTCAAAGCTATGAGAATTTCGAAGTTTCTCCACCACTGATTGATGACCAGATCAAGACAAGAACTTTTCTCCTGAGTCTTATTTAGGGCTAGAAGAATCTTTCAATATCGTCTGGCTGGTCAGCTGTTTCAGTCATGTCCTACTCTCTGTGACCCTATTTGGGGTTTTCTTAGCAAAGATACTGGAGTGGTTTGCTACTGATTTCTCCAGCTCATTTTACAGATAAGAAAACTGAGGCAAACAGGATAAAGTGAGTTGCCCAGGGTCACACAGCTAGTGAGTGTCTAAGGCTGGATTTGAACTCAGGAAGATGAATCTTCCTGACTCCAGGCCTGGCACTCTGGCTGCCCATCCAGCTGGTCCAACTGCCTCTCCCCCCCCTTCCCTGCCCCATTTTACAGATGAGGAAACTGAGGCCCAGAGAGGAAAGTGACACTGAAGGCTGCACAAGTAGTAATTGGCAGAGCTTTACTCTATCCCCAAGCCCTCTTACTCTAAATCCAGAGCTCTTTTCATCATCCTGCTCTGCCCTTGGTGAAGCCAGACCTCGGCCGCCCTTCACCAAGTCCCGAGAGAACTTTTGGGATGGGCTGTTTAGGAACAAAAGTGGGGGAAGGCTCATTTTTAAGAGACACTTTTCAGATCCTGTTTCATATTTCAGATTGGACCAGACAAGCAATCCGATGGGGATTGAATGAGTCAGAAGATTAGAATGGGATGTATAGTCTTTAATCTTCGGGCCGTTGGGTAGGATCCAGACCAAACTGATATTAAAGAAAAAGCAAGAAAGAAAGAAAGAAGAAAAAGGAGGAAAAAAGAAGAAAGACTTTGTGATTTTTTTAAACCAGTCTAGGGGTTTAAGGCAGTGATCTCAGTATTTCAGTCTTGTCCCTTGCTACCAGGTGTCCCATCCCTGGGGTTCCTCCTAGTTGCAGTTCTCAGTAGAGAAGTCTTGGGTAGAAGGAATAGGGAACCAGCCCTCCCTTCTCACCTCTCCCACTGTCTGCTGAAGCACTCTATTAGGGAAACTACAGGAGGTGGCATGGGGGTGGGGGAAAGAGCAGGGGGAGGGAGGAAGGGCCATGGCCACCCACAGTGTCATTCCTGGGTTCTGATTAAAGAGCAAAATGCCAGTCCTGACATTCTCGTTTTCCCTGAGACCCAAATTTGTTTTGACTTTTTGGTGGAGGGAGGGTTCAGGTTTCGCGGGAATGGTCCTGGACGCTGCTGCTTTTTCAACTCACGACCTAAAGCTGGGTTGGTTCCCACCCCCACTCCTTAGTCAAATGCACAGAGAGGGCAATTTCCAAAGTGACATTGCTATGGATCAGGGTTGCACAACAAGATTATGTCAGCCTTCGGTTGGAAGTTGGGCTGTTGAGCAACTGCCACTTGGAAGAGAGAGGTCACACATAGAAACCTGTCCAGCAGTTCTAAGAATTTTATATCTTTAAAAAATATTCAATATATTTCTTTATGTGTTAAGGCCCTGGTCTTTCCAAACCCCTGTTAGTATTTTTCCAGAAATCTCCAGTGAACTTGGGATCAGAAAATCATTTTCCCCCTGACAGGCTAAGAAGCCATTGGGATCTTTATTACAGTCTACATTGAAATTATGAGAGGGCATTGAAAAAACCTGGGGGGGGAGGGAAGGAGGAAGAAAGGGCTGCCCCAGAGACCAGCTGCTCTCTATGCCCTTACTCCTCCTATCCCCCAAAGACTCCTCTTGGGGCTTTGATGAATTCAATTTTAATTCCACATGTCTTTCTTTAGGACCTGCTGGGTACATTACATTTTGCAGGAAAATGGGGATGTGAGTAAGGGGAGGCATGAGGATTGGGTCTGTGATATCCTTGGTCTGGGGAACTCCTAGAAGAAGAAATTCCTTCTACTAATGTAGTTCAACTTGGAGAGTCGCCTATAGTACTGAGAGTGACTTGTCTAGGATCACACACCCAGCATGTGTCAGAGGCAGGCCAGATAGGAGTGCTGGGGATATGAAGATAAAAAAATGGAAGTCTGTTCTCAGTTAGCTTATATTTTGCTGGGGGTGGTGTGGGACAGACAAAAGCATGTACACAGATAAGTACAAAATATATGATAAATACGAACTGATTTTGGGGGTACAAATCAATAACTAGGGAAGTTAGAAAAGACAGACCAACTTGCTTTTTTTTACAGATGAGGAAACTGAGTCTGAGAATGATTGAGTGGATTGTCTATGGTAATAAACAATAGTGTGGTATGAAGGGAGGAACATGATTTGGAATCAAAGTGTCTGAGTTCAAATTCAGGTTCTTCTATTTGCTGTGTATGTGAGACCTTATAGGAAGCAGAACTTGACCTGTGCCTTTAAAGGCATTAGGGGTTTCAAGATTAAGAGAAAGGAGGAAGACTATTCCATGTAGGGATCACAACTTGGGTAAAGGCTCAGAGGTGGGGGATGAAATTCCATAAACAGGAAAGAGTGAGTAGTTAAATTTGGCTACGAGGGGAACTAATGGATAACTAGCCTAGAAAGAGTGATTAAAGTCAAAAGCTTCAAATGCCAAACAAAAGTATTTGTATTTTATTTTACAGGCAATAGGTAGCCATAACAGTTTCTTGAGCAGAAGGATGACATCATTAGCCCAGTGCTCTGTTGTATGGCCACATCTATGATTTTGCAGGATCTTTAGCAGTGAAACTATAGAATATCCAGGAAGGGAGTAAAATATGAACTTGCTTGCCTCCCTTCTTCCTCACCCTATCAGACAGCATGTGTGGGCTATTTGGCCGTGGTCCTCATACTCAGCCTACCACCCATTGTCCCAGGATGAACCGAGGAAGCCTTTTAAGATGGGAGGTTGTTGCCATCTTTCTTTCTGGCCCCGGTTGAAATGAGTCATGGACACCAGCAGAGGACAAGGAAGGAGTCAGCTTCACCTGACCTAGAGGACTGAGATCTCACTTGGCCAAAACTCTGAAGTGAAGACTTGGAAGGAAAAAGGCCCCTGCCTTGAATGTGTCACAAGCTAGCAACTGTCAGCAGTGACATTTCCTGACCACTGCTTTCTGGAAAGAAAGGAGAGCTAGGCATCATGGTGCATGCCTCTGATCCCAATGACTGGGGAGGGGAGGCTGGCAGATATCTTGAGCTCCAGAGTTCAGAGCTTCAGTGGCTTATGCCAGTTGTGTGTCCACACTAAATTTGGCACCAAAATAAAGAGGCCCAGGGAGCTGAGATACACTAGGTTGCCTAAGGAGGGATGGAATGGCCCAGGTGGGAAATGGAGCAAGTCAATTTTTCCATGCTGATCAATAGTGGGATAAGGCATGTGAATGTACTTCTAGCTTAGATGAGATGAGAAGACCTAGTAGGAGGGAAAGAAGGAAGGAAGGAGGGAAGGAAGGAAAAGAAGGAAGGAAAGAAAAAAGAAAGAAAAAGGAAGAAAAGGAAGTAAGGAAAGAAGGAAAGGAAGGAAGGATAGAAAAGAAGGAAGGAAGGGAAAAAAGAAAGAAGGAAGAAAGAAAGAAAGGAAGGAAGGAAAAGTAAAAGAGTAGGAAGGAAAGAAAAAAGAAGAAAGAGAAAGGAGGAAAGAAAAGGAAGGAAGAAAGAGCAAAAGGAAGAAAGACAAAGAAGGAAGGAAAGAATAACGAAAAAGATAGGAAAAGAAAGAAGGAAAAGGAAGGAAGAAAGGAAGGGAAAATTTAGATACTGTGAAACTCTACCACTCTACTGTATACTGCTTACATATAACATTCTCTAACAAGTAGTGTTTATACAGCTACGGTACCCTTTAGACCACCCTGAAATAGAGCATGTAGGGGGCTCTTGGAACACTCCATGACTACTTTGAATTAATTATCATCTTGGATTCTTTTGTTTTAGCGGAAAATTTAAGGGAAATTTGTGTCAATTGCAGTTGACCTGCAACTTTGTCAGTGTGCTTATCAGTGTCACCCTCCTGCCCTGCCTAGTCCTCTATTCTTTACAAGGATCTTCAGATGGCAGGACCCCCAGTCCTCCCAGTATCCTGTCCATCTTCCTCTGAATGGGTTCTAGATGATCCATTTTTTTACTTCTTTTTTAAACCAGACCTGTGGTTTCATCAGTATAGGGAACTTCATGTGGAGGAACTCCATCCACAGGTATAGATCAGCAACTCTCCAGTTGAGGAGAGTTGCCTTGCACACTGAGAGGTTAAATGGTTTACCTGTTGTCACATAGACGAGATACGTCAGAGGCTAGATTTGAACCCAGGTCTTCTTGACTCCAACTCCAAACTTCTCTATTTACTTTATCTCACTGGTACTCAGTTTCTACATATGTAAAAAAGGAGACTAGACTAGATGGCCTCTTAGGTTTCTCCATGATCTTCATTATCCATCATGTATTCCACATTATCTCTCAAATTTTAGATATTGACTGAATTATCTAATCCACAAGGTAATAGGTGATCACAGATATAACTAGTATGGGGCATCAATGCCTTTGACCTAGGGCATAGAAAATTAAAAGCTCCAAGAAATACGTCACATGAACTTTTCAGCAGCTAGAAGTTACTGGAGTGACAAATCTTCTCACTGAAGTGAATGTGTCTGAATAACTTCTTGTTTTATTTTCCATCTCTGAATTCCAAAGTTAATTAGAGGGTGATTTTTTGCTGCTTGCTCAAGGTGCCAACATTGCTAGGTCCAGTTGTGTTAGTGATTCTAAAAAGCAGGGAGATATTAGACAAAGGTTTCTAAGGCAACACCAAATTCTAATCTCAAAAGGAGAGGATAGGCTCAAGCTTATCTTGAATTTATCTTGCATTGGTTCTGTATATAACTGTATATATTCATATTGTTGCTCTGGAAGAATATAAACTTCTTGCAAAGTCTGTGGCACATAGTGGGTACTTACTAAATACTTGTTAATTGGTTGAATGATAGGTGTTGTGGGAAAGGCACAGGGCATGGAATTAGAAAGGACGTAGATTTGAATCCTGTCTTTGTCACTTACTAGCCATGCGACTAGGAGAAAGTTGGAGCCTCAGTCTCCTCATCTGTAAAATGGCCATTAACCTGTTATCACTTATCTCACTCAATGCTCAACTAAGAATAAGTTATGTGTGTAGAATTGTCAAACATTAATCTTTGGGGAGAAAGTCTGAGGGAAAACTGGCAGATCACTTCCGAAGGGGAAAAGAGTTTCTAACAATATTTTGTCAGTAATTCATCTCTTCTTTTAATTCAACTGTAGGTTTCTGCTAAGTGTTAATTTGACAACCAAAGAGTAGCTGATGGGGTTGTAACTCACACCAATGGTTTGGTTTGTTAAGTTTCTCAGTAGCAAATTCCCCATGTGTTCATGGCCTTCTAACAATTGTACAGGTCCTAAGGGTCGTGTGGCTACCAAAGGGGAGTAACCAATTAACCCTTTTCTCTTCATCAATGCTTGGCAGAATGTGGGGATGGCTGGGACTAGACTGTCCTCAGCCACATGATGTCAGTCTGGTGAAGGCAGCTGTGACCCAAAAAACAGCATTTGTGGCCCAGCTCTGGGCAGAGCTGCATCTTGCAAATTGGGTGCCTGAGCTTCAGGCAAAAGAGAAGTCTGAAATTCCTGACACCTGCTGCTGTCTATTCTAGAATGCCTTCTGACCTGGCCTGTGTCTTCATTTCTAGCATTCCTTCATTTGGGCTCATTCCAAAATCCTGGATCAGACTTGATGCCTTAAGCTCAGATGCCTATCATTTTCAAAGGGAGAGGTTGGCATCAAAATAATTCTACATGCCTCTGGTCCCCTGTCCCTCCACAATTTCAAAAGGCCTCTCCTAGCATCCTTATGTTAAAAGATAGATGAACAACAATGCTTGCTATTGGTCCATCCTGGTGGAATCTAATATGATAAGGGAGACAGGGCAAGAGGGTTTGGAAGATGTTTTCCTTGAAGGCAGCTTTTTTCCAGACCTTTCTTCCAGATCTTGTAGTATTTTAGGGAGGATGTTGTCAAGGCAACATGGCTTTCTAGTACAGAGGGAACTGGTCTCAGTGTCAGGAAAACCTGGGTCCAAATATCCCCTTTAACTCTTACATGACCTGTATGAGGACTTTGGCCTTGGCTTTCTCATCTGTAAAATGAGAGTGTTGGATTAGACTAATGGTTCTAAGACTTTTTCATCTCTGTACCCCTTTATACTCTTACAAATTACTGAGGATGCCAAAGAGCTTTTGCCTATGTGGGTTCTATCTGCTGATATTTAATCTATCATAAATTTAACAGTTTTAATATTATTATTAAAATAATTTTGACTTCATGGACACCTGTCGGGTCTTGGGAACCCTAAGGGGTCCTTGGAACATACTTTGAGAACCACTGGACTCGATAGCTTTGGGGTCCCTTATAGTTTTAGATTCGTGATTCGATTAATCACCTAACTCTCAGCTTCCTCACCTGTAAAATGAAGCAGTTGGACTAGATGGTCTCTGAGACTCTTTCCAGCTTTAGAGCTAGGATCCCATGATCTAACTCATAGGAGCTTGGCCTAGATATCCTAGACAGCTTCCAACTGAAAAGATCATATTCTATGTACCTTAATTACCCCAGGTATTCCATTTGGCTGCAGAGCTATTCATTCATTACTTTCAACCTCCTTGGAATGTTGATATCTTCCTAAGCCAGATTTGTCTACATTTTATGCAGACTGTTTTCTACCTGTTTACAGACATTCTAAGACTCAGGTTATATCATTTATAGAGGTTCTATAATTATCTGTGACTTTGTAGTGATTGAGTAGGAGTATTTATGCAAAACCATATCATACCCACTTGTTCCCAGTATATTCATTTTGATCAAGGGTGAGGAACCTGTGGTGTGGAGGCCACATGTGGCTTTCTAGGTCCTCAAGTGTAGCCCTTTGACTGAATTCAAACTTCAAAGAACAAATCCCCTTAATAAAAGGATTTGTTCTGTAGCACCTGGATTCAGTCAAAGGGCCACACCCAAGGACCTAGAAGGCCACATGTGGCCTTGAGGCCCCAAGTTCCCCACCCCTGAGTTAGATGATTTGGACTGTCTTGTCACTGTCAGATAATTATGGGACTTTCTTCTTTGAGTTGGACATAGCTTGCTATACTAGAGACTTCAGGGGATTTCTGCTTGAGTGAGATCTGGGACTCTCTCTCTCTCTCTCAGTTGAGCTGAGTTACCCCACTCTCAATGCGAAAGCTCCTTCACTCAGTATTGTCTGATACATCTTCTCCCACATATACTTTGTTTGGTCTGTTTTGTTATTGACTTAGATAAATGGGCTTCTTGGCTACGTGTCATGTGTGTCCATTGTAGAACTGGCATTTGGTGGAAAGGAAGTTGAGCCTTGGATATAAACCTTGGGTCTTCCTTTCTCCCTAATTAATGAACAGTGTTCAGAAGTTTAGCTTGAACCTAGAAACTAAATGGCATAGACTAACCACAATCAAGGAAGCAGAGAGTTATAATTCTAGTCTGGTATACCCTGCCACCCCCTTCTCCCCCGACCAAGAGCAGAGTGGCCATGCTTCTGGCCAAAACTTCTTGCTTCCCTTCCTGGGAGGAATCAAATTTCTCCTGGAAAAATTTTGGGTGGGAAGAGAGGAAGAGGCTAGCTCTTGAGCCACACCAATAATATCCCCATGCTACATGTGAAGGACAGCCTCACTATACTGCCAGTTGCAGAACAATTTCATTGGTAATAATGTTAATTATTATAATAACATATTTATTATCAAAATTATTTATAAAGTACTTTCCTCATAACAAGCACATGAAATCAGGGTCCCAAGTGTTATTATTCCAATTTTAATGATAAGTAAACAGAGGCTCAGAAAAGTTAGGTGACTTGCCCAGAATCAAACAGCAGGTAGATTCCAAAGGCAGAACTCAAACCTGTCTTCTGACCCTTAAGTCCAGTTGTCTTTTCACTTTACCATACATTGGAGACTTAAGAAAATGGAATTTTGAAGCTCAAAGAGGTCTTAGAGATGATCTAGCCCCAAACGCTTCTTTCATTGAGGAGGTAAGTAAGGCATTAAGATATGAAGTGACTTCTACAAGTCAGGCCTGGGACTGAACCTAGGACTTTGGACTTCTGATTGAATGCAAGATTTCCAAGCTCTGGGTTCTTTTTGCACAATGGAGAAGGCTCTGGATGAGACATACACACCCCTGTGGCATGTGAGGAGAATAGGTAATGGAGTACAGGAACATTTTTCAAAGGCCTCTGGCTTGAGGATGATTGGCTAAAGGGCCATAGCTTTCTTATCACAGTTAGAAGTAACTCCAGTATGTTTCTGTAAGATTGTAAGCTACTCAAGAACAAGGACGATCTTTTGTCTTTCCTTGTCTCCCCAGGGCTTAGCATGGTGCCTGGGGTGCTTAATAAATTACTTATTTTCTTCTTTCCTTCCTTCCTCCCTCCCTCCTTCCCTCCCTCCCTCACTTCCTTCCTTCTTTCCTTCTTTCCTTCCTTCCTTCCTTCCCTCCCTCCTTCTTTCCTTCCTTCCTTCCTCCCTTCCTTCCTCCCTCACTCCTTCCTTCCTCCCTCCCTTTCTTCCTTCCTCCCTTCCTTCCTCCCTCCCTCCTTCCTTCCTTCCCTTCCTCCCTTCCTTCCTCCTTCCTTCCTTCCTTCCTTCCTTCCTTCCTTCCTTCCTTCTCTTCCTCCCTTCCTTCCTCCCTCCCTCCTTCCTTCCTTCCCTTCCTCCCTTCCTTCCTTCCTTCCTTCCCTTCCTCCCTTCCTTCCTCCCTCCCTCCTTCCTCCCTTCCTCCCACCTTTCCTTCCTTCCTTCCTTCCTTCCTTCCTTCCTTCCTTCCTCCCTCCCTCCTTCTTTCCTTCCTTCCTTCTCTTCCTCCCTTCCTTCCTCCCTCCTTCCTTCCTTCCTTCCTTCCTTCCCTTCTTCACTTCCTTCCTCCCTCACTCCTTCCTCCCTCCCTTCCTTCCCTCCTTCCTTCCTTCCTTCCTTCCTTCCTTCCTTCCTCCCTCCCTCCCTTTCTTCCTTCCTTCCTTCCTTCCTTCCTTCCTTCCTTCCTTCCTCCCTCCCTCCCTTTCTTCCTTCCTCCCTTTCCTTCCTTCCTCCCTCCTTCCTTCCTTCCTTCCTTCCTTCCTTCCTTCCTTCCTTCCTTCCTTCCTTCCTTCCTCCCTCCCTCCTTCCTTCCTTCCTTCCTCCTTTACTTCCTTCCTTCCTTTCTTCCTTCCTTCCCTCCTTCTTTCCTAGAATTCAACTCCCTTAATTTTCAGACAATTATTTTCTCCCCAAGCCTCCTTTAGATTATATCTTTAGGGAAGGGAAGGTGGTCCCCAGAAGACTTTTTACCACTGGAGGGCTAGAACGATAACTTGAATAGTTAAAGCCACATTATTTTCTCCAGTAGAATGTAAGTTCCTTGAGGGCAGGGATTATCTCACTGGCATCTTTGTATCTTGAGTCCCCTGGAGTGCTGCTTGGTACATAGTAAGTACTCAAAAAACTTGTTGATTGATTGATTAATTGTCATGTGATCATTGTATCCCCCGGACCTGTAGTAGAGCATCTAAGGTTCTATGACCATAGATGGCCAGGGAGGTTTGCTAGAGTCTGTTATTTTTGTTCCAGGGTAGAGTTTCCCTAAGAGCCTCGGCTTGAACTTCTAGCTTATTACAGCTTCCAAACTACTGACTGAAACCCTCTTTTAGCTTCTCTGGACCCCTTCTGTTCTTTTCCCCTAGTCAAACTCCAAATAATTTTTGTCAGATTGGGATGACAAGAAACAACATTAGAACCCTGATAAAAATGACCAGGGAAGTCATTGGATTAGGAGCAGGAAAGACATTCATCTACTTATTGCAAAGATAATTGACTCTCTTTTTAAAAAGTGTTATTCTTTGGCTGTCACTAGTGGGGGCTTGTGGAGGAGGGGGAGGGGGAAGGAAAAAGCCCTGGCAAGATCCTAAGAGCTGAAGTTGAGTTCCTGGCCCAACCACTGGTGTGGAAATTGCAGCCACAGCAATTAGTGTTTCCAGTTCATAGAAGGTCAGGCAATGGGGTTATCCTTGGAACAGTTCAATGTTACTTCCAAGGCAAATCAGGACTAAAGAGAGGAAACTAGAAGCCTTTTGCCCAGTAGAGTCAGCACATGAATTGCTAGTGGTTGGGTAGAATTTGCTTATTCAAAGCTTGCGTGGAAAGTTTATCTGTAACCAGGGTGGGGTGACTGGAGCTCCTATACTCTTTTAGCAGGTAACTGAGTGACATTAGTACCTAATAAGTAATAATTATAATAACTAGCATTTACACAGCATCTTTAAGCTTCGCAGAACCTGTACATATTATCTAATTGGATCCTCACAACAACCCGGTGAGTAGGTGCAATGATGATTCAATTTTACAAAGGAGGAAACTAAGGCAGACTGCCGTTAAGTGACCTGCTCAGAGTGGTTACCACAGCTAGTAAGTGAGGCAGGGTTTGAACTCAAGTCTTCTTTATTCTAAAGTCCAGGGCTCTTAAACACTGCACAAGCTAGCTGTCTCTACTGTCTTGGTAGTTAGCAAGAATCATGAGTTAAAATAAGAAGCTACAGATGCTAAGCTTCTCAAACCCCCCTCCTCCATCTGCTGGCAGCTACATCCTACAGCAATGGCAAGGTCTACCTCTAAGTGGAATCTCCTCCATTCTCTTCCTTCACTAGAGCAGCCTGTGGCCCTGTGTATGAATACAGTCATCAATAAAGTCAAAGACATACGGATGGAAGATACCTTTGAAGTCATCTAGGGTAGCCGACCTTCTTATCTTGCAGTCCTAGAAACTGATGCTCAGAGAAGTGTCATGACATTACTTGTCCTGAGTCTCTGTCTGTTATCAGTAGGACAGGGTTTCTCCTTAGGTCTCCCTTACTCCCTCAGCTGCTTGACCTAGGACTATTTTTTGTTTCTTGTCCTGGGTGAAAGATTTAATACTTATGGTTCTGATCAAAGACCTGACTGGTGTGGTCTTTGTTCAGAGAGGAGACCCAAACCAAGCCAATCAATGGGTACCTCTTGGCCCCCAGTATCCCTCAAATAACCGCATTTCTCTGCCATGCCACATAGTGTTTGCTTTCTGCACTCCTTGGAGCATAAAGAAACTGTTGCTTTGATTATAAAACCAAACTTTCCCATCATAAATCAAAGCTAACTTATTGGCCAGAAAAATATTTCTGTAGCCAGTTGAACTTGGTCTCTCTTAAGAGATCAACTCCTCTGCTTTTTTTCAGAGCTGAACCAGGGGTGGCACACACCAAGTCATATGAGATGACTTCCAGGTAGTAGGTGATGTGCCCCTGACTTTAGAGGTCAGCCCTAGGTTTTTCCCTATTGGCCATGTGCTTCAGCAGTCTCTGATGTTTCTCAATCTTGCCTTTTATGATAATGGAAATTTCCACAATTGTACATAAAGTTTCCCTAAGTACCCTATTAAAATGTGAGCTCCTTGATGACAGGGACTATATTTTTTGCCTTTCTTTGGATTCCCAGATCTTAGCACAGTGCCTGGCAGAAAGTAAGCACTTGATAAATTCCTGTTGATTGACTTATGGTATTAATATATTTTATAATTTTCAAGTGTGTGTGTGTGTGCGCACGCGTGTGTGTGTGTGCGCGCACATGTGTGTATTTGGGACCTATGGTCTTACTGTATTAAGGGAAAGCTGAATGAGGTCTATTGGATGAGCCCATCATAAATTTCATCTTTATATTTAAGCATATGCTCAATAGGAGGAAGCAAGAATTACTAGAATACGTTGGAATCCCTTGGGAAAGGTGGCTGCCCTAGTCAAAAATAAACCTACACAAACTTCAGAGAGGAACAATAAAGGGAATGCAATTAGTTGGCGAATGCAGAATATATCAACATTGGAAGGGTTCCCTCAAGTCACATAATCCCACCCAACCCTTCAGGAGCTCCCCTCCATCACATCTCCAATCAGTGGTCATCCAAAGTCTGCTTGAAAACCTCCAGTGGGGAGCCTACCATCTCCCTAGCAAGCCTGTTCCACTTTGGGCACCCTCTCCATCCAAGACAGAGTCATCCCTTTAATTGGGGCCATTTGTTCAGGCTTGGAAAATTCGAAAGGGAAAAGGTTGGATCCATAGGAAGGAACATGCAGAAAATGGTTTCAATATGATCTTGTTTTTGCACTCGATACCCATTGATTGAGGAGGCTCAGCCAAAAACAATGAGAAAATGAGCCAACCCTAGTCTTGTATTTTGACTCTATTGATAGAGTCACAGCTGAAGTTCGTTATACGTTTCAGGAATAACAAAACATCCATACAGCACAAATATTTGGCAGGGCTTCAGTTGATGAAGCCCAGATAAATTAGACAAATTATCAATTGCTGGCTCCCAAATTACACACACACACACACACACACACACACACACACACACACACACACAGAAATTAGATCCATTTTCAGTAGCTTTGCTTTCAAATTTCTTCATTCCATGAGTCACTGCTGCTCATTGCCAAACTAAACATGTCTATGAGTGGCTGGAAACTTTAATGGAAAGAAACATAAAACTCCAAATACGTAGGAAAAGTTAAGCTTTTTCATGGAAGACCTGTTGACTTGTACGTCAGGAATGCAGGGGACACAGGGGCGAGATGTTATGATGCCTTTATCTTTGGTGGTTTCAAGTTGGTGACCAATTGGGATGAAGCAACTAGTCAATAGTATTTTCAAATTGTAGAAAGCTTTCCAAAAGAATTAGATTTTGAAAAGTACGACAATGACAACACACACACACACACACACGCACACACACAACTGACCCAACTTAGAGGGATAATGGAAAGCATGTTGCCTAGACCATAGTGGGAATTTAATACATTTTTGTGGATTAATTAAATGCTTGACTGCCTATTACTCTTATACATCAATACTGCAGAAAATGAGAAAGGGCTCTTGTTAATGGAATTATCTCGTAAGTGAACCAATCATTTGTAGGAACAGGAAAGATGCAGTAAGATCATATGCCTCTACCCCACTCTTCTGAGTAAACATTTGATTCCTGAGAGAAAAAACTGATATAGTTGGGGTCAAATATGCTTGACTCAGAGGCAGAAGACTTGGGTTGAAGATGAGTGTTCATGCTTGACTGTGGGCAAGGAATTTCAACATCTCTGAGCTTTAGTTTCCTAATCTGTAAAATGGAAGACTCATGTGAGCTAAACACTTTGGAAACTAAAGTGTTGGATGAATGAGGCATGCTGAACTTGGAATCAGGAGGAATTGGGTTCAAATTCTGCCTCTGACTCTTACTAGTATTATGACGACAGGCAAATCATTTAACTCAGTTTCCTCCTCAGCAAAATGGGCATAATATCTGTACTACCTACCTCACAGGATTACTGCGAAGGTCAAATGAGATAATGCATATAAAGCAGTTCACAGACTCTAAAGCATTGTAGAAATAGCAGTGATCATTTAGGTTTCATTGGAAATATCTCAGTGATTTCTTTCTTTGTTGGTTCAAGGTATTCAAGAAGGGAGGTAGACGAGATTGATGAAAACATTAGCAAAATAATTGACATTTTCATTATTATTATAACTTCTATTTCTACTACTGATAATTCTCAATACAATTATTCCTATTCATAATATCATTGGGGAGAATGGTCTAGGTTTGGAACTTCTGGCAAATTTCCTCCACTGAGGCAAATGTCAACTCATTTGCAACTTACCTCTTTAGAGAGTTGTCTGAGACACTGAAAGGGTAGATAAATTGCTGAGGATCCCCAAACCGTCACATGGCTGAATCAAGAATTGGTACCTCTGACATAATTCTGTCTTTCTAAATTCTTTATCTTTATAGTAGGGGCCTCAGAGAAGTGGCATGACATGTCCAAAGTCACATGGCTTAAGTCAGAGAAGAAGAATCAGCTAATAAGTGTCTGAGGTAGAATTTGAACCCAAGTCTTCCTGATTTCCACTCCAATTTCCCATGCTATGCCATTCTATATTGACAACACTTTGCTTTTACTTACTAAGAAATGAGCTGAGTGACTGATTATGAGGCAAAGAAGGACTGTTTGAAACAGACATTTAAAAATGGTGAGTTGCTGCCTTACTTGTGTCCCCAACAGCTGGCATAGTGCCTGACAAATAGTAGGTGTTTATTAAATGCTTGTTGATCAAATGATGAAAAAACTCTTAATAAATGATAATTATTGACTAAAATAACCAATTGTTAAATGAACGAATGACTAAAATAACTCTGGATAGAAATGTTCAAATTTCTAGTCAGAAGACTCTGCCCCAAACTATTTCATCTAATGGTCAACCTAAAAAAATTCTCAAGTTTGATAATTAGGAAGTGGGAGACCACTCAAAATCATTTAAGGATAAGCTCTGTGAACAGTTTTTATTTTTAAAGGAAAGGTTATCAAAATGACTCCTTTGTCAGAATCAGTTTTGGGTCATTCCAGGACCAATAATGGTCCAGCTCTTGATTGGTCCCTGACTCTCAACACTCCCTAACATCCCACAGTCAGGTGATGTCAGAGCTGGAAGGAGTCTTTGGGTCTAGCCCAACCCATTCATTTTCCACTGGAAGGTGAGTGGGGAAAATGAGATCAAGTGAAATCTCAACAATGCATTTGAAGGGGAGGGAAAGCATTTCCTAGGGGAGGAGGTTGAAACCCCTGGATTATCCGGAAATTGCCCACGATTCCCAAGAGATACACTCCCTCCCCCAGTTTTGCACATATTAGGACTTTCTGCTTGTGGGTTCGCTTTGTGCAGCCTTTCTCAATCATATGTCAATGATGAAAGGTTGATTTCATCAGGGAATATGGTGCATCGTCCTGGTACTTATGAGAATTGGCTACACAATGGACATATTTTTAAAGTTACAAGAAGGGACGTTGGAATCCAGATAATGAATACAGCCTGCTGTAGCTTAAAGAATTTTGGATTCAGAGTCAGAGGAGCTAGCCTTGGATTCTGGCTCTGCTATTTAGTAACTGTGTGACTTTGGATAAGTACTTTTACCTCTTTGGTCCTTGATGTTTTTTACATTGTAAAATCAAAGCTTAGACTAGATCATCTCAGAGGTCCTTTCTAGCTCTAAATCTGTGGTCCTGTGCTCTTAGGCCCATGTCATCCAGCTTGAGAAGTCTTAAAACTCAAAGAATCCACTCCATTTCATGAAGACTTCAGGGAAGAGGGTTTTCAGGAGAGATTCATACACCATTGCCCCAGGATTCTGCAGAAATTGAGTGAAAAATCCCTCTTGGTCTGGGGCACTGTTGACTTTTGAGTTCACTGAAAACTCCAGCAAAAATGACTGGCCCAATAACTCATCACCCTGCTTCAGATTTTCCAATAGCCCAGTGTTAGAAAGTCATTCCAAAGCAGCTTGAGCTGAGTTGACATTGGAGAGAGCAATCCAAGAGTAGGAGTGATAGAATATACAATAACATTCTGAACTGTGACTTTAAATGGAAGCTGGGAAAGAAAGACCCCATCAGAATGGTCTTTATCCAGGGTGGGGAGGGGAGGGGAGAATGAGAGACAGAGACACAGAGACAGAGATAGATAGATAGATAGACAGACAGAGACAGAGAGAGATAGAGAGAGAGATAGAAAGAGAGAGACAGAGAGATGGAGAGAGACAGAGAGACACAGAGATAGACAGATTGATAGGTAGATAGAGAGAGAGAGACAGGCAGACAGAGACAGACAGAGACGGAGAGACAGAGAGAGAAAAAACAAAGAGAGACAGAGACAGAGAAACAGAGACTTGATGCTCTGATGTACATTTGTGTGCACTGGTTTTGCAAATGCTTCTGTGTATTGATGTTGTATCATCATTACTGATGATAAGCAACAGCACATCCTATTTCATATGAGAACTTCTCACAGCATAGATTCCTCCTTTCATTTTACATTTCCCATCCAAGTCTGAAACCAGCATGGTAAGATCGAATAGCTTAGGAAGTCAGGAAAGCTGCTAGGGTTGTGGGCTCAGCTCTGCCCGTTGTTATGCGCCCTTGAGCAAATATCCTTGGGTCTCTGTTTCCTCATCTGTAAAATGGCTGGGTTGGACTAGATTATTTCTAAGTTTTAGCATTGTGAGCATAGTCATAGTAGTAGCTCACATGGTTTTTTTTTTTAACTTTTGTATACCAGCTCATTTGATCCTCAGAACAAGTTAAGTGTTATTATTGTCCCCACTCTATTGATGGGGAAACTAAGGCTGAACACTTCAGAGATTTGCCTGGCTTTATACACAACTAGTAAGAGTCTGAGGTAAGATTCAAACTCTGGTCTTCCTGACTCCAAGCCCAGCACTCTATCTCCTATCCCACTTAGCTGCAAAAGGGATTGGACGAGTACAGAATTTTGAGCTGGTCAGGGCCTTGTAGATGATGTAGTCTTGGGGTTGTCACAGACCTCATTGGCGGTTGGTCTCATGGCATCTATATGCCATCTCTCAGAATTTTTTGAACCTCCGGAGAGAAATGTTAAATTTCAGTTAGACATTAGTAAAGAAATAACTTTTAAGTTATAAGTAAAGAAATAACTTTCCCCCATCCAAGTTTATAGACTCCCTGACATCTATCTGCTGATTACTTGGAGGTCTCCAGCTTAAGAACTCTTGATCCAATCCAATCTTACACTTTTACAAATGGAACCACTGAGGCCTAGAGCAATGGACAGAAAGTAGCTAAGCTGGGATTTGAACTTGGATCTGTTCAGCTCAAATCGGGTTGCCTTTCCACTTAGACTATACTGCCTTCTACAGGATGGGCCATTAAGTGAGACTCCAGTCTTTTGGACGTGCTTCTGGAGGTCACCATGTGATTCTCCTGCCCTGAAACAGATTGCCTGAGCATTTAATGCAAGAGGTTTTCATTAGAAGACTGTGTGGTCTCTGCCAGTTGCATAATTCCTCCCTGCAACTGTGGCTGCTCCTGATCAAATATTGCAAAGCCATTAATTATCTCAGGACAAATGCAGAGGGCCCTGTGCAAAGGTTCAGGCCAATTGCATAAAGCAGCATGCCAGGAGTAAAGTAAGTCAAGGGTTTTTCTTGGTATTTAAGGTTCAGCGAAAAAGCAAGAGGGGATGGCCATGCCAAGAATGAATGCCGGCTCTCGCCGTTAAGTGGCGTTAGCCAATATGAGACTAAACAATGCATTAAATAGGCATACAGCTAACTGCAGTTAAGGAATCAGATGTCAAGTAACAGTTTTTTTTCCTTCTGGGCTTTAAACATGATCTAGCCTATAGATAAAGACAAACAGAATGCAATGTTGTCATCCCCTTAGCCTAACAGCTAATAAGGCCTGGGGATTTGAACTTCCAGAAAATGGAAAAGTCATTCCTTTGAATCTCCCAGGCTGCTGGCATTTTCCTGGAGAGGTGTTTCTTGGAGAGGTGCTGCCTTGGCATCTTGCCCAAGTCTACAGCTCCATTATAGACCTATTCCCCCAAATACCACCAAAGAAGTCCTCAAGATCCTAGCCAAATTAAATGCAAGGCTGGGAATGCTGGGAGTTTCAGAAGCCCCAGAACCTCTGAGCTGGAAGGGATTTGTAGAGGTCATGTGATCCAACCAGGACCTCCTCTACAAACATCCTCGGAGAGCAGCCATCCAGATTGGCCTGGAAAATGTCCACCACTGCCAAGATTGAGCATTGGACTTGGAGTCATGGAGACTTGGGTTTGAATCCTGCTCAGGCACTGTGTGACTCAATTTTCTCATCTGTAAAATGGGGATGATAATATCATCTTCTTCACAGGATTGTTCTGAGACTCAGACGATAAAACATACATAAAACGTTTGGGAAACCTTAAGGCTCTACATACATATGCACTAGTATTTTTGTCCAAATCTGTGATTTTGTTGTACATCTCTTATTATCATCTTGTCCTCAATTTTTTTTGATGGAGTTCAGATAGAGACATTCCTGGGACAAGTCAATATACTGTTATTGAAATAATTAATATTCTGTTATATCTAACATTCCACAGTGGATAAAATAGCTGGTTTTTGTAATTGAATATTGAAATATCAGCACATGCTCTGTAGCCTGATTGAAATAATCTCCAAGACAACTTCAGTAGCCGAATGAATGATAGGAAAAGTGGGAGTCTCACCCTCTCCCCACATGCTTTTAATTTCTTCTGCTTGGTCTCTAGATTTCAAAAGCTTTTTATTCCACAGTTTGGAGATTATGAGCATTCTCATTATCATCAACAGCAATAATTGACATTTCTAGAACACGTTAGAGTTTACAAAGCACTTTACATTCATTATTCTACTGAGATCTTCAGTGCAGCCCTCAGAGGTAGGTACTGGGACTGTTATTCTCCCTTTCTTACAGATGAAGAAACTGAGACCCTGTGAAGTTGAAGGAATTTTCTAGGGTCAGATAGCTACTAAGAGACAGAGCCAAGACTTGACTTGAGGTCTCCAATCTTCTTTCATTACATTGCATATAAAACAATGTAGGAGGGACCCAGTGGAGGGGTGGTGTTCATATGAATAATGCTTTATTTTTTTGTGTGTGTGAAGCAGTTGGGGTTAAGTGACTTTCCCAGGGTCACACAGCTAGTAAATGTCAAGTGTCTGAGGGTGGATTTGAACTCAGGTCTTCCTGACTCCGGGGTCAGTATTCTATCCACTGAATAATGCCTTTTATTGATATATTTTATTTAAAGCTGGCTTTTCAAAGTACTTTCTGTGCGTTATAGCTCGGTGGTTCCCATTTGGGGGGTTTTGAACTCAATAGTCTAAGGAGTTTGCACTAAAATTTCTTTCATAGTGCCTTAAATCATCACTGATTGCCAAATTATATTACAAATATATATTTTTTCCTCAGTGACAAGAGGTATGTGCATGTTTGAAACATTGTAAGTTTATTTCTGTAGTGATTTGAAGCTTTTGGTGGGCAAAAGTTATTATTATAATTAATGCAAGCACTGAGACAGGTGTCACAGCAGACAGAGCACTGGGCCTGGAATCAGTAAGACCCGAGTTCAAATTCAGCCTCAGACACTTCCTAGCTGTGTGACCCTGGGTAAGTCACTAAGCTCCTGTTTGCCTCAGTTTCCTTAAGTGTAAAATGAGCACAATAGCAGCACCTATGTCAAAGGGTTGTCAGGATCAAACGTGATATTTTTAAAGCGCTTAGCACAGTGCCTGGTGCATAGTAGGTAATATATAAATGCTTGTCCCCTTAATGAATAAATCTTGAATAGATTACTGAATCATTCTGGGGGTTGACAACATTTTTTGTTGCTGCTGTTGATGCTGAGAGGGTTTGTGGAACAAAAACCACTGGTATAGCAGATGGAGTGCAATAGCTGGACCCAGGAAGACTACAGTTTGAATGCTATCTCTGACATTTACCAGCTAGGCACAACAGGCATATCACTTAATGCTCCTGACCCCCAGGCTCCTTATTGGAAAATGTGGTTACTGACACCCTTCTCCATGATGCCGAAGGGATCGAATGAGATCAGCTTTAGAAAGTACTTTGCAGTCTGTGAAATGCCATCATTCTCCTTCTTGTTATTATTAACCATAATATCTTGATGGAACCATCCCTCTGATTTCACTGGCATAGGGAACTCCCAGGGAGGAAACAACCTCCACCAACGCAGATCTGTAGCTGTTCTGTAATTTATAGTCTTAGAGAGTTGTTCCTCGTATTTGATATTATTGGGGTTGTCATTACTGTTGGTGTTACTGCTGCTGCTGTTATAGAACTACAGGGTGTCCCTAAAGTCTGCACACACAGGCAAAAATGCATCTTTTCAAGAAATGAAATGAATGAAACTTTCAACAACATTTTATTTAACTGGAATATTAACAGATAACATCTTCAATATGATTTCCATCATTTGTGATGAAAAGGCTGATGCGCTTTGCAAGATTCGCGTGAACTCGATGCAATGACTCCACATTGCCATCAATTTTAGCACATTCACTCTTTATGCATTCAATCAAGTGTGTTGCATCTGTGATTTTCATCGAGTACACCTTGTCCCTTAGCGTACCCCAGAAAAAGAAGTCAAGGGGGCTAAAGTCTATTAATATCCCAAATATTTCAAAATATGCATTTTTGCCTATGTGTCCAGACTTTAGGGACACTTATAGTTAGTCTTTGTGGAGAGTAAACTATAGGAAAATCTTTGAAAGGGATGGCTACTGTCTTCGAAACATATAAATGACTTCCTTGATTCTTTTTTGCATGGGATGATTCAGTATCAACCTGGCCATACTGGAATATCTGCTCAATCTCTGTTCTTTATTTATTTTACATTATTTTGAATTTATTTATCTGTATACCCATTGTTCCCTTTCTCCCTATGCCTGCTTGTCCCCTACCTCCATGAGCACGAAAGCCCCTTGTGAACAGCATTTTCCATTTTTTGTATTTGGTCTAGTATGGTGCATAGCACATAGTAGGGGCTTAATAATGCTCTTTGATTGATTTTTATAGCAGGTACTTAGTAAATGGTTTTGATTGATATAGTAGATGCTTATTGATTGATATAGTTGGTATTTAATAAATGCTCGTTGAATCGAATTGGATGGAATTGAATTCTCTTGATAGGAGGCAGCTTAATGCAATGTCTAGAGCCCAAGGAGTCTTCATGGTTTAGTTTTCTCATTTGATAATTAGGAAAATTATTATTACCAATAATAATTAATTATTGATCTCTGTATAACAAAATTGTCCCGAGTATAAAGGAACAAAATGTGTAATATTCTGCTACTCCAATAGTGTGATGATTGGAAAGAACTTCCAATGATTTTGGTGGCAACTCATCCAAGGCCGTCCAGCCCAGGTGTACCTCTTTGTCTTTCTCCTTCCACAAATTTGTCACAGTAAGTCCTCACAATGTACTAGAGTTGCTAATAATAATAAAAGTGACAATAGCTGACATTTAACTGCTTTATATATATTATCTCACTTGACATTCACAACAGCCTTGTGAGGTAGGGTCTCCTATCATTCCCATTTTAGAGATAGGGAGCCTGAGGCTCAGAAAAGGGTAGTAATTCAGCCAGGGTCACACACCCCATTAATGCCTGAGGTAGAAAGTGAAGCCAGGTCTTTTGGATTCTAGCCTCTATCCATGCTGGAAGTACTTTGGAGAGTTAAGTTCACTATATCAATACCAGGCTCTATTAGCACGGTGACTGTTATGCTAACTACACTATATATAATAATTGTATATTGATTCTAAGTAACAATACAAATAATAATAAATGCACAGGAATCATCAGGTACTTGTGCCGAGGGGTTTTTTGATGGGTGTGCAGAGGGATACAGAGTTAAATTGTGATACTAAAATATCTTGGTAAAAAGGATGTATTCAAGGGTCCAGAAGAAGGATCATAGTTTTAGAGCTGGAAGGAACCTCTGAGGCCTTCTAGTCCAATCCTATCTTTTTTATAGATGAGGAAACTGAGTCCCAGAGTAGTGAAATGATTTGGACCCATAGATTTAAAGCTGGCAGGGAAATTAAATGCCATTTTGTTCAATGCTGTCATTTTACAGATAAGGAAAGAGGTTCAGAGAGGTTAAATGATTTGTCCAGGGTCACACAGAAAGTAAGCATGATTTGAACTTAGATAATTTGCCTCCAAAGCCAGTTCCCTTCGCTTTGTTCCATACTGCTCCCTTAGATCATTGTGAGAAAAGCATCTTGGAATCCTTAAAGTCATATAGGAAAGAGAGACACTAGTTTTGGGTTGTGATGTTAATAACATCAAGATTATGAGGGTCAACTCTCACCTAGGCTGATTTGTCTCGCATAAAGATCTATAGTCACTTAATTTCTACTAGTTATGTCACAAACCTATGTCCCTGGCCACAAGGGGGAGAAGCCAGGGGGCGGGATGGAACAGCTCCAACCCAGCACCTTAACTGTGGAAAAAGCAGCATCTTTGTGCACAGAGGGTAGCCTAGCACACTTGTTTATTTAATAACAGGGTAGTCGATTTCGGAAATGTTTAGGGTGCTCTTGGTGCCAAGTTTTGGTAGGTTGTAAGCTCTCATTAGTACCCTCTAATTAGAGGATCATTTATAGTGTAGCTAACGTTTTGGGAACCAACTCTACTCATAATAACCACTTATCAAGCTTGGTGGTCCCAAGACATAATTATTAAAATAATTATAAAGAGTCAGGTAAAAGACTATATATGCAACAATAACACAATACACTAAGGCAATTGGTTTACAGTGCCTAGGACATAATAGCTTCTCCGAAATTATTTCCTGAATTGAATTAGATTGTATAAACTCTTGACAAAACCTAGATCAAGAAGGCACCTCTAGAGACTGGTATATCCAGCTCCTCTGTCTCTTGGCTGGTTTTCACCTAAACCAGCAGCAGGTTTTCTAAAGTTTTGTATGACAATGGTTAGGATAATCTAGCCTTCTTGAAGGTCCCTGACAGTCCGATCGGGTTGTGTTTCACTTTTCCCTTAATTGAAGAATGCTATGGTACTTATTATTCCACTAATATTCCCATAGAATGTAGACAGAATATTTGAGTCTTGAAGTTAATATCTAACTACGACACATGGGTAAGAGTTGGCCATTAGTTCTTCATTTGGAATTCAATCTCATGAAACATCTGTGAAACTCAGCTTCATTATGGATGAGTTCTTCTACTCTCACTAAAAATATGTCAATGATGCAAGGAAGGCCCATGAAATATATTCACCCTGGAGTCATGGAAATGTGGCTTATGTGAAAAAAATAATAAAATCTCTCAGTTGTATGGGGACTCTGAGGTAATTTGGGTTGACCTGTACCTAACCAAGAGTCCCCTCAACCTCATTACCAATGAGTGGTCACCAGGCTTTGCTTGAAGGCTTCTAGGGATGAGGAACTCATTACTCCCCAGGTGTCCAATTTCACCTTGGGGCAACTTTATTGGTTAGTAAGGTTTTTCTTGACACTGAACCAAACTCTGAGATCCCATGGGCAATCTTGAGAGGCAACATAGTATAGTGGAAAGAATCCTGGGTCAGGAGTCAAAGGATCTGTCTTCAAATCCTGACTCCTACTTACCACCTGTATGAGCTTGGACAAATTAATTAGCCTCTCTGGGTTTCAGTTTCCTCCTATTTAAAATGAGGTGTTTGGATTAGATGGCTCATGAAAGTCTCTTCCAGCTTTAAACCTACGATGCTTTGATGTAAGACAATATTTAATTAATTGAATAGATTAATGATTTAACTTGTATAAGAGGTAGGGAAATTTCTCTGTATTCCTGAAGGAGAAAAGTGAGAACACAGCTGATTTATAATAATAATGACTTCTATTTTCATAGCATTTTGTTACCAAATGATTTCACATACTTTAAAATTCAGGCTTTCTGAGGAAATCTAGGACTGTCATTTTCTAACTCATTTTCTATACCAAAAGCTATTCTGAAGAATATAAACCCCGAGGGCAGACATCTCCTTTCACTATAAATCTCAAAAGGGGCAAAAGTGTTAACTCAATAAAAATTTATTGATGACAGTTAATACCCATAAGAGTAACTGGCTGAGATGCAAGGCACATTATCAATCTCTTTCTCTAGTGCAACCAATTCATTTAGAATCAGTTGACATCTTAGTTAGTCATAAAACAATAACCACCACCACTAACTTCCAAACATTTTGGCAGCCTTAAATATTACTAGTGAAACCCAGTGAAAAAGAGGAGAGCTGAAGAATTGCAAATTTATATTGACATCTCTCTTAAATTGGGATTCCTCTGGTTATGAGAGCATCTGTCTCACTTGCTTATCTTGGAGGAAATTCATCAGGGGACATTTGAATGGGAGCCTACTCTGAGTTGGATTTGGATTCTGGAAAAAAGAAAATTATACTAGGTTTAATGGAACTTGGTTAGAGAAGGAATCTGATAGAAAGGAATGAGGCTGAGAGATGACCTTAACAGTTTGTTCTACTTGGAGTAAGAGGCATATTTTCCTGTTCTGAGTGTGATGATCAGAAAGCCCCCTATATGGATCTTGTGTCAGACTAGTAATCCAAATGAAACCAATCCACTTTATAAACCAGCAGAGACATACCATTCACAGATAAATGAAACAAGGATAATATGAATAGAGTATCCCTTGAGTTCATAGAATACTTTTCTCCCAAGAAGCCATATTCAATATGTCAAGATTTTTCACACGGAGCTCTTATTTTTGAACTCACTGAATTAGATTTCAGCTACAACATTTATCTACTCCCCCTACTCCCAAGAAGGGAACATGTAGATCCTTGTATTCCAAACCTAATCCAAGAAAACGTGGAAATCCATTGTTTGTTTCCATCATCATTGCTAAAGAATTTTGATTATCTGGGAGGTGGGGGGTGGGAAGCATATGTAACATAATCATAAACTGGCTTAAGACCTAATTTCTGCTTTCCATCATATTTTTAAAAAAAACATACACATGTATATATCATGGGTACCAAAAGGCTCTATTACCATGGTCTATGCTTTGGAATCTTGGAGAATGCCATATTACATTCTACAGTTCAAATGACCAGCCAGTGGATGATTTTTTGGAATGATCATAGTTATCAAGGCAGCACAGTGCAGTGTATCTCCTGTTGAATTTGAAGTCATAGGACCTGAGCTTGAATCTCAAGCTCTGTTATTTATTAACTATATGACTTAATATCTCTGGGCCCCCTTCATTTGTAAAGTGAGGGGGATGATCTAGATGACCTCCAAGGTCCTTTCAAGATCCATAATTCTAAATTTTTTTTAAATGCCTTGTGGATGTTTTTCTTTTTGAAATCAGTGAAATTTCCCAATGTTTCCCCCTCCCCTTCCAGCTTTGAATCCTCCTTTCTAATAAAGAAGAACATTTAAGACACATGAGCACATTGGCCGTATCTGACAAAGCATATCTCATTCCATACCTATAGTCTGCTTAGAACAGGGAGTTTTTTTATCATTGGTCATATTTTTTTTGACTGGCCCAAACAAAGTGGAGACCTGGTCATCATATAGTTAAGTTAATGGAGACAGTAAGAGTGGGTGACTGAAATAAAAATAAAATCCACTTTGGGCTAAGTGGGAGACATTGAACTTCAGAAAACTGAATGAAGAATGATGATTTATAGAAGGATTAGACATTTTACAAAATCATGTTTATGTCAGAAGGTCATCCCCTTCATCTTAATTTTAATATTAAAACATTAATTTCTTTAAAATTCGTTTATATTCTGGATTTATTAATATGAAATTCAAAGAATTAAAGAGAAATTATCTATTCTGAGAAAATAAATTATCTCTACTGGATTTGACTGGATTATCTCTACTGGAAATAGATAACCATTCATTCCATAAGACAGTAGAAGGCACCAAAGAGTACATAGAACTGTCCTTCCCCTGCCTTTTCTCTTAAAGAAGGCTTTCTCCCAAATCAGTGGACAGGTCAGATCATCAGGTTTCTCCTTTCCTGGAGAGAAGATCTGGGAAGAGGATGAGAGATGAGAATCTATTCTTTAGAGCTAAAAAGACAACTGAGAAAACTTTTCTGCCTTCTGATGATATAAACCCTTCAGGATGACTCACATATGATGTGAGCCAGATTCTCATCGCTTGGATCACAAGACCCAGTCAATGGCCAGTGGAAGTCTGAAATTCCACAGAGCTATTTAGGAGAAGTATCTGGTCTGGGATTTTTCTTTAACCTATGGTATGGCATAATTGAATCCAAAGGGCTAAATTAGTTGAATGTCATGGATTTCATGAATGTATATTGTGTCAAGGAAGACTTGAGTGTCTCCAAAGCATTAAAATGTCATGCTTTTAGCCAGCTCTCATTTTTAAAAAAATAGCCCTACTATGCTCTGGTTCTTTTCATAAAGATTCTTTTTCATGTGGAGATAGCAACCAGAGAATCAGAGTCTATAGTTCACCAACTCTCCCAAGTCAATGCTAAGCCTTTATTAAAATCACAAACTGGCTCCCATAGAGAACGAATTTTGATTTCAGTTTGTATTTATTTTGTCTCCACGTTGTATTAGTCACCATGACCCATCTCCTGTCATCCTAATTGGCCATTCATGTAACCTGGTAGTAAATTTCTGCCAGTGGGCTTTTTCATTTTCCTCTAAAAAGGTAAACCATTTGGACCTGGAATAAACCTTAGAAATGGTTATCTAGATTAATGCCCTTGCTTTACAGGTTAGGAAACCGAGGACTAGAGTAATGGAAAGTGACTTCTCCACAGTCATACAGGTGAAAGTAATAAGCAGCTGAGCCATGGTTAGAACCCAGGTCTTCAGACTCCAAAATAGCATTATTTTCAATGTACCACAGTAGGCTGCATTTAGCCCAGAGTTAGGCATACTTTGAAAACAAGTATATGTGCTTCCTTCCTCCCACATTCAGACATGCACACATCGTAAGGGCCCTCTTGTCTAACCCCCTCATTTCATATTCAAAAGTGACTCAACTGAGAGCCAGGGAGGTTAAGTGACCTATAGGATCACAGATGTAGAGCTGGAAGGGACCCTAGAGTCTATCTGGGCCAACGAGCAAGTGCATGATTCATCAAAGGTTATAGAGGAGGCAGGATTTGAACTCAGGTCCTCTAACTCTAAAGCTAGTGTTCTTCATACTGTACCATACTGCTTCAAAGGTAGAGAGAAGGATGAACCAGGAGCAGTGAAAAGGCAGAATATTAAGAAGGAAAATTCCATCCCCAGATGGCTTCCTTTGCCAACTCTCCTCTGAAACATAATGCTTACTTTAAGGTAAGGAATCTCAGAGCCTTAGGAGAGCAGCCAGTGGTGAGCCCTATGGTTCAATCATTTGTGAGCAAACTCTCTGCAGTTGGAAATCCACAGAACAAACACTTCAGACTTTAGGAACTAAAATTTAGGGACCAGGGAGAGGGTAACTTACTGAAGTAGAAACCTCTTTCTCCGCAAACAAACTGAAGGGCGTCCACCAGCTCAGCTCCACAGAGCGTCTCCGGCCCCGCGGTGGCTGAACTGGTCAAGGTGAGCAAACACAAGGCCAGGTAGAAGAGATGGATGGAGGACACAGTATGCATCTTCACCTGCCAAACAAGCAGAAAGACTGTCATATTTCCCCATCTGGGATGAGGGGGCCAAAACCCCAGCATTCTATGAGGGGCAGTCACAAAGGTATGGTAGTTTGCTTGACAAGACAGCAACATAAGAGAATAAGCTAAGGGGACAAATCAAGGTTCCTTATAGTTAAGAGACTTGGCCCCAGGTAGGGATGCCCAAAGACTTGGGTGCCTGGTCCGATAAATACCTTGTTTTCATTTTTTTGTGTGTGAGAGGCAATTGGGGTTAAGTGACTTGCTCAGGGTCACACAGCTAGCAAATGTGACATGTCTGAGGTTGGATTTGAACTCAGGTCCTCCTGACTCCAAGCCTGGTGTTCTGTCCACTGTGCCACCTACTGCCCCAGGATTTGAATTCACAGCCTTTGACTTCAGAGCCAACATTGTTTCCATCATACCCTGCTCATGTTTTTGGTCTTCTCTGTAAATTGGTATTCTAATGCCACTTTTAATTGGCAATTTTGCACAGGCTGAGCTTGGGGAAAGGGCTTCTTTGGGAGGTAGTAGGGGTATCTTTCATGGGACATCCTCAAGGAGAAGCTGGATGCCCACTTGTCAGTGATGTCTCAGAGGGGATTTGGGTTCCTGCATGAGCTGAACTACATGGTCTCTGGGAGCCCTTCCAACCAGGCACGTACTGGAGTCAGCTCAAACTGGCTTGTGAGAGCAGATTGTTAAATTTTCGGTGTGAGCATTTATACCTCAGAAATCAGAAACACTACGAATTTGGGCTTAGTTCATTGTTTTGGCGTTTGTTTACACTTAAGAAAGGGATGGAGAAAATGTTAATAGTGTAGGTTATGCTGAAAAGTGTGTCCTGTGTACATTTCTCCCCCTGAAGAGCTGGTCATTAAATATCTACCAGAACACCCCTGCTTCTAACTCTAAGATTATGTCACGATAATTCATCATTTTCGAGCTGGTAGATAGGATGCCTTCTAGTCCAACCCCTGCATGTGATAGATGAAGGAACTATAAGGACCATAGAGGTTAAATGACTTGCCAAAGTCACAAAAAGCAAGATCAGAGAAGTTCTTAATGATTACTCTGCTGTGCTTTCTAAGATCACATTGTGTCCTCTTTGCTCTTAAGTACATTTCATTATACTAAAATGCTTTGAAAATTGCTTGTCTGTGTTTCCTATACATGACAACTCTCTATGAACCAGAATGTGTGATTAACTAGAACATTTCATTCCATTCCATTCCAGGAATCCACTCTATCACTAAAGGTCTTGCAATGAGGTTACAAATCTCCATATTTTTTCCTGTTTTTTTTTTAAAATCAGATTTCTCATCTGTGAAATACTAGCAGTTATCACAATCAGTGAAAAATGATACTGGGGGTGGGGGAGGAGAGGGACCAGAAGCCATAAAATATGAGAAATCAGAAATTACATTGGATCATTATGGGGAGACTTCTTTTGGCTGGGAACCTTTGATTTTATTGATATAGGGAGCTCCTCATTAGGAGTGTGTGCTCTGCAGCTTTGAGTCTTAAGGTGCCGCCTAAGGCACATAGAATGACTGGCTCAAGGTCACACAATCAGCAGGTGTCAGAGGAAGGACTTGAATCCAAGGCTTCTTGACTCATAAATCAGATCTCTACCCTCTATGCCATGCTACTCCAAATGGATTTCTACTTCTGAATTCTAAAGTCCATTTCATCCAATTGGAATCGAATCGACAAATATTTAGCGAATGCCTACTGCGCATGTGAAACTTGCCAAACATTTCAAGCCTTTTTTGTTTCTGTGGGTTCCCTTCTTTCTCCCACAACAGTTTTCCCTTCACCTCAGAGGCCCTTATGTCATCATATCCATTTTACAGCTAAATAAATAGAAAGCCCCCCCGCCAATGATGGGACTTGGCCAGTCATAGAGAGAGATACAAAATAGTAATCTGGCCAGGAAATGGATTCCTGAGATTCGAGTCCCAGGTCTACTCTCAAAAAGAATAAAACCTATTTGAAAATGATCATTTGGTTTTCCGTGATGTCAACTCATGTCTCAAAGCTTTGGCTCTTTCCAAAAAATCTTCAAATTTAAGAAGTATAACTTCCCTCTTGGTCTTATCCAATATCAAGTGAAACCAGAGGGAAACTCTGCTGGGACGGTAGGTAAAATGAATTATGTCTCCTGGGCAGGTAGGACATGGAGCAGTAACTGGAATCCATCATTCCAAAGTAGGCTTCTCTGAACCTCATCACAATGACATTTTCATCCAACCCCTTCTCTTTTGAAGACCTGGATGGAATCACTTATTTCCTGACAACTACCATTGCACTCTGTGAACTCTCTACTTAATAGCTTTACATCAGTTGCGAAGTTTGCTAGGTCATTTTAATTAAGATTTCCATATTTGTGGCCAGATTTTTTATTCTTGCACTTGGCAAAGAACCCAAACCCTTGACTCTTGTTAACACAGCATAAATATTTAGCAAATGCTTGTAAAATATACAGCAAAGCATTATAAATAACCAACATGAAATGGAAGAGGTGGTGAAGAGAAGGTTGAACATTTCTTCCATTTTCTTAATGGCATCTCTGAAGGGAAACCACCCACACATCCAAATCCACTGAGGGTATAAGAAACAAGAAGGCATCCAATTTCCATTTTCTTGCTTGGAAATTTGTTTCCTTCTTCTTCCACATTTCCAATAGAAACCCCAACAAATGCACCCCAAACATAACCCAATGTGACTTCAACACTCTCTTTTAAAAAGAGCATGCACCCTTGAAAAACCTTAAAAGAAATCTAGGTATGGCCATTCCTAGAATCTATCATTTCTAACTCATTTCTTCTCCCCACTTCACTCTTTTTTTCTCATCTTCTGCCCTCTTTAATTTTATGCAACTCTGTTCTCCCCAGATCTTGAGTTGGTAGATCAGGCACCTGTAATCACAATTGGCTTTTAATTCCTCACTTCTTAAAAAATCACTTTGGAAAAATTGTCCACCACACAGCCTCAGTGGACTAAACACCAGGATATATGTACATATGATATATGTAATAAAATATACATTTGTATATAAACTATGCTATATATGCAATATACATTATATACATATATACCACACACATGCACATACATATATATCCACACATATGTACCTATATATGTATACATATGTCAAAACTTTATGTCTTTAACAGCTCATTCAGACAGAAAACATTAAGGCAAGTTATAAGCATAAATCTCCAGTACTGAACTACTTGGACTTTTCAAAAGTTTTCAGCTGGGTTACATTGTAAGATAAACATCAGCACTTTAGTCCTAGGACAAGATAGATCCTCTAGTGATTTTTCCTTTAATGAAGGCCAAGGGAACAGTCCAGTACACCCACAGAGAGAACCCGAAAATTTATCCACACAGTGTTCCAAAAAAGAAAACAATAAAGAGCTTGCCTGTGAGGGAAAAGTTTGAAAGAAGTAGACCCATATGTTCATCATTTACTGTGGCTCCTTTATTTTACCAAAAGGAAGAAAGAAAAATGAAAGAAATAAGAAAGGAAAAGAGAAAGAAACTCAGAAAAAAAAGAAAGGGAGAAGAAAGAAAAAGAAATCTAAACTAAAAACACCGATCCCTCAAAAGTCCTTCAGGAACCCAATCTACAGAGAAAACTTCTTTGATCTGAGTTTTAATTAAATGGCCCCTCAATTGATTCAAGATGTCTGGGCTCTAGTCAAGGGGGCCAAGGAAATTGCAGGGTAATATTCATAAGAAAATACTCACGGAGGTGTGACAATTGGGTTGCAGGTCTTTTACAGCAGGTCAGGGTGGGTATTATGTGGCTGATGTGAATTGAAAGCTGAAGACTTTAAGAAACATGTGCTGCTCTGTGGGTGGGGTTTATGAAAGCATCTAGTTACATTTGGACACCCAGGGCAGGTATACCAGGGGACTGGGTAAACGGCCTTTTGTCCATTCAAACACTAGGCTCACTACACAGCTGGAATTCCAGCGGGTCCTTCCAGTCCCCCGTCCCTCATCCCACCCCCACCCCTCCAGTAAAGAGACCATTCCACTCTGATTACAACCCCACAGGATTGGGGCAGGTCAGTCAAATGCCCAAAGTGCCTGGCTTACCTTTCTCACCTCTTCCCCCCTGACTCCACTATTTGGAAATGTTTGGAGTCATGTGGAGTGGGAGGTGAGGTGGGGGGCAGAGAACTAAGCCCATGAGCAGGACCCTGGTGGCTCACTTAATTGCATTTTAAGGTTGGAGCCAAGTCATTTACCCAATTTAGATATAGGAGGAAAAAAGTGACTCCCCATGGGTTTTTCCATCTCTGAAAAGTGCCCAGCACACAGAACAGAAGGATTTGGTAAGTTGGTTGCAAAAGGGCAAAAGTTGCGCCAACATGTAGGTACGATGTAATGACGTGGACTCTGCCACATGCCACATGCCACATGCCTGTGTGTTGGACAGGACCCCAGACAAAGACAATTGGTTGCTTTTCATGCCTTTTATAACACTGATATTCTCAGGGTCGAAATCAATGAGTCCCCTCCAGGGGGTCAGGACCGGGTGCTCCCCGGCATATGGGTCCCAGAAATGCCCAAGTCCCTGATTTGTCTAATAAAGTCTCTCCCCCCACCACTCCCCATGGGATGATTGAAAGAACAGTGAATGAAGGTTGCCTTTAAGCAACAGCTACCATTTATGAATTGTGCTGGCGGTGGTGGTGTCCCCGGCACAAAAGTGTTAGCAAATTGCAAAAACACCCGTCTCCAAGGCTCTGATTGTGTCAAGAATGGAAACTTGAACAGGGGCCAGGGGAGAGAGCCGAGAGAGAGGTCAGTGCATCCCCAGCCAGCCAGGTTTACCTACTCAGAGACCTGCTACCAGCGAGCCCAAAGGAGAGAGCTCTCTGCCATGAAACCCCACAGCTAAACTTTTGCCTCCAGAAGCCCTCCCCAGAAGGGAGAAGTTGGACAGGCAGCTGCCGGAGTAATTTCCGCTTTCCTTATACAGTATACATTTGTTCTCGTCTATAGGAATATATGCAAGGTCAGCAAGAGTCGCAAAGGTTGATTTCCCAAAGAGCCAACTCAATTTACCTCTAACTTTGAATGGCCAAAGTCGGAGCTAAGTGCCTACATAGCCAACGTCAGGAGTTTAGCCACCAAGATAATATGCAAAAGTTCTAACATCAACCCCTGGGTGCCACTCAGGACACATATTCCATGGATCACAGTCCCAGTCCTGACAAAGTTGCCGAAACGAGCCCCCAGGGTTCAGAGGATAACATCTGCACCTGCAGAAAACAGCTGGGAGTTTCTGTTCCCCCCGGGGGTTCACAGCCTCCGACTATAGATAAGATGCAAAGGAATCTTCAGCAATGATATACATGAAAGCTTGCAAAAGTGAAAGTCAGTCCAAGTACCTGCAGCAGCTTTCCTCATCCTGATTGTCTTCCGTGCATATGCAACTTATTCCCCAGAGCTATTTTCTAGACCCCCCTCCCCAACAAAATTGCACAGTCAGCAGTTTGCAAATTGCCTTCACCCCCTTCAAGAAACAATGTAATTTAAAAGTAAACACCACTCCCAGACGGAGAGCATGCAACACACCAAAAATTGAAAAATATAATCAAATGAAATAAAATACCCACATGCTTGCAAAGAGTAAGAAAGATTTACCTTCAAGAAATCACAAAGGCAGCACTTAGAGAATTGCGTTGAAAGACTGTTGAATTTGTCCATTGCTTCTGAAGTGCAAAGTCTGAAAATGAATTGGTGAGCAGTAATAATGGGAGAAGAGGAATCCAGAGAGATGGGGAATTTGTCGAGAGCTATGTCACATTTCAATTTTGAGGACTTTATTCCATTGCGCAGGCTCTAGCCGCTCTGAATTTAGCAGTGACAGTGAGATTTAGCAAACAGAAGAGGGATTTAGAGAAAATCCTCACATTTATCTACAAAACACAGACACTGTAGACAGGAAACAGCTGGCGGAACGTTTGCCTTCTCTCTCTCTCCCTCTTCTGGCAAAGTTATCAAGTAAGGACTTTTTTGGGCATGGTGACAAATAACATCATACCTTTGCATTTTAAAACTAGAGCACAGAAGCATTTCTCTGCCCCCCCCCCCCCCCACTCTCCGAAAAGAATGTGTGTTAGTGGTAGGGTTAGCAGACATTAAAATCCTTGGGCTGCCACAGAAAACAAGCAGTTGTATGATAATTAACCCTTCCCTGGGCCGAGAAGCACATTTGCCCGTACACCTTAGTAGCTTCTCAAGAGCAGAAGGGGGGGGGAGTTGGTGGAGGGGGGGGGGGGTTCGGTGTGTCTTTGTCTCCTAGCGCAGAGCAAAGATTCTCTCCAGGCAGCCAGCCTTCCAGGTTTAACCATGAAATGACCAGAGAGGGGGAGAAGCTGGCTCCCCAGCAGCTGCTGCCCCCCGGTGAACCCTCACTTGTAACACACGGGAGCAAATACCTCGGTTAGCTCCCAGCAGCCACGTGAGGGGGAATGATCTCATTTCCTAGAACCTACATTAAGGGGAATGCAGCGATGCAATCGGCCTACTTTAGGTCACTGTCTCATGCTCTTTGCCCGGTATCCTGGTGCTGGGCTGTCCAGTCAGCCATAAAGCAAAATGAAAGAAAGAAAAAAAGAAAATTCTCCTTCTTTCCTTCCTGACTACTCCCAGAGAGGGCACCTGAGAGCTCATTATTTTCCCCCTCCTTCTTTCCCCTTGCCTACCTTGACCCTCTTTGGGGATTTTTTTTGCCCCCTCCAATTTGTGTATATTCTGAAACAACACCAGCTGGCCAGTAATACCATCTCCAGGGTTATGATGTCATGCAAATCCCTCCAGTGTGCTAGTGGTTTTGCGGTGTGCTCCAAAGCCAGCTGTTTTTCTATTTATAATATATACTTTGCATCTCCACTCTTGGCCATTGAGAATCCGGTTGTGATATTTTATAGACACGATTTGTCCTGCTCCTTAGAGACGAGGGAGATAAAAGGAGGGGGATTATGGAACAAGGTGGGAAAAACAAGAGAAGAACTCAATCCTTCCCTAGAAATTGGTCAAGTAGGGTCTGATTGATTTCTAGGGACCCTTAAATGGTCTGGAGTTTGAAGTTATAACCTTGTACTGACTGGGGGGCTAGTTTGGCCTTTGGGGCTCTCTTGTGGAATGGTGTTCTGTTCCAGAGGTGGGCTTTATTTTTGGCTTATAGACCTTTCATCCAAGGGAGCTCAGCAGGTTTTGAAAAATGGGTTGATTGATGCTTTCTGAGTGGTTATGGACCCCATAGCAATTATCACCTTTTGAAATCTAAGGCTTTTAAAGCTGTGGATTATTCCTCCAGCAGCCCTAAACTGGACCTCTGCACATTTATTGATGGGTTCATGTCTAATACAGTTATGTACTAGAGCCCTAGCTGGAGAGCCAGAGAATCTGAGTTCAAATCCCAGCTTTGCTACTTGTTACATGTGTGACATTGGATAAGTTCTGGGCCTCAGTTTCCTAATCTGTAAAATGTGGATGTTCTGGGGTGTATGTGTGTGTGTGTGTGTGTGAACTAGAAAGCCTTTTAGGTTCCTTACAGATTGAAATCTGTGATCCTGTGAGACAATATGATTCTAGATAGAAGAAGATGTGACAGCTCTCCCATGTCAGGTTTTGGGGAAAGGACCAGCTTTCGTTGAATAGGGCAATATAGGCAGAGTCCATTTTCCCAATAGGAGGCAGCGCGTTACGATGGAAAACACATTGTCTCTGGAGTTAGAGGTTGTTGTTGTTGAGTCGTTTCAGTCGTGTCTGACCCTCTGTGACCCCATTTGGGGTTTTCTTGGCAAAGATACTGGAGGGGTTTGCCATTTCCTTCTCTAGCTCATTTTACAGATGAGGAAACTGAGGCAAACAGGGTGAAGTGATTTATCTGGGATCACACAGCTAGTAAGTGTCTGAAGCCAGATTTGAACTCAGGAAGATGTATCTTCCTGAGGCCAGCCCAGTACTCTGTCTACTGACTCACCTAGCTGCTGCTCCTAGAGTCAGAGGACCTGGGTTCAAATCCTACCTCCGATACTTGCTATCTGACATACCTGAGGAAAATCACATAAGTCCTTGGGCTTCACTTTTCTCAGGTGTAAAAGGCAGGGTAGGGCTAGAGAGGGTAGGCTAGAGAGACTTTAATAAAGGTCCTTGCTTAGCTCTACATCTATGATCCCATGAACCATGATGCCATTGATGAAGGAGAGCTCCTGCTATGGAAACTCCCTATATGGACACAGATTAGCATTTTGTCTGTAAACTATGGTTGTGCAATAGGGATTCTTAACCTGAGGTCTGTGAATTAAAAAAAAAGGATCATTATTCAATATAATTGGTTTCCTTTTTAATCCTGTGTATTTTATTTTATTATTACTATTTTTTGCTTTTAGAGACATTATTCAGAAAAAGGATCCATTAGGCTTCACTGACCTTCCAAAGGGATATATGATACAAAAAAGATTAGAAACTCCTGTTCAGGAGTTTTTTGGGAGTGCTGAGAAATTGTAACTTACCCTGGGATACTCAGCTCCTGAGTGTCTGGAGTTGGGATTCCAACACAGATCTTTGTGACTCCAACAGCAGTTAGGGGGCACCATAGTGCACAGAGCACTGGGTTTGGAATCAGAAAGCCTCATCTCCTTGAGTTCAAATCTGGCCTCACTTACTAGCTGTGTGATCCTGGGCAAGTCACTTAACCCTGTTTGCCTCTGTTTCCTCATCTGTAAAATGAGTTGGAGAAGGAAATGGCTAATCACTCCAACATCTCTGCTAAGATAACTCCAAATGGGGTCATAGGGAAAGGGATACCACTGAAAAAAAAATGACAACAACCACGCAGTTCATGACTCCAAGGCTGGCCCTCTATCCATCCCACTACATTGCCTCGTAAGTATAACTGCTCTATCACAAAATCATGACAGGAGGGAGAATGATTTTTCAAATTACAATAAGGTTTGCCCTCAGGATTGCCTCTAATACCATATTCCCCTTGCCCTTCAGTCATTTTTCAGTCATGTCTGACTCTTTGAGACCCCATTTGGGGTTTTCTTGGCAAAGATACTGGAATGATTTTCCATTTCCTTCTCCAGTTTATTTTATAGTTGAGGAAACTGAGGCAAACAGGGTGAAGTGACTTGCCCAGGGTCACACAGCTGGTGTCTGAGGCTAGATTTGAACTCAGGTCTTCCTGACTCCAGGCTTGGCGCTCTACCTACTGCACCACCTATCTTCTCCAATAATGCATTTAGTATGCAATTTTTATTTAGAAAAATCATTTTCTATTCAACTTTCTATAAAGACTCCTGTTGTGAAAGGTGAGGGTCTAACATTGGGGGACTTCACCAGTGTGCATTGTAAACTAGGCTTAAGAGGTGTCACCTCTGACACATGCTAAGGGCAAACCATTTTGTATCTCTGGGCCTCAGCTTGTCCATCTGGTCAATGGGGATGTGAATTCTTCCATTTCCTTCTTCACATGCTTGTAATTAGGAAAGTGTTTTGAAAGCTTTAAGACTGTGTAGAACAAGGAGGCCTTTCTTATTGTCTGTGTAGGGTTGCACTCTCCATTTTATAGGGTGTTAGCAATGCCTGGAGAGAAGATGTTGTCTAGTGGATAGAAGCCTGACCTTAGAGCAGAGAAGACCATGTTTGAATCCTGCTATGACACATACTGGCAAGTCATTTAACCTGGATTGGCCTCAGTTCCTCCTCTGTAAAGTGGGGACACACTAGAGAAGGAAATGCTAAACTACTGCAGCATCTCTGCCAAGAAAACTTTCTCCATGGGGTCACGTAGACTTGAACACGACTGAACAACAATAGAGATGGTGAAACTGAAGCTCAGAGAGGTTATATAATTTGCCTTAGGTCACACAGCTTGTAAGAGTCAGAGGGAGTATTCAAACCCCAATTCTGTCTTAACTCCAGGTCAAGTGATACTGAAGTGCATGAAAGACTGGAAAAGAGAAGTGACTTTTTAAAGTCAGAGAGCAGAATTATCTATCCTGTTGTATGTATAGAACACATATCACTGGCATCATAGAGGGGACTTGAGTTCAAATGCCAACAATGTTACCTACTACCCCTGTGCCACCTTGAGGAAGTCAGTTCCCTGCCCTCTACCTAGACCAGAGGAGACTGGTCTAGATGACCGCTGAAATCTCAGCTCTTAACCCAAGATTCTTTGGACATGCCTAATCCTAAATATTGGGCAGCTAGGTGGCACCATAGTGCATAGAGAAATGGGTCAGGAAGACTCATCTTTGTGAGGTCAAATTTGCCCACAGACACTTACTAGCTGTGTGACCCTGGGCAAGTCACTCAACTATTAAAAATAGTGTGATTCTTTCTATCTCTAATGCTCCTTCCTGTCACTTGCCTCTGAAACTCAGTTGAATTTTTTTGAGAAATAGGTCACTGTGTGCTCTCTGGATCCCCCTCCCCTGCCTCTTGGCAAAATATTTAGTGACAAAGTCAAAGATCTTGATGTGGTATCTCTCTAGTCAACCATTTCAGTATACTAATTCAAGCTAGCTCTCAAATGAGAAGCAAAGGGTGCTTCAGTGGGAATTCAGAGAACCTGCATTCAAATCTCTGCTCTGCTATGTGCCACTCTCAGGCAAGTTGTTTAACCAGTCTGGATCTCAATTTCCTCATCTGCAAAGTGGGCAGGTTGGACCAGATGATAACTGACCTCCCTTCCAATTCTAAAAAATATGATCTTATGCTCCATGTCTGGATCAGGGGCAAACTGGAGTGTCCTTCTTCGGTGTGTTGCTCAGCTCCCTTACAGAATACACAGCCTGCCCTGTGTTCCCTATTGTGATTTCCACATATTTTAATCTTTCCAAGATGTTTGAAGGAGCTCACAAGCTTATTTGAAGGCCTGTAACCAAGTCGGCTGTGATCTCTCAGAATTCACAGTGTGCATATCACCTTACGCCACCGATTTAATAAATGTTGCTTGGGAAGACAGAAGGCCCCACTTACTTGATCAAAGTCCTGGCCTCCTTGGGTCCTGACACACCAGCTCAAGAAGGCCTTCCATTCCATAGTCCCAATTACCTCAAGGGATAATTGGCTTTTAATTTATGCCCCCTTGAATCAAATAAAACCGAAATTGCAGCAAGCCCTAATTGCCATCAGCTTTGCTGGTGGAAACATTCAGATGCTGGAGATCAGTTTCCAATAGGGAAAGCAATTTCCTGCAGTGATTATTGTATATTTCAATTTGGAAAATGGTCCACATTTCTGCGCAGGGTGATAGGAATATGTCGCAGTGTAATAACTACTGGAGAAAAGGTCCGTTTTTTTCCCCTGGCAAATTCCAAGAACAAAAAATGAAAAAACCATAAGCAATAAATGTGTCATATGATTACTCGTCAACATTTGGATACTTACATGGTGACGTGCTCCTGTGGAAAATAACAACACTCCTGTATAACACTACCATCCCCGATGACAAAAAACTACCCTTAGAAACTGGAGATGCCAAGGTGGACACCAGTCTCAGTTCAGGTCACCAAGCCCCATTTAATCTGACCCTAAGGGTCATTCTCAAATTCCTAAATGCTTATAGGGCTTGGTGCCTGGCAAAGGCCCCCGGTGAGATTGGGGAATTGTGCACCACCAAAATAGATAGCTGTAAGGATGCGCTCATGGTGAGATCATCCAACTCCTGTTTTCACCTTTTGAATTTGTAATGCCTGTGGGATATAAATAACTCTTCCCCAAAGACTTTTTTCTTGCCTGGTATATTGGCATAAGGCTGCAACCTCAGAAGACTTCTGACACCATTCTAAAAAGAAGAGACTTGTTTGCTTCTTAAAATGCAGGCGGATTCAGGTCAATGCAAAGAGGAAGAAGGGGCCAATATGTTAAGCTCCAAACTGTCTTCTCAGAATATAGGACTCTAGGTGACTCACTTCACTTTTCTGGTCTCAGGTTCCTTATCTACAAAATAAGGAGGTTAGAGTCAATGACCTTTGTGATCGCCCCAGCTCCAAATCTACAATCCCAAGATCTTTTCAGCATGAGGGGCTTTGGGCAAGTCGTTTAAACTTTTGGGGGCCAGTTGACTCAGCTGTGAAATGAATGAGTCGTACTCAATGACCTTGATAATTTCTCTTGCTCTGATTCTATACTTTTGGGATCAGGACCTTAAAGAGAAATCTAGTTTAAAAAACAGCCACCACAGCTTCATTTTATAGATGGAGAAACCTAGGCACAGAGCAGGAAAGTGAAGTCTTGATTATATAGGAAGTGGGTAGCAGTCAAAGCTAAGGGCATGAGTGGGGGAGGGGGGAGCAGAATCACCAAATTTTGCATCCGATTTTCTCCTGGGTCCTGGGTTCAAATCCTGACTCTGCTACTTTTGCATGTAATCTTGGCCAAGTCTAGGCCTCAGTTTCCTGATCTGTAAAATGAGGTTAGACTAGAAGGTCTTTAAAGGCCCTTCCAGTTCTAATTCTGTGACTTGTGATTTAAACCATGGTCCTCTGATTCTAATTCCATTGTTCTTTCCGGTATGTCATGCTTTTCCCTTGACCACCAAGTGCACCAAACACTGGGCTAGATATTGAATGTGACACACTGATTAATAAGGAAAGGTCTCTGTCCTCAGAGAGCTTACAGTCTATCAGGGAAGGGGACTAAGTCACCATGGCAGTAGCCAAAAATTAATCCCAATAAGCAAATGCAATTGGAGTTCAGCAGAGAGGCAGATTGCATTCAGTTGCTAGGATAAGGAAGTTCCTAGAATCCCATAATCTTAGAGTTGGAGGAGATGTTTGAAACCATTAAGTCCAACCCATACCTGAAGAGTAACCCCTTCTACAACAAACTTTGAAGATGATCATTTAATCTTTGCTGAGAGTACTCTAGACATTAATACCTAAGGCAGCTTATTCTCAGATAGCCTTTCAGACACCCCCAACTTATATAGTGCCTCCTTCTGGCTTTCTATACTTTCTACTTATTGGTCCTAGTTCTGTGCTCTGGGCCCAAGAAAAACAAGAATAATCCCTCTTCCACATGACAACCCTTAGAATACTTGGCTCAAGATGACATTTGTACCAGCTTCTCCCACTCCCCCACCTTCACCTCTCTCTCTCTCTCTCTCTCTCTCTCTCTCTCTCTCTCTCTCTCTCTCTCTCTCTCTCCCCCTTCTCCTCTTCTTCAGGTAAACATCCCCTACTTCTCTGAATGATTCTTATACACCATAAATTCAATGCCCTAGCTGGCCCCTTCTGGACATTTTTCATCTTGTCTAGTCTTCATGGAAAAGATAGAATGCTGAGTGATCCTTCAAAGGTGATGGGGAAGGTGGGGAAGGCATGAGCAGAAAGAATGCAAGATGCAAATAGATGCGTGAATGAAAAGACTATATTCAGGGAACATGAAATCATCACAGCATAGGTCTTCACCTGGAAAGACCATGCAACGCCCTTCCCCCCACACCTCACTTTACAGATGAGGAACCTGAGGCACAGAAAAGGGTTAAGTGACTTGCATAGAGTCACACAGCTAGTAAATATCCAAAGTGGAATTTGAACTCAGGTCTTCCTGACTCCAAGTCTAGCTCTGCCTATTTACCATATTCCCTAATTTTCCAGCTTGGCTGGAGTATAAGGACACACAAAGGAGAGTACTACAAGGTAATACTGGGAAAGCATGTTGGTACCAGATTATGTCAATCTGAGGAGTTTGGACTTTCTTTCAATGGGACAGAGGGAGTTATAGGAAGTATTTGAATGAGGGCATGACATAAATAGGACTTCCATTATCAAGCTGAATCTGGTAGCACTGAGTAGGATGAATTGGGATGAAGAAGCACAGAAGGGGAATGAAGAAACTAACTAGGAGTTTGGGGTAATAGGATTGTTGATTGAAATCAAAACAGTATTTCTCCCCACAGCTAGAAAAGACAAGAACAGAGACTTTTAAAGCAATAAGAGTTGTTCTTCCATTCCTCTACTTGGACATTGATGGCTCCTGAAATGCCAAAAAAAAAGATGCTTTCTGAACACATGTAGAGATGAAAGCCTTCCTAAGTTTGTGACCCAGTATGGTGTGCTGAGAGCAAATGGAATGTTGACAGAAGAGGGCAGGAGAAACCATAGGGAAGGAAGGGGCTTCTTGGGTAAAGGAAGGAAGCCAATGGTGAGAATCTAATGGTTCCTCTCCACTGGCCCAATTTAAATGGACACAATGGAATGAAGGCACCTCCTCTGAAATTCACAGTTGTTCCTATTTATGGGCTCCTTCTACAGGAATGGAAAAATGTGGGTGCCCTCTAGTGTGTGGCTCACAAAATACCTCTCCATTCCCCTAACTTTCCAAGGGACTATAGCCTTTGATAGGCATCAAAAACAAAACAAAACAGAATCAGAGGTTAACTTAGTACAGTTTGTTACTAGCCATTGGGAAAAACCAATAACACCTTATACTGATAACAATATAGTATAGCAACAATAACACCTTTTAGTGATATATTGCTCCATGGATAGATTTCAAAGGGTCTCTTAACTTAGATGGCAAAAATACATATTTGTTTCTATGTAATTGCTTTCCTTTGTAATCCCGTGTATTTTATTTTATGCATTTAAAAACATTATTCTGAGGAAGCATCCATAGGCATCATCAGACTAACTGCCAGATGGGTCTTTGGCATAAACAAAGTTAAGAACCCCTGCCTTAAAATGATAGCATCATAAACTTACAAGTGGAAGAGACAAAGCATAGAGGCTATTGAGTCTAAACCCTCCCCCCCTCCCCCCCCTTTTTTTTTTACAAATGAAGAGACTGAAATAAAGTGGATTAAATGAGTTACCTGGGATCATACAGCTAGCAAGTATGCGAAGTGGGTTTGAACACGGATCTTTCTGACCAATGCTCCATTCTCTACTCCACTTTCTTTCCATTATTCCCAGTTTGCAGATGAGGAGATTGAGGGGCAGAGAGGCCAATTAATTTGCCCGTTGGCAACCTGGCCAGTAAATAACAAAGCCAGAACTCTAATTCATGGACTCAAAGCCCAGGGCTCTTGTATGGATGTGAACTTAAGACCTCAGAGGAGGAGGTTGAAAGTTCCTACCCTCAAATATAACTTTGGAGATAAATGTTTAAGTAGAAATATAAATAAAATATATGTATAATATAGTGTATGTTATAGTATATTGCATGTACAGTATATTGTATGTATGATATAAACTAAATGTATAAATAGAAATATAAATAAACTATATTATAATATACTATATGTTGTATATGTATGATATATAAATAGAAATACAAAAATATATTTATGATATATAATGTGCATGGTCTATAATATATGTGTAATATATAATGTGTATGATACCTGCAATAAATCTATAAATAGAAATATAAATAAAATAGATGTATAACATATAAACATAAATGTATAAATAGGAATATCACTTGTCTATTTGCTAAGTGTTCTTCCCTGATATAGATTAAGCTACTATTTTTAGGAGTTCACAATTCAAATCTGTGTGACCCTAGGCAAGTCACTTAACCCTGTTTGCCTCTGTTTCCTGATCTGTAAAATGAGCTGAAGAAGGAAATGGCCAACCCCTTCGGGATCTTTGCCAAGAAAACCCCAAATGGGGTCACAAGGAGTCAGACAGAACTGAAAAATGACTGAACACAACAAATAGTTCCTGGCACATAGTAGGCCCTTAATAAATGCTTGTTCACTGACTGACTAATTGACCACATACATCTTTCATAGGATCGTAAATCTGGAGTTTGAAGGGACTTGTGAAGTCATGTAATCCAACCACCAGGCAACTGAGTGGCTTAGTGGCTCCAGCGATGGACCAGAATTTAGTAAGATCTGAGTTCAAATCCTCCCTCATGTACTTGTTGTGACCCTGGGCAAATTATTTAACCTCCCTTAGTTTCCTCATCAATGAAATGAAGGGGTTCAACTCGAGAGTCTCTAAAGGTCCCTTTCAACTCTAAGTTTATGATTCCATCATGTCATTTTATGTTTGAGGAAACCAAAGCCTGGAGAGGAAAATTGCTTTGCCCCACATCACACAGGTAGGGTCATAAGTGGGAACTGAGCCCATATCCTCTGCCCCTAGGACTAGTGCTCTTTCTGTTATGTGCACACAACAATGGAATAACTTGGGGGAGGAGTAAATGCTAGGGGTGAAGGGGTGAGGGTAAGGAGGGGATCAGGAAAGGCTTAATAGAGATGAAACTCCCTGGATCTTTAGGTGATTGAAATCAGGTAGAAACAAAAGGATTCCCATTAAGGCTCATTCTTAGTTCAAAGTATCAGAGTTGTCTGTATAAAATTCCCATGGATATGTGTGTGTGTATATATGTGTATGTATGTATGCATGTACATATGTTTGTGTGCATGTGTGCATGCATCTGTGTATGTGCAAATGTATGTGTGCATGTGTGCATGTATGTGTGTATACGTGTGTGTGTGTTCAAATCCTCTGCCGCTTACTGCTTATTTGACCTCGGGTGAGTCATATCTCTGCTCTGAGCCTCAGTTTCCTCCTCTTAAAAGTGAAGTCTGACAAGGTGGCATCTCCAGCCCTCAGGAAGACCTGAGTTCAAATTCAGCCCCAGAAACTTACTAATGTATCAGTTGTTATTTATAATAATACAAGTAACACAGAGTCTGCACGGTCTAGTGACCTCAGAGATACCTGGGTTCAAATCCTGCTGTTCCCCTCCCTTCATTCTTCCCTATACCCACTTTTTTCAGCATTCTTTTGGGTCTTGTCTCCTCCTATCAGATTGTAAGCTTTTTGAGGGCAGGGGTCTTTGTTTTTATCTGTATTTGTATCCCCAGTGCTTAAACAGTGCCTGGCACATAGTAGGTGCTTAATAAATGTTTATTGATGTGTTGACTGAACACATGCTAACTGTGTTACCCTATCTTTCTAAGCTGCTAAGTTACAAATCTGTTTTGGCTACAAAGCTGTTTCCTGCTAGGAGCTCTGTCTACACATGAAATCACAGGTCTAGACAACAGAAACAGGTAGAAATATATACAGATTGATAAGTCAGTGGCTTCATATCTACCTGATAACAAAATCTGAATTCCAAGTTGTCCTTTATATAGCACTGTAAGGTTTCCAGATCACTTTGCATATATTATTTCACTTGATCCTAAGAAAAACCTTGGGAGTAGGTGCTGTTATTGTTTGAATTTTACAGGTAAGGAAACTGAGGCAGAGAGTAGTTAAGTAACTTGCCCAGCTGGTAAGTGTCTAGGGGCAGGATTGGAACACATTAGAACTTCCTGACCCAGTCTAGCATGGTGTGCCATAATCCTGCCGTATTTATTTGCTGAAACTCTCTACACATATCCAAAGCTAATAATGCTATGGGCATTTCTAAGAATTTTTCACAGCCTGGAGAGTGCACCTTTAATCAATCATTCAAAAGTCACTTATTTAACATCTACCATGTATCTAGCACTGTGTTAGGTATTTGGGTTGCAAAGGTAAAAATAAATGAGCCCTATGCCCTCAAAGAGCCTACATTCCCAGGGAGGGGAGACAAGAACATACATGAGTATGTATATAGTGCATGCAGGTCATTTAGAGAGAAGGGAGCTAGGAGGTGAGGGCATCAGGGAAGTCTTCATGCAGAAGGGAATGTTTAGACTAAGTGTTGAGGTAAGAAAGGGGTTTTATGAAGCAGGAGTGTATGGGAAGGAGAATTCCACACACACAACCCACATGTGTATCTGTATAACAGATGTGGGTATATGTATATACAAGTGTATAGATCCATATGTGTACATGTATGTGTGCATGTAGATGTGTGTGGTTTTGGGCAGGTGTATAAATGTTTATATATATGTGTGTATATATGTGTATATATCTATCTATCTGCATGCTTATGTGTATGTGGATATGTGGGTATATGTATAGTTCTGCACATGTGTGTATATATGCATTATATGTGTGTGTGAATACATACATGTATATACACATGCACGGAAATGTATATTAGTTGAAAGATTTAAAAACTAAGCAGAGAGGTTTATATTTTATTCCAGAGGGTATATGAAGCTACTATAGTGAATTGAATAGAGGAGAGAGACACAAGATCTGATTTGTTCTTAAGGAAAATCACTTTGACAAGTGGCACCTTTGAAAGCTAAATTGAAGGGGGTATCCCAGAGATGCTATTATTGAATTCTATGTCATCCAGTGCCCCTGTCCAGGCTGCTGGGCCACCTGGCCTCTGCCTGGATCTGCCTCCGAGCTGACTCACTCCACTGTCCATGCCTCCCCTCCCTACTCCATGAACTCTGCCTCGCCTTCTCCACTATTACATTTCTTGGCTGCCTCTCTGGTGGCTTATGCTTTTCAAAGAACTTTCCATATCCATGATGTCACTTAATCTCCTTAGCAGATTTCATAGGTTAGATTCAGTGATCACTTTTGGTTCTAGAAAACTAATAATACAACACAATCAGCAGTACCAACGTACCTGCTAACCACTTTTGTGATTTTAGGAAATCTGCTTAACCTCTCCGGGCCTTAGTTTCCCTTCTGTAAATGAGAGCATTTGGCCGGATGACCTCCCAGGATTCTTCTAGCTCTACTTCGATGGTTCTATAATGACTCTATGTCTTAAGGATTTGCTTGGACTTCATTGAAGGTAGACGTAGAAACTCAACCCACCGGTGGAGATTGATACCTCTTTGCAAACTTGTAGGTTTAAAGAGTTGGGGGGTGGGGGTGGGGAGAACTGGAGAGCTTAAGTAATTTGGATAAACACAGCTAATATGTGTCAGAGGCCGGGTTTCAACTCCAGGTCCCCCTGACCTGGAGGCTTATTTCGCCATGGTCCTTGCTATCTCCCTGCTATGACTTTCCCCAGTAGAATGGGGAGAGCATTATTATACAGTTAGTAATAAGAATTGCCTTTTCTATAAGGTTTTCAAAGGATTGTCAACCAATCACTGGGAACTCTTTGGATTCAGAAACATTTCTCTTTCCTTTAAATTCCTTGTTGATCCTATTCAAAAATCTATGGCAAAGAGGGAAAAAAATTCTCTAGGTAGATACAGTCTGTGCATAGATAAGGAAATACAAAGTAGAGGAGATCCAATTTCGTGAAGGACAGAGCACTAAGAGATAAGGAGATAATACATTTAAAAATGTATTCATGCCTTTCTCCAGTTTCTAGAATTATTTTAATTAATAATTTTTTCTCATCACCTAAATTTTTCTTGTAACACTTCCTTTCCCATAGAACCAGCCCTTATAACAAAGAACTTTTTTTTGTTTAGAGAAAAGAAGACAAGAAAAGGAGGAGGAAGACAGGAAAATATAATTCAGCAAAATCAATAATAGATTAAAAAAATCTGACATCATATGCATTATCTGATGTCTGGAAAGGAGTGGGGAGAAACATCTTCTTATATTTCATCTTTGGGGCCAAGAATGGCCCCAAATCTTGATAATTTTGTAACATTCCATTTTAGATTGTTTTGTGGTCATTGTTCTTTCCACTTCCATTATCGCATTCACTGTATATATCATTTTGCTGTCTCTCCCTCACTTTGCATTAGGTCATATCAGTCTTTCCATGCTTATTTGTATTTTCTCACATTTGGCATTTCCTACAAATACTATTCTATTACCTTCAGGTATTCCAATTTGTTAACCATTTCCCAATTGGTCAGTATTTATTTTGTTTCAAGTTCTACCACAAAAAGTCACAAATTTAATTTTTATGTAATTTGTTGCCTACCATGCTACACTCAATGCATCTCCATAAGAAACAAACCAGCCAACTCTCCCCACCTCTTTCAAAAAAAAATCAGTCAAGCAATACAAATGAACTCATTAACCAAATCTGATGGCATCTGCAACATTCCACACCCACGGTTTGCTACTTCTCTAAGGAACAGATTTTTACTGTTTTTTTTTTCCATTTATATTGTTGTAGTCGTGTATATTGTTTCACTGCTTTTGCTTATTTCATTGTGCATCAGTTCAAGCAATTCTCAGGTTTCTTGGAATTCTTCATATATATCAGTTCATAGAGTGAAATCATATTCTATTAAAGGACAATGATGTGTTTAGTTCTTCTCAGTTTGATGGGCATCTACTTTGTTTCCGTTGTTTGTGAATGTTGTGGCTTTCGGTCTAGGGTGATGAGATCTAAGATGACTTTTCCAGAGTTACATGGTTAGAATGTATCAAGCTCAGGTCTTCTGACCTCAAAATTAGTCCTCTATCTACTATTACCCGCTCCCTCTCAGAAAACAAAAGAAAAAGAGAAAACTAAAGAAAAGAAAAAAAGAAATAACCCAAACCAAAAAAAAAACTTGCATAGGGGCTGGAAATTAAGTTAAAATGACCTCAAAAGGTAACCTAGTTAACTCAATTCAGCAAGAACCAATGGCTGGCTTTGTCGGTAGAGTAGCCTGTCCAGAGCCTGGTTCTTGGGCTTTTATAGTTCTTCAACTCCACTTCACTCCCCATTCTGGCCCATTCTAACAAAAGCTCTGTAACCTTGGAGTTCTGGGACATTATTGTTTTGGATGCTTCAACAATCAATTATAGTACCTTTTAAGACAATTGTCCCATGGATGAGGATGGAGAGCTTCTGATATATGCCTCGGTTTTCATTGACCTTCCCACGAGTTCAAGGTGTGTAAGCCTTTTTATGGACAACAGGGGCTGTTTCATTCTTATTTTTTTATTTCCAATCGTGAATTGTACACAGTAGGTGATTAATAGATACTTGATGGACTAGTTTTGAGGCAGTGTGATCAAGTTCTCTCCTTGCTGGCTATTTCTTTGGCCTCTTTCTGTTGGCCGCTCCTTGATTTTTTTTTTCTTCTCTTTTCTTTTCTTGGCTAGTGGGGACTAGCTGAACTGGCTTCCTAGGTCCTTTCATCAATTGTTCCCTGGCTTCTCCTCCCTGTATTCTTTGTAAGGAAAATGGTGACTTCAGATTTGGACCCCATTCGAGGTAGATAGCTGCCAACCCCCCTGGCATGCTTCTCCCCAGCTTGGGTTCCCATCCAGGTAGAAAGACCACATCCTGGGTTGGCAACCTCTGCAACAAGGCGCCAGGCTTGTTAATCATATTCCATGGCTCTCAAGGGGGAAGAGTCCTCAGAGGCAGTAGTACTGTCCTATAGGAAACTTTGAAACAACCTAGAGGCTAGAAACTGGTGGAGACTGTTTTCTCCTGAGAGGCTATCTGGGTCAGCTCATCTAACACTGGGCTTTTTCTGAGCTATTCACTCCTTGGAATTTGACTTGATAAAATGTTTACAAAACACAGACTCTTGGCCAGGTGCTGTTCCAAAAGGGAGAATCAAATGAGGCAAAGGAAGCTTAAACTCACTACTAGACCCTAACAAATCAACTTCCAATGCTCACAGGGAATGAGCTCTCAGAATCACAGGATTTGGAGCTAGAAAGGATCTCCTAAGGAGAAACTGAGGCTCAGAGATCATGAGATCATACATCTAGAGCTGGAAGAAGCCTCAAAGGTGATTGAGTCCTGGAATTTGCCCCCTCCCCCAATAAAATGAATTACTTAATTTTTCTGCCCATCGCTTGAAAAGTTTTAACTTATGTGCCTTCTGTCTTATCATTTGGTGGGGGTGAGGTAATTTCTTTTACATATAGTACCTTAAATTGTTCTTTTTTAAATTTGTAACTCAAACATTTAACTCTCTCATTTTACAGATGGAGAAACTGAGGCTCAGGAAGGTTAAATCAGTCAGTCAACAAGCATTGATGTGCCAGGCACTGTGCTAAGTGCTAGGGATATAAAGGAATGCAAAAACCGTTTCTCTCCTAAAGGAGCTCACATTCTAATGGGAGAAACAGCTGAAGTGATTTATTTGCCCAATGTCCTAAAGTAACTACCATCACAGTTGGCATCAGCTGGCCCAATCCTTGTCTTCCTTTACCACTTTTTTTCTTCAAATTAAGAAACTGAGATGCAAAATAGTTGAGTGACTTTTCCAAGGTCACATAGGTAATAAATAACACATCCTGGATTTGAATCCAGGTCTCTTGCCCTAAACCCAGGGACTATTTTCAGGGGATATAGAGGTGGATTATCAGAGGGCATATGTAGCTGATAGAATATCTGGTAGGATATTTTTGGTGGCTGCTCTCCACAGTTTTATGCTTGGTACTGGTGACTTTGGTAGAATTTTAGCAGTTTCATACACATACACACATATATACACACATATATGTATGTATATATATACACATATATGCATATATATGTATGTGTGTGTGTGTGTATGCTGCAAAACCCTTTGTTTCTACACTGTGACAAATTTCAAAACTAACTGGGAGTGGAGCTCTGTGCCCCAAATGTGCCAAAACCAGGTTTGGAGTCACCCTACTCTGAAAGTCCCACACTATAATTTCCTTCCACATGAAAGTCATTATAGAAGTGGGAGATACTTATAATGACTTGTCCATTCAGGTTGGCCTCTGGGAGCCACACAGAGACCTTGGGCACTTAGAAACATGTAGAGTATTTTATTCTTCCTGAACGTGTAAAGCTGTTGTACGATGGAAGGATTTACATAGCTCAGCAGAAAAACAGTTCCAGTAAATGGGCAGCAAAAGCCAAGGGTGGTCTGCCCTAGGTGTAATGTGCTCAGGAACACCCTTCAGAAAAGGGGCAATTACCTATTTTATTACCTAAAGAAATCTCCTAGGATGAAAATCACCTATTATACAAACCAGCTGAAAGATTTGATATAACCATGTTCATGTGTTTTATAGTCTTGGAAGAATGCAATAGGGCCTTGATCTAGCAGGACTCATTTAAAGAAGGCTTCTTCATTCCTATAAATTCCAGATGTTTACCCGTTAGCAATCATTCACTAGGAGCAGAGATGTGGGGTCTCTCTGGGCCCAAGTCTGATTTCAGGAATTGGGATATAGCTATACCTGAAACCAGATACCTTAGTAATTGTGAATATAACTCACACAGTTCCAGCTGAGAATCTGGATATAAAGATTCAGTGTACGAGAAAACTACATGCATAGAAAGAAGGAAAGGAAAGGAAAACAAGGAAGTAGAAAAGGAAGGATGCAAGAAAGGAAGAAAGTGTAGCCAACATAAGCTCTGGGCACCCTTAACTCAAACTCCATGCTCCTTCCCCAGAGGGCAGCTACATAGTCTCTGGAAGTCCTTGTACTAACTCCCACTTTCACTATCAAGTCAGGTCCCCAGAAGTCTGGTTAGCTATGTCCCCCTTCAGAGTTCTAGGGGTGTCTCTGAGGGGTTAGGTTGTCTTTCTAATGCCACTGGCTTGAGTCCCCGTTTTGCTGTGTTCTCCCCCATATCACCAGTTCTAGTTAACACCTCCCTTATATCGCTGATTAACCCAGTGATTGGTGCCCCAATGCCACTTAACCAATTAATGTCAATTAGCTTTCACAAAGGTATGTTAACTGAGGAGACATAATACATCTCCATTACACTAGGTACACACTCTGCTTTGTACCACATCAGTGCAGGGGAAGAGTGAGTTCAAGCTTAAAGTAATTGCTTCAAAGCATTTGGTACGTCAAGTTCACCTCCAGATGTAGCTCAGTTACTGGGCAGGTCCCATCCTTCTTGCAAGACCCCATGTCCCAGATGCCCGTAATCTGCGCCGTTGGGTCACGGAGGTTATTTGGGATCTCACATCTCATTAGGCTATGCTGCCAACAACATCTGGCGTGGCCTCAGTTCCTGTACCACTGGAAGGTTTCTCTTCTGACTTTTGGAAGCTCAGACTGAAGAGATCTTTAACATTCCACCTAAGAATACAAAATAAACATAAGAGACAGAAGCAACAACAGGGCAATACGGACATTGTTTCATGCTACCATTGGGTGAAAGAGGGCTTAAGGGATCTCCCAGGGGCAGCTAGGTGGCGCAGTGAGTAGAGCACCAGCCCTGGAGTCAGGAGGACCTGAGTTCCAATCCAGTCTCAGACACTTGACATACTTACTAGGTGTGTGACCTCGGGTAAGTCATTTAACCCCTATTGCCCTGCCCTCCCCCCTCAAAGGCCCCAAGCAGCTCATTTTCTTTATTCATCACTGGCAAAGGAAAGCAGATGCTTTGGTGTGTTAGGGTCTCTTTGAATGCATGCTCAGGTCTGGCTCAGCAGTCAATCAAAAAGCTTTTTCTTTACCTTGAAGTAAAGAGAACAGAAAAAAGTTATCATCGAATATTGCCAAAAGCTCCAAGTTCATGAGTACCATTACACTGGGCAGAGGCCACTATGACTATTTATAGAGACTGGGGCTGTATTAGTCAGTCCCTTTTTTAGAAGGGAGAATGGAAGGGAGAAAAGAATGAAGGAAGGAGGGAAGGAAGGAGGAAAGGAAGGAAGAAAAGAAGGAAGGAAAGAGGAAAGGAAAGAAAGAAGGAAGAAAGGAGGGAAGGAAGGGAGGGAGGAGAGAAGGAGGAAAGGAAAGGAGAGAGGGAGGGAAACAAAAGAGAAAAATGAAAGTCATCAAGGCAAGAATCCACTTCCTGTCAGTCTGGGATCTACATTCCCCAGGCAAACATAGGATTACAGGCTCATAGCTCTAGAAGGAATCTTAATGGGCTATTTTATTTTACAGATGTGGAAATTAACACCCAAAGAGGTGACTTATCCAAGGTCACATAGGTCCTAAGTAGCAAAGCAGGAATTTAAACTGAGGCCTACTGTTTCCTAGTCCCTCTTTCCTATACCATACTCTTTCTCAGAGACAGGTTAATTTCTAATAATTTGGTAAGACTGTTAGTCTTTTGTCTGTCTGTCTGATCAAACTGAGGCTGCGTTATCTGGACTCTCCTTCCCTTCTGCTAGTCAATGGTTGTCAACATTTTAGTGGTCTAAGCAAACAATGTAATAGAATATTCCTATTCCACTGAACTGGAAAGCTAAATAACACACAAGTTCATTAGTACCATTTTTATTGGCATTTAAGTTAAAACATGCAGTTGATCTACCTGTGTAATCTACAAATTTTAAGAGAAACCAAGCTCTTATTTATTATATTACTTTAAATAATTCTTTCAAAAGAACCTGAACTATCTATAAATTCCTGCTCAGTATCCATAGGAACATACTTGCCAACTCTCTCATTAGACTGGAAACTCCCCAAGAGTTGGGATTATCTCATTTTTTTGTGCTTGTATCTGTAGCACCCAACACAGTGTCTGGAATGTAGTAGGCACTTGATAAATGCCTGTTGATTTATGGGAATCCTAATTTTAAGGAATAAGATATCCTAAAGATGGATGGTAAGGCAGGAATGTATCTTTTAGACAAGCAGAGACATTTAACATACTGATCTAAAAAATGAGGAAAATGTAGCTTCTGTCTCAGATTGTAGTAGCTTTAGTTTGGCATTCAAAGCCTTTCATTCTTTGGATCCAACCTCCTCTTCTTGTCTCATCCCTATTTACTTTGTTTTTTCTTGTTGAACTTAGTTGAAAGAAATGTCAGGAGCTGAACTCAGGTCCTCTGACTTTAAATCCAGAATCCTTTCCTATAAATCATGCTGCCCCTTGATTGAGACCTTTTGAAGCATGGGCTCATAACTTGGAGTCTGTGAAATTATATGTATATACATATATATATATATATATAATATGTATATATATATGTAAAATAGCTATAGTTTAATAGAATTAGCTTCCTTGTTAATCTTGATATTTTGTGTTGTCATTTGGTCATTTCAGTTGTGTTCAACTCTTAATGACCCCATTTTGGATTGCCTGGCAAAGATACAGGAATGGTTTGCCATTTCCTTCTCCAGCTCATTGGACAGATGAGGAAACTGAGGCAAACAGGGTTAAGTGACTTGCCCAGGGTCACACAGCTACCATAAGTGTCTGAGGCCAGATTTGAACTCAGGAAGATGAGTCTTTCTGACTCCAGAGATGGTGCTCTATCTACTGTGCCACTTAGAAGCCCCCATTTTATATTATGCAGTTAAAAACATTCTGAACAGGGGTCCAGAGGTTTCACCAGATAGCCTAAGGGGTCCATGACACAGAAAGGTACTTGTTCTTAGTAAATACAAGCTGGTTCTGAATTTATGCTGGTCTGTGGAAAAAGTCTTCACTTTGTAGAAGTTTTCTTTACAGCCAAAGGTGAATTCATCTATTTTATAAAGTAAAGACTTTCCAAGCAGCTCATTCCCTTAGTGTTAATCGAGGGAAAATGCTTTGTACCAGGATCTTGGACTCCTCAGGGTATATGTTGTAAAGATCAGGGTGTTCTAGTGACTAGAAACTCACTTAGCCTTTCACATCTAGCTGGCATCCAGACCTCGCTCACTCCATGTCCCATTTGGCTGCTCACTCATCCATCTACCTTGGTCATTTCGCCATATACCCTGTAGCCTGGGAAGTATACCCTTCCTCTCCACCCATCCCTACCCTATGGTTATCTTTGACTCTGGACCCAGTAATCAAATCAATGGTTAGTCAATGAGCATTTATTAAGCACTTGTTATATGCCAGGCAACTAGATGGCTGGCGTAGTGGAGTGTAGATCCTGGAGTTACGAAGATTCATCTTCCTGAGTTCAGATCTGGCCTCCGACATGTACCCTGGGCAAGTCACTTCACCCTGTTTGCCTTGGTTTTGCCATCTGTAAAATGAGCTGGAGAAAGAAACGGCAAATCATTCTAGGATCTTTGCCAAGAAAACCCCAAGTAGGGTCATGAAGAGTCAGACACAACTGAAAATGACTGGACAATAACAACCTGCCAGCCACTGTGCTAAGTGCTAAGAAAGGCAAAAGACAGTCCTTACTTTGAAGGAGCTTATAATCTAATTGGGGAGACAATAACCAAAACAACTGTGTACAAACAAGCTATAGATAAGAAAATTTGGAGATAATCAACAGAGAAAAGTCACTACAACTAAGGGGGAATCTGAAAAGGAAGGAATAGCACCATGCCTTTAAAAATGGTATGATAATTGCCTGCCTTACAGATTGACTTGCCATCCCTATGACTATTTTGACCAAAAGGCCTCTGGTCCTTACTACCCTATATGTATGTATCTCTTCTTATTGGAATTGTTGTGGTTTAGGGGTGCTAGGAATCCCAAAATGCAAGGGTAGAAGGTGGGGATCTGCCTTGAAAGAATTCAACCACTCAAGCCTTGCAGAAGTGGGCCAGGTTCTTAAGGACTCTGCACATTTGATTAGGACAGGACTAAGAGTGGCAAGTAGCCTCAGGTAGTCTGGAGGCAACAGAGAAAGGAGTCTAGGTGGGATTGAGGAGTGTCAAGTAAGCTAATTAAGTAATCAGGGTGGCCTGGGGTGGGCCAGATGTCTTGGGCCTGAGCACCAGAGATCTGGGCTACTGAAATGTACAGGAAAATTCAGGGACAGTGTTGCTTGTAAAGACAAGGTGTTGTCCTTTTAGGGGTCAGATCCCATCCCCATCAGAATTAAGTTTCTTGAGGTTATGTGCTCTCTCTCACTTTTTGTATTTGGATCACCATCCCATTACATAGTGCCATAGACACATAATCAGTATTAAAAATTCCTTTTCATTTATTCATTTTTCTTCCATATTCAATCAATGGGGGTACTCCCTTCTATCTGTGCTCATGACAACTCATACATTTCTGTCCATCTCTGAGATTTTTTTGATGTCCTCTTATAAACTTTCCATGGATTGGGGTCAGGGATGGGGAACTGTGGAGGGTAAGCCTATCATCTATCCCTACCCAACATTCTGGGGACCTTACTCTACATCTCTTGACCTTTTGAGGAAACCAAGGGAGCATGTGGTCTGTCCATCCATAATCCTTCACACTTGTCCCAGGGCCAGCCCAATGTTTTTTCCCTGGTCCTTAATCTCTTCTTTTATTACTTCTCCTGCACATTTCTTCACTGATGATATATTACAGCTCACCCACCTTTGGGTGACCCATGATTTTAACTCTTTGGAGAGTTAAAGTAGGATTAGATTAGTCCATGGTTAGTATTCTATGAATCCAAGGTATTTTATAAGTCCACAGTATTGTCTGCTTGGTATTCTATGAATCCTTGGTATTGTATGAATTGTTGCATTAGAAGAAGGCATTAAAAAGGTGTCTCTCCCTAAAACATCATGCTCCACCCAGGATTATCTGATCACCTGAAATGTCCTCATCATGCTGATTGACTCAGTTTTTTATATTCAAGTTGTTGTTCAATTGTTTCAGTCTTTTCAATCTAACTATTCATGACCTCGTTTTGGTGCTTACTTGGCAAAGATATTGGAATGGTTTGCCATTTCCTTCTCTGCTCATTTTACAGGTAAAGAAACTGAGGCAAACAGGATTAAGTGACTTGCCCAGGGTCACACAGCTAATAAGTGTCTGAGGCCAGATTTGAGCTCAGGAAAATGAGTCTTCCTCACCCCAAGTCTGGTGCTCTATCAACTGCACTACTTGGCTGCTCCATACTCAACACCTTCTCAACTCCCTCTGTCACCTCTGCCTTCTGATTGGAGGGCTGGAGAATAGAGCATTCTCAAAGTCTTCCTTTATAAAGAGCTGGCATCTGAACTTTCCAAGGTACTCCTCTTTTTCAAACTGCAGCAACCCTTGGTTTAAACTTCCCAGAACATCATGGTCCCACATTGGGTTCCCCTTGGTACCCCCTTACTTTTCAACTTCCTTCTGTGTGTCTTCCCTTATTAGATTGTAAATTTCTAGAGGGCAGGGATTGTCTTTCTTTCTTCCTAGTGCTTAGCTCAGTGAGATGTAGAACTTTGGGGTCCCCTAAAAGCTTTCAACATTTACACTAAGGTAATCTAGCCTACTCTTTTCTTCTTGTTCCCAACTTGATGTCCATCCAAGATTCATGGCCAACTCTATGGGTACCCCCAGGGCAATTATTATTGCTGGTGCTGCTGCTACGTGGACTGGACTTGTGATTTAATTGACACAGGGAGCTCCTAGTGATGCAACTCTCTTTACCAATGCCTTTCAGTCAACACCAGTCAATCAACAGGACACTGATGAAGTGTTGCCTATTATATGCTAAGGAACTAGGCAAAATGCTAGGGATACAAAGAATGGTTTAAAAAAGAAGTCCATGTCCTCATGGAATTCATATTTAAAGGGAGAATTCCAAAAGTATATACCTATACACACTTCATAGTATTAGAGACTTGCCTGGGGGTACTGTGAAGTTAAGGGCCTTGCCTAGGATTTTTCAGTCAGTAGGTGTCAGAGGTAGGATTTGAACCAGGACTCCCTGACTGTGAGGTCCTCCTCCTACTACCTACGCCACTGTGTCAAACTCAAATAGAAAGGATGACCACTAAACGTTGCATAAGGATCCCTGTTGGGGCATAATGACTTAGAAAACCATGTATTCATATTATCTGTGTTGTATTTTTGTGTGTTTTATTAAACATTTCTCAATTACATTTCAGTCTGTTTCTGAGTGTTTGGGGGCAGCAGTTTGCCATGGCAATAAAAAAAGAAAGAGACAGCAGGTAGGTTCATTGAGGTATCTTGAAGTTTTCAACCAGAAATTGTGGTTAGTGAAGTCCTCAGAAACACTAGTGTCTCATGATTTGTGGTTCCTGAGATTTGAGATTCCTGTGATTTGGGATTCCACTCCCTTGTTGGTCATAAGACTAAATGACCTGGAAGGGTTCTAACCCTGGAAACTGAAGCCCAGGAGGTTAAATTACTTACCCCATAATCACCAGAAGTCAAATTCGAACCTGGGTTCTCTCTCTGACATGAAGGTCAGTGAAGTTTCCATTATGCCACACCATCTCCTGGACATCAGGATTGGGTCCCCAAGTTGAACAGCATCTGGTTGGGGTCTTAAAATTTCCCAATATTTTCATGATCCAATTCAAGGCCATTCATGGATGTGTAGCCTTCCTATTATCCCTCCAGTTGAATTTATTAGAGGGCTTGCTATCTCTAAAAATCAGAGGGATTATGGTGTCTGGATGTTTTTAGGAGGGAGAAACAAACAACAACTGAAGCCCTCCGTAGGGCTGGACGAGATGTCCTTGATAAGGGTCTGCCAGAAGGCATTTTCTCATCCAAAAAGAGGGTTTTTCAAGTGGTCATGACACTCTCAGGCACAGAGGCTACTCCTTGGGAGGGGCTGCAGGGGCCCTTCATCTTTCTATACTTGGCACAGCAAAAGCATGTCACAGAAGAGGCTAATCAACACAGATTTTCATTGCAAGGACTTTTTTTCCCCTGGGGAGAGGGAACATTTCCCCCCTCTCCCACCAGCCATAGAAGTGGTGAGTCACAGCTGCTAAGCTCTTGCTCCTGCTGCTGCTGCTGCTTCTGTTGGTTTCCCAGGCTTCCTTGGTGCCACACCAGCTGGAAGAGGGATGAAGACTGTAATAGTCCAGACTGATCCCCATCGGGACATGGTTGGACCTGGGGGATGCTGTATTAGCTAGTTTGGTTCTGAAATGGGGGTAGTAATAGGAAAAGAGGGGGACCCTACCTCTTCCAATCCACTCAGATGGTCTGGTTACCTGGCCTGAATTAGACACAGCCCACCTGTCATTAACTAGCAGCTCAAGGAGAGAACCTGCAGCCTTGAGGCCACATGTGGCCTTCTAGGTCTTTGGATGCAGCCTTTTGACTGAGTCTAAGTTTTACAGAACAAATCTTTTTATTAAGGGGATTTGTTCTGTGAAGTTTGGATTCAGTTAAAGGGCCACACCCAAGGACCTAGAGGGCCACATGTAGCCTTGAAGCTGCAGGTTACCCACCCCTGAACTAGCCGCTCTAAAGGTGTGTGAATGGAGAGCCAGAAAGCTATGGAATCAGAAGATCCAGATTCAAATACCACCCCAGACACTTTATACCTTTGTGATCTTAGACAAACCACTTAACTGTTTCCGCATCTGTAAAATGAGAGGACTACGTGACCTCTGAGGTTCCTTTTATCTCTAAATCTATGATCTACTTCTGATACTTTATCTGGGTCCTTAGATGTCACAGCAAATGCCTAGACCTCAATTTCCACATTTAAAAAACAGAAGGACTAAGTGACCTCTGAGTCCTGTCATCCTAAGTCTGATGTTTCAGGCTTCCGGGCAGGCTGAATCAGACTGAATTGGAGGAGAATGGGGAAGGAGAAGCTCATTAATATAATAGTTTAATTAAGATAGGAGGACTCATGGAATCTTAGATGATTGGAAGGGACCTTGGAGGTCCGGTGCCCACCATATGAACAATATCTCTACAATGTACCTACCAAAGTCTTTGCTCAAAGTCCTCCATGAGAGGGAATCTGCTACCTCCCCAGGAAGCCCCTCCTTCTTTGGCGAAATAAAATTCTTCATCATAAGATCATTTTCATGACATCAAACCCAAAGTTGCCTCAATGTTACCCCCACCTATTGATTCCAGTTCTGCTCTCTGGAGACAAACAGACCCAATCTAATCCCTCTTCAAGGGGATGGCCTATGGTATACAGAGGATACTAGCTTTGGAGTCAGGAGTTGAGTTCAAATCCCAGCCCTTCTACTCACCACCTGTGTGATTTTGAGTGGGTAATGTAGGTTCATTGGGTCTCAGTTTCCTCTTCTGTAAAATGAGGCGGTTGAACTTTTTGTGGTTCAATCGTTTAAGTTGTGTCTTACTCTTCATGACCCCATTTGGGGTTTTCTTGGCAAAGATATTGGAGTAGTTCACCATTTCCTTCTCTAGCTCATTTTAAGGCTGAGGAACTGAGGCAAACAGGGTTAAAATGACTTGCCCAAGGTCATACAACTAGCAAGTGTCCAAGGCTAGATTTGATTTCAGGTCTTCCTGACTTCAGGCCTGGCACTTTATCCACTGCATCTACCTAGCTTCCCCAGATGGCCTTTGTGGTCCCATCCAGCTGCAGCTCAATAACACTATGATCTCTCTGTCCCTGTTTCCTCTTCTGTAAAATGAGGGGATTGGGGTAGATGACCTTTTCCAGCTACAGGTATGTGGGACTAATGAGCTGTTTGAAAACAGCTATCATGTTTCCCCTAAGTCTTTTCTAGGCTAAACATTTTCAGTTCCTTCAAACTCTAGGAATAAATTCAGCACACATATCTCCAGCACACAGTAGGTTCTTCATTAAGGCTTGTTAATGCTTAATTGGTTGGCTGGTTGCTATGTCATGCAACAGTGACTGTTCTCTATCTTGGTTGTCCTTATCAGATTGGTAGATTGGGAAAAGCCCTGGATTTGGTATCAGAAGCCTGGGTTTGAATTTTGCCTAAGTCACTCACCACCACCTTTGCAACTTTGGATAGGAAGGGAGAGAGAGGACCTGAAATTTATTACAGATAAAGTTGATAGGACTTGGCCATTGTTGGCATGTTGGTGGTGAGAATGGGAAAAATCCTGGAAAGGAATCTCAGAAACCATCCAGTAGTCTAATTCCCTCATTTTACAGATAAGGAAACTGAGGCCTATGGAGGGGAAGGGACTTGACTAAGGTCACACATAGATCCTAGATCCAGAGATGGAACACCATGCAGACAAATCCCTTCATTTTGATGAGAAACTGAGGCCCAGGGAAGTTGAGTGATTTGCTCACACAGGTAGTAAGTGTCTGGAAGGCTTTTTTATTCTAGCCCAGAAGTTCTTTATCTTTTTCAAATTCCACACCTTGTTAGCAGTCCAGTGATGCCTGTTGGCCCCTTCTCAGGGCAACTCCTGTAAGTGCATAAAATAATGATACCAAAATTGTTATTAAAATATTTTTTTAAAAGGTTCTAAGCTTTTTGTTTTGTTTTGTTTTTATTAAGGGACATTGGAGAGGGAAGGGAGAAAGAGGCTGGCCTAGACTTTGTAGAACATTAGAAAAAATTATTAAGAAATAAATGTAGTGTTGATATTTGTTTATTTAGTATAACAGATTTGTGAGCACTATAACAAATACAATTTTTACAAATTAAAAAAAAGGAATACTTCTTTACTGCTGGAAGGGGAAGGGAAAATTAGATAGTGGGAGGTGTGAATTCTTGGGATGGAATTTCACCAACATATGCAAAGTTCTTTTGGTTTTCAGGGTCTAAGAGCTCAGGTGCCACCTGAGCACCAAGGCTTGTCCCTCTGGAGCAATGTAATCCTCCTTTTGAACATCGAAGAGATAATTTGGTAAAAAAGAAGTGGATAGATTCTTCCCAGTCCAATGCAATAGACAAACTGGCCTGGCAGTTATCTTGGAAGGAGATCTTGTCTTTTATTATTTTTTCTTTTTTTATTTTATTTTATTTTATTTTAATTTATTTATTTAACATATTTGGTTTTCAGCATTGATTTTCACAACAGTTTGAATTACAAATTTTCTCCCCATTTCTACCCTCCCCCCCACTCCAAGATGGCATATATTCTGGTTGCCCTGTTCCCCAGTCAGCCCTCCCGTCTATCACCCCCCTCCCCTCTCATCCCCTTTTCCCTTCCTTTCTTGTAGGGCAAGATAAATTTCTACACCCCATTGCCTGTGTATCTTATTTTTTAGTTGCATGCAAAAACTTTTTTTTGTTTTGAACATCTGTTTTTAAAACTTTGAGTTTCAAATTCTCTCCCCTCTTCCCTTCCCACCCACCCTCCCTAAGAAGTCGAGCACTTCAACCTAGGCCATGCATGTATCATTATTTATAACCCTTCCACAATACTCATGTTGTGAAAGGCTAACTACATTTTGCTACTTCTCAACCCATCCCGCTTTATTGAATTTTCTCCCTTGACCCTGTCCCCTTTCCAAAGTGTTTGTTTTGATTACCTCCACCCCCATCTGCCCTCCCCTTCATCATCCCCCCCCCTTTTATTTTTCTTTATCTTCCTCCCTCTTCTTTCCTGTGGGGTAAGATACCCAACTGAGTATGTATGGTATTCCCTCCTCAGGCCGAATCTGATGAGAGCAAGGTTCAATCATTCCCCCCTCACCTGCCCTCTCCCCTCCTCCCACCGGACTGCTTCCTCTTGCCACCTTTAGGTGAGATAATCCACCCCATTCTATCTCTCCCTATCTCCCTCTCTCAGTATGTTGCTCTCTCATCCCTTAATTACATTTTATTTCTTTTACATATCTTCCCTTCATCTTCAACTCACCCTGTGTCTGTTCTCTCTCTTTTACATATATATATATATACACATATATATCTGTATATACATATATAAAAGCACACATATATATATATACCTACATACACATGCATACATATACACATAGATACATACATACATACACATTCACATATATATATATATATATATATATATATATATATATATATATATATATATATATACACATAAACATATATATGCATATTCCCTTCGACTACCCTAATACTGAGGTCTCATGAATTATACACATCATCTTTCCATGTAGGAATGTAAACAAAACAGTTCAACTTTAGTAAGTCCCTTGCAATTTCCGTTTCGTGATTACCTTTTCATGCTTCTCTTGATTCTTGTGTTTGAAAGTCAAATTTTCTATTCAGTTCTGGTCTTTTCACTGAGAAAGCCTGAAAGTCCTCTATTTTATTGAAAATCCATATTTTGCCTTGGAACATGATACTCAGTTTTGCTGGGTAGGTGATTCTAGGTTTTAATCCTAGCTCCATTGACCTCCGGAATATCACATTCCAAGCCCTTCAATCTCTTAATGTAGAAGCTGCCAGATCTTGGGTTATTCTGATTGGGTTTCCGCAATACTCAAATTGTTTCTTTCTGGCTGCTTGCAGTATTTTCTCCTTGATCTGGGAGCTCTGGAATTTGGCGACAATATTCCTAGGACATTTCTTTTTGGGATCTATTTGAGGAGGTGATCGATGGATTCTTTCAATTTCTATTTTGCCCTGTGGCTCTAGAATATCAGGGCAGTTCTCCTTGATAATTTCTTGAAAGATGGTATCTAGGCTCTTTTTTTGATCATGGCTTTCAGGTAGTCCAATAATTTTTAAATTATCTCTCCTGGATCTATTTTCCAGGTCAGTGGTTTTTCCAAGGAGATATTTCACATTGTCTTCCATTTTTTCATTCCTTTGGTTCTGTTTTATAATATCCTAATTTCTCATAAAGTCACTAGCTTCCACTTGCTCCAATCTAATTTTTAAAGTAGTATTTTCTTCAGTGGTCTTTTGGACCTCCTTTTCCATTTGGCTAATTCTGCCTTTCAAGGCATTCTTCTCCTCATTGGCTTTTTGGAGCTCTTTTGCAATTTGAGTTAGTCTGTTTTTTAAGGTGTTGTTTTCTTCAGTGTATTTTTCAGTATTTTTTTGGGTCTCCTTTAGCAAGTCATTGACTTGTTTTTCATGGTTTTCTCGCATCCTTCTCATTTCTCTTCCCAATTTTTCCTCTACTTCTCTAACTTGCTTTTCCAACTCCTTTTTGAGCTCTTCCATGGCCTGGGACCAGTTCATGTTTTTCTTGGAGGTTTCTGTTGTAGGCTCTTTGACTTTATTAATTTCTTCTGTTTGTATGTTTTGGTCTTCTTTGTCAGCAAAGAAAGAATGCAAAGTCTGAGACTGAATCTCGGTGCGTTTTCGCTGCCTGGCCATATTCCCAGCCAACTAACTTGACCCTTGAGTTTTTCAGTGGGGTACGACTGCTTGTAGATTACAGAGTTCTATGTTCCACGTTTGGGGGGGAGGTGCCAGCTCTGCCACACCAGCACTGCTCCTTCCCCAACCCCCAACCCGAACTGGGCTTAGATCTTCGGCAGGCTGTGCACCCCTGCTCTGATCCACCACTTAATTCCTCCCACCAGGTGGGCCTGGAGCCGGAAGTAATAACAGCTGTAGCTGCCCCACCTCCGCTGCCCCTGGGGCTGGAAGCCGAACCGCAAACTCCTTCCACTCCCGCAGCTTTTCCCACTAACCTTTTCCGCAGTCTTTGGTGTTTGTGGGTTGAGAAGTCTCGTAACTGCCGCGGCTCACTGAATCAGGGCGCTAGTGCCCCCTCCACCCGGCTTCTGGTCTGGATGGTCCACGCCGCTCAGGCTGGGCTCTGCTCCACTCCGTTCCCAGCTCCCAGCTCCCAGCTCCGAGCTCCGTGTGGGATAGACCTCACCCAGAGACCATCCAGGCTGTCCTGGGCTGGAGCTCTACTTCCCTCTGCTGTTTTGTGGGTTCAGCCGTTCTATAATTGGTTCAGAGCCATTTTTTATAAGTTTCTGGAGGGTCTCCGTACAGAGCTCACATTATTCCCTGCTTACCAGCCGCCATCTTGGCCAATTCTGCCTTCTCGGTTCTAAGCTTTTTTGTTGTTATTTAGTCAGGACCCTGGACTTCTTAACCTAGACTCAGGTTAAGTTCTAGAGCCAGTGTTCTTTCCATTATCTTATGCTAAGTCAAACACAATTCCAAGGTTCTGAGTCCCATATTTCCAACTGCCTTTAGGATACCTCTCTATGAATTTCTTGCCAACACCTCAAACTCAACATACCTCAAACTTAATCTGGTCATTTTCCCTCCAAAACTCCTCCTTCTCTTTCCTTCTACCTGTCCTATCCCCATTGACCACCATATTCCCAGGTTTGAAGCCTTGGCGTCATCCTTCTTCATCACATGCCATATTGGATCACTTTCCAATTCTATTCATTCTATCTCAGAAATACTCCTTGTGACCATTCCCTCCTTCCCAGTCCCACTGCTATCATCCTAGCTCATCACTTCTCATATAGATTATTGCAGTAGCCTCCTAATTGATCTCCCTACTTCGATCCTCTTTCCCTCTCCATCCTTCTCACTGCCAAAGGAAACTTCTTCAAGTACTTTGTAAACTTTGGGTAATAGTCCTCAGCACCCTACATAACCTCCTTATTAGTTAAAATGAAGGTGATTTGGAGTAGATAGATGGGGAAAGGGAAAGCGAGTAAGGTTTTAGTGCCTACTGTATGCCTAGACTTGTACTAAATGTTTTATACATATCTCATTTGATAGATAGATGGAGAAATAGACATAGATAAATATTTATTAAGATTTGCTATGTGCCAAGATCTGGGCTAAGGGCTGAGGATACTATTCAACTCAATTCAATAAGCATTTATTAAGTGCCTACTATGTGCCAGGCACTGTAACAAGCACTGAGAATACAAAATGCTTCTGTAAAAGATAGTTCCTGACTTCAAGGAGTTTACATTCTAATGGGGAAAGACTACCCAAAAAGGGGAACTGGGAAGGAGGTGGCATGTGGAGATGGCCAGGAAATGGTCGGGAGGTCCTGTTCTAGCAAAAATGACACCTCTGACACCTGTCAGAGCCTGTGTCCCAGAAGCTGAGTCCAAGCTTCTAGGCACAAGGTCATAGATTAAGAGCTAGAAGGGACCTCAGAGGTGATGTAGTCCAGTGCTCTCATTTGACAGAGGAGGAAACTGAATTCCAGAGAAAAGACTTTCCTAGGCTCCCCCAGGGAGCAATTGGAAGAACTAGGATTGAACCCCAGGCTTTTGAGTACAAATCCAGAGCTCTTTGGAGAGACAGCACCTTGCTGAGTGCAGTAAACAGTTCCAGGCCTCAAATCCTGACTCTTCAAATGGTGTTTTGCTTTCTGGAGATTTCTGGGCACTTTGGAGATATTTCTCAGAGGTCTCAATAGGTTAGAGAAGGCACACGCAGCGGCCTCAGTTGAACATTGCCCTCTGTTGTCCAGAATGGTGCACAGGACAGGCCCCGGGGGCTCCATAAAAGAACCAGCAGGACCTCAGCATGAGGTGGCCTCACCCAGAACATGATCGCACAGCATTTACCCCCAGGGAACTTGTCAAAGCCAGGCATTGTTCCACACAGTTCTGTGCTCCAGCCTTCTGATTTGCTCACTTGTGTGGAAAAAGGATCCACCTGTGGCTTTCTCCTCTTCCCACCCTTGGGAGCATCCTACCTGAGGCTGGCACTGTTCGCTCCCCCATGGGCAATGAGAGCAAGGGCATTCGGGCCTGGGTAGCAAGTGAGAGGGTAGAAAGATAAGAATGGATTCAGAGATGTTTTGGGGCATCACAAAACCCCCATTGTAACCTAAGGCACTTTGGAGCCACATTAAAGAAAAGTGAATTAGGCCTGTTTATCAAAGGGGAAAATGAAATCCCCTTGGCTGCAAATGTTATTATGAAGCTGGAGCCTTTAATGAAATTGACAAAAAAAGATATGGGCCTTTGAACGTACTAAGGAATGAGAAGGAGCCAGTTTCAGTCTCCAGTAGGAGCTGGTTGGTATTTAACTCTATGTTTCACCTACTATCCTGGTGCTAATGGAACAGGACTTCATAGAAGAACTATTGAAAAGGAGAACTTACTCAAATTTTACAAAGGACTTCAGGAAATTTACTTTGTCGATGGTAAGAAGGATGGATTAGAGAGAGGAAGAGGCTAGAAATAGATAAAGGAGGATTAAACCCTAGAGCTATGTGGCACAGTGGATAGGGCACTGAGCCTAGAGTCAGGAAGACCTGAGTTCAAATCTAGTCTCAGATATTTCCTAGCTGTGTGACCCTGGGCAAGTCATTTAGCCCTATTTGCCTCAGTTTCCTCATTTGTAAAATGAGCTGGAGAAGGAAATGGCAAACCACTCCAGGATTTTTGCCAAGAAGAGTCAGATACAACTGAAACAAGTTAACAACAAAAACCCTGTAGCAATTCAGCAGAACAATGTGCATTGTAAAGTGTGCTAGGTCTGGAGTCAGAAGACCAGGCTTAAATCTCAGCTTCCATAGCCTGGTTACCTTCAGCAATCTACTTCCTTCTGGGCCACGGTTTGCTCATCTGTAAAATGAGGGGATCGCACAACATGGCTTTTGAGGCCCTTCTAGCTTTACATCTATGATCCTAGCTCCTACTCTGATGGCTTTAGGTAAGCCTGTTTCACTTCTTGGGCTTTAGTTTCTTCCTCTGTAAAACAAGGGAAGAGGAGGTTAGACTACATGACCAGTGAGGTCCTTTTCAGCTCCAAATCTATGATCCCAAGATGCTATGGCTACCTTTATCCATTGGGATGGGCCAAAACAGGTATGTCTGGGACCCAGAGACTAGAGCAATTATCCAAGCTGGATACAGTCTCATGCAGCATCTGAATGGTGGGTATGATGAAAAAAATTCAGACACACAGGCACCATGTGACCCTACTCAGAGACGACAGGCATCTAGCTGCCCTAGTAGTAGGTGAAATAGTAGTAGGAAGAGCTGGGTAAGGAAAGTCATTTTCCCATTCTTCATCTAAAAAAAAGGAGGTATTTGATTCAATGACTCCTGAGGTCCCTTTAAAATTTAAATTCTATTGATCAGTCAATAAACATTTATTAAGTGCTGACTATGTGCCAGACGCTCTGCTAGGCACTGGGGATTCAATTAACTACAACCCCCCACCCATAAAAAGAGCTTACATTTTATCTTGTGAACTGAGAGGTCCAGGTAAACAGGCACTTTGTTTTAGGAGGGGTCTGGCAGCAGATAAAGGGAACCTAGCCATGGGGACTGGATTTGAGAGTGAAACTCTGGTCTTCAGGAGGACTAAGGGGGAAAGGCATAATCTCTGAAAGACCTGAGGTACCAGGCAGATTTTCCAGATTTTCTTCCCTCCCTCCCCCTCCTCCTTCCCCAAGACGGCATGGAATCCCATATAACTTCCATGTATAACTTGGCATTGAATTAATTTACACACTAGTCAAGTTGTAGAGAAGAATTATGACCAATGGAAGGAATCATGAGAAAGAAGAAACAGAACCAAAAAAAAACACAACCCAACAACAAATACAAAAGAGAGAAAAAAGGGGGCGGGGAGAAAAAGGCGAGCATGAAGTGTGCCTCAATCTGCATTCATACTTCATAGTTCTTTCTCTCGATGTAGATAGCACTCTCCATCGTGAGTCCTTTGGAGCTGTCTTGCATATTGTGTTGCTGAGAAGAGCAAAGTCTGTCGGGGTTAGTCATCACAGAATCCATATATCTGTGGTTGTGTATAATGTTCTCCTGCCTCTGCTCCACTCACTCAGCATTATGTAGTGTAGATTCTTCCAGGTTGTTATGAAGTCCATATCATCCCCATTTCTTATAGCACAATAGTATTCCATTACCTTCATATACCACAGCTTATTCAGCCATTGCCCAATTGATGGGCATCCCTTTGATTTCCAATTCTTAGCTACTACAGAAAGAGCCGCTATAAATATTTTTGAACATATGGGTCTTTTTCCCACTTGTGTGATCTCTTTGGGATACAACCCTAGGAGTGGTATTGCTGGGTCAAAGGGTATGAACATTTTTGTAGCCCTTTGGGCATAGCTCCAAATTGCTCTCCAAAATGGCTGGATCAGTTCACAACTCCACTAGCAATGTAACAATGTTCCAATTTTCCCACATCCTCTCCAGCATTTATCGTTTTCCTGTTTTGTTATTTTAGCCAATCTGACAGGAGAGAGATGGTATCTAAGAGTTGTTTTGATTTGCATTTCTCTAATCAGTAGTGATTTCGAGCATTTTTTCATATGTCTATAGATATCTTTAATTTCTTCCTCTGAAAACTGTCTGTTCATATCCTTTGACCACTTCTCAATTGGGGAATGGCTTGTATTCCTATATATTTGGCTCAGTTCCCTGTATATTTTGGAAATGACACCTTTATCAGTGACACTAGTAGTAAAGATTTTCTCCCAATTTTCTGCTTCCCTCCTAATCTTTGTTGCATTGGCTTTTTTGTACAAAAACATTTCAATTTAACATAATCAAAATTATCCATTTTGCATTTTGTAATGCTCTCTATCTCTTGTTGGGTCATGAATTCTTTTCTTTTCCATAAATCTGATAGGTAACTATTCCTTGCTCTCCCAAATTGCTTATAGTTTCAGCCTTTATTCCTTAATCATGAACCCATTTTGATTTTATTTTGGTATATGGTGTAAGATATTGTTCTATGCCCAGTTTCTGCCCTACCATTTTCCAATTTTCCCAGCAGTTTTTGTGAAATAGTGAATTCTTAGCCCAGAAGCTGGCCTCTTTGGGTTTATCGAAGAGGAGATTGCTATAGTCGTTGACTTCTCCATCTTGTGTACCTATCCTATTCCACTGATCCACCACTCTGTTTCTTAGCCAGTACCAGGTAGTTTTGATGAGTGCTGCTCTATAGTACAGTTTAATATCTGGTATGGCTAGGCCACCTTGTCTAGCATTTCTTTTCATTAATACCCTAGATATTCTAGACCTCTTGTTCTTCCAGATGAATTTTGTTATTATTTTATCCAGCTCTGTAAAATAATTTTTGGTAGTTCAATTGGTATGGCACTGGATAGATTAATTTAGGTAATATTGTCATTTTTATTATATTAGCTCAGCCTAACGACGAGCAACTGATATTATTCCATTTATTTAGATCTGACTTTATTCGTGTGGAGAGTGTTTCATAATTATGTTCATATAGTCCCTGGGTTTGTCTTGGCAGATAAACTCCCAAATATTTTATAGTGTCTACAGTAACTTTGAATGGAATTTCTCTTTCTATCTCTTGCTGTTGGGCTTTGTTAGTAATGTATAGGAATGCTGAGGATTTATGTGGGTTTGTTTTATATCCTGCAACTTTGCTAAGGTTGTTTATTATTTCAAGTAGTTTTTTACTTGATTCTCTAGGATTCTCTAAGTAGATCATCATATCATCTGCAGAAAGCGATAATTTAGCTTCTTCTTTGCCTATTCTAATTCCTTCAATTTCTTTTTCTTCTCTTATTGTTACAGCTAATGTTTCTAGTACCAAATTGAATAGTAGGGGTGATAATGGACATCCTTGTTTTACCCCTGATCTTATTGGGAATGCGTCTAGCTTATCCCCATTACAAATAATGCTTGTTGATGGTTTTAGGTAGATGCTATTTATAATTTTAAGGAAGGCTCCATTTATTCCTATGCTTTCTAGTATTTTTAATAGGAATGGGTGTTGTATTTTGTCAAAGGCTTTTTCTGCATCTATTGAGATGATCATATGGTTTCTGCTAGTTTTGTTGTTGATATGCTCAATTATGCTAATCGTTTTCCTAATATTGAACCAGCCTTGCATTCCTGGAATAAATCCTACCTGGTCAAAGTGTATTATTCTCGTGATAAGTTGCTGCAATCTTTTTGCTAATATTTTATTTAAAATTTTTGCATCAATATTCATTAGGGAAATTGGTCTATAATTTTCTTTCTCTGTTTTGATTCTACCTGGTTTGGGTATTAGTACCATATTTGTGTCATAAAAAGAATGTGGTAGGACTCCTTCTTCACCTGTTTTCCCAAATAGTCTACAAAGTATAGGAATTAATTGTTCTTTAAATGTTTGATAGAATTCACATGTAAAACCGTCTGGCCCTGGAGATTTTTTCCTAGGGAAGCCATCATTGATGGCTTGCTCAATTTCTTTTTCCAAGATGGGGTTATTTAGAAATTTTACTTCCTTTTCTGTTAAGCTGGGCAATTTATGTTTTTGTAGATATTCATCCATATCTCTAAGGTTGTCAAATTTAAGGGCATATAATTGGGCAAAATAATTCCTAATTATTGTTTTTATTTCCTCCTCATTAGAGGTGAACTCACCCTTTTCATTTTGGATACAGGTAATTTGATTTTCTTCTTTCTTTTTTTTAATCAAATTGACCAAAGGTTTATCAATTTGATTGTTTTTTTCATAAAACCAACTCTTTGTTTTATTTATTAATTCAATATTTTTCTTGATTTCAATTTTATTAATCTCTCCTTTGGTTTTCAATATTTCTAATTTGGTATTTAATTGGGGATTTTCAATTTGTTCTTTTTCTAGCTTTTTCAGTTGTATGCCCAAATCATTGATCTCCTTTTTCTCTATTTTATTCATGTAAGCATTTAGAGATATAAAACTTCCCCTAAGAACTGCTTTTGCTGCATCCCATAAGTTTTGGTATGTTGTCTCATTATTGTCATTCTCTTGAATGAAGTTATTAATTGTTTCTCTGATTTGTTCTTTGGCCCATTCATTCTTTAGAATTAGATTATTTATTTTCCAATTAATTTTTAGCTTATTTTTCCATGGTTCTTTGTTATAAATAATTCTTATTGCATCATTATCTGAAAAGTATGCTTTGACTACTACTACTACATTTCTGCACTGGATTGTGAGGTTTTGATGCCCTAGTACAAGGTCAATTTTTGAGTATGTGTCATGTACCGCTGAGAAGAAAGTACATTCCTTTTTATCCCCATTTAGTTTTCTCCAGAGGTCTATCATATCTGCCTTTTCTAAAATTCTGTTCACTTCCTTAACTTCTTTCTTATTTATTTTGAAGTTAGATTTATCAAGTTCAGAAAGGGGAAGGTTGAGGTCTCCCAATATTACAGTTTTGCTGTCTATTTCTTCCTGTAACTCCCTTAACCTCTCCTCTAAGAATCTGCATGCCATACCACTTGGTGCATAAATGTTAAACAATGATATTGCTTCATTGTTTATGGTGCCTTTTAGTAGGATGTAGTGTCCTTCCTTATCTCTTTTAATTAAATCTATCTTTACTTTTGCTTTGTCAGAGATTAGGATTGCTACACCTGCTTTTTTTACTTTAGCTGAGGCACAATATATTTTACTCCAGCCTTTTACCTTTACCCTGTGTGTATCCCCCTGTTTCAAATGTGTTTCTTGTAAACAGCATATTGTAGGAGTATGGTTTTTAATCCATTCTGCTATCTGCTTCCGTTTTATGGGAGAGTTCATCCCATTCACATTCACAGTTATGATTTCTATCTGTGTCTTTTTCCCCATCCTATTTCCCCCTGTTTATCCTTTTATTTCTCCCTTTCCCCTTCCACTCCTCAACAAAGTTTTGCTTTTGACTGCCACCTTCCTCAGTTTACCCTCCCTCTTTATTCCCCTCACTTGTCTTACTGTTTCCCACTTGCTACTTCTCCCCTCCCTTCTGACCACCCCCCTCCCTTTTTCCCCCCTTTCCCCTCCTACTTCCTGTAGGACAAGTTAGATTTCTATATTTATCAGGATATGTTATTCCCTTCTTGAACCAGATCAGATGACAGTAAAGATCAAATACTGCTCTTCTCCCTCCCTTCTTTCCCTCTACTAAAATGTGTTTTTGTGCCTTTTCATTTGGTGTAATTTACCCTTTTCTACTACCTCCTTACCTCCTCTCTCAAAGCCCTCCCCTTACATTTCATAATTATGTTTTTTATCCTTATATCAGTTATTTTATACAGACATTCACATTCTATGTGTATCCCTTTCAATTGTCATAATAGCTGTACTATTCTCAAGATTGACATATATATGCATATATATAAAACATACATAAGATAATGTAATTCTATATAAAGATGCAAATAATTTGCACTTGTTGATTAATAAGGTTTGTGGGTTTTTTCCCCCTGTTTACCTTTTCATGTCTCTCTTGAGTTTTGTATTTGGAAATCAAATTTTCCATTGAGTTCTGGCCTTTTCATCAGGAAGGTCTGGAATTCCCTTATTTCATTGAGTGTCCATCTCCTTCCCTGAAAAACTATGCTTAATTTGGCTGGGTAGTTGATCCTTGGTTGTAGTCCCAGCTCCTTTGTCCTTTGGAATATCATATTCCAGTTTCTCCTGTCTTTTAGAGTGGAAGCTGAAAGATCCTGCGTGATCCTGACTGTAGTTCCATGATATTTGAATTGTTTCTTTTTGTCTGCTTGCGGTATTTTCTCCTTGATTTTTTAATTCTGAAATTTGGCTATAATATTTCTTGGAGTTTTCAGTTTGGGATCTCTTTCAGGGGGTGATCAGTGAATTCTTTCAATGACTACTTTGCCCTCTGGTTCTAGGACCTCTGGGCAGTTGTCTTTGATAATTTCTTTGAAGATACTGTCAAGGCTCTTTTTTCATCGTGGATTTCCGGTAGACCAATAACTCTTAAATTGTCTCTCCTGGATCTATTTTCCAGTTCAGTTGTTTTCCCAATCAGATACTTCACATTTTTTTCTATTTTTTCATTCTTTACATTTTGTTTTACTACTTCTTGATGCCTCATAGAGTCATTAGCTTCCACTTGGTCAACTCTAATTTTTAATGAGTTACTGTTTTCATTTTGCTTTTGAGTCTCCTTTTCCAATTGGTTGATTTTACCTCTCAGGGTATCATTTTCTCTATTTAGATTCTTAATCTCCATAGCCATTTCACCAATCTTATCCTTTAGGGACTTGATTTCATCAGTGGATTTTTTGTCCATTTTTTCCATTTTTTCCCCATTTTTTCTTTTACCTCCCTAATTTGGTTTTCAAAAACCTCCTTTAGCTCTTCCAGTAATGCTTTTTGGGCTGGAGACCAGTTCACATTACCTTTTGAGGTATCAGATGTGGGTATAGTGTCCTTGCTGTACTCTTCCAAATTGGTATTTTGATCCTGCCTTTCTCCATAAAAAGAATCAATGGTCCTCGGGTTTTTTTTTGTGTGTTCTTCATGTTGGTTAGCCTTTTCCTGGCTTTACAATGAATTTCTGCTTTTGGGGCTCAGGGCTCTCTGTCCCAGCTTTCTTATTCTGGGGATTGTGAGTCTAGTTGTTGGCTTTGTGAATTATAGCCTTCAGTTTCCTGAGGTGTGGGGGAGGGGTCTGGCTGCCCGAAATCTCCTCTACTCCTGGGGTTGTTCTCCAGCATTGTTGCTCTTCAGCAATGGTCTCAGCTCTTTGTTGTTCGAGCTGGGTGTCTGGCACTTCCCTGGGGGAGCAAGAGTACGTCTGTGCTCCTGGCGTTGACCCCTGCTGCCTCTGCCCCTCTGGGACTCAGGTACTCCCACTACTCGGCCACTGAAGCCCCACTTCTGTCTCCTCTATTCCAGCATTTTTGTTCCCCCCCCCCCCAGGAATTCTGTGGGTGGGGAGGGGAGGGATTAGAGCCGTTTACCTGGACATTATGTCTCCCTGGGCTGCAAGCCTCAGGGGTTGGTATCTCACGGTTGGTGGTGTTGAGCTGCCTCTCGTCGCTTCCGCAGAGTGCAGTCCTGTGTTGGGAAGCCTGGGGATCTCCACTGGTTTCGGGCACCTGGCTTTCTCCTAGCCTGTCTCCCCCTGACCCTACATTTTATGGAGAAAACTTAGAACTGGAAAATTGGGGTGAGTTGTCCACATTCACATATAGTCAGACCCATATCCTTTGACTCTGAATTCAATTCAATTCATTTTAATGAACATTCCTTAAGGACCTGCTATGTGCATTTGGTAACAGCTAGTTTAGAAATTTTCCTTTCTATTCAACCAATTTCTGCTTCTCTACAATTTCCACTGATTACTCCTGTTTCTGTCCTGATTCTGGGACCAAAGAGAATGAACCTAATCCCTCTTCCTTAAGACAGTTTTTCAGATACCACAGTACAATTCCCTGGCTCTCACTTTCCTAAATATGCTTTGTTTTGTCCTTTTGGAAAGTAAGTTCCTGAGTGCAGGGACTGTCTTTGCCTTTGCTTCTGTTTTTAACTTTTATTTCATTTTCAATGAACAAGCATTGCCTTTCTCTCTCTTCCATCTCTCCTACACACAGACACAGACACACACACACACAGACACACACACACACACACACACTAATTTTAAAGCTGCATGCAGCATAAACAAAACAAATGTCACAACCAAAGTAGCAACACTGAGGATTGGAACAGAAGGGAAAACATGGACAGCTTGGAAGTCTTCCTTTTTGAAAATGAACAGTTGTGTTTATTTTACTGAACAGAGCAGGTCCGCCCTGACATCTTCACAACTTCGTGGAGAATGTTGACTTACAATGCAAGTCAGGAATATGGCAGGGAAGTGAGAAGGGGGGTTGGAAGGGGATATGTATGTGTGTTGGATTGTGTGAGTGGAGGGGGAAACTCCAGGAAAGATTGTGCAGGAAATATCTGCTTTTCAGACTTGTCTTTAATCAGGCAGGTCCCCCAGGTGTTACCGTAATCAGGAAGAAAGGGCTGTCCATCTGTGGGGGAGGAAGGCAGCAGCTGTTGCCAATAACCCTAATGAGGGCACCAGTCTTTCTCTCCCACTTTCAGGTTGCCTGTAGGCAGGAGATAAAAGTAAGGAGAGCCTTATCCTCTGGGCTCATGGTAGAGCAGTCCTTATACTGAGAAAAGAAAGAAAGGAGGGAAGGAAAAAGAGAAAGAGAGGGGGAGAAGGAGAAGGGAAGAAAAGAGAGAGAGAAGGAGAAGGGAAGGGGAGAGAGAGACAGACAGACAGACAGATAGACTTTCCTAGGTAGGGCAGGGTAATTCCAAAGAGTCTACTTACCTGTGTGATTTTTCCCTGTATGCATGTATGTGTGTGTGTAGAAAGTCTTGCTCGTTAGACTGTGCTGAAAGATGCCATTGGTTTTAAGCACAGCATAGTCCAAGGGACTGAACAGTATGATGCAGGGTTATGAGGTCACAAACTTGTCATCCTTCACAACATCATGTAAGCCTTTCCTAGCATCACTTATATTGGCCAGAGGTTTCAGGACCCTAGCCATCATAGATTGTGGGATCCTGCCACCAGGATTAATGATCCTGAACTTCAAAACTGTTTCTATTATCCTTGTGGACCTCAGAGGAAATGGCCCAAAGTTGATTGCAGAGTTCCCAAAGGGTGTCTCTACAGAAAGTCAGAAGCACGTGGTTATTATTCTTTGGGAAATAGACAAAGAAGGCTGATGAGAGGAGTAGGGGGTCCAGAAGGGAAGGATATAGGAAACAGACAAAGGAAAATATGTTCCAAGGTAGTCCTTCCCCGAGAGGGAAAGTGGAGGGGGGTTGGGAAAGGAGTATGTTTGAAGATCCCAAAGGTCAAACAAAGTCGATGGAGGTAGCAGGTGGTAGGAAATGAACCATCGGCTTTTGGGGACTGCTGCTCAGCACCTTCAGAGCTAGCCTATACAAGAGACCTGAGCCAGGGTGACAAGGGAGATGGGGGCTTCCTGGGGCCCATTGTCAGAGCTGGGAGATGGATGGACCCTGGCTCCCCATGATGTCATCAGGGTTGAAAACGAACAGCTGCTCAGGTGGGGGAGGTAATGGGCTTGCAGGAACAGGCAGAAGGTGAGGCTTCGTGGGGTCAGAAACACAGCCGTCATCCTCCCAGCACAGACTCTGTCTTTTGACAAGTCCCAAGCTCAGCTGAAGCATCTGAAGCAATTGGCAGAAAGAGGGTAAACTGATTCCCAACAGTAAAAGGGACAAATGAAGAGTCAAAGAAACAAGTTCTTCAAGGATCTAGGTGTCCCTACCCATTTGGTTTGCCCCTGACATTCTGACCCTTTTCATTGCAGAGGATGAGGATGCTCAGGGACAGGGAGAGGATTTTAGCAGCTAGCACAGGACCCTGAAGGGAACCAAGCTGGGAAAAAAATTCTGGCTGGCTACTGTCTCAGAGGAAGAGCATTGTTAAAATTTCATTGTGAGCATTTACACCCTGGAAATTTGAAAAGGCTGGTTCAATGCACAGTGTCATAAAGTACGTGACTTGGAGCTAGGAAGTTGTTCAGTCATTTCAGTCATGTCCAACTCTTGGTGACCTCATCTGGGTTTTCTTGGCAGAGATCTTGGAGTGCTTTGCCATCTCTTTCTCCAACTCATTTTACAGATGAGGAAACTGAGGCAAACAGGGTTAAGTGACTTGCCCAGGGTCACATAGTGAGTCTCTAAGGCAGGATTTGGACTCAGGAAGATGTCTTCCTTAATTCCATGTCCAGTACTTTACCCACTGTACCTCCTAGACAAGACCTGGGTTCAAATCCCACCTCTGACACTTGCTAAATCATTTAATTTTTCTGAACCTCAGTTTCCTCATCTGTAAAATGAGGTGATGGCACTAATTGACCTCTGGGGTCTCTTCCAGCTTTAGATCTTTGATGCTTTAATTAATACAGGGTGGTATGAACAAGTATCATTATCTGTATTATCTATATTTATATCATTAATATCTACATATGTACATATATCTGTCATCAGTCAATATATGTTTATTTCATTGATATATATGTCTATATAAACTACATGTCTATATCATTGTGGCACATATATAAACACACCTGTATCATCAATGTATATAATATAGATATATTATCTATATATTATCAATCTATAACAGATATAATTTATGTCTATACCATCAGGATAAACAATATATATATATATATGTGTGTGTCATTGATTTATCTTTATATGTCTATATGCTTAGATCATTGGTGTGTATATGCATATAATATGGGTTTATATTATTAGTACATATAATATATGTCTGCATAATTCATATGAATATGATACATCATTGGTGCGTATATGTGTGTATTGTATATATAATTATTATATACATTATATATGTGTACATACTTATATACACACACTATGTATACACATACATATACACACATGTGTATATACACAAATATAATTAGTTTCTGTTTTGTGGGGGAAGGGCTATTCTTCGATTTGTTTTTCTGTCCTGGATGTGTGGAATCTCCCTCTACCAATAGAGATCTACAACTCTTCTGTAACTGATTCTTACAGATTTTCCCGGGGCATTATTGAGAGGTTACATGTCTTGCCCTGGCTCACAAGCTTATAATTTATGACAAGAAATAATATTAATAACACCATTATCTCTATAATGCTTAAACATTTGCAAAGCACTTTCCTCTCAACTTCAATGAGTTAGGATTAGAGTCAGTCAGTAAACATTTATTAAGGTCTTATTATGCATCAGCAACTATACTAAGGGCTAGTTGGAGAAAACAAAACACATTCAAATGGGTGAGAAATCATGTGGTTTATTATGTACCTGCAAAATATGTCCAGAGCCTATAGAAGAAGACCTCAGAGGGAAGGGTGGGGGACTAGTGAAGGCCTCCTGGGGGAGCTGAGCCTGGAAGGAAGCTAGGGAAGGTGAGGAGAGTGTTCCAGACATGAGGGCTGGTCAGTGTAATGATGTGAAGACGGAGTGCCATGTCCAAGGAACTGTAAGGAGAACAGGGCTTAGGGCAGTGCCTGGGACCTAGTAGTACATAATCAATCCTAGCTGATTAATCAGAGACATAGATATGGAGAAGATAATTTTGTCAACGTGGGGCATTCCTCCGCCATGAGAGATCATGGCCCATTAATGACTTATCTCTTAAATCTTAGAGATCGTATGGAGCTTGAAGTAACTTCAGTGGCCATCTAGACCAAACCTGTTATTTTACAGATGAGCAAACAGGTTCAGAGAGGTTGTGACTTGTCCAAGGTCACATATAGATTAGATTGTGAGCTCTTTCAAGGCAGGGACTAATCTTTTGCCTTTTTTTGTATTCCTAGCACTTAGCACAGTGCTCGGCACATAGTAGATGCTTAATAAATATTTGTTCCTAACCCCTTCTCCTTTTCACAAGGTAAGCACTTCATAAATACTTATTAACTGGCTGACCCCGCTCCATATTGCTTCTCATTAGTTTGCATTTTACTTTTTGTATGTTGTATTCTCCTTACTGGAATGGAAATCCCACGAAGGCAGGGGCTGTTTTGTTTTTGTTTTTTTTTTCCAGAGCATAGAATGATTCCTTTTAAGATGTTTAATGTTATTTCTTTGATTGAGACTAATTGGATTTCTCACTTTGGCTAGTCTTTCTCTCTCTCTCTCTCTCTCTCTCTCTCTCTCTCTTTCTGTCCCCCTCCCCCTCTCTTCCTCTCTCCCTCTCTCCCTCCTTCTCTCCCTCCCTGTATCCCTCTCCCCCTATTTTCCATGTTTGGCTGTTTTTCAGGGGAGGGGGGACATGAGAGATTTTCCCTGGGAGAAGTTTCATATCTCTAACTTTTGACTCTAATTGGGTCATTGATTCAAGGATTTGGATGGGTTGGCACCATCTCCATTTGGTCGGGTACTAAATAATGAAGAGGAAAGAAGCCTGATTGTTAATTCCAAAGGCCTAGGAAGAACCAGTGAATAGCGGGCCGAAAATAGATGCAATAATTACAAGTCTTACAAAGGCTGTTACAATGTACTTTATATGAGTCAAAGATGAAATGCGTATGACATTGGATGAATCATTCTGTGAAGAAGGCGGAAGGATATGAGTTATTCAAATGTTTTTTGTCAGTAGTAGTCCTTCAAGGCTTGCCATCAATCTTCCAAATAAAGTGTGCACTTTAATAATTGGGATTAATTGCTTCAGTGGAATGTGTAATAGATAAAATTCTTGGGTAAGACTTCATGAGAACTTAACACTAATCAACTACAGGTTCATTTTGCTTAAAAAATTGCAACCTTTTAATAGAAATTTCCAAGTAACAATCCCTCCCAATTCAGGGAATTTATGGATATTTCCATGTTAATTTGATTCAAGAATGGAATTAACAGGACTAGTCAGAGCATCTGTTTGAATTGTCTTCATTTGGAGTCCTCTCTAAGCATCAGTGATCATATCTTCCATTTCTTTCTCAAATGGAAAATCATCGGTGCTTTCCTATTATTGTAATCCACAGTTATTATCCAATGGTCTCTGTTGATTGAGGGACATTGAGGAAAGCAGTGAATGTCTCGGGGCCTCAGTTTCCTTTTCTTATTCTTCTCTGATCTTGGCTTTCCTTCTCCCCTCCCTCCCACCTCCCACTGGCCCCAGTACCTTCACAACTCTTACCCCAGTGTTTGGCAGGCACACCCTTGTTTTTCACCTTCTCAGAATCCTTAGCTTACTTCAAGGCTCAACTCTGACACTACCTCCCACAGGAAGCCTTTCCTAATCACTCCTCTCCCTCATCTTTATTTATCTGCTTAGCTGTGGAGAAGGGTAGAAAGAATTCTAAGTCTGGGATCAGAGGACCTGGATTCAAACTTGTTATCTATGTAACTTGGGTAAATCACTTAACCTTGATGGGTCTCAGTTTCCTCATGTAAAATGAGGGGGTTGGATTTGATAGATGGTCTTTGAGGTTCCTTTTGAGTCTGAATTGTGATTCTAAGTCACTGCACTCCCTGGGCCTCAAATTTTCTCTTGCAGAAAGGACTAGATGGCCTCTGAAATCCTTTCTTGATGAACATTATGCCCTTTATAATCTCTAAATCCTGTATTCCTTCTCCTACAGAGAAAGTAAGTTATAGAAGGTCAAAGACTTTTTCAATTTATTTTATGCTTGGTGCCTAAAAAGTTAGTCAGCATTTTACAAAGTGCCTGTGTGACAGGCATTCAGTTAGGTTTTGGGGATGCAAAGACAACACAACACCTCTCACCCTCAAGGAATTTACTGGGGGAGACAACATAGACACATGAATGGGCTTGGGTGGTTCCCTGAAGGTTGGCCATGTGATGCTTTGTGCTGCTTAAATTAAGGGTAATGTGATTCCTGATTGTTGGAGAGACTTGGGAAAGAAAAGTTGGGGTGGCAAGGCATGGACTTTGTAAAGCTAATGAGAGCCCTCCCCATTGAGGAAAGCTAAAATCTTAATCTGTCCCTTGATTCCTGGTGCCTGTGAAGAGCAGACTTCTTGGGTGAGATGGTTTTCTTCTTGATTGACTTGATATTTCATTTTATCTCCCGCAGAACCCTCTGACCTTTAAGTATCTGTCCCCTAACTTAATCTTTTTACCTTTGAAGACTTTACTTCAGTAAATGTGTTTGCTTGTTATCTATCACTATCTTTTATGCAATAAGCATTTGGTGGGATATGAACTAAATTGAGATTAAGATAACTGTTATCTGCTTGGCTTGGAGTAGGACCATTACCCACCCAGAGAGATCAGTAAAAGTGACTTTTATCTTTAACTCCAAAAGAGTGTTGTAAACCTAGACAAGATATCTGATTTGTAATAGATATAATTCTAATCTCAATACCCCTCTTGAAGACAGGAGCTTGAAAGAGTGATTTCTCAGCCCTAGGTGCCCTTGTAGGGCCCTTCTTGTGTAGGAAGAAGATAGGAGGTGAGCTTTGAAGGAAGCTAGGAATTCTAAAGGGTTTCTACCCCTTAGATTTGGGTGGAGGGTGAGCCCTCCAGGCATGGGGGACAATATGTACAAAGGATGGGGGATAGAGTGTCATGTGTGAGAAACAGCTCAACGGCTAGTTTGACTGAAATGTAGTGTGTGAAGCACATTGTAGATGTTCCCTTAAGATGTCCCTTAAGTATGGATCCTGATGTCACTGCTCTTCTCCTATTGCACAGGTCTAACCATGTCACCTCCCTTCCTCCTTATTCAGAAAAACTCTAGTGACTTCTTATTACCTCTGGATCAAATCTAAAATCTTCTATTTGGTGTCCATATCCTGCATTCCCTTCTCAACCTTTCCGGTCTTCTTACATCTTGCCCCCCTCCATGTATTATGTGATCCAATGATACTGGCTTCTACACTGTTCCTCAAACAAGACACTCCCATCTCCTGGCTCTGAGGATTGTTCCTGGAATGCTCTTCCTCCTTGTCTTTGCCTCCTAGCTTCCCTGGATTCCTTCTAGTCTCTGCTGGAGTCCTACCTTCTTCAAGAACCCTTTCTCAGTACTCCTTAATCTCAGTGCCTTTTCTTTGAGATTCTCTCCCATTTGTTCTGTCTATATCATGTTCATACATATTTGTTTGTGTGCTGTCTCCCAACTAGACTGTGAAATCCTTGAGAGCAGGGACTGTTTTCTGTCTTTCTTTGGATTCCCAGCTTACCTGTCTCAAAGTGACTCCTTAATAAATGCTTGTTGACTTGATCTGAATAAACAAGTCTATCAAATGAGTGAAATCTCTTCCTCCAGAGTAACCTGGATTTAAAGATTCTGCATGCTGCAAAAAATAGCCTGCTAGCCAGAGAAGGGAGATTCATTGAATCACAGAATTTTAGATTTATACGAAATAAAGGCTGTCCTTGATGTTCATTTGTTATTTTCATTGCTTTTAGGGGAACTGGGGACCCAGTCATCCATACTTGTGGCAATCTAGGCACAAATTATATTTTTAGATTTTCTCCGAGTAAACTGTGGGTAGAGGCAATGAACCCAAAGAGCTCCGGTTCTCCAAGATTTAACCTGATCCATATGAACCCATGTCTTGGGGAGCCTTGGGCCATGGATTACACTTATTTGAGTGCACTTTGTTTCCCATCAGTAAGATGTAAGCTCCTTGAGGGCAAAGACAGTTTCATTTTTGTCTTTGTATCTCCAATCTCTGGCATCCTTCCTGGCGCTGAGTAGGCATTTCATAGATACTTGTTGAATTTAATTACTATTTCCCCAGGACTGTTACCCTCCCTTTGCACCCTTGCCCTTTTTAACTTCCTTTTGGGTTTTATCTTCTCTGATTGGATGGAATGCTCCCTTTCTTTTTCAAATTTGTTATTCCAAGCATTTAGCACAGTGCCTGGAAACTTGTAGGCTCCTAAAAATGCTTATTTCCTTCCCTTCCTATACCCCTAATAAATCCTTATTGACTGACTTGACCAGTGCTGGAAATCTTTTCCTTCTCATTTCCTCCTTTCTTTACATCTCCCACAGTCAGTCCACTACCAAATTCTGTCAGTGTAACTCCTATGAAATCACGCACTGTGATACTGTAGGCTGGGTATTGAACTCTGGACTTACTATTCAGAGAGCTGTACATTTGAATTTAACCTCAGATACTTATTGGCTGGTGATCCTAGGTGAGTCATTTCACCTCTAAGAGCCTTCATTTTATCAGATGATGATATGAGGATCACCTTGGAAAAAGACATGGCAAACCACTCCAGTATCTTTGCCAAGAAAATCACAAATGGGGTCAGAAAAAGTCAACTGAACAACCAAAGGAATGCCTATCTCACAGGGTTGTAATGAGGCTCAAATGAGATAATAGATGTTAAGCCCTTTGCAAACCTTGAGCCCCTCCATAAATGTGAGTTCTTATTATTTTTCTTCCATTTCCTTCTCCAGCTCATTTTGCAGATGAGGTAATTGAGGTAAACAGGGTTGTGATTTGCCCAGGGTCACACAGCTAGTAGGTATCTGAGGCCAAATTTGAATTCAGGTCTTCCTGACTCCGGGCCTGGTGTTCCATCCACTTTGCCACCTAGTTGCCCTCATCAGCATAGAGAATGTAATTAAATCCATGGGAGTTGATAAGATCATCAAGGACAATAGCACAGAAGAGGGAGAAGAGAGGAAAGACCAGCATAGAACTCTGTTAGAAGGCATGATCTGGAGGAGGAGTCAGCAAAGGACACAGAGGTAGAAGGAGAACCAGAATTGAGGGTAGTCCCTAAAAACCTAGAGAGAAGAGAATGTCAAGGAGGGGAGGGTTATCAACAGTGTCAAAGGCCACAGAGAGGTCAAGGGGAATGAAGATGGAGAAAAGGACACTGGATTTGGCAACTGAGAGATCACTGGTAACTTTGGAGAGATCAATTCGGGAGGAATGATCAAGTTGGAGGCTGGATTAAGAAGGATTAAGGATTAAGAAGAAAATGGGAGGACAGAAAGTGGGAACATCTACTGTAGAGGCCCTTTTGGAGGGGTTTAACTATTAAGGACAGAAGAGATATACAGAATGGAAGCATCCAATGAGGACTTTTTTCCCCCCAGGATGGGAGAGACATGGGTATATTTCTAGGCAGAAAGGAATGAACCACTTGACAGGGAGAGACTGATTCCTTCTACTCCTGACTGCTCATACACTACTGGAGGAAATAAATTTCGGCTGGGCTCTCTTTGATACATGCCAGTCCTTGCATTCATCTCTTACCATCTCTTCATCATAATCCCCACAGAAACTCTTCCAAACTTTTCCTCTCAAGCTCTTGACTCTACCTTCCCCCTCTGCCTAAAAATATTCTCTTTTCTTCTCTATTCTCAAATACCAAACAAACCACAAAGAAACAAATCATTCCAATGACTCTGACACCCCCTCAATCTATTATCTTCTATCTCATCTCCTTTTCACTGATTTTTTAACTTTAATACTCCAAAGAATGTGTGATATCATCAATGTGGCATGGGTATGCTTTCCATCAGTACAGGTTGTGACCTGTGTTTTCTCATTGTGTGTATTTCTTATCCTTGATCTCCTACTGTTTCTTCACAGAGAGTACAACCAACATATCGGAGGTCTTCCCTTAAGTCTGTGTGTGTGCACACCGTTCAGAGGTTACCAATGGAGCCTTCCAACTATTCATCAGTCTGTTAGCCCTCACTTGTGCCAAAAGACTGGCCCATCTCTTCTTCTGACCGTACGTTTCCTCGATGATCACTCCACTTCTTGAGTATTGGTCATCAATGGAAATATTCGCCAGCTCACACACCACTCACCATGAATCTCTCCCTTATCCTTTGGATCATTGGCAAGATCAAATTCACAGAGATTGGAGGGCTCTATAATTGTAGTTATTCAACACCCCTACAAGAACAATTGTGCTAAATGATAGGTCTTTGCCCTGAGGAGCAGTTTGATAGCCCTGAATCTAATTTTCCACTGGATCTGAGGTCAGGGGACCTCAGATAGTCCTGGATCCTGCCACTTCTTAGCTCTAGGGCCCATGGGCAAGTCCATATATTTCCATGGGCTTCAGTTTCTTCCTTTATAAAATAAGGCTGCTGGATTAAATTATCTTTAAGGTTCCTTTCAGTTCTAAATTCTACGATACGGACCTAATTGTAAACTAAGATATTGGTTTGATTATAATCTGTACTTTAACCACAACCCTTGCCCAAATCTGGCCTGTAATAAAAATCCAAGTACGTCTCATAATTGGTGTTATTTTCAGTCCATGTCTCTGTATATTTTTTCTTTCCAAGAGATCTCATTTTTCAGGGGCAGTTTATACTCTAGGGTGGCTTATATTCAGACCCCTGCAGTAGTCCCGTATAGCTGTACCACTGAGCACAGAACAGACATATGTTTCATTCATCTGGAGTTTAAAGAAATGACTTGTTTTATGGGATTCTTCCTTGACAAGAGACCAGGCTATTATGCACGATTGATTTATGATTAAAAACATCCCGATTTTGTTTAAAAAATAATCAGTTTTTCATATGGAAGAAGGCAACTAGATTGTAATGTTTGCCTTGCCCTACAGACAGCATGGAGAAATGGAAATGATAGGGAGCCACACACAAAAAACGTCTAATAAAAACCTCTTTCTTTGTTGCTAGGCCCTGTAAGTATTATTGCTGCTGCCTTGCAGATGAGGAAACTGAGGCTCAGAGAGCAGATGTGACCTAGGATCGTAGCTCACAGATTTAGAGATGGAAGGGACCTTAGTGGATATTTAATCAATGTTTGGTGTAGTGCCTGGCACATAGTGAGAACTTAATAGATGCTTGTTGATCTATCTAATCCAACTTCCTTATATTAAAGATGAGGTAAGTGAAGCCTGGGGACGTGATTAGGCCAAGGTCATACAGGAAGTAGCCAAGCCAGGATTCAAACCCAGCTTTCCTGACTCCAAATCCAGTGAAAAGTTAGGTATAGATTGTGTCCCATCTATTGGTTGAGAAGCGTTGGTCAAAAAAGGCAAGATGAGGCATACAAACTCAGACATAGCCAACATATTGACTCATTTTGCTCAAATGAATTTACTTTTTTATTCAAAGTAATGGTTTTATGTTGGAAGATCCATTAAAAAGTGATGATTAATGTCAATGTTTCTGATGTGTCCCCCCAGCTGCCAATGCCCTCCCCAACCTAATTACCTTTCTTTTGAAAAATTCTATCTTGTAAATACTTATGTATTCACATACTGTTGTCCGCATGGAATGTAAGCATCTTGAAGGCAGGAACAGTTTCCTTTTTGTCTTTAACATGGCACCTACAGTATAGAAGCATTTAATAAATAAAAATTTATGATTGATGGATTGATCAATGTAAAAAGGTTCAAACTGGGGTTTGAACTCAGGTCTTCTGCCACAAAGACCAATTCTGCTTTTCACCATGCCACCACAGAATTTTGTAAAGCCCTACAGAGCCAATTCTGAGACTTTAATTACCACCATCATTCCACATCCGAGGGGGAAATTTATTTCTTGCCTGTCAGGTTATGTAAAGGATTTATTGTATCTGACTAAGCCTGGTTTTTATTACAACCCGATTCATGGTGTTATGTAGATGGAGGAAACTGGGCCATCCCGGAGGCCTCCAGCATGCCTAATTCAGGCAGGTAACTCTTGACAATGGGCTCAAGGAATTCTTATGTAAGTCTCCTTAGCACTGATGAAAGAACAGACCCAGAGAAACTTTCTATGGAAGAAAAAAAAAACCTATCATATTTAGTGTTTCTGAAATGTGAACTCTGGACGAGTTCGTAATCCAGACATACTGGGGCCATGTTATTCATTGAAATTGACGTCTGAGTGAAGAATAGGTCTATTTTTGATTCAATGACCATCTGCCATGATTAAGTAAAACAAGAAGCTAGACACATTTTGCACTGAAAAAGATAAATTGATTGTGGGGTATGGGGAACACCACATGTAAGAAAATTGACTGTGCCTCCCACTAAGTGGCCCAGACCTTGAATAGGGAATAGGGTACAATATTTAGAATGTGGCCCAGACCTGTTCCATCATCTTCCAAGAGCCTTCCTTAAGACCAGTCCTCATCTCTCCATCTTACAAATTTCACAACCATTATTAAACCTGACCCCAGAGGTGGCTGAGCCTGCATGGAGGCTTTTTTTGTGAATTGTCTCAGGATTTATTAACCACTCTTTCCTCAATCCCCCAACAGTGATCTCACAGCTGATTAACTACAGCCAGATTTGTGGGACCCTGGGGGGGTAAGGGGAAGGATGATGGCTGTCATCAATCATGGAGACAAGGCCATTAGGAAATCCTCAGTGAAAGCATCACCTTCCTATAGGATTCTTTTTGAGATGTAGGGAATAAAAACCCAGGACTCTGATGAAGAAAGGGATGAGGGGGAGGTGTGTGTGGGGGGAATAGGTATTTAAAGATAAATGTATACTTGGACTTGGAATTCCAATATGGTATTCTTTAAAAAGCCCCCATTTGTTTGCAAGACATATGGAACCTTCTTTAACTTAAAGCCTTTCTTTGCACTGGTTCCTCCCCCTTCCCATTCTGTATTATATAAACATTTCTTACCTCTTTGGAAGGAAGCAGGATGCTAGAAGATCACCTTCATTGTGGCTGCCTGCCAGGGGGCTTAAAGGCAACAGCCTCCAGTTAAGGGAAACATTCATCAATACCCTTATTTTTCCTCTTTGCAAGGGCTCGGCATCTGGAACCTATTTCACATCCCTCCGACCCCCAACCCCCCAAGCACGCACATACTTCCCTGACCAGGGTTCTTTCCTATGTATATACCACAGGGGTGAGAAGGAGGCACACCGTCCCCATGACGAGTCCGCAGCTGGGCTGTTAGGCTGCTAACACTTGTACATCCATGAGCACACGTTCTATTTTTCACATGAGGCCTGGATTGGGAATATATCCCTGGGCTCTCTAGCTCAGGTCAGATGAGCAGAATAGAGAAGGTGGGTGGCCCCCTCTCTTCCACCTTCGGACCCTTCCAGGTTCTCTCCTGAGGGAGGCAGGGTGGTGGGATGCACAGACTGGGGGCCAAGCACCATGGTAAACTCTGAAGTTAAAAAGTGAAGTTTTTTTAAAATCCTATCTCTGATCCTGTGTGACCTTAGAGTTAACGTTTAACCTCACTGGGCCTCGGTTTGTGCCTCTGGAGAGCAAAGAGGTTGGACAAGATGTCCTCTGAATTTCACTGCTCTTCTGCAGTTGGTCCTGTATATGGCAGTCAACCTGGCATTCCTGGGGGCTGGGGGATTGAACAGTGTGGCTTGATCGTGGGAGCAGGTGGGCTTCTGGAAGTGTCTGGTGAACGGAGAGGCCCTGGTGTCCATTTCTGACCATTCACATGTATTGAGGACTGGTTTTATCCTCAACCAGAAGATGAAGAAACTGACTTTTGTTTGGCTGCTGAGTCCGAACTCTGGGTTTGGATTCAAAAGGTAATAATAGCTCTCTCTCTCTCTCTCTCTCTCTCTCTCTCTCTCTCTCTATCTCCCTCTCCCTCTCTCTCTCCCTTCCTCCCTTCCTCCTTCACTTCCTCTTTTTCTCTCTGTCCATCTCCCTCTCTCTGTCTCCTTCTCTGTCTCTCTTTGTCTCTCTGTCCCTTTCTCTGTCTCTATCTCCTTCCTTCCTTCCTTCCTTCCTTCTTTCCTTCCTTCCTTCCTTCTCTGGTAGAAAGTTCAACTCTTAGAAAATTCACCAAAGGAGACAATAGGGATTAAACTTAATTAATACTTCAGGTCCCATTAAAGAAATCAATGGAGAGATTTCTTGTGAAATCAGGATTTCCTCAGAAAGTGAAATATGCATTTTTGGTAGAAATCCATTTACAGGTGATATCCAAGAATGCCTCAATTCCCTTATCTGTGAAATGGAGATGGAAAAAGTGATCTCTAAAGTCCCTTCAATCTTGAAATCCCTTCAGTTCTAGATTTCTGGTCCTATGATCTCCTCTCTTCCGTGTCTAAATCTCTGATTTCATGATCCCACAATCATTTCATAAGGGACCTCATTCATGCTTATTTTACTCCTTCCTGGACTCACTTTCTGGACTTCTTCATCTTCTCACAAGCATTGTCATCCCTTCTTCCTTTCAACCTTCCCCATCCTTTCTAGCTCCTCTTTATGTGTTGTCTATTTCCATTAGAATGTAAGCTTCCTTTGGGCAGGAATTGTCTTGTTTTCTTGATCTAGTATCCTTAGCCTTTGCTTAGCACAGTTCCTAGCTAGTAGTCAGTGCTGAGAATGCCAATACAAGCAAAGAGAAAGACAGTCCTTGCCTTCAAGGAGGTTACAGTCTAGTAAGTGAAGACCATATAAGAAAGGGAGCAGAAAAGAAAGAAGAAGGTACTCATTTGGGGGGAGGGTACAGTAGAGATATCTATCCATTCCTCTGTCTGTCTGTTTATCTATCTATCTATCTATCTATCTATCTATCTATCTATCATCTATGTCTGTCTGTCATCTCTCTCTCTCTCTCTCTCTCTCTCTCTCTCTCTCTCTCTCTCTCTCTCTCTCTCTCTCTCTCTCTCTCTCCCCCATCACCTGGAATTGAATACTGGTTCTGCCACTTACCGGCTATATAGCACCTATATAATCTTAGGCTTAGACTAATCAGTTAGCAACTCTGGGTCTCAGTTTCCTCATCTGTAAGTAAGAGGCTTGGACTAGATGGCTTCTAAGGTACTCATCAGTTCTAGGTCTGTGATCCTGAGATCCTCTATATTTACTTTGTTTGGAAAGTAAGATTTTTCCCATGCCTACCGAGCCCAATGGATTTGGGCTATTTTTCTCTTGCCTTGATGCTTTTGTTTGCTGCCTGATTGGCTACTTGTTAGAGCTAAGAGAATTCTATAGGGACTTGAGGACTGACTACTTGAGTCACTCACTGTAGTGAACTGGAGAGGAATCACCCCAGAGCAACCCAGTCTGGTGATTTCCTGGTGTGAATTGGCCTGTGGGTCTGGCTTCAGCATAAGTCAGCTGGAGTGTGTTTGACAATGTGCTGGCATCCAAGCCCAGGGAGCCTGGACTACTGATTCTCCAAGGAACTGAGCCATTTAGACTTTTCACAGGGACCACCCAGAAAACCATTCACTGGCTGGGCCAATTGGCTTCTTGGTTGCCACACAGAAAGGTCTTCAGAAATCTATTGTGACAGAAACTTCTGATTGCCTTTAATTTGGTGACCTTGGGAATAAACAGACCTAAATGAATGTCAGTCAATTTGTTCATGCTGTCGTCTTTGAGGACCACATGAGATATGAGAACGCTTTGGGTGTAAGGCTTACTTGGACAGTGGCCTCCAGTCCCCCCTCCCACTCCAGTAGGTCTTGCATTCCCTTCAACAAACTAGTCGTCCCAAAGACCAGCTGTGATGTAGTTATTCCTTTCCTTCACCCACTTCTCCTTACTAAAAAACCTTCAAATGCTCCCTACTCCTTAGATCTCTGCTCCTTATCCTGGCATTCAAAGCCTCCTGAGCCCTGACTCCAAACTACATTTTCAGTCTTGGATTTCCCTACTCTCTTTATGTACACAGTGCTAGAGTCATCGTGATCAAGTCGTTCCCTGAAGAGGAAATAATTATTAATAATAATAATGTCAGACTTGTGGCTAGCATTGGAATCAGAAGGCCTGGGTTCAAATACCGTCTCTGACACATATTACCTATGTGACTTTGGGCAAGCCACTTAACTTTTCTGGGCCTCAGTTTCCTCTGTAAGATGAAGCAGCTAAACTCAGTGGCCTCTGATGTCCTTCAAGCTCCAGGTCTATGGTATTTTTTATAGCATTCTAAGGGCTACAAAGTATTTTTCCCCTTTTTAATAACCCTCTGAGGCAGATACTAGGTTGTATGTATATATGGGGCAGCATGGGGTGAGTGCATGAATGAAAAGCATTTATTAAATGCTTCAGTAGAAAAAAACAGTGACTTGAAACCAGGAGGCCTAAATTAAAACCCTGACAGTCATTTACCATCTAGGCAAACTATGACCAGGTTTTTCAGTCTCTGGGACTTTTCTCCTCTTACACTCTGTGAGTGGAATGTCTTCCCTCCTGATTCTTACGCTCATACCCCTGGTGCCTAGCTGGTAGATCAACTCATTCACTTGTTTTAATTTGCATCTGTACTTTAAAGTCCAGGTCTAGTGCCACCTCCTCCTGGAAGTCTTCACTGCTTCCCCCTCCCCCTCCACCCATGCTAGACTTAAAGAAACTTGGAGATTGCTCTTACCTATGCTTCTTACCTATTACCTTTCTCTACATGGACCATGTAAACACTTTTTTAATGCACCCCTCTGATATATTTAGTGTGTATTATTTCATATGTGATTATTAACTGAGAGTGTGTCATATTCCATGCCAGTAAACTCCATGAGGGCAGACCTACTCTCTCTCCCATTGCCTAGTACAGCAATCTGTATATAGTAGACACTTAATATATGTTTTTTGAATTGAAGTCATTTACTACTGCTAAACTTTACTCCTCTGAAAAAGAGGTTAATAATATATACCTTTATAGGCATTATTATAGATAAGAGCTGGGTAGGTGGTAGGTTTATATGGATGTGAAAGGGAAAGCTTTTATCTGCTCACTTCATCATTTCACTCTATCCAGAACTCCTGGGCATTACTATTTTCTCTGTAGTTGCAACCTAAGGAATGCCAGGCCTTGCCATCTTCCCTGCTGTTGAACCTTGAGGACCACAAGGCCTTTCCATCTGCCATGTAGCTGCACCTTCCCATAGGTTTTTTCTCTTCCTTTGAAATTCCACACTGTTTTCATTCTTCTCTCTGCATCCCCAGGACTTGGCATAGTGCTTGGCACATAGCCAGCAATTAATAAGTACTATGCCTTTCTTTCCTTCTTTCTTTCTTCCTTTCTTTCTTTCTTTCTTTCTTTCTTTCTTTCTTTCTTTCTTTCTTTCTTTCTTCTTTCTTTCTTCTCCCTCCCGCCCCCTTCCCTCTCCTCCCTCCTCCCCCCCCTCCCTCTCCT